>NC_090443.1:593191832-593821883 GCF_031143425.1 Pleurodeles waltl
AGGACCTGCTTTAGAGTTCGGTGAAAAGGTTACTCTTTCAACAAACATGGCTGGTATTCTTCCACCGTCTTACATGCCATAGGATATAAAGCACTTCTAATATGAGAGACCGCTTATCAGGCTCTAAATTGTCCTGTCTGTTCTAAGTTGGTAAATATTCAATTCTTGTGAAAGACTGAGATATTGCTATGGTCCGCAATGAAAGTTGCTCTTTCATGTGTATAACATAAATAGAATGTACTCATGGGTACAGGTAAATAGGTCAATACATTAACAATTAAAATAAATTGTTTTGCTTCTGCGTCTTACAATCTCTAAGTGCCGGAAAACGTTGCAGTTACTATACATCATCACGTAATGTGCAACTTGACTGAATGTCTGTCACTTTTTTTCTTATATGAGGTATTAACCAGAGAAAACCTATCTTCAAGGAAGTCAGGAAATTTCTGAGATACTAGACAGCCTCTAATTTGCCCAAACTCTAAGAAAGAGAAATACAGCATGGCTCTTAGTAACTCTGACAAAGAAGCTTTTCATATGTCATATCTTAAGATTTCAATATTATTTGGGCTTTGATTGTGCTTTACGTTTGGCTGGTTGTGTGAAATATAGTAATTTAAGTGTCTTACTTACTTTCTTACTGTTCTTAAAAAATGCAAATGGGAAAATGGCAAGGAAAATACTTTTTAACTTTAAGTTTGATTCGTAAGAAACAAGTTTGTGAAGACAAGAGCAGAAACTTTACTTTGCCACTTTGTAAGTAGAATGGATGGATTTTTGAACAGCACAAGAAATAAGCAAGCAAACAAATGTGCAGCTTTGAGAGTGGCATGTTATTTGGAGTTCCTTGGCTTTATTGAATTGAAGGTTATCCATATTTTGCACTCCATATAAACACATATAGAAACATAAAAAATCAGGACATTTTGTTAAAAAACAAAACAAAAAAAAAACACGTGCAGCTTCTCATACCCAGCAAGAATAGCTTGAATGCTGACTTCCCTTACTTGAACAGTTCAGAACCCTGCTCTTCAAATGCCCTTCATAAGCAGGTCTGAAATGCTGGTATTGTCGGGTATAGCAGTATCTGGTCATTCAAAAGTGCAATTTAGTCTTAATTTTCAAGCCATAAAAATATCAGGAACAATAAGACAGGAGATTGCTACACATAGTTTACTACACACTATTGGGTACAGATCAGTCCCAATATCCACGCCTTTTGAATAAAGACACCTGGGGCCATATTACACTTGTGCTGCCCCTTCTGTAATACAGATAGCTCAGGTGCACATGGGGAGTGGCTCCATGCAAATGAGGGAATCCCTTTGCCACTGAGGAGGATCATTGAATGTGCACCACAAAAAGACAACACACTTTCCATGCACCTCCTCAAAGTAGCCTTCTAGAGGAGAGAAACGGACATCCCCTTGCAGGCAGGTGCCGTCACTCATTGCACCCGCCTGCAAGGGGATCTCTCTCCCCTGTCTAAAGTTCAGGCAGGTTGCTGCTGCCTTGAGGTCTTCTTGGGCCCACCTTGGTTCTCCATTTTAGTTTAACATTTTACATGTTTTAGGTTCACATTGTTTTTAGAAAAGTCAACATGTTTTAGCTTTGCAAAATATTATTCTGAAAATACGCTGTACATTTTGCTTGTTGTTGGACTTTTTGCCTTACACAGGGTCATCCCCAGTCTTTTTGCCTCCTTCCTCCTGGTTTTTCTGACCTCTCGCTGTTGGCTCTAGGACTCTGAGCACTGACCAGTGCTAAAGTGCAGGTGCTCTCCCATCTAAAGTTGGTATGATTGGCTTATACCTAATTGGCATATTTAATTTACCTATAAGTCCCTTGTACAGTGGTATCTCTATACCCAGGGCCTATCAATGAAATACTACTAGTGGGCCTGCAGCACTGCTTGCACCACCCACTGAAGTAGACTTTCAAACCTGTTTCAGGCCTGCTAGCGCAGGGCCTGTGTGCAGTTTTCTGCCACAGGGACCTGGCATCTAAACTTACTTGCCAGGCCCAGAACTCCCCTTTTACTACATGTAAGCCACCCCTATGGTACGCCCTAGCTAGCGCTAGGGGCAGGGTGCCATGTATGTAGAGAGGCAGGACATGTGCCAGGTTGCGTGGCCTGTCCTGGTAGTGACAAGCAGCCTAACTTGGTGTCTCACTGCTGTGAGTACTGCCTTCTCATAAGATTGCATTAGAAATGCCCTGCCTTATGTGCAAGGGGTATTGTCTGATTTATGAGGGGTAGCGTAGGCGTGTTTGGTATGGTTGTGATGGTGATAATAAATGCTGCTTACTAGTGTGGGTGTATTTTTTATTACTATCACAGAAATGTCACTTCTAGAAAGTGCGCATTTATCTGTGCTTATGACTCTGGTGTTTTGCAGCTTGACTCCAATCCATGTCTCGGCAGAGTGACAGTTGGGGTTTTGTGCATTCTTTTCAGACAGCCTGTACACAGGGAGGGTGGAGGTGTCACAGAGGTACATCTGCATACTGAATAGTCTTCCTGGGCTGAGAGAAGGGAGAGGCGGGGCACACCTACATTTGTAAAGACTGTGCCCTGGCCTCACACAATAGGGTTGCTAACCCCCCACTGATGTTTGGAGCCTGTGCTGAAAGGAGCGAGGGGGCACTCCCAGAACCAGTTGTAACTGGTTGGAACCCCCTCTCCCTACCACTGAAAAACATTGTAAGGACTGAGTATAAGTATAGGGGAATTTTCCCCACAACTTGGAGACTCTTGATCATCTTTGAACTGGACACAGAAATGCTGGAAGAACTCACCAGGAACTGCCATGGACTACTGCTGCTGGGCTGACCTGTGACCTGCTTGGTCACTGCAGAGGACTTTTCCACTTGCTGCACATTCCTAGAGCTGGCCTGTTGTTGGGCCCTCCACCTGTGGGCCATTTCTGGTAAACTTGGCTCCCAGGGGCAGGGTGCTGTGGCCCCTGACCCCTGCATTTTTCTTTTCCCTGAAGCACGAGGGGTGCTTCACCTGGTTGGAAACTAAGCGCTTTGGAAAGCGCTCCTTAGGGGATTTCCTTAGCGCTGGAACGCACTTTCCCTTGCCAGGGCTTAGTGCTGCTGACCACGTATTTATCTTCTATTGTGGTCAAAAGGAAATCATCGCCGCAGCCGGGCCCCGTGAATCACTGCAGCGTGTTGGAGCGTGCTGTGCTTATCCCCAGGGCACGTCAGGCGGAAGAGAGGAGCCGGCGCGCTCATCTCAGTGCCCCCAGGGACCTGACGAGTTGAGCAGTGAACCCGGGATCCACACCGGGTCCCCTGTTGCCAAGGGGATCACCACGTGACCCGGGAAGGCACAGGACCGGCTCCAGTGAGGAGCCCAGCACGTGAAGGAGAGGCGCAGCCTCTCCCTACTCTTGACAGGCAGCCGCACCGGGTAAGAGGGCGGCTGCCTCTAACCTAGCAGGACTTGGGGAAGGAGCGGGGAGTGCCCCCCATTCCCCGGTCTCTGCAGTAGGAGCAGGACGCTCCATTTTTTTTATAAACAGCGGACCATTTGGAGATCGGGAAGGGAGACCTCCAACGGAGGCTCCCTTCTCCTCACCACTGACTATTGTGGGGCCTCGCCTGCCCCCCCCCACCCTGAGGATAGGGCATGGGGAGGCCGAGGCAGGCCCTCATCTAAATTGCGGGTACCCAGAGGGGCCCGTTTTCAGCAAGGAGAGTGTGCCTACCCCCCCTCTCCCCTCAGGACCCCCGTGGTAAGCGCAGAAGTGCTGGGCCCCCTCTCCTGCTCTTTTAGGCACTGGAGGTACCTTTATCATCAAAACAGGTACTCCCTAAAAGGGGTCCATATATACAGTATAATCTAAAGTTCTTTCTAAAGACTTGGCGATTAATATATATTGCCTACCTGTTTTAAGATTTGTTTTGTGCATATGCAAATGTTCCTTTTATGGACATGCTTGCAAATATGTTTTTCTAACTTGCCATATGTTTTCTAATGTTCCTACTATGGGCATTTTTATGATATTCTTATGACAAGTGCTTTGGTGTAATAACGTTTTTCCTGACTACTGCTTATGTTGCAGAATACTGAGTAACCTGTGTGTTATGTGTGACTACTGCTAATTTGCAGAGTAACTAATGTGTAACGTTCTGACAACTGGTAAGGTAGCAGGATAGTACTGATATTTGATGTTTGGTCTAATAATTGCGTTGTGTACAATACAGTATATTTTCATATAATCTGGTGTTGTGTTTCCTTTGTGGTGGGGATATTGCATCACATGTGTTGTGTGTGTTGTGCAAACGCTTTACACATTGCCTCTGGGATAAGCCTGATTGCTTGTGCCAAGCTACCAAGGGGGTGAGCAGGGGTTATCTTGGACGTGTAACTCCCTTGCCCTGACTAGAGTGGGTAAGTTCTGCCTGGCTGAGGTGCATACCCTAGCCAACCAGAAACCCCATTTCTAACACTTGTCTTCAGTAAGCCTTTCTTGCAGATATTCTTTACACTCTGTTAAAGGCTAGGCACATAGAACATGCTATCCTAGTGTTTGCTATGTCCATTTAGAGACAACTTCTAAATTCTAGACATATCATTGCAACAGAGCTGCACCTCTATCACAGTGTGATTTTGATTATATAAATGATGCACTGCACTACACAGGTGAGAGAAGCATTCCGGCTGTGATTGACCTGGAACGGACCTTGTGTTTGATATGCAGCTCTGTTGATGCTGACCTTTCATCTTGAAGAGAAGGATTACCAACTTCACTTTTAACCAACTCCCTGGCCCAGCTATCTAGGTATGGGAGATCAGGCTATCCTTTGAGATCTGGCATAGGGTACACCTGCTATGCTCTCAGAGTGTAGGTAGTGATAAGTAGGAATATATAGAAATAAGATTGTCAGGGTTGGATTATTTATTCTGTTTACCATATTGGTAATGCTTGTTATAATGCTTTGGTTCATCTGCCTAATAATCGCAGCTCATTCTCTCTATGCAATAATACAATTATTTCAACAAATTTTAATTATATAGAACATTTCACTCTAAATACGGTTCCTTAGCACTCGGCCATAAATGCATCTTATAACAAAGCACTGGTGGCTCTGGGGAGGACTTCCTGCATGATAAGCAAAAATATCAACAGTGGTTCCCTTGAAGGTGGCTTATAGCTAAGCTTCCCAGGCAAAACAAATGTGTAATCTTCCACATATGGAATAAACTGACTTTGATTACTCATACACACGTCATATAACAGTAATTTGGTGGGTATACTCGTTGGGTAACGGATTCCACAGCTATGGTCTTGCTGTATTGTTTGTATATTTTTGAACTGCAGGGCAATTGGTAACACTGAAAAGGTCTTTGATAGATTGCAGCATTTCTTTTGGTCACAGTACTTTCAGGATTTGTGACATATATGTTTTGTTTCAGGCAGGTGCCTTAAAAGTGATTTAGGCACTGACATGAAGCAAGCATGTTGGTTGCAGGGTTGTGATATCTATAGGCTTCATACGAGCTACAAATCCTGTGGTGTGTTCAGTCCAACTGAAGATCGCTGCAGTGACGTGAGGTAACATAACAGAGAGCCAATGTGAGATTTCACTACTACTGGAAGGCTAGTAAGATGAAGGAATGGTCACTTATAAAAGGGGAAAGAAGAGGGAAATGTATTTAAAAGGAACTAATCAGTGCAACAAGGTGTTTGTGGGTTGTGGTGACACACTGGTTTTCAACTTTAGTGCTAAGAGTGATTGAAGGTTGTCAATATATTTGGGAGAGGGGGTAGTAATTAATTTTTCTTCCACTAAGGCAAAGTAGGACTGGTGTTGTTGATTCAATGCAAACAGACATAACCCTGGTGCTTAATGATGAAATTGTTATTAGACTCCTAGGAGGTGGGATATTAGCCATTTATCATAATTATTTAATGTAAAGAATTGTCAGGTACACACATTGAGGATTTTAAAAACTCACAAAAGCTCACAAAATGCTTTGCTAGGTTTAGTAACACTTTAAGTGACACACAAGCCTACCATGTTATGCATAAAAATGTGCTTTTTCCAAAACAAATCTTCTACAACTGTGTGTCACCTGCTGACCATTGTTAGGAATTGGTTTCTACTGTTGACCTATATATAATGGTTGATATCAGAACCTATTTGGGGATGGAGCATAGAGCAAACAGGGGCTACTGCTCCCGACTTTGGTGGCTGAGGTCTTGTATCACTGGGGAATTTTAGTCCATCCTACTATGATTCTGCAAGCTGGGCTAAGTATAGCTCTTTCTGACTTGATTTTCAGAATAGTGAGGCAGTGCAATCCAAGGCTTCTCAGGGGGCTAATATGGAAGACAAGAGCTAAGAACTCAACATTTAACCAAGAGACACAATAAGCTTAATGATCGGCACAATGCTCGTCTTTTAGAAAAGCAAGTACTTTAAGTACAAAACAAAACTAAATAATATACAATCACATTATGATAAGCAAATACAGGGTTGAATTAATCTCTGTTTACAGTCTTCAGATGGCTCTAAACCTTTTCACTTTAATATTCTCTAGGAGCTCAAGTCCTCAATTTCTCATGGCAGAGGCACAATTTAGACACAGGTGAATATTATTGCATTGACCCCATGAGGCTTAGAACTGCAAACCAGTCACTCAATCATATCAGTGGTTTACATTCGGTATAAATCTCAAGTCTTTGTACCAAGCTTTTTTAGAACGCATCTCAATTCATATGCTCCGATAATGGTGAAACCTTTGCATTGCATGTGTTGTTTCTTGCAAGTCCTTCACGGTAGCCTTTACCTAGTGTTGGCATTGCTGGGTGAATGTAGTATTGTGGTCAAGGCATCACTGCATAGTCCCAACAGCGGAGCAGCCTCCTATACCTGTCAGGTTCACAGCATTAACATGCAGGTATTGACTCACAAGTGATTCAGGTTTATAATGGAGAGGTGCTGTGTGGCCTTTCCAGCCAACTGTGCTACCAGCAGTGAGGTGTAGTTGTGGCCTCCTGAGTCAGTTAGTCTCCCAGCCACAAGGTGCAGTCTTGCCCCCCCAATCCAGGCTGATCAGGCTTACAGAAATAAGGTACAGTTGGAGGCTCCGATGAGGACTAGTCCTACAGTGGTGAGATGCAGTGGTAACGGTCTTGGTTCAAGGCTAATGTCCGCAGTGTATACATCCGCTTCAGGCTTTATACAATCAATTCTAAGGTAAGAACCTCACAGAGAGATTGAAGGGACTCCTTCATGATAAGGGGCCACTTTGGTTTTACTCACTTATACTATCTCCTTTTTCTGGGGGTTGCGCTCAGAAGGGGCACCTTGGCTTTCTCTGCCTTCTTGACAGTCCATTTTCTAGCAGGGCCAGGCACAGTCATTCACTTATTCAGCAGGCATGAACAGCTGAAACACCTGTCCTACTCTTCACAACTGCCTTCCATTAAATGGCAGTGCTAAAAGAAAAGCAAACTAAATAGCAGCCTCTTGCTAATAAAGTCTTAATGTCTCCATCCTAATGTCAGTGCCTAGTGCTCCACACACCAGCCACAGGACTGAAAGCAATACACTTCCACTGTCTGGTAAAAGGCATCCTTATAATCAATTTTATGGCCTGCTAAATTATGAGTATCCAAAATCATCCTACTAGCTACAGTAATCAGACTCATACAGACACAGAGTCCTACTACCAGACATTTATCTCAGGCTTACTCTAAACAAACATGCACTCAGAGTATTTACGATATTGCAATAAAAGGTTCTGACTAACACCTACCAACAGAATTTTACACAAGAGAGGTCAGTAGGCCCACTCTCATGGACACAAATAAAAAGGTATGGTCACACTAAAAAGAACAAATCATGGTACACGACCTCCACCAATTTATGTGCCAGGCCTTAGATAGGGATAGTGGTCCTGTGTCCAATATGAAGGCATGCTTGGAGTGCCCTCTAGGTGACAGGAGAGGACTTTGCATGTTCAGGGACAGGCCTTGTCATCAGAACACACATAAATTTAAGTGTGGCACCATGGCCAAAATAAAAGTCAGGAAACCAGATTCCCATGCAGCCTGGCACGAATGACAGGGGAACCTGCGATCATACCAGTACTGTGCCAGGAACATTCCCATCCCAACAGCTAAAGACACAAACAACTCTTACATCTGAAAACTGAAGAGGAACATGGGCAAATTGTACTTAATATGAATGGTATGTCATCAAACACAGGAAGCCATCATCTCTCAAATAGCAAAATGCATCATTTCTGAAAACGCATCCACCGCCTCTTCGGACCATGCTTTCATTAACATTTCAATCAGAACAGACCCAATGTCAAGGATTACAACTTTTTGAATCACCATAGATTAGGCAAATATAACTAAAAATACTAGCGGTACAATTTCCTGCAGGAACTTGAACTTTCTATGACCCAACAAGTTTGGTCAGTGTCAGATGAGGGGAGAGAGTCGAAGATGATAGTTGCTGTAATTCAATGAACATGTATGGGGTTGTGGACGGTTGTTGCTGTAGTGTGTATATCCAGTCAGGTGTCATAGCACGAAGTGCAGATCGTGCATTATTAGTCATCGCTGGTAGTTGTTGTAAAAAAATAATTCTGACTCACTGAAGCTCTGTATTGGTGGTCATCACGGGGTCCGCAGAGGCTCAGTGAGAATAGGCCCACTTGTGGTCACAAAGAGCCCAAAACCTCAGGATTTCACCTTTTCCTGTAGAGAGGTGCACTTTAATTCTAGCCAACGGTCCAAGGCCTGGGGAGACAACGCTTGGGGATCAGGAAATCACTCCAGCAGAGGCCAGCAGTGCTCAGGCATGTCCAGTTGCAGGTCTGGTGCAGCAGATCAGCAGGGCAGTTGCAGGGAGGCCTCTGGAGCTTGTAGTATGCATATAGCTCAGAACAGGAGGTCAGGCAACTGACCCTTGGAGTCACTCAGATAGCCTGGGATGAACAGAGCATGTGCAGTCTTCTTTATTGGAGATCACGGCATACCTCAAGCAGCAGGGCAGTCCTATGGGGAACACAGCAGGCCTCAACCAGCAAGGCAGTCCTCGGGGAAACAAGGAAGACGTTCCTCTTTTAATGTCCACAGGTCCAGGAGTGTACTGAAGAATTGTTTCTGGAGGTCCAATATTCATACTTGGTTCCAGCCTTTTAAGTGAGGTGATTCCCTATACCACCCCCACATCTGGTTCTGGAAAGTACTTCCCTTCTCCTGTCAAGTCTCCAAGAGTTCTGGAGTGACAAACAACTGGTGTCATGTTCCTTTGTATGTGTGTTGCAGGCAGCCCTCTGAAATGTAAGTGGGGCAGGAAACAGC
This sequence comes from Pleurodeles waltl, assembly GCF_031143425.1. NCBI lineage: Eukaryota > Metazoa > Chordata > Amphibia > Caudata > Salamandridae > Pleurodeles > Pleurodeles waltl. Next base: position 593,201,174 of record NC_090443.1, read on the forward strand.
TCTGCCCAACCGTCCTCCAGGATGGTCCATTTTACAAACACTTAGGGGGTCATTACAACCCCGGTGGTCGGTGCTATAGTGGAGGTATTACAGCCAACAGGCTGGCGGTACCTACCTCCACTATATGACATTGGCAGTTTGGCCAAAGCCAAACTGTCAAGTCAGCACACCGACTGCCACGGCGGTAACGACTGCCGGGCTGGAGACTTCAGTCTCCAGCCCAGCGTCCGTCACTAGGCTGCCCGTGGCATTTTAACCCCACTCATCACCATGGTTTCTGTGCTTTCTGTACTGCCACAGAAACCATGGTGGTAGGCACTATCAGTGTCAGGGAATTCAGTGGCACTATCAGTGACACTGATAGGGGTCTCCCCCGCCCCTCTTCCCCCATCGAGAGTCCTCCCCCACTCTCCCCCCCCAACCCCGACATATAGACACATGCACACACATACATACACACCCATACACACATGCATACACACATTCACCCATGCATGCATACATTCATACTCACTCACAGCAACACTCACGAACATACATCCATGCACACACACACTCACACAACACAACATGCACGTACACACACACTCATGCACACACGCATCACACACACATGCACGCATTCAAACAAAGTCACACACACCTCCACACACACACACAACACGCCCCACCCCCCTCTCCTGTTGGAGAACCCGACTTACCTGCTTGCAGTGAGTCCTCCAGCAGGAAACGGGATGCGGCGCTGCTGCCAGCACCAGTGTCCACCAGTGAAAGACCACCAGGCCGTATGATGTAACACGATACAGTAGGCAGTGTTTTGATGGTGTGGCGTTGCTGCTGGCAGCAGTGCCACCTTACCGCCATCCGCCGCCCTGACTGTAGATGGAATTCCACCAGCCTTCTGACGGAATTCTGCCTATGGTCATAATTAGGTGGATGGTAGGTAGCCACGGCATGTTGGCGGCCGTCGCTGTGGCGGTAGGCGGCATTTGCCGCCAATGTCATAATAAGTCCCTTAGTCCCATTTGTCTCACTGTCTGGGAGGAATATACAAAGAGCCAAGCTATTCACAGTCAACTGACGCAGGACACAGGAAGCAAGCAGTATGGTGCCAGGACAAGAAAATGACAACTTATTAAAAGTGACATTTTCAGAATTGTACCTTAAAATCCAAGTTAATTAAAGTTGATTTGAAATTACAATTATTTGAGTCAAAACATGACATTCCTATCTGTTCCCAAATCAAACGTTACCACTTATCAAATTTCAAGGTAATCCAATGTTATCCAAAGTGAGAGATAGGCCTTACAGTGCAGAAAACAAATTTAGGATTTTCCCTACCAACACATGTAAAACATATACTCACATGTCCCACATTTAAAATACAATACACTCTGCTCTTTTGCCTGCTCAAGGCGTACCTTAGAGGTGGCTTATATGTATTTAGGCCTGACATATGGTTTATTTTGCAAGGTCAAATTGGCAGTTTAAAACTGTACTAGCATGCCTGAGAAATATTATTGAAGATTTACTCTACCTGGTGGCACAATGAGTGCTTCAGGGCCACTAGTAGAATTTAATTCACAGGCCCTGGGTGCATATGGTTCCATATACTAGGAACTTATAAGTAAATTAAATGTATTTATCATGTGTAGGACAAGCTGAGAATGTTTTAAGGGGAAAGCACAAGCACTTTAGCACTGGTTAGTCGTGATAAAGTGCACAGAGTCCTAATGCCAACAAAACTGTATTTCTGAAGACTGGAGGGATGAAGACAATTTGTTTTTATGTGAAGATCCTGCAGAAAAGAACAGGTCCAGCAGCTGCTGAATAGCAAAGGAATTGGTTGCAATTGCAACATAAAAATTTCTGCAGCCTGTTGCATCCACTACTAAGGTATAAAAATTCCCTATGCTGTTAAAAAATTATTACTCTCAGGCAAAAATATCAAAAACACAGCTTATTACCAGCGGTCGACCATCATGGTAGCTATATATATATATGGTAGGGATATATATTTGAAGTGGCCATATGATAGTTTCCTTTTCTGTTAAAATTGCCATTTTCAAATCACTTAAGTGTAGGGCCCAACACAGAAACATCCAGCTACTACACTTGATAAAACATGCTCTAACTACTCAGCTTCTTAGGAAACCTATTAATATAGTCTGGATCATCAGAAAATTACAGGTCCCTCTTATATTAAATAGTCCAAAAACAGTAATAAAAACCCAACCAACTGTTCACCTAGAACAAAACTCCCATTGACCGTTTTAAATGTTGCTGTGTGTACAAAGTCTAATTGCAACTGACTTAACAGCAACTAACTTTTCTTCACTTGCACTATACTACAGAATGACATGTCTCTGGAGGTGCATGTCTGGAAATAAAATAAATGCAAGGGATGAAGTGGGGGTGGAAGGGCACCCCCATAAGAAAAAACTAAGAATGGGGACATAGGTGGGTAATATTGTTTATTTATTGTTAATCTCTTGGCACTTCCTAATACCATTAATCATAATCTGAAAGTTATGCCTACTGAGTACCTGTGAGATGGTCCAATCATTCCTAAAAATGTAATATGTGGAACTCTCCGTAGAGGACTAAGATGATATGCACCATTGTATGAAGTCACAACATCATATGGCCCATTTCACTCTATTCCTGGAATACTTGGCTCCCATTTGCCTGCTATGACGGCACTCTACTAGAATGTGAAGGCTGGTGAACTAACCCTGCTGTTACCATGGTGAACAATGGATTGCATGAAGTGGTAGTAGAGAGAGTTCAATTGAATGGACCACTGCCTACTCTTAAAAAAAAAATTTTTTACCATGTCACAGTCAGATTTATTGAATCTGAGTGTTTGCAACCATTAAAAAACTATGCACACGAGACCCTTAGTGTCTGGATGCAGATATAAGCATCAAACTCACAGCATACACTAATGTGACTACATATGTTTTTAAATCAGAGCACACTGTTTGCGTTGTTTATGATAGTGTTATAGGGGATTAAGGATTCACTACTCTGAAAAAAAACAGATGAAACTTAATTTGCAGTTGTCCATTCTGAGGAAGGGAGAATTCAAAATGGGTCTTGCAAACGACCAGAGGGGGCCAACTATTTAGCTGGCAAACAAAACCACGTTTTTCAAAAGAAGAAAAAAAAACAAGCAGCAGTTAGTAGGAGGAGTTTTTGGTGTGACGAACTAAAATGTAAAAATTCGATTGACATACCAGCCTTCATTTTTGGATGACAGCTAAAAGGAATCTCCGGAATCTAAAGCCCCGGGTATTATAGTGATGCAATGATCAAGCAATGGTGAAATTATTCGTTCCCCTTCTATGGTATGTATTGACAGTTGAGGGAGTGGAAAAGGGTAAGCCAGGCAAGAAATCGTGCCTCCATCTTGTGAATTCCAGAGTTCTCTACCGAGATTCAGATTACCTACAATGAAATCTCACTATGAATAATAACATTACTCTGTGTGCATTTTTAACTTTGCCCAAGATGCTAGGTGAAGTGAAGAAATATGCCCTTGGTTTCATTGAGTGAAGATTCTCACATTCACTCAATTCTTCCAAGGTGTAATTAAATCTGGCAATGACTGATGAAAGACAGGATATCCTGCTACAGATTGTAGCACAAGTGGGGCGTCCTGAGTAATATAGTGGCATTTGCATCCCCATGGTGTCATGCATTGGATTCTAGAGTGTTAGGAATACAGAGTCTCTGAAAGAGACTGTGTAGGGAAAGGCAAATTTAGGACTAATCCAAGAATAGGCAGGGAGAAGGGGATAGGGGACTATTGCTAAATGGCACCAGTACACATGCTGTCCTTTGTGGCCACTTTTGGTACTAGGAATGGTTTTCCACTGCTGCAAAGGTCACTACAGCTGCCTATTTTTTTTTCAAAAATACTTTGAGCTTTGCATTTTGTATATATATATCAAATATTCAAAAATATATATTTTCAAATTGTGAGACAACTAACTTTGCAAATGTACACACCCTTATGAGCATGCCTGAGAAGACAGTGTGAGAACTAACTCGGTTATGAGACAGGAGTACCCCTCAATTACTAAGGGTAGAACACTTTAAAGCCTATGTAAAAGCAACTTTTCTTCCGACACTACTTCGAAAAGAAAGATGAAGAAAGAATCTGTGTTCTACCGTAAAGCAGACAGCAGAGGAAAACTGGGAGACTGTCTCAACCCCCTTTGTGAATCCTTGCTCGCTGCACCGTTTCAAACAGTGGTGGTGTCATTCTTTGTTGACACACAGCTCTAGATGGATTATGTTCCAGCTACTGAAGATTGATCCTTTTTGTGGAAATAGCTTCCAGTGGATGGATGGTGCAGATAATCCAGGAATACAGGCAAACGCTGTCTTTTCCCACAAATACCAGATAGGTGGTAGTGGAATTTTTTGCAGACACGTGGGCTGGTTTGTATTGACCTCCCACAGTTGGGAGGAAGTTGACTGGAGTTGATGGCACCTGTCCTGAAGATTTAGGGATTAATCTTTAAGGTTGTATTTCTATGAAAATAGACACTGAAATGAGCAAGAAAAATCGGAAGACCAGGGGCCAACTCTGGACCCTAGAAGAAAAAGAAGCTATATCAGTGGGATAATAAATGTCATTTTCATTCTCAGAAGTTTAAAGCACCATGGTTGAGGCCCCAGCAGCACCCCACATGATATTAATCTGGGTCTATGGGGGTCTTGGTGAATACTTTGCATGATATGATTTGCACCATTTACTTGTGAAAGTCTCCACACGGTTTCATTACTCTAGAACGGACTAGGACAAAAGAATAAAAAATTAAGACAACTTACTATCCAGATATCTTACAGGAACCCAAAGTGGTTTTCATCCATTCTTTTGATGTCAAAATTAAGTCCACTGTAAACACCACCAAACTCAAACTATCTCAACTCCTTGGTTTGCTCCAAAGGAAATATTTTACCTTCATTTTTTTCAACGTTTTACTCATGATGTTGTTATCCTTTTAATTGACAAATGACCTAGAGTTTGAATTTTTTTGTTGTTGTAGAATTTGTTGTGTTCGTATCAGCTGGAACATGTTAGAGGTCTGCCCTTCAACTCAGGTCACTGCTATCAGAGTGAGCAGAATTTGCTATCAGTGAAGTCTGTTGACCCTTGTGGGTTTATCTGAGTCTTGTCAGACCTTGGTACAGGTTGTATCGAACCAACTAATGACAACAATACTAATGACATGTTTTCATCTGAAAATAGATTCCAGTAGTTTTTGTTTAAAGCCTGTATAGTGCATGCATTCGTTCTTTTCATGTCGGAACGCAAAAACAATTTTTTGGAAGCTTAAACAACAGTTTATAATATGGAAATATGTCTATTATATATTTATTACAACAAGAAATAATATCAGGAAGGGTTTTCGCATGAACATCCTACTGCAGCTCCTATTATAGCAGCTGTCCCTGGCAAAGGAACCACATTTTAAAATGTCAGCTTTGTTTTAGAAGATAGTAACTAAGTTAATCTATTTTACATGAAGCAGATTTGTTGGATTTTGAGGTAAATTTAGCAATCAAGCAAAAAATACTTGTATATAGCTATTAAGAAATAAACAAACGATAGTGGCATAATCTGATGTCAAGTTTTCAATAAATAAACTCAGTCAGACATTTATAAAGCACGGTTTTAAAATAAATGGTCGGTCATCACAAAAGGAAACAAGTCAAATTTTGGGGCATATTCAACAACAGCGCTTCAAAAACTTGCAGAATGAAGACTTTCACTTTTAATACAGCAAGAGAGAACGGATTAACAGGCTGAAAGGCCATGTAAGTAAGCATGTTTGTTATACATGCAATTTTTTGAAAATTCAAAAGATATTGGCTAACCTCAGGCATAGAAAATGGCCTATCTTGGCATTAAGAATTTTCTTCCGCTATCTACAGTTTACTGCATTGGCAGAGGGTTAGCCCACATCAACCATTAGGTAATTTACTGTGAGTGACCTTTCACAGGGAGCATATCCAAACACTAAATAGCTCTCTTTAGAGCCAGGGACTAGTATGACAATGTGTCCTTTTTGAGACAAAATAACATTTTTGTTTTTAGGCAATGATTTTTTTTTTGATTGATGAGAGCCTGCCAGCTTCCGAAACAAGAACGTTTACAAAAACCATGACAAAATAAAACAAGCATTGACAAAGCAGAAAAGCTGGAGGCCAATGCAGACCTAGTGGCTTTCCCAGTGCTTGTTTACTCGTGGAATTGGTTGTTGTGTGTTTCTGCTCCTACTAGGTTCGGTCCTGGATCACACAGATGCATTGACTGGACTTTCATTAGTTGGAATAGAGAAACATTAACATTTAGTGAAAACACTTTGCATGCTGGGATTCTTGAGACATTCTTACAAAGATGCGGGGTGATGGTGTCACACATGTCTCACTTGGGAGCTATGACCTACTAAGGTTTGCAAAAACAAAGAGTCATAAAATCACGGCAGCTTTTTTGTAAGGACAGACAAACAAACAAAATAACACTTGGTGGAGAGACATATGTAGTTGAAAATATGCATGCAGATAAGGTGATCAGATTGGGTCCACTGGAGTGCCATAAACGATTAAGACCCGGGCTTTTATTTAACAAAGCAGTACATCTAATTATTGTAACACATCTTTGATCATCCATTTATAAATAGACAATGTGATACTGAGTTTCTGGAGTCATAATTTCAATTTGACCACTCTATGGGTTTGCTGCGGAGACTTAATCTCAATGAGCATATTTAAAATGAATTGCATAATTGATGCATATTTGATTTAATATTAACTTTTAATTAATTTTATATACTTGTTTTGTCCCATCAAAACTGAGATGCCTACAAAAATAGCTAGTTGCTCTCCTCCGTTGCCCCTTCAATTTTTTGGCATGTTCCATATGGATAAATTTGGGGCAAGGAATTGTATAGTCTGTTTGATTTTCCTATAACTTTTAGGTGTAGAACAACCTACAAAGCACATCATTAGTTTCCATTCCTACATTGGGAGCAGAAAATAATAATGTAGGCTTAATAAATTTGTGAACTTCACTAAATTGGTCATTTTTTAAGAAACTAAGGTGGTCATTCTGACCGCGGCGGGCGGCGGTAGCCGCCCGCCATGCGGTTACCGCCATTTGGCCGCTCCGTGGTCAAAAGACCGCGGCGGCCATTCTGGCTTTCCCGCTGGGCCGGCGGGCGACCGCCAAAAGGCTGCCCGCCGGCCCAGCGGGAAAGCCCCTGCAACGAGGAAGCCGGCTCCGAATGGAGCCGGCGGAGTTGCAGGGATGCGACGGGTGCAGTGGCACCCGTCGCGATTTTCACTGTCTGCAAAGCAGACAGTGAAAATCTGTATGGGGCCCTGTTAGGGGGCACCTGCACTGCCCATGCCAGTGGCATGGGCAGTGCAGGGGCCCCACAACACCCGTTCCCGCCATCCTGGTTCTGGCGGTGAAAACCGCCAGAAACAGGCTGGCGGGAAGGGGGTCGGAATCCCCATGGTGGCGCTGCAAGCAGCGCCGCCATGGAGGATTCCCTGGGCCAGGGGAAAACCGCGGTTCCCCTTTTCTGACCGCGGCTTTACCGCCGCGGTCAGAATAGCCCTGGAAGCACCGCCAGCCTGTTGGCGGTGCTTCCGCTGCCCTCAGCCCTGGCGGTCAGAGACCGCCAGGGTTGGAATGAGGGCCTAAGTCAAAAATGCTGTTAAAAAGCACAAAATTAGTGTTAAATGAAACAAGCAGCGAAAGAATGGAGAATTCTCACACCAAAATTTTTTTGCCTCAAGGTGCTGTTAGACAAAGTTCAATTTATGAAAATCTACTCGTCAATGTTAAATAATGGTTAAAAAAATATTAAGCTATTTTTATGCACACACTGCCAATTTGTTTTGCTTCTACAAAGAAAGTTTCAACATGAAGAGCTACATGCACTTTAATTAAACAGTGTAGATTTCCTCTGTTAATTTTCCCAATGGTATAATACGTTAAAGGCACAATTAATAAACAGGGTATACATAATTTGAAATGTAGAAGTCACATATTATTACCTTTGCTCAGTTTCAAATAACACTCTGGCTGCCACAGGGTTTATATATCTTTGTGCAGAAAGAACCATCAATATGCATCAAATACAAAATATGCTCCAGGAATTTCAACACCAGAACTACCCCACTAAAAATCCAGCATCGCAGTAGACCTCCACAGAACCTGCATGTCCTCACTTTCAGAAGTCTCGAGATCTAGAAGGTGCAAACAATAAATCACAATCTTCTACCTAAAATTGTAATGAGTTGTCCCGTTCCTGAGACCTTCCTCTCCCACTGCAGATTCCCCGGAAAGAGCTAAAATCCAGATTGTTCTATCCCTTCCTCGGAACAATAATCTCACTCTTTCAGAGAACCCGATGCAGATGCCCTCTCTCCATTCACTAGTTTGTATCCCATTCTTCTCACCTACTCTATTCATATTTCCACTCACTTGGTAAACAAATGTGCATGCAATCGGTAATGTTGCATGCCTTGTTCTGATCTCTGGAGATAAGAGACTCATCTTCCACTATGTGCAAAGCGTACAGGGTATGAATGGTTACCACCTAGCTCTAGCTCCATATCGTCAAGACAACACATTTGTTACCATCGGGTTTGTCACATATCTTTGTTTTTGTATGCGCAAGCCCAACAGGTCAATTGGTAGAATGAAATCTTACCAGCTCTGGCAATCAACAACCAAATCACACAATAATTCACACCAAAAGTAAATTACACAAAAAGCCTCGGATGTACCACATTGAGCATTTTGTGCAAATTAACCATACTTGTGTTTCGTTAAGAACAATCAATGTAATATCAATTACACATTCAGCATGTTAACTATTATGATTTACTAGAACATTTTTTTTTTGTAAATTTCGTTGCCTTTTATGTTTTTTTATACTGAAATTGTCATTTATAGAGTTCCATCTCAGATAGAGCCATCTAGCGCATGGCACCAGGAAACCTCGTTTCCACTCTTGAGATTTTATTTGACGACCTAATGAGTTCCCTCAGATATACTCTAGGTTTGTTGCCGTTCCATATGTGCTTCGCATTTCCTGACCTCTGGCTTCAACAACATTTTCCTTTAGAGAACCTGCAGCTTCTGATTTCCTTTTACAGATGTGGACTTAAAAGTCCCAGTGTGAAAAGTGACAGAATCTCCAAACGCGCTTAAAAAGTGCGTCTAGAAAGTTCGTTTAACTATTTTACAAAATAGTCACACTCAAGGAACATTAATCGGGATCAACCGGCCATTGTTTTTTCAGCACTATCATTCAAACCACAAGGAAACACACATTCTCTTAAACACACTTTTTACAAGTCCTTGTACACATGCACGATTCGAACGGACATTTTTTAAACTTTCTTTTTACGGTTAGGGATACCTACAATCCAACCTCCCTTAAGCAGTGCAAGAAGGAAATCAAACATTTACATCGTATATTTTGCAGCGGCGCTGCCATTTGTGCGGCTCCAAGGCCAGCGCACAGCCTCCAGGGAAACCTCTACAATGACAAATTAATTCCTCAGAGAACAGATCTGAATGCTGGCAATGGACTCATTTGTCCCCCCAATAATGAGGAATGGCTTTTCCTTCATCACGTCTGCTAGCGTTTCCATGGTGATTCTGACTTACCTCATTGCTTCTCGCAAAGCTCCCCGTTCACCGAGCGTTGTGTGTTTGATGTCATCAAAATTATTTTCAAGCTTCTCGCATCCCTGTGGAAAAAATTTAGAAGCCCACAGGTTAGTCTGAAGAATATATATTGCTATGATTTTTTTTTTTTTTTAAATTCTCATGCACATAACCATGTTCCTCAAATTTTTCTGAGCAAGCAACCCTGCTGCGAACAACACTTGAGTGATGTGTAAAAGTTGATGTCAAACTTTAGCAATTGAAGGTACACAATATTTCATCAAGTTTAAATGTAAACAAGCATTTGCATTGGCAATAGATCTGCGTTGGCAAACTGGGTAAGGGTTATTTTATTAAAGGTGTTGCTAGCATCTGCCAAAAAAAAAAGAAAAAAAAAAAAGAAAAAAAAAACACGCTGCCACCTAAACATGCCCACCATGTGCTTGCAATAAAATATTAAAATAATTTTAACAGAACATTGTGGGCGCTTCCTAGCAAGCATGTGTTGTTTGTACAGAAGTTATAAAAACCCTTATTAAGATTTAATGCACATCAAAGGAAAGTATGATTTTATCGGTGCAAATAAAATGTAGTGTTTGACATAGAATTACTATAACCTGAAGACATTGTCTAGACACCCAGGATGGTTAAAAACATAAAAGGATAAAAAATTGATTGAAAGAAAAGGGCAATTGACAATTTAAAGTACTGGCCCACAAGCCTTGCCACTGAAGAGCTCTTCTTTATAGGTTGATTTGAACATGTGATCAGAAAAATTGCCATCATTCATCCTGCATGAAAGCCAATGGCTGAAGTGGACCGATTCATTGCCCCATGATGTATAAAATCATAAGCCACCTTATTTATGTATGCATGTGTGTAGTTATGGTTTGCAATGTTTGTAACATGAGGCTAGCTAAACAATTACAGCTGTTTCTAAGCCAGACCTACAAATACAGTAGTGAAAGATATGTATATTAGAAGCACCGTGACTTGAGGACACGACCGCACACGCAATTTGGAGTATGTAACTTAGTACTCCTCTAGCACTCTTTTCTATAGTCTTCCATGCCTTTTTTTGGATTGCCGCAAAATATCTAAAATTGGAATGTTCATTTATAATTAGTGAAAAAAGGGCTGTGCTCTCTTTGAACTTTAGCTAATAGGGATCTGGATGTTTCAAGGCTGAGTAACAAAGGCACCAGCCATTCAAGGGACCACATTCATCCCAAGACCAATAAATATTTGTGAGAGACTGAAAAACGCAGTGGCCGCCCCCTCATCTCACCACTGTACTGGGAGAACAATAGGAGGGTTTCTCAGGTGTATGTAAAGTATTCTTGAAGGTCACCTGCAAGCCAGATGGTTATAAGCTCATCTATGTTTTGAAGTCAGTTCCGGATTAAACCCTGTGGAGACCCCTAGGCAGTAAAAATGTTGTGGCCCCCTCGCAAATTATCTCCTAATACATTTTTAATTTTACTAACCAACAATTTTAATGAACACATTTTACTACACAAAACTAACCATCACACGTACGTAGTTTGCACCTATGTTTTTTTACAAACTGACAGCTGACAGAAGATGACCTTTTAAGAGACAAACCCACATGATTCTGATGTCTATGGTTAATGTACTTTAAGTTGTTAATGGGTACATTACATTATTACAGTATATTCTCTATAGAGTCTTTAATGTAAAGTTTTTGTTTCTTTGAGTTGATTCATTTTTTCTATCTTTTGGAAATTTCTTTCAAGATCAAATCAATAATATTTTTATCTGTTGTCACGGGCATCTTAAGGAAGTTGCAACCATAGGCTGGTGCCTACTTTGCCTGGTTGGTTATCTAGTACTGCTTGAAGCATTAATCAATTTTGGGACTGTGGGTATTAGACAGTATTGGCTGAAGCCATCATTATGAGTCAGTTGTATAAGAGCCATGAGGCAACCAATTCAGTGGTTTCATGGGCTTTGTGGAGCAAGGCATGCTAGAGCTCTGGACGGCAATGAGTAGGGTTTTGAAACGTGCTTCCTAAAAGCCAAAAATGAAACTCTCCGATAGCCGACTTCTCAAAGAAGAACCTGTATTCTCAAAATGAGTGTGCAAGAAGCGTGTCCTTAATGTGCCATAGTATTTGTGCCGTGAGGGATAAATATTTCCAGCCTGCAAAGCACCTTACGTGCTTTGAACAGTCAGCTTTTGCACATACTATTGATCACTTTGGGAGAATTGACTTGAAGTGCCTATTCACATATCCAGCTTAATTTGTTTCATACTTTAAAACTTTTAAATAAAATTATTTCTTTTAATTATGTAGTCGATAATTCTGGTAATAACATACTGGCAGTGCTAGACAAACATGCTTTTGAACACAAATGGTAATATGAAGGAAACAGTTGTTTAAAAAAAGATGTTTCCATCTCACACCGAAAACTCAAGAATTAACATTCTCTTCTCAGCTGATTGCTCCGAGAAGAGGTTTATTGGTAGGGGTAAAGCAATGATAGCCAAACAACAGAACAGATTGTTTTTTTGTGTATACTCTACAGTATTTAATTAGAACTCCTGTCACTCTTGAATGAGCACAGTTTCGTAGGCGGGAGTCTGTTTCAGTAGGAAAATTGTATATTCTACAAATGGATCCTGACTGACGTCCTTATTTTGTATCAAACAGAAACCACGTTCATGGGCGTTTGGAGAGGGTAGTGGTAAAGTAGACTGAGGTAGGTATCATGCTGGATGGTTAGTTTTAGGTTCGCTCTGGATCTGGAATGAATTTTCTTTTATTTTCTTAACCCAATCTGCTTAGAACCATTTTGAGCAACTCAATTGTGTGTGTGTATATATATATATATATATATATATATATATATATATATATATATATATATATATATATCCAAGAAAGAAGTTACTCAAACAGATGATCTTACTAAAGAACAAAAATATATTTCTACTACAACGTTTCAGCTTCTGCCTTCCTCAGGTAGTACAAGATAGTTCGCTCAGTGGCTGCACAGCTGAAACTGCTGGATTTTCAAAAAGCATCATGAGTGAAGATTCCAAATGGAATGAGTCACAATGTATTAAGTGCTGCAAGTGGTGATGCATAATTTTGGTTGTACCATCATGCACTACAGAAATGATATAGCAATGTTATTGCCAATACATTTGATAATACATATATTGTGTGTCTTAACGTTACTAATGTTACGTGGAGAATCTAAATCGTATTACTGAAGGTGCATTCACAGGAGAAGACTCCAAATGCATATATATGTGTGTGTTCTATTGTTTGACTTTAACATGCTGAATTGTAAGACTTACAACATTTCTTTCCGTATATTTTGATTTATATTGCTATGTTGAATTTCATATAAAGACATTTCAATTATAACTCCTGCTTCCATTTATAATTGAAAGATTCACTTATAGCTATGCATTTTGAATGTGCATTGAATGCTTTATTAAGCTAGCATAATCAAAGGCATGAAACATTTGTTTTCTTGTGTTTAACCTTCAACGTGGAGTTTTGTTAGCATTGCAATATTTTTCCATGTCTGTGCAAGACTATAGTCATTGAAAGGCATATTGTGTTTTGAAGATTGAAGATAGTGGGGTACGGGAGAATACTTTGGCAAGGATAGGAACCTCCAGCAAACTGAGAAGAAAGGACTCCTTTTTGTGAACAAGGCACCAAGAAACATTCAAGGTCATCCTGATGTTCGATTCGAGGGATGAGAAATTGAGGGGGGTCGCCAATCTCAATTGTGAAAAGAAGAGAGGAAACTACTGGTGAGTATGATGTAGATTGTTCAAAGGTTCTGTAAGTTTAATTGTTATTCACCTAGTTAGACAAAAACAGATTCCCTTGAGAACTGGAGGGGTATAGACCTCCATGTCCTCATTCCTTTGTGTGCCTATATGCTATACATCACTTCTCTAGCAGAACTTCTACTGAGGTTTTGGTTATGCTGACAGGTTCCTATTTCTTGAGACTTAATTTGGGTTTCCCTTTAGTTTAGTTTAGAGTACATAGATTAACTTAAATTCTCCAATGATTAGGCAAGAGGACAGCAATTTATACACAGATCATCAGATTCTGTTCCTTTTACAATTTAACTTAATTCAAAGCTTTACTTCACCTTTGATGATTTTGTACTCATATAGCTTGTTTTTGAGAGTCATTTACATCGGGTTGGCTCTTAAATTGTAATAAACTTTTGAACCTTATCTACTGCCTCCTGGGTTTCAAAGTGGGACCAATTTGGTTACACTGTCAATTGAATCGAAAGGTTGAATTTAACTGTCCTTTACCTCTCAATCATCCTAGAAAGGGCCATCCAATGAAGAAAAGTAAGAATTTGGGCCCAAGCGTCATCACAAGTGTATTATTAAAATGAACAACTTGACAGTTTTTTGTAGTGTGTGGTTTGGGTACATTGATTGATTACGATAAGTAGACGTGTGCCTGCTTACTTTCAGGAAGTACAGACCTAATTTTTAATGGTAGAAACCAGTTAGATCTAACATCCTTAGTGTAGTATTGCCCCTGAACTTTTGCCTTCAGACCCCTATCTTTTGCTGAACTCATTTTATGGTGGTTTTAGGACTCTGCTAACTCCCACAAACAGGGAGAAATTGGTATACACCCAATTAGCACAGTTAATTTACTTATGAGTGCCTAGTAAATGGTACTATATGTACCCATGGATTGTAAATTAAATGCCACAAGTGAGCTGCAGTACACATTGTGCCCCCCACCTACATAGCACTGGAAAACGTGTCTACCAGTGCAGCCTGTGTGTTCAGGTTTACACTGCCATTTCAACGTGCCTAAACCTTCTTTTTTAATACTTAGAAATCACCCCTGAGGTAGGTTCCACAGGCTCATAGGAAAGGGTGCATTATAATTAAAAAATAGGACATGTTTACATGTTCTGACACTAAAAATAAATCCTAAAGTTGTGTAAGTTATCAAGGTCTTCTCTCCCATGCACTAACACTGGGTTACCTTATTCCACTTAAGAGGTGATAACCACAGCTTGGTAAGAGATCGAGACATGTTTTTTTCTACTCATTTGAATTGCAATATTAAAAAACAACTCTCAAATGGTAAAGTCAGATTCTAAGTTACTATTCTGAAAACCGAGCTTATAGAACACTGGTATTTTCCTGCCTAATATGTGTCTTTCTGCCAGGGTCTAGGGTCACATGACCATGAATTGCTCTGCTGTAGTGTGTTGTGTGTTCCTTTCACACATGTGACAAGAGGGGCCTGGCAGTAGACGGAGTGGGTCCTCTTGGCAGGATGGCTGGGTGGAAGTTGTTTCCGGTCGTAATTGCACTTCAAAGGACCCTGCCTGCAGCACACACAAAGGAACCTGAAACCAGGCCTGCTCTTGTCCTCCTAGACAGTTTAGGGTCAAAACCAAGATAAGGGAAAGAACTGAGCAGAACCAATTTGAAAGTAGATCGATGATTGCTACTACACAAATGATGAAATTGGGTATAAATGTGGCTGTTGGGATGGAAAGGTCCCTTGCATGGTGATGGACATGAACCCCTGCCATGAGTGCCACAGCTGCAATGATGTCTGGATCCCTGGTGCTGATTGTTGTTGCCTTATGCAAGCACGGTTTGTGTGTGTGCACCATGACATACGCCTGTCTCACCGGTCGCAGGCTTGTTGAACTGAACTCTACCCTCATGGTGGTGAAAGGCTACTTCCCTTGCCAGGAGTTAAGCAGCTCAAGCGCAGTGGTGCACCATACTGTGAAGTGATGAGCAGAAAAAAGCAGGCCTTTTTCCAGTGTCACTCATGTAAAGTTCTACTGGTGTGTGCTAAACTCACCCTTGGCCTTCATCAAGTTTGTATGTAATGTTGTGCAGTACATGTTTGTTGTATGCATGCCCTGGGTGTATGTGTGTCTGTGAACAGTACTCTATATGGAAGACTCTGGATTCCATTTTGTGAAACCCAGAGCTAACTGGAGGAATATGTGAAAGGTAGAGGAATCCCTGCAAACAGATTTGTGAATTGATGCATTCCTGTGAGCTAGGCGGGACACACACGCTGGATCAAGAAGAGCGCGCTCCTCAGTACACTTCAAAAGCTGCTCTTTGATCCAGAGAGGTGCCACTAGATAAAGGGCTTTGGCACATCTCAGTGAGGAGAAGGGGTTGATAAGAGAATCATAAAGAATAGAGCTCGGGCCCTGGGTCAAACTTTTTAAGCACATATCATTGTGGCTGACATCCAGGTGTAAACCTCTAGTCAATCACATGGCCTGTATTGTGGGGCTATCAGATCTGGAGTCACTCCTGCTGTGAGAAACTGCTTTATAGAGGAAGGGCTGGGCAGGGGAGAGGAGAGGGCACTTCAACAGGAAGCAGACCTCCAACATAAACTTAAAACACTCAGACTCTAAATCACATTTGGTGTCTGGAAATGCACTATAAGAAGGGGAGCTCGGGCCTCCGAACGTGTCAGCTGCCGAGCAGTCAGTTGGGCTGTGTGAAGAGAAGCTCTGAAATACTTCTGCCCATGAGCACGACTAGGGGTTAGGACCTGCCAGTCTTCCAGCAGGATTAGGGGACATCACACAGGGAAGATCACCTGCCCCTGGGACACCAGCACCTGCATGCTTGCCAAGACCAGTGTGTTGTGTGGGAAAGAGATCATCTCTCGAGGGAGCAAGGCCCAGTGGGTGCTCTTGACAAGTGGAACCCTGTAACAAGGTGTGGGGAGCAGATTGCCATGCTGATCCGGCTGTTACCCATGCACGCTGGGAAAGTCAGTGACCCCGTATGCCAGAGGGTGCCACTGTGAAGCTAACAATGCTCATCATGCCGTCACTCATGTGTGGTTCCCAATTCAGCAACCCTGTATGCGAGATAGGGCTACCATGATGTAAGCCATGCAAATCGGGCTCTTGCCCATGTGTGGTTGGAGAGTCATGATCCTACATTACAGAAGGAGCTGCCATGAAGAGGAACTTAGTGTTCTGCCAATAAAGCAGTTCCCAAGTGCAGAGTAAGAGTAATGACCCTGTAAGCCATAGGGGGCCACCAGAAAGGACACGGCCTGCAGCGTGGTGGATGCTGTTGTCAAGAGGAGAAGCTGCCATGGTGACTCATGTAGGTCCGAGTTATGACTGAAGATTACAACCAGACCACTGAGTTCTCCCCAACTAGGAGAAGGATTAAAAGAAATTTATCCTCACACCAGAAAAGTGCTGAGGACACCCAGTCGGTTCCCCTGCAGAGCCCCTAGTGTTACTCACCAAAGGCAGCATTGCAACCCCTGAACCCACAAGTGAAACACTCTTGGAGACTCTGGTCATGCAATACCTGCTGGTGTGAGTAAGACTGATCAACGGACCGGAAGGTCCCAGGGGAACTTGTCTGCCAGTTAGTGCTTCAGTGTTGGAACTCTTTTGACTTTTCTAAAACAGTCAGAGTAGGACTCATGGAACTTGAACTGCTTGTGGAGCCTAACTTGAATGTCGATTATAGCGAATGGGCAATAACCACTACCGCTAGTGGGAAGGAAGTGGGACTCAGGGGCCTCCCTATTGAACACTTGAGCCCTGACCGCAGGTGGTTGTGTGTATTGTTTGTGTATACCGTATTTCAGTTACAGTTCATATATAAATACTTATTTTGTCATAAAAGAAAGTATTTGACTGAACAATCATTTATTGGTGCAGGTATTCTGAGTTGTGAATCCATGTTTATTCCCTTGCATCTGCCTCTCCGAGAAGCCATGGACTGCTCAATCCACACTGCAAGTAAGAATCAAATGCTGAAGAAGTACTTTGTCCAGTTACTCAAGATTCATTGTAGATCGAACCTAGTGACATCAGAAGCAAAACACCTCAACCCCTATAGTTGGGCCCAATAGCTCCTACATGCTCTGTTGCCCTCTGAAAAGGGTTCCAACAGTGGCACCTTCAGAACCTCTCATCAGCACACTCCTGGTGTTGTATAGCCATTTTATTAATGTCTCTATGTATGTTATTTTAGCAACTAGGCCTGCCGCTTGTGCCCTTTAGCCCAGTTATATTTTATTCTGCTTCACTGTTATTATTTCAGCATGGGCCCCATTCGTGGTGCTGTTTTATTTTAGGTATCTAGTCGCTCTTTCACCTAGGAAAGCATTGCATTTCCAGCAAGACATTTTTTTACTTCCTGCTTTCCTAAAACCTCCAGCGAGATAAGGTTGCTGGCAAAGTAGAACACTGTGTCTCCAACATTCACAGAAACATAAACATCCTTACGTGGGGATATTTTCTCAGAACATCAGCTGTTTTATTATAAAAACACTTTTCTATCTCATGCATGTTAGAGGGACTTTCCAGCCAGATGACCACGACCGCATGCTGATTGACTTTGCTACAGCTGCTTGCTGAGACTACAGGTTCCCTGGCCTACATGGGGATGTGCCTCTCTAGACAACAGGCTTCCTTGCTCAGGTATGGGGTATGATGTCTTCCCAGGTGAGAATCCTGAAGGGCAGATTAGGCCTTATTATGTTGTACTCTAACATACCTTAGGTAGGAACCACATATGTTATGCGTAGTGACTGTGTGGTGGGAGTTTTCTTGTGTTTCACTTTTCTTGTCACCATTTTGCTTCTATTATGTTTCATCATTCTAATTATTGCAAGTCATGCCATTTTATCTAAGACGCATCTAAGTCAATAAACCTAATTGAACCATTCTCTGCCTCTGTTTGTCTTTACAAGTGTGAGACTAATGTGACTGAGTGAAAAGGATGAAATTTGATACACCACGATTTCCCTGAAAAGTCATTAGGGAATACGCTCAGTGGCCACAAATCATCCCTGCTCTTGGGCAGAGATGAGGCCCTGCTACTTGGCCAGAAACATATTGGGCCTACAGTTGTCACATGGTGTGGGATTGACATCAGTTCCCCCACAATACAGGTGATGCTACCACCCAAATCCAGCAGCCTCATTAGGATAATGGGAGCCCACACAACACTGGATCTCTCTGTGGGTTCCCTAGGATGGTCATCTTCATGAGCCCAGACTTTCCACTCCACACAGCCTTGCTTCCTGGAGTGGTCTTATTGTGTAGCCATTTTAGTTATAATTATACACGTTATTTTAGCAAACTAGGCCTGCCACATTAGCGGTCTTGTTTTATTTTCTCTATCTAGCTGTTCTTCGTCTAGATCAGCACTGCGTTCTTAAACAAGACATGTATTTCACTCACTGCTTTTCTCAAGGCTGTAGTTATATAGGTTTCCGGCAAAAGTGGTACGCTTTGTCTCCAATGTTCACAGAAACATACACGCTCTTATGTGGGGATACTTTCTTGGAACATCAGCTGTAGTATAAAAACACTACTTAGACCCTTGTACGTTAGAGGGAGATTCCAGCCAGATTACCATGACTGTATGCTGATTGCTTCGCTACAGCTGCTTATGTAGACTACAGGCCTCTTGCTCAGGTATGAGGGATGATGTCTTCCCAGGGGGAACCGGAAGGGCAGAATTAGAGCTTAACATGCTGTGCTCTGACATAGCCTAAGTAGGAACAATCCTCCATAATCTTAGTGACACAATGGTAGCGTTATTCTTGTGTTTTACTCTACTTGTCACTATCTGAATCCTATTGTGCTTCATCACCCTAGTTATTGCAATACATGCTTTATTATCTAAGACGCAGTTACTTCAATAAAACTTTATTGAACTATACTCTGCCTCAGATTTTCCTTGCATATGTGAGACTAATGTAACTGAGATCTGAGTGACCACGATTTCCCTGAGAAGTCATTTACGTCATGCGCCCGGTTGCCCAATCATCCCTGCTCTTGGGTGGAGATGAGGCACTACTAGTTAGCTGGAACAAACCCGGATTAGGCCAACAGGCGTCATATGGTGCAGTTTCAGGCTCATTCCCCCGTAGACCAGGTGATTCTGCCAACCAAATCCAGTAGTCTCATTAGGATAATGCGTACCTATGTTGCAGTCTCAGCCAGGAGCATTGGTGACTGGGCTTCTAGTGCGCACCGTGCCCTGACCCTCTTGTGCTGGTGCCCATGGGTCTCCCTGCACACCTGGTCTGCACAGTCTTGCACATTCCCCACGTGGTTGATGGGTCAACCCTCTTGGCTGGGTGCTGCTGAGAGCATAAATAAAGGAGGATGAGTTTGCACGGGGATTCTGCTAATACCAGTACCCAGTGTGTGCCCTGACCTTCTTTTTGCTGGTGACTAGGGGTCTTTCCACACACCTGGTCTGCTCAGTCTAGCATGCTCTGGGTGAGATCAATGTTGAAACCCTGTCACGGCTGATGACCAGCAGCTGGTCCCATGGCCAACACCTGCAACCTTCAGGTACTGCTGTCCATGCAGCTCTACCAGTGCTGTAGCTTTCCAGTGAGCTGACTGACTCGGCCACAGAGGCACCACAGTGGAAGATGTAGGCTGGTTGACTCAATTATTTTGTATCATGGGTGAGACTAGTGGCACAATGAAGAGGTCCCTGCTGCTCCATTGGGCAAAGTCTCTGCACTGTCCTTCACCATCTCATTCTTTGTCAGATAGGATCAAATTGCAAGAAATGTTGGTACTGACACACTCACATGAACTGTCTAACAGCTGGGTGGAGGTGGTGCAACAAGCACTGGCACAGCATGCCGCCACCCTGCAGGCAAGCAAGGCTCTGATCAAGGAGGAGGAAGTTGACATGGCCATGACCAACATGCCACCAACACGAGCCCAACACAGGGTTGTACGTGCTCCAAAAGTGGTAAGCCCAACTACTTTGCCATGGTCTGCCACAGAGGTGGCAAAGGAAGAAGGGACACTGCACACTCCATGGCAATGTCTGCCCTGAGACAACTGTTACTTGACAACAAACCTTGTGATACCTGGCAATCAGCGCCCTGCCTGCCAGAAGAGAAATCCGCCAGCAACAATGAAGAGGCAGTTATCATCTTGTACACGGGAGCAGTGCCAAAGGATGTGCACTCTCCACTGATGTGTGACATCCTCGTTGTGGAGTATAAAGTCAGCACCCAAATAGACACTGGGGGATCATCACAGGGTTTTGTTCACTATGTGTTACGTTTGGAGCATGGAGTTCCAGCAAAACTCTGGCAAACATTGCATGGTGGAGTTTTTCCCGCAGGGAGCTAACCAACGTTAAGTTGGCATGCGCAAGTGAGAATTTGCATTCCCCACAGCGATTTTCAGGTGCAGCAATGCCTTCCGGTGAGATATCTCAATGTGGGCGGTCCCAGCAGGTCATGACCATTCGGGTTGAAAAGCTGCCTCTCAAGTAGGAAATCAATTTGAACGGCAGAAAGTCGCAGCGTCCTATGGTGCGCTGTGTGGTGCTGTTCATGCTGTACAATTTTACAGTGTGGAAGAAGCTCCTGGCACTAACATTCAGCGTGAGCAGTGCGACATGCTCAAATCTGCCAGTTCAGGGAACAACATGGAATGCCGTGGAGTTTTTATGTCACTCTGCAGAATTCTGCAGAGTAAAACTTCGTGGGTTATGCTCCCCCCCCCCCCCATCAATACACCACTACTGTTGCTAAGCTCATTGAAAATCTATGTCTACAGGAGCAGAATCTGCTAAAGCTGTCAGGTGCTTTTCACGTGGAAGTGGCCAAAAGGAGGTCAGGAAAATAGCCAAGTTCCATGTAAAGAAACAAATCAGTGGCAGATTGCAGAAGAACTGGAGTTAGTGTTATTTGTCAAAAGCATCCATGAGGCAGAAGCCTATGACATCCTGAAGGATTTTCTGCAGTTATTCCAAGGTCGTGGGTGTCTCAAGTGCACCAAGTTGAAGCTCCACATTGATCAAACAGTTAATCTGAATGTGCTGTGACAGAGTGCTGTTTCACCTCCGCCCACTGATGGAAGACAACTGAAAAAGCTGAAGCAACAAGGAGTCATAAAGAAAGTATTGAGGCCGATGCTGTGGGTTTCTCCATTAGAAGTTTCACCCAAGTTGAAAGGGACGATACGGACACGAGGCTACCCAATAAGACAATCTGTTGGGAGCGCATATAACACCCACTATGAATGATATCATTGCTGATCTTAACGGAGCCAGCTGGTTCTCCAAGCTGGATTTAAATGCCAGGTACCCCCAGCTGGATCTGGAGCTGGACCCAGAAAGCAGGTGCATAACAAGCTTCTCCACAATTGCCAGACTGCAGAGGTATTGGCGCCTCAATTTTGGTATCTCCTCAGCAGCTGAAGTCTTTCAAAATACCATCAGCAAGGTGCTATCAGGGCTTGAGGACATACTCAACATAAGCAATGACATCCTCATCTACTCTATCTTGAAGACCTCTTTGACCCAAGTTGGTTCCCTTGTTTTAGCTTCATTTTATATTTTACATGTTTTAACAGCATCACTTTTAGCCACGACAATTTACACAATTTCCTTACATTATATTTTTCTAGAAATATGCTGCACAATGTGCTTATTTAGTTAGCCTTTTCTTGGCATGTAATCAGTACATTTTGTTCAAGGTTAAGAACACTACATTGTATTCTAGTTCTTGTGCTGCACCTTCAGGTGACAGCTTCTAACATCCAGACACAGCATTACATCAGAACTGTGCTTCGAGCATAGTGTGGGTTTATTAAATAAGTGATGCACTGACCAGGAAGGGACAGAGGGGCATTCCAGTCGCCATCATCGCAGGACTAATTCTAAGTGTTCAATAGGCTGCTCTGCTGGTGCTAATCTACCATCTCTCTGAATGGATTGTCAGTTACATTTCAGGCTGACCTCTGACACAATCTACAGGTATGGGACTATGGCTAATCCCTTATATTGGGCCAGGCAGACAGGCACATCCGCAATGCTCTCAGTACAGTTTAGGGTTAGGTAGGAACCTCTAGACACCATTTGCCATGGTTGGATTATTCATTGTCTTTACCATTTTCATAATGCTGGTCATTGTGTTTTGTTCCATCTGCTTAATTATCATAGCTCGGTCTCTTTATGCAAAATTATGGTTGTTCCAATAAAAACATTAAACAATTATCTAATATCTCTCTTGTGTTTTCACCAGGGCATGCATGAGTAATCTGAAAAAAGGGTGAGATCTGTTTCCACGACTTCCCTGGGTAGTTAGAGTGTCATGTTCAAGTTGCTGCAATCACCTTCCACTCCAGTAGATTCAGGTGTTTGAGTGAGGCACTGTGAGCTACCCAGGGATTGGGCTGACAGTTTCTGATGGTGTGGACAGACTTAGCCCCCCCACCCCCATTTTGAGGTTCTGCTGTCCTAATATGCAGTGATATTATCTTATTAGGAACCGTATAACAACCCAACAACCTTTGCAGAGCATCGCAGCAGGCTCCACGTGACAATCCAGAGACTGACCATGCAGGGGTTGACCATGCATGAAAGCAATTTTTTTTTTTTTTAGTCCACAATTGAGATATTTGGGTATGTCTTCTTGAGTGAAGGGCTGATTATTGACCCACTTGAAGCCGATACCATCCAGCATGCCCCCAGACGCCAACCAAGGTGAGGATCTCCCTAGGGTTGGAGACATACTGTGGGAGATTCAGGCCGAACCTGCCAACCATATCAGAGCCTCTTCTTGCATTAACAAAGGCAGAGACTGTGTGGATGCAGACTGAATGGACTGAAAAGGCATTTGAAGAAGTGAAGAAAATTATACTCAAGGATGCAACCATGTCCTATTTTGATTCACAAAGCCCCACTGAGTTATCTGTGGATGCCAGCCCTATAGGCCTCGGGCAGTACTTACCCAAGAACAGGCCCCAGTAAAGTGGTTACTGATTGCATACGCCAGCCAAGCCTTGACGGTGACTGAAACCAGGTATGCCCAAATTGTGTGTGAGGCTTATGTCACCTGGTGGGTGATGCAAGCATTTTCAATTACACCTGCCTGGACAAGAATTCCAAGAGGTAACTGATCACAAGCCATTGTTGGCCCTCTTTGCAGGCACATCAAGAAACCAGCCACCATAAACTAAACGGCAGACTGTGCAGCTGCAACCCAATGACTTCACCGTGCTTTACAAACCTAGTGCCAGCAACCCTGCAAATTACCTCTGCAGGCAACCCCCACCGACCAGGCTGTAGAAGACCAGGACACTGAGGCTGCTGAAGGATTTATTAGCATGGCCTTGCAGGGCACCCTGCGCTAGATTACTGTCCATTGAGAAGGAAAGGAAGTCGCAGCCGAAGACAACTGCCTGCAAAAGGTAGCTCAAGGCCTTCAGAATTAACAATGGAGAAGATTGCTAGGCTGAGCAAAGCACTGCAGATCGGTGGACTGAATGGACATGCCCCAACTCTGGAGAATGAAAGGTGACTTCAGCGCCACAGCAGAGGATGTCATGCAGGGGTGTCACATTGTTGTGTCACAAGCACTTTGGAAAAGGACAGTGGACCTAGCTTATCAAGGTCACCAAGTAGCAACAAGGACAAAAGCCAGGCTCTGCAAAAAAGTGTGGTACCCTGAAATGGATACAATGGTAGAGGAGAAGGTTAGGATGTGTCACCCATGTCAAATTACTGGCCTACTGCTGACCCTAGCCAGGATTTATATGGAAAATGTCAGCTCTGAGCCATGGATCGTGGTGAGCATGGACTTTAACCTTCCAGATGGGCACCACATGGTGGTGACCATAGCCAGCTACTTAAAGTGCCTAGTGGTCAAGGTGACTGCCTCTACCTATTTTTCCACCCTTCGGCCCACACTGGAAAATATCTTTGCCACTTTTGCAGCACTGCGCATCATTAAGACTGGAAATGCCCCCCTAATTCCAAAGCCAAGAGCTCAAGAAGTGTCTCCAGTCCCCTGGGGTGACAATCCAGTGAATAACACCCCATTGGCCACAAGCCAATGGGGAGGCTGAAGGATTCATGGTGACTCTGAACAAAACCCTCCGAATTGGAGTGTCCCCGAACACAGCATTCTGTGTGTGGATTTCAGCTCTTGTTCTGCCAACTTCACCTTTCAAGGGCCCAGGGACTGGATAGGACACCACTTCTCAGCAGAGAGTCCAGGGGCTGCCAGAGGAAGTCTTTAATGATCCTGAGACTTCAAAATAGGAGGCAAGCTCAGTCCAAGCCATTGGAGATTCTTCTTAGGCAGGAATGCACAACAAAGTCCAGTCTTTCTTTGTTTTCACAGGCAGAAGCAGCAACTGCAGGACAGCCCAACAAAACACAGTCACAGGCAGGGGAGCACTTCTCCTCAGCCCTTCAGCTCTTCTCCTTGGCAGAGTTTCCTCATGAGTCCAGAAGTGATCCTGAAGAAATCTAAAGTCTTGGGGTTTGGGTACACTACTTATACCCCTTTCTGCCATTAAAGCAGGCAAACTTCAAAGAAAAGTCTCTGTTGTTTACAGGATCCTGCCTTGCCCAGGCCAGGCCCCATGCACACACCAGGGGGTTGGAGACAGCATTGTGTGAGGGCAGGCACAGCCCATTCAGGTGTAAGTGACCACTCCTCCCTCCACTCTAGCCTAGATGGTTGATCAGGACATGAAGGCTACACCCCAGCTCCCTTTGTGTCACTGTCTAGAGGAGATTCACAAACAGCCC
Source organism: Pleurodeles waltl (assembly GCF_031143425.1). Lineage (NCBI taxonomy): Eukaryota > Metazoa > Chordata > Amphibia > Caudata > Salamandridae > Pleurodeles > Pleurodeles waltl. Next base: position 593,226,469 of record NC_090443.1, read on the forward strand.
AACTGTCAGTTTGACCCAGACAGGAAATCCACAAATAGGCAGAATCACAGAATGTTTTAAGCAAGACAATGCCTAATTTCTAAAAGTGGCATTTTCAAACTAACAATCTAAAAAACAACTTCACTAACATATGTATTTTTAAATTGTAAGTTCAGAGACCCCAAACTTCATATTTTTTCAGCTCTCAAAGGGAAACTGCACTTTAAGGATATTTAAAGGTAGCCCCCATGTTAACCTATGAGAGGGGCAGGCCTTGCAACAGTGATAAACTAATTTAGCAATATTTCACTGTCAGGACATATAAAACATATTACTATATGCCCTACCTTAACCATACACTGCACCCTGCCCTTGGGGCTACCTAGGGCTTAACTTAGGGGTGCCTTACATGTACAAAAAGGGAAGGTTTGGGCCTGGCAAGTGGGTACACATACCAGGTCGAATTGGCAGTTTAAAACTGCACACACAGACACTGCAGTGGCAGGTCTCAGCCATGCTTACAGGGCTACGTATGTGGATGGCACAATCAGTGCTGCTGGCCCACTAGTAGCATTTTGATTTACAGGCCCTAGGCACCTCTAGTGCACTTTACCAGGGACTTCCTAGTAAATCAAATATGCCAATTATAGAAAAGCTAATTTCACATACAATTTCACATAGTGAGCACTTGCACTTTAGTACTGGTCAGCAGTGGTAAAGTGCCCAGAGTAACAAAAACATTGTATTGAAAATGTTTGACATGCACTTTTAAGTTTTACAGGTCCTGGTAGTGAAAAACTCCTAAATTAATTCCTCTCCCATAGGATACCATTTGGTTAAATTATTACATTCAATAGGTGATAACTTTTGTTAGAGAACTGGTAAAAATGTTGTTTTTGGTGTTTAATGAATCATAATTTAAAATCCGCTTGAATGCTAAAGTCAGATTGTAAGTTACAATTCTGAAAATGCCACTTTCATAAAGTTTGCATGTTGTTGTGCTAACCATTTGATGCCTGCAGCCTGTGTCCTGGGTCTTTGTGTATTGCTCCCAGACAGTAAGACAAAGGGGAATAGGTGTTGGTGGGATGGGCCATTCTGGCAGGACGGCAGGGACAGAGCTGTGCACAGCTAACTTACAGAACTGCCTCGTCACACACACAAAACTTTAAGCTAGCCTTTTGTGACCCCAAGATCCAGCAGAGCCTGGGCAGGAAGAGAGGAAATACCAGGACCATCTGTTCGAGGAAACTTTAGAAGTTGCATCCACTTTAAATCTGTCAAGAGGTACAAAAATACAACCCCAAGGCCCACTCTTCAGTTCACTTATGGACTCGTCAAGGACTCCTAGAGGACTGCCCTGCTGCCTTTTGGCTGCTGGGTACTTCAGAAAACTCCCCTGCTGCCTAATGCCTGCCCTGTGCCCTCAGAGCACTGTCCTACTGCTTGAGACATGCTTTTCTGCTTGAATCCAGGCCCACCAGAGTTACGTAAAGGGCTAATTTGTCCCCTGGTTAGAGCTACAAGGACTCAAAAAGCGCCAACAACTTTCTTTTAAAGTGCACCTTGAACCAGCCTGAAGTGAGACCTGACCCTCCAAATGATGTTGCACCCCCCATTCCTGGTCCCTTGGAAATGGTTCTAAAGGTGCCCAGCCAGCCAAAATCTGTGGGACATATAATTTTCTACCAGAATGTGCTCTAAGCACTGAGAGGAGTCTGGGACCTACCTGCTCGCTGATCTGCACATGGTGCATTACTGGTCTGCCTCACTTTGCCATTGCTCCCACTACTTTTTCCCTGCAGCAGCAAATCCTGTTCAGTGCCTCTTTGTCAGAAGGGCATATTGTCAGGTGGAGCCCTCATCAGCCACAGCCTGCAACTTTGTCCCGCTGGAGATTTTCAACTCCCACAAAAGAGACAAAGGCGGTCATTATGAACATGGCGGGAAAGACCACGACCCCGTGTTGGCGGTGAACATTATCCCGCCGGTAGTGGCAAATGGAAACCCGCAATATAATGATTGAAAAACCCAACCCTGCCAAAAGTTTCCAGACCACCACTCCCCGCCAGGACTCTGTGGGCGGGAATCCTGGCCCACCCCACCCCGCCACCGCCAAGCACACCCACATCCCGCCCTCCAAATAATGATGCACAAATCACCTCGGTGGACAGTGGAGGCCAGACGACCATTGGCGGCTGCGACCGCCACGGACAGCAAGTGGACACAACAGCAACAAGTGCACACATTGGATAGGCGTATCACCCACACACCTGACACACATCCAGAACCCCATAAAACACCCTCAGCCACACCTCACAATCCCTTGCAATGAAACCAGGACCAGAAGATGGAGAGCACCAGAGCCAGACAGTGAAAAACAGCATACAGGAGACGCACATCGACCCACACAGGAGCACCCATACCCCGTCCCCGGTCCCGACGCCATCCACCACATTCACCATGTCCCCACCAAAAAAATCCACGCTTCACCGATAGGGAGCTAAGGACCATGGTGGACAAGATCCTAAAGGTGGAGCCACAAATATTCTGGTCCGAGGTGCAGCACACACCCATCGCGTGGAAATTGGGGCTGTGGCAGACCATTGTCAACAGGGTGAATGCGGTGGGACACCATCCACGCACCAGGGACGACATCCGGAAGAGATGGAATGACCTGCGGGGGAAGGTCAGGGCCATGGCATCTAGGCATCACATCGCAGTGCAGAAGACTAGGGGAGGACTGCCACCAACACCACCTGAAAACACCGACTGGAAGGAGAAGGTACTCGCCATCCTGTACCCAGAGGGACTCACTGGAAGAATGGACTCAGGTAAGTCATCTACAACTACCCCATATACAACACATCGGCAATGAATGCACCACCCCACCCCACCCACACCCACCTCGACCTACACCCCACCCAGCCATTACCCACCACATCCACCACCTGGCATCACCTACAACCTACTAACAGGCCCACATCACTTCCGGTGTGCACAGCCACCCACCCCTGCACATACCCAAAATGGAATATTACCCCCCACCACAATGCAACCCCAAAACAGCCACTAAATGCAATGTCAACATCACAAAGGCACCTTGGAAGGTCACTAAAAGTAACACCAGCCCAAAATAGCCCAGTTCTGTACACCTCAAACCTTCAGGCATATGTAACAGACATGTCTATGTCCCCCAACAGGCACTACCACCCATGCAACCCTAATGGAGGGGACAAGGAGTTACACAGCCGTCCAGGGAGACAGAGGCACATCACAAGACCTTGGCGAAGGATCCCTGGACACTGATGAGCAGGCAGGCCCCTCAGAAAGTCCTGGATTCTCACCATGCAGCAGCCCCACCCAGGAAACCACTGTCACCCCTAACACCCAGTCAAGACCAGCAGGCCAGGTGAGGCATACCCACACCAGTGTACCCAGGGCACAGACTGGTGGAACACAGATACAGAGGCCACAGTCTCGAACTCCCAACATGCAGGAAGGCGAGGGCCCCAGTACAAGTGGCCCATCAAGACCTGTGCAGGGGACACATGCACAGGGGGCTGGGCAAGTTCATGCACCCCAGTGGGTCAGGGGGTAGGGCATGGGATGGATGCAGCAGCCCAGGACGTTATTGCAGAGGTATTGGGGGCCTACCAACATACCCAAGACAGGTTGGCACAGATTCTGTCCACAATGGAGCAAAGTCAGAGGATGCAGCTGGAACAACACCAACAGGCCATGGAGCAGTGGAAAGAGCACAATGCCACCATTGCTGGAGCACTGCTGCAGTTGGCAAAACAACTGTCTGACACCCACACCAGACAAGAGGCCCCCACAACAGCCCAGGACATCCAGCAACAGATGACCCAAGCAGCAGAAACAGCACAGGAAATACCCTCCCAGGAAACCCAAGGGCCAACCATGCCACCCCAACAATCTCCACAGCAGGCACCCAAACATACTCTTAGGCCAAGATATGGCACTGGAAGCCCAGCTAAGAACAAGCCCCCCTCCAACAATTAACACTGCTACTAATGCAAAGGAACCATCCCACCCATTCACCAACAACACTTAGCTGAGGGCACATTGAAGTACTGTTCTACAAAATGGACCCATCTAAGACATCCAACAGGGCTGCCAGCAAGTAGGTTATGAAGACACCCAATCCTTACGACTCTCATCACTGTATATAGCACAATTCACTCTATTCTACCAATAAAACTCATTTCTCACCTGTAACACTGTCCCCTGTCTTCAATGTTGAACAAAGTGGAGTATGGATGCAAATGGCACAGAACAACTTTATTGTCAATTTGTGCTTGATGGTGGTACTGTGTGTTCAAAATTAGGCAAGGAGGGAATGCATATATTTTTAGTCAGTACCATGCAGAAGTGGGCCATGTATCGCCTATCATGACCAATTCCCCCTATATGACAGAGCACACTGACAGTATTATTCACTAACCCCAATGACAGGCTTAAGTCCCACACAGTTATTGGAAGTAGAGTTGTATCAGTTGGTTCCTGGAATGGACATCTTCCCCTTCCTCATCCTCATCATCACTCTCCTCACCTCTCTGAGGTAGCTGATCAGGACCTATAACACCCTCCACCTCCAAAAAGGGGATAGAATGTCTGACTGCCACGTTGTGCAGCATGCAACAGGCCACCACTAATCCACACACCTTGTCAGGCCCATAGGCCAGGGAACCCCCAGAGATATGTAGACACCAGAACCTAGCCTTCAGGAGACCTATAGTACGCTCTATGACCCTCCTAGTACATCCATGGGCCTCATTGTATTTCCTCTCTGCATCCGTCCTGGGATTCCTCACTGGTGTCAGGAGCCAACGCAAGTTTGGATAGCCAGAATCACCTAGAAAAGGGTTAAATACAGAGTTGTCATTGTAATGTCCCTTAGTCAGACAGGCTGATTTTCTTCAATGTGTCAGTTAGTGACAGGCAAACTTACCTATGATCCACCCTCTGTCCTCTTGCAGTTGTTCCATCTTCTGTGGCACACTACTGTTCCTCAATACAAATGAATCATGGACTGAACCCGGAAACATGGCATTCACATGGGAAATGTACTGGTCTGCAGTACACACCTATTGGATGTTCATGGAGTGAAAGTTCTTCCCGTTTCTGTACACCTGTTCACTCACTCTTGGGGGGATGATGGGTATGTGTGTGGCATCGATGGCACCTATGACATGGGGAATGTTTGCAAAGGCATAGAAGTCAGGCTTGATGGCAGGGAGGTCAGTACTTTGGGGAAATCGCACATAGGATTGCAGATGTTGTACAAATGCATTCAGAAATCTTGTCAGCACCTGGCTGAACATTGGCTGTGAGAAACCAGCACCCATGCCCACTGTCACTTGAAAAGAGCCTGTGGCCAGGAAATGGAGTGCGGAGAGCACCTGCACCTCAGTTGGAATGGCATGCTGATTACGATTTCCCGGAGTTAGTGCAGGATCCAGTAATGCACAAAGGTCCTGAATAATTGCACGTGTGAGTCTGCAAGTGATAATGATCTGAGGCTCCACCATTTTCCCCATATCCACAAGTGGTCTGTACACCGATGGTGCCCTTCCTCGCCACAAGGGTCGGTACCTACGAGGGGTTACAAAAATGAGTGATGTGCACACATACATAGGCAAAATTTGCAACATTAATGGATGGAGGCTTAGGTGCTTCATATGGCTAGTAGACCCTGGATTGTGAGTAGTAGGAATTTCAAAATGCGTAGGTGATGGCAAAATGTCTGCCCACTGTAGATCTGCCCCTTAGTTCTGGAAGTGACCTCATACCGCTAACTAGCTATAGGATGCCCTATAGAGATCTTTTCAGGCTCTGGCCTCCTCTCAGACGGCAGCCAGTTTCCTTGGCCATTCTGTCCCCCTCCAACCTCCTCTACCCCTTCCAGCACCCCACTCCCTTCACCCGTCCAAAGCACACAATCAGACCCACTTACAGGCACATCAACGCACAAGAAGCACACTTCCAAACACAAGCACCACACGTCCCACCACAAGCATTCACACAACCAACAGACACCTGCACACACAACAATGTCTACTTCCCCCAGTGTGCCCACCTCTTCCGCCTCCCTGTCTGTCCCCTCTACATCCACACCCTTATGCACTGCACCTTCACTCACTGTTACTGCTCCTCTTCCTGCACTCACCACAATAGCTGACAGCCATACATGCACCCCATACACCACACCTGCACTCACCACCTCTACTGTAGTTGACACATGCAGCACACTCACCAAACTTGCAGACACCCACCCAACATACATCCACACTAGCTGTCTGTCTTCTCCCACTGTGTCTACCCCCCCACCTCCCAAGACACACAAACGCACCAAGACACCCACCCATCAGACATCCACCATACCACAGCATACTGAGCAGTCACCTGCACCCACTACAAGCACACCTACACCCCATACATCAACTCCCTCTGCCTCCACTCCCACGCCCACCCCAATTGCTCCCCCAAAACTTTTTCTCTCCCGTGCTGACCTCCTACAACCCACTGGCCCACCCAGTCTTGTCCCCAAACGTGCCCATCTCCTTGCCCTTTCTGCTCCTTCCACATCACAGCCCACCCCAGTCCAGCCTTCCCATCCCTGTGCCCCTTCCCCGGTAAAGAAGAAGGCCCGGTCAGAGCCTAAGCCATCCAGCTCCACTCGAGCCAAACAGGCCCCACCCCTTCAAAGGAGAAGCCCACACCCCCTCCACCCTCCACCAGTAAGTCTAAGTCCCACCCCCGTCGAAAATCCCCACCCCCCCGCTCCCCTTCCGTGAGGTGCCTGGATCCCCATATGGCGCCCCGTTCTGTGGAGTACCCAGCACTTGTGGGAGTCAGGTGTGGCCCGTTGTGGCCCAGGACAATGTACATTTTATGGACTGGCCATTGGCCCTGTTAGCATTGTTTGGCTCAGTGAGGTAATAATTAAAATTTCTGTGTGGCCTATGTTTGGGCTGCATGCAGTTACACCCTGGTGTTTGTTTTATTTTTTTATGGGTGTGGGGCTATTGTATGTACAATGGGTGCACGGGGATCTGTACGCACACCGGACGCAGTGAGAGAGGAGCGACCGGTACACGGCGCAGAGTCCATGCTCAGCTCTGCTGCAGAAAGTAGTCCAAGACAGCAAAAGTCGTTGTTGGAATTGAGTTGCGCTGTGCAACGCATTTGAGACATTGTCTTCTTCCCCTTCTGTCTGAATTTGTAGCCAGCATTTGGATTTGGAGCCAAACTGCAGATGTAAAGCGGAACCTCGAACGGCATTGTGAAAGCCCCGGGTTAACCAACCAAAGAAAAGGGGCGAAACACGTGTTGGCTTTTCTTCATTATATGTTATAGACTGTTATGGTTGAGTCTTCATCTCTAAGCTTCAACACTTTTCACGTGGAACGCCACTCAAGTTTTGATATTAATAAATGAAACCTATCTGAAAATAGGCTTTGTGGTGCCGCGTGGTGACACGAGTGTGCGTGGAGGCGGGGTCTGTGCTCGAACGCCGCCCGAACGAACAAGCGTGGCTGGTGGTGCAATCTGTGCACGCTCTCCCCCGCGCTGTCCCCCGCTGTCCACTGGACCCCCCTGAACACTCCGGATTTCCCTCAGGATTCCCGGGCCTGCCTCTCTGCCCGGCTCCGAGGACCAGCATCGCCTGGTGACCCCTGGTGACGAGCCCATTTATGCGACAGATATCGAAGACCTGAGCTCAAGCTTTAAGCCACCTGAACCACCTGTAAAAACTGGCTCCAAAATAGGCCCCTGGGCCCAATAATTTGACTGAAGAAATTTTAAAGGAGGGCCACACGTGCTCGTGCCCCTCAAACTCGAGGTGTGGCGGTGTGTCCATTTGGCCAGGAAAAAGAAAAGAAAAGCCTTTAAGCTCCTGGGCCCCTTATTTGAAGACGCGGAGGCATCTTCCACTTTGTAAAAGCAAGGAGAAATAACAAAAAGAAAGAAAAAAATCTACATAACGGGAGGATGAGGTCCGGGAAAGAAAGGGCTCTTCAGCCTCAACCTAAGAAAAACAAGAAATCAAATAAACTCTTGTCCTCACCTACAACTCCAAAACGGGAAGGGAAGTCAAAGACAATACACCAATCCTTGATCTCCCCCATAGCCCCTTTTTTTGTTAGGAAACAAAGATCAGGAAACGTTTTTAACAAAGCCGACTTCCTGAAAGACCCCTTGGATGTAATTTTCTCCCTACCTAATGGTGCTGCTACACCACCCCACCCAATTTCCCCCATAAAAAGCGAATGTAGTCTGCTACATGAGCAGGATGACAAAAGCAGACTCAAGGAAAAAGAGGGGACGGAGAAGACTACCTCGGGAGAAAAAACTAACCAAATGGAAGACAACATCAAAGAAAATGACTGGGGCTCATTAAACGATCTGGAGTTATTGACCCTCCGGTCATCCTCACCTTCCCCTGATACTTCCAATTTACCTCCACTGGTAGACCAAACCGATTTCCCAGATCTAGGTACCAAACCCCCGTTGGAGGTAAATGTTATTATTTAAGGAGTAGCTGATTTCTTTCAAAGTGAATCTTCTCCAGGGTTACAAGGCCATAGCAAAACAAATGCAATGAATCTTCACTCAGAATCCGAATATAACCTGGAGAAACACCAATGTCAACATTGGGATCTGAGGTCTACCATGCTCAATTGTAATAAGTCTTTCAATTACGATATGGGGGCGCTCCCACAATTACATACAATTGGAACCTCAGAAATTAAAACGAATAGTTCTCGTTTTAGAACCAGATCTCCAAATGCATCTCTTATATTAAAAAGGATAATAAGGGAAGAGGAGGAGGACGACAATGAAAATACCCCTCCACCACCAAACACCCAGGACCGACTGGATCAAAATGCGGTATGGGACATTTTCTTCAAAACCTCACAGCTAACGCTGGATGCTTTAGCTTACCAGTCTTCAAAAATGGATGTCCAGATGGACATACTGAATACTATGGCCAAATCCATAGCAGGCATTGATCAGAAACTGGCAAATTTAAATAATCTGATTAAGAGAGCTCAAAATTTGGCTGAAATGACAATAAATGACTGCACCTGTGAGCCAATAATCAACAAGTTGGCTTCCCTTCCAGAAGCCCTAAATTAGTTGATTACGAACCTCAAAGACAATTTAAACATGAGACCTGATGAACAAACCACAACTGAAGTGCCACCCCTAGATCAGAGGGAGATAAGGGATTCCAGAGACTTGAGAGACGGAGCATATGGGTGCCCGAGGAAACAAACTGACAAAGTGTTGCAAGCCGGGGAGGAATTTAAATGTGATCAGGTTGGAGACCATAAGGTAAATACAGGCCCCTCTATTCTCCCCGAATTAGTAGGGACTCTGTCTCAGACAGTGAGGTCTCTTACAAAAAGACAAAAGAAACAACGAAGAAAAGCGAGAAACAAAAAAGCAGTCATTGCACTGGGCCCAATGGTAAAAAATGTGCATCCCACCCTAAGCCTGGACACAGAAGACGATATGTCCAGGTCAAATGACTCCTAGACAACTATAAAGGGAATATTAACAACAAATAAACCTTTTCCAATATTTAATACCAGAGCGGGCCAAACCACACGTATGACCCAAAACTTAAAAGGAAAAAATGAAAACGCACAATCTTCTACTGTGGGGGATATGATAATTAACGACCAGCAAACTACACTAATATTATCTGAATTAGGCCAATCAGAAATGGCTTCTCATGTTACAAACCTATACCAGCAGGAGAATAAGGACAAAAAGAAGCCCAACCCCTAAAATAAGTAGGAGGTCTTTCGAAGAAGAGGGCACAATAATCAGGATCACCAACTTGAGACATGTTTATCCCCAAGGGGCTCAAATTGGAACCCAACCAGCCCAATATCGGGGAAAAAAAAGAGAAATGTCAAAACCACCTCGGGAGGATGATTACTCAAACAAATTAATAACAAAGCAAATGACCATAAAGTCAAAACGGCCTGACAGAGTAGTAGAAGATCCAAGGCTCGCCCAACTTGGTGAACATGAGGACAAAATAGGCAGCCCGACCCCGGTATGTCAAATGACTGTTTACAACTAATACTGGAACCTCAATACCAGTCTAGGGGGCGATTTGACATTTTGAACAGGGGAAATATATTGAAGCTACTTCAAGTTACTCCAACACTAAAAGATATATAATCCACTGATATCGTCTCTATAGAGATCGTCTCCATGGAAAAGACAAATAAAGGAGCCCCTAACAAAGCAACTTTGGTAACCTGGAGGACACCATTTCTGGTAAAAAGAGTGGCTGATTAAAAATGTGCCTTTCAAAAATGGGGAATTAAGCTTAACACCCCCAAGCAAATTGGTTATCCCGATCCATTAGAGAAACACAAAAACCCATCAAATCAACAAATATTAAAAGAGTTGAGTAAACCCTTTTCTTTTCTTAGGTCGGCAATTGGAAAAACCGAGGGTTACCCTCTAGGGGGCACTCCTTTTAATATGCATCCTTTAGTACACTCTGAACTAGGCCAGATATCAGATCTAACTTATTTAGAAAAACGTCACTTACTAGTAAGTAGCAGGGCGCATAACATGCTAACAAACCGATATAATACCCCCTTTCAGTTCTGCTCATGGAATATAAATGGGGTCAGACCGAACACAAACCAAAAAGATCTATCAACCCCACTGAAAAATTTCCATATCATCCTCCTTCAGGAGACTTGGGCCACAAACCCTTTTGAAATCGATGGATATATTGTTTTTTTTCCCCCCAGCAATAAAGGAGAAAAAGTATGGCCATTCAAAGGGGGGCCTTCCTCCGTTCATTTCAGCAGGTCTAAAATTATTGTGTACTCGAATATATGTTGAAAACAAAGATTTCCTGGTAGTGAAGCTAAACGGGTAGCATAGGGATCAATCAAACCCCCTCCTCCTAATCAATGTTTACATCCACCCAGATGCCCAATCCCAAAAATACATGTCATCAAAATTGATAGATATAATCGTAACTGCCCATCAAGATCTAGGCCCCCTGGAGCTTCTGATAACTGGGGATTTCAATCAAAAATTATTAAATCCCTTTGAAAGGGATACACAAACCATATTGCAAGATCACCTATGGGCTGTACCACTAAAATCTTTGGGAGAAATCGAGAGAGGAAAAGCTGGTACGACAGCACTCACTCTAGTAAAAGACTTTGAGGCTCTTGGGCTTAGAATTCTAAATGGGAGATACCCTCAGGACACTCCGCCAGCACCTACCTGCTACGCTAACCAAACCCACACAATAATTGACTATACTGTGGTCTCACTATTTTTGCTTACATTAATTACAAAGTTTTTTATCATAAAATCAGACATGAGTGATCATGGTCAGCAATGCCTGGAAATAGGACATGATCCTCATACTCATAACTCTGCACAAACCATGCCAGGAGACGTCACAACAATAAACTATAAAAAACTCAGATGGTCGAAAAACTAAAGGAATCTATAGGGTCCGATCAAGGGCAATTTTTGCACAATGTAACATGGACATAACCAGGGACCCAATAGAAACTTGGTCGCTCTTCCTAAACAATTTTGTGGTTAGCCCTCTTGTAGATCAACCACAAAAGAGATATCGACATAAGGTGCGGGGTTCAAATACAAACATAAATATAAATTATTCAGCGCATATTATTAAATTAAGGAAATAAAGTAATAAAGTATTAAAATTATACAATAAGGACCCGACAAATGGCTGTATTAAGGCTGACTTAAAAAATCTAAATAATGTATATCGGAAACACCTATGGGAACATAAACACCAGAAACATCAAGACCTATGGGCAAAAGCCCTATTTCTAAGTAAAAAACAAAATACTCAGGGTTTCTGGAAAATGGTCAATGACTTGAATAAGGCCCGAGCACTTTGTTTAGTTCAAATATCCCGGAACCCGTCTGGGTTGACTATTTGAATCAACACTTTGATGAATCCAAGCTAGTTGATAAAATCTTAGAAGTGGCTACAGAAAAATTAAGTCCAGGGAAAATGATATCAAAAGCCCTTTTCGTCCAAAAGGAAAATAAACAAATAACTTTCCCAGCAACAGAAGTTAGCAATTTAATAAAAAAAAGTAGAAATGGGGGTGCACCGGGCCCTAATGGGATCCCGAATGATCTGTTTAAACTAGATTCGACTTAATGGGGTGAAAATCTTGCCCCTACTTTTAATCATTGTATATTGTCGAAAAGTATTCCCAAATCCTGGAAAGGAGCGATAATTCACCCAATATTTAAAGGAGGTAACAAAACAAAACCTGAGAACTACCGACTAATAACTCTAGTAGACGTAGAAGCCAAATACTACGCAGGTCTCTTACTGGAACACCTCTGTAGCTGGGCAACGGAAAATAGTATTATACCTCCTAATCAGACAGGTTTTGTAAAGGGCCTAGGCACCGCTGCAAACATATTAACCTTATCAATGATTATTGACAAATGTAAACACAAAAAACAGCCCCTGTATCTGTGTTTTGTGGACTTTAAATCAGCTTTTGATCTGGTCCAGCGACCTCTCTTATGGGAGAAACTAGCTTCCTGGGGAATACCGGAGACTTTATTAAAAGCCATACAGCAGCTACATACAGACACGTGGATAAGAGTCAAGGTAGGGGACGGCTCCTTCCTTTCAAGGAAAATTATGACAAAGCAGGGATTGAAACAGGGCTGTGTGCTGGCCCCGTACCTTTTAAATCTCTTCTTATCTGATTTATCTGTGGAATTAAACAGGGTAAACGGGCACTCTCCAAAGCTCGGCGATATGATTATTTCAAATCTGCTATATGCCAATGATGTGGTTCTCCTGAGCCAAACTAAAGTAGGACTACAGCAACTCATTGTTAAGATATTTGAATACGCAGAGCAGAGTGGAATGGAAGTTAACCAGGATAAAACTAAAGTAATGAGAATCAGTAAAAAAATCCTTAAAAATCAAATGGAACACACAAAGGTGCCCTCTGGAACAAGTAAATCAGTACAGATACCTTGGTGTACTTTTTGACGAACGCGGCTCCTTTTTTCCCAGAAACAGGAGTTATATAGAAAAGGCCACGTGCTATTATTCGCTTTCCAAACTTTAAAAAAATTCCTAACTGGCCCTAGCTATCGACCCCTGCTTAAAGACATCGCAACCAAACTAATTCAAACTCTAGGATATGGAAGCGAAGATCTGTGTGGGCAAAATGCTACTATCCAAAATAAAATCATTGGAAAACTCTTAAGGTCCCTATTTCAGCTACCGGGATACACCTCCTTAGCACAAATTAGGCTGGAGTTTGGTTATGTAAACCAAAGCATAGACAGAAAAGCCAGCTACATCAAAACCTGGAAACAGTTACAGCTGGCAAAGGAAAATCCACTCTGTCATGCCCTTTGGAAAGAGACCAGCTCAAACACCGCAGCCACTGGGAGCCGGTACTTAGACCAGGCACTAATCGACCTAGGGGCCGTGGAGTTATGGGACTCACATATATCTTACCTTTTTTAAAAAAAATTACATCGGATTGCAAAAAAAAGATAACTAATCATGGACAAGGATTTACTAGCTACTAGATCACACTTGTGGATGATCATTAATGATTACACATTTTTAAAGCTTCAGCCGTAACTGGAGGCAGGGTGGACCAAGACAGATAAAGATATTTTTATTAAATATAGATTTGGGATTATTCCGGGCAATGCCCACCCAGTCCCATGGGAACGCTCTCTAAAAATCCCACAGTGTAGGCTATGTGGTAACGGACATGAAGATATAATTCATTTAGTTTGTATTTGTAACATTTTAAGAACCGAACGTAAACTTCTATTGAAGTCATTATTTAATCAGAGGGGTATACGGTTTTGCCGGCAAGCAGTGATTGCCTGCCTCAAACCCCAGGACATTGTTTTAAATGCTACATTTTCGAACTTTCTACGCTTGGTATCTCGAAAACGTCTAATGTTAGAGGACAATTAATATAAAAAATCTTTGCACAGGAATGTGGAAACCCTTTTTTAGATAACAATAGGTTTTGGTATGCTTTTTATCATCTAGATTGTAGAATGTAAAACTGATATTTTGTATTGTATATTTATCTTTTTTTTTATAGAATAAGGTGATGTATCGATTTTTATTAATTACGCATCAAGAATAAACTTGAACAGTATGTACTATGGTCAAGTTGCAGAGGCCTTCGGTCAGGTACGTACCTCTTGGTGTGGGGTGTCTGACTTGTGCTGCTGGGTAGGGTTGGGGGGCATTGCAGAGTGGGTGGAGTGGGTAGGTATGTAACTGTGCCCTTTCGTCCCTTGTGTCGTAGGGTGCGGTACTTACCGTCGTCGTCTTCGTAGGCGGTCTTGGTAGTGTAGGTATATGGCAAGGAGCAGGGCTGGCATGATCAGCAGCTCTCTGTCCATGGCTGCCGCTGCACGTTCTGTGAAACTCCTGTGAGTGTTTCCTTATATTTGGTTCATTTACACCTGGCTTTGTGTGGCAGTGGTTCCCGCCCCGGATCTGGCGGTGGAATGGTGGTTCATAATTTGATGGGCCTTTCCGACGGCCTGTGGGCAGACTTTGCCGTTGCGACTCATTTCCTGGCGGTGGGTGGTTCGCGGGATGCGTGTGTTTCATTTGGTTCATTATTTGGCAGTCCGGACTGCTCCGCCGGTATAGCAGAACAGACCGCCATGTACATAATGAGGGCCTAAGTCCGAGGCTAGAAATCATCACCTCAACTTCTTACAGCAGCTGCCCGACAATGACACCTTCTCCTCAGACATGACCAGCTGCCTTGCCCCACTGAACTTGACCTTCTCAGACATTTAGCTTTGAAATTTCTTCTATATCTGGAGGTATGCTGAGACTGTACCCAATCCACTTCCTATATCCGGAATGCACTTCATTGTGGGCAACCATAACTTTTGACTTTCCCCCATTCTCACACAACTATATGTCTGTGTTTTGGCAGCTTTGATCTTTAAGGTGCACTGAATTGTAAACAAATATATATTCCCTGTTGTACAGATTGGATTTTTGTTGTTATGGATTCAAATACATTATTATATTCTGATCTGTTTTTCTAAATTGGTGTGGTATTGTACTTGTGTTGTGATTTAACTTTATTGCAGTTTCAAGGCTGCATAAATACTTTATACATTGCCTCTAAGTTAAGCCTGACTCTTTTGTGCCAAGCTACCAGAGGGTTAAGCACAAGGTAATGTATTTACTTTTTGTGATACACCCTGACAAGGATTGTGGCTGTTGCTTGAGAAGGGCTCACATCCCCTCAACAAACAACGCAATGTCGTATGTTTATCAATTTAGTTTAAAAATGTACTCAGATATAAACATTTGATTGAAGTGTTTTTCAAGTATCAGTCCAAAATTTACTTCCAGAAGCATAATGTAAAACACTCAGAATTGATTTAGAAGGATAGACGTGATTTATGGATGTAAATAATTCCAATAATCTCTGTAAACTGACAATTGGGCCTCAACTCGATTTTCTGTAGTATTTAAGTGGCCATATGTCACTGGCTAAGAAACCTAATTAATCATTCTAAAAATGCTTTTGTCTGAATGTATTTTTCAGTTTTATGTGCAAGTGAATACATGGAATATTTCTTCTCACTAAGTTCATATAGTAGGCAGGTTTAAAAAAAGAGACCTTAAAGCCAATTTAGCATTTGCTGAGCTGTGGGTAGACATACTTCTGCAATGCACATTACTAAAATTTACAAATGGACTAATATTTTGCAAAATCTTATGATATCCAAGTCCATTTCAGATTCAGCAACAAAGAATGAGGGGTTTAGCTTGACGAAGTGAATTACATAACAATGAGGATGCTGGGGCTTTAGAGGTGTGGTCTAGAAACAGGATGAGATGTCTCACCAGTGTTATGGAATTACATAAATAAATGCTAATATAAACATAGAAGAGGATGTGGTGTAATGGCCAGAGGTTCTGATCATGGAGCTGGGGAACCAGGCTCGAGCCTCGGCTCAACATCCTGTGATTCTGGGCAAATCACTTAATCTCCCTGTGACTACCAAAAATTAATGTGTCCTTGTGTAACGTAACTGGTGCTCATGTAAAGGACTTCAATACCTTTGGGTCGGGTTTGTGCTATACAAAATAGCACAAAAAAAAATACAAGCCGGGACTTTGTTGGGTCAGTCCTCTTCATCCATTGACCAGTTGGTCAGTTCAGTGGTAATCCACACTTGGAGTCCGCCCACTATAGCATAAAGCATGGGGCAATTAATCAGTCCAACTCAGCAATTTGCTCTCTTGGATTGATCACATATGCATATTCACCTATAAAGGAGTTCATTTCAGTTCCAGGGCTGTTGAGGTATCGTTTTCCTTAACCAACATTTTTTCTTAACATTGTTTATCAATTAATTTGTAGTCATCCTTTTGCGTTAAAGTTTAATTTCAGGTAAATTCACAGCCATTAGCGCATCTTAATTCCACCAATTACACAATTTTTCTGTGACGTGTATTCAAATTAAATGTTTTTTTCCTACACATGTTCTAAGTTTAACAGCCCACTATAATGCAGCTATTAAAATTATATATTATGGTTCATTTAATTTTAAAAATAAAACTTTTATTTCATACATGTGGTGCCAAGTTTAGACGGTTTTATATTTTCTTTTTCTTTCTTATTTTTGCACTGTGTCGGCAATTATAAAATAATAATAAGCATTGCACCGGCATAGCAGAGCTAGATTTGTTAATTTGACACACTCTTCTAACTTGTGAGTGCAATTTGGGATTTCTAGCCAGAGTATCTTTTTTTAATTCAGTTTATAAGATTTCAGCAGGTAAGTATATACTGCATAACAATAAGACTTGCCCATTGGAGGTCAAAGAAAAATAGCCAAAAAACAAAATACTTTGCTATTGCTGTCATCCTTGTTCACTGCAAGAACAGTATGGTGGTCATTACGACCCTGTCGGTCGGAGACCGCCAGGGGTAATGTAGCGTCCGTACCGCCAACAGGCTGGCGGTACGGAGGCCCTTATTACGACCGTGGCGGTAGCGCCGCGGTCGCACCACCGGGGCCGGCGGTTTCCCGCCGTTTTAGCCCCGGCGGTGATAATCCGCCAGCCTGTTTCTGGTGGTTTGCACCGCCAGGAAGAGGCTGGCGGTAAGGGGTGTCCTGGGGCTCCTGGGGGCCCCTGCACTGCCCATGCCACTGGCATGGGCAGTGCAGGGGCCCCCTAACAGGGCCCCGGCCAGCTTTTCACTGTCTGCATAGCAGACAGTGAAAAGCACGACGGGTGCTACTGCACCAGTCGCACGGCCGCAACACCGCCAGCTCCATTAGGAGCCAGCTCCTATGTTGCGGCCTCATCCCCGCTGGGCGCAAACTTGGTTTGCGCCCGCCGGCCCAGCGGGAATGTCATAATGGGGGCCGTGGGAGTGCGGCCGCATTGGCGCCCGCACAACGGTTACCGCTTGGCGGGCGGCGGTAGCCGCCCGCCAATGTCGTAATGACCCCCTATGTGTATTAACCATATTTGATGCACTTACACTGTAAAAGTGACAGAGTTCACAATAACCTGCAAGCTCCCTAGGTGTCCCAGTGAACCGTCGAGGCATGCATTTGAAGAGATGTCCTTGAGGTGCGGCATCAAACCCCTTGCAATGAAGGGGATGCATCACTGTCGAGCTGTGCAGCTGGCAATGTGAAGGGGAAGACCGAGTCTGGTTTGAATGCATCGATCCTGAGCCATGCAGTCATTGATGTGGAGACCTCACCCTGAGTGACAGCAGTGATGCATCAGCATTGAGGGAGGAAGATGTGGTTCCGATCAGTGCAACAGTGTCAATGCATCATTTTTTGTAGAAAAATAGCTATAAAGCCCATTTCAAAGGTCCAGGACTGGATAGCAACCTCTTGGCAGGGCGGGACTCAGAGTTGGCAGAGTCCAGCAAATAAAGTAAGATGGAAGGAAGTCTTTGATGGCCCTGAAACTTTAATACAGAGGAAAGCCAGCAAGCCTTTGGAGTCATTACGGTTCTTGGAATATGTAAATAGGTAAGTCCAGTCCTTCTCAATCCGAGGCAAGAGGGAGCAGGCCAACAAAGCAAAGCACTTCAGCAGAGTGTCAGTCTCTTCTGGTGGCACATCAGACCTTCTTCCTGGCTAAATGTCCTCCAATCCAGAATTTACTGATTTGGTGGGGTTTGGTGTCACCTGTTCAGGTGTAAGCGTCAGGTCCTCTCTCCATCGAGCTCAGGAAAACCCATCAACCTGATGATAGGCCACCAGGATGCAAATGTCACACCCCAGCTCCCTTTCTGTGTGATTGGCTAGAGGGAATGCACAAAGCCCAGCTGTCACCCACCCCAGAAGAGTATTCAGAGATAGTCAGAAGTACTGAATGGCCATCTTTCTAAAAGTTTCATTTCCAGTCTTGTAATTTAAAATCAAACTTCACCATGAGTTGTGATTTTAAATTGTGAGTCCAGAGATACCAAACTGTAAATTTCTATCTTTTCCCATTTGGAAATTTCACGTAAAGACAGTTTCAATGTAATCCCAATGTTAACCTATGGGACAGATAGATCTTACAGTAGTGAACAACAGATTTAATAGTTGTTCACTACCAGGACATGTTAAACTTAAAAGTACATTTCCGACTTTTCAGATACACTGCACCCTGACTTGGAGCTAGCTAGGGCCTGCCTTATGGGTGACTTACATGTATTCAAAATAACGGTTGTGGCCTGGCAAGTGGGTGCACTTGCAAGGTCGAAATGGCAGTTTAAAACTGTAGACACAGGCTCTGCAGTGGCAGGGCTGAGACCTGTTTAAGGGGCTACTGTAGTGGGTGGTAAAATCAGTGCTGCAGGCCCACTTTTAGCATTTAATTTACAGGCCCTGGGCACATACAGTGCATTTTACAATGGATTTAAAAGCATATGAAATGTGCCAATTGTGGATAAGCTAATACCACAATGTTAGAGTACAGTGCACCTGCAAGTTAGCACTGGTTAGCAGTGGTAAAGTGCATAGAATAATAAAACCAGCAACAATGAAGTCAGAAAAACAGGAGGCCAGAAGGCAAAAAGTCAGGGAAAACCGCACAAGGATGCCAAGTCTAACAACCCCATTGTCCATTATGTTCAGTAAAGCTATGTTGGAAGAAATGTTAAGTGGTCTACCCAATTTAGTGTTAAGGGCCAGACTGCACAGCAACTTCATGTTACCTTCCACAGCAGAGGCAGTTTGGCATAGCACTTGTATTCATGTGCCATAAGTGATGGGAGGTCAAGTAGATACAGTGTAAATATTTGAATTGGTCAGTCTAAAGCATGCAGAGATAGTGTCTTCTCGAGCAGCCATGCATGCCAGTGTCCATTCTCTGTCATCAAGTAGTCCCAAGTCACACTCTTACTTGCACTTTGGATCTGAAAATGAGGCTGGAGTGTTGATGATCAGTGTCTTATACATAATGGAAATCTAGTTCTGGCTAGGCAGATGAGACATCGTTAGCTTGGTTTCTAGTGGGTTGTTGTCAGGAAGTGTAGTTGTGTCCGGAAGACAGTTACAAGCAACAGAAAAATTGGGAGTTCTCTAGCCTAAACTCTGCATGGAGATCCTGAAGGGATTTTACGCCTATGGGTCACTATGTGGCCTGCAGAACAGATGCCAAGGGAGTTTCATCCATAGAATCGCTCCAAGATGGAGACCTGAGATAGACGGGTACAATTCCTCAACAAAGTTTCATTCATAAGATTTCCATCCTCCCAAGGTGCTGGAGGGAAACCCCCAGGGTTTCAGAACAGTGATGGTGCCAAAGGTACAGCTTGGGGCAGTTTACCGCCATATAAGTAGTCAAGAGGAGCTCTCTCTCCCAGTAGCTAGTGTCTCAACTTGCATACAGGATCATCTATGGGGCCATTTATCCAGTTATTTCTAACAAGAAGATGGGAGGTCTTGTAGTAGGAGGACACACCTACCATTGCCAGCCCACCATCATGAATTGACTTGCAGCACTTTATGAAAGTCACTTTATGGGACCCCCCCATATAAACGTGATGAGTAGTTTGTTGAAGATGATGATAACAGTCTTGCCACACAACCCAATATGGAGAGGGTCAGGGTGGGCTTTTCCTGTGCATCTTGCCAGATAGCTGCAATCAGGGGCACAATGTTTGCTGTTTCATCACCTGTTGTGCGGATTGTTGTACCACCCAGTATCGGAAAACAGAAACAGTGAAGCCTGCCTGATTTGCCCATGACAGCATCTGTCGCACATGCCCCAGTAGGAATAATTTTGCCTTGCTCCAATTTACCCTCAGGTCAGAGATGTTGCCTAAAGAGTTTAGGATTTCCATCAGGATATAGTCATTTGTCTCAGGTTTTACCCACATATAGAGGAAGGTCATCCCCATAGAAGAAGACCCTTACTTCATAGGTATTCGGCCAATAAATCCTGCCAAATTATTGTCTCTACTGGCCAATAAAGCCTGTCAAACTATTGTCTCTAGTGAGCAAGTGTGCCATGGATTTAACGGCTAGGCAAGCGGTAGAGGTGACAGCTGGCACCCCTTTTATGTGCCTCTCCATAGCTAAAAGGGTGAGGAAAGGACACCTTCCAGCTTGATCTGGGCTCATAGTGAATGCTCTTAACATAGGAAAGGTGAGTGGGTCTGAAACCAAGGTGCTCCAGAAGTGCAAAGAGTTAAGACCACAAGAGGCTATTGAAGACCTTGAAAATATAGCCAAGAAGCCACGTATGCAACTGGCCATCGAGATTGCACTGATGAGTTTACGTATATTATGCCTGGTAGACTCATTAGGGGAAAAAGCTGCTTTGATCTATGTGCACTAAATGAAAAATTACATTAACCAGTCTTGTGGCCAGCATTTTGGTTTTAAAAGTTGTCAGAGATATCAGCCTACAGGAGGCACATAAATGTATTGATTTATCAACCTTTAGCATGGTTGTGAAGTGTGATTCTTCTATGTCGTGGGGCAGGGAAACTGAACCTGTAGCTCCTGCAAGCAAGTCCAATTGTGGTTGGGTGAGAATCAATGCTATGTATTTAAAGAAGTCTACAGGAAGGGAAAGTATTTTTAAATGTCTTTCTGTACATGAATAGGACCCTCAGACTTTACTCCTTAAGAAAATCCCAAACTCATGTGTGTTTAAAATGAAATTTTTCTGAAGTTAAATGCAATTATTTTCATTAAACAACATCCATGTCTCGTCAATATCCACCGTTTTTGCATGAAAGTAATCCGTTTTATATTAGCCACCAGAAGTGGGGATGTGTTATATGCATAATAAGTTGATTTGTGCAGGGCTACACACTCAATATTCTAAAATATGTTATAGAGTAAACTCCATCTGTTTTGTTATGTATGTGTTATTCAAGTTGACAAATGATCCACACACTTCCCATTCACCTAATTGTCTCATGCAAGGTTGAAGGTATTGGGGAATAAAATGCACTCAAAGAATACTGTGAGTAATTGTGTGAAAAAGCCCACTTTTATTGACTTAGGTGCACAGTCACAACAACAAACCTGGCCTTAGCCTTCTAAAACTAAAACCTCACTATACATGAATGTTAGAAATGGGGTTTTTGGTTGGCAGTTAGGTTGCCCTCTGTCCAAGCAAGAACCCTCACTCTAGTCAGGGTAAGTCACACACAATCCAAAATCAGCCTGTGCTCACCCTCCGGTAGCTTGGCACGAGCAGTCAGGCTTAACTTAGAAGGCAATGTGTAAAGCATTTGTGCAATAAATCATACAACACCATAGCATAACACCACAAAAATACACCACACAGTATTTAGAAAAATATATAATATTTATCTGGGTATCTTCATGTCAAAACGATCAAAGTTGCAATATGAATTTGTAAAGATATCACTGCAAAGTGATATAAAGTGTCTTAAGTCTTTAGAAAGTAAACAGAGTCTCTTTCAAACACAAAGTACCTGGTTTCTGGTGGAAAATCTCCTCAGAGGGCCACAAAGGAAGAGGTGCGTGGAAAAAGGGTGTGTGCGTCGATTTCTCCCCAGCACACACGGACTTGCATCGTTATTTTCCACGCGGGGAAGTCGGGCGTCGTTTTCCGGCGCGCGGACAGTCTCTTTCTGTGGGTCGCGGGGATTACCAGATGTCCCGGGTCTGTGCGTGGATTTTCCTGCTCGTTTTCCGGCTGCGTGTCGTTCTGCGGGGCTACGCGTCGAAGTTTCGATCTCACGGCAGGCGTCGCGTCGATTTCTCCTGCGGAGTCGGGCGGCGCTGTCCTTGCGAGGCCGTGCGTCAAAGTTTTGATCTCACGGCAGGCGTCGCGTCGATTTCTCCTGCGGAGTCGGGCGGCGTTGTCCTTGCGAGGCCATGCGTCAAAGTTTTGATCTCACTGCAGGCGTCGCGTCGATTTCTCCTGCGGAGTCGGGCGGCGTTGTCCTTGCAAGGCCGTGCGTCAAAGTTTCGGTCGTCCCGAAGGCGTCGCGTTGATCAGCGTCGGTGTGCGGCGTTTTTCTTGCCGCGGAACAAGCTGTGCGTCGAAAAGTTCAGCGCACGGAGCGTCCAAGAGGAAGAGTGAAGTCTTTTTGGTCCTGAGACTTCAGGGAACAGGAGGCAAGCTCTATCCAAGCCCTTGGAGAGCACTTTTACAGCCAGGTAAGAGTTCAGCAAGGCAGCAGGCCAACAGCAAGGCAGCAGTCCTTTGTAGAAAAGCAGACAGGTGAGTCCTTTGAGCAGCCAGGCAGTTCTTCTTGGCAGGATGTAGTTTCTGGTTCAGGTTTCTTCTCCAGCAAGTGTCTGATGAGGTAGGGCAGAGGCCCTGTTTTATACTAAGTTGTGCCTTTGAAGTGGGGGTGACTTCAAAGAGTCTCTAAGAAATGCACCAAGTTCCCTTTCAGCTCAATCCTGTCTGCCAGAGTCCCAGTAGGGGGTGTGGCAGTCCTTTGTGTGAGGGCAGGCCCTCCACCCTCCCAGCCCAGGAAGACCCATTCAAAATGCAGATGTATGCAAGTGAGGCTGAGTAACCTGTGTTTGGGGTGTGTCTGAATGAATGCACAAGGAGCTGTCAACTAAACCTAGCCAGACGTGGATTGAAGGGCACAACAAGATTTTAGTGCAAAGAAATGCTCACTTTCTAAAAGTGGCATTTCTAGAATACTGTAGTAATATTAAATCCGACATTAGGGATGACTTATATGTAGTAAAAGGGGAGTTCTAGGCTTGGCAAGTACTTTTAAATGCCAAGTCGAAGTGGCAGTGAAACTGCACACACAGGCCTTGCAATGGCAGGCCTGAGACAGGGTTAAGGGGCTACTGAGGTGGGTGGCACAACCAGTGCTGCAGGCCCACTAGTAGCATTTAATCTACCTGCCCTAGGCACATGTAGTGCACTCTACCAGGGTCTTACAAGTAAATTAAATAGTCAATCATGGATAAACCAATCAGTAGTACAATTTACCCAGAGAGCATATGCACTTTAGCACTGGTTAGCAGTGGTAAAGTGCCCAGAGGTCAAAAGCCAACAACAACAGGTCAGAAAAAATAGGAGGAAGGAGGCAAAAAGTTTGGGGATGTCCCTGTCAAAAAGCCAGGTCCAACAATGAACCTCTCCTATAACCGCCACACCCTCCCCTAAAGTACCCTCCATGCCCCAAACATTATCAATGCAAAGTTCCTGCAAAACTAATTTTAACCATAATAGCACTTTGATATTGCAAAACCTGTAAACCGCTGAATGTTTAACATTTGCAACCAAGCTTGGAAAGCTGTCCCGTCCTTGTTTGGTCCTATGTACCCCAGTCTCTCCAGCCTTCCCTGCCCCAAGTCCAACCATGAACTGAACAAATTGAGGATAACCTGTCCTCCACCCGCCACCATGGACAAGTCCTAAAAGGACTTTCCTGCCCCTCTAACACTAGGAGGCTGTATAACTTCAATGTAGCTGTTAACGTCTATCTTACTTGTAATAAATAGAGGTCCTTGCCCATGAAGGACAAGTGCACTCCGTCACCCCTGAAAAGCTCTCTGTCTTCAAACTTAATGTCATTGTGTTCTATGATCGCAATATGCTTTTCTCTGCATTTCATTTCTTTATTAAGCTTCTTTCCTGCTTTCTCAATGGCTGCCGGGCAAGCAGCCCCACGCCAAGTTCACCTGGGGATAAATATTGTCCATATAATATGGCTACCCTGCCATACCACCAGAATATCTTTTAAACCCTTTTTAATTTGCTTAATCAATGTTAAGCCTAAGTCATTTTCCCCCAAGTGTGATATTAACACATCTGGGCATATGCTCCTCCACAATAAACCATTCAGGAAGGGGATCAATTCTCTCCATAGCATACCACCTTTCCAATGCCAGCGCAGGCAATCCAACTGGCTGTCAAACCTAATTGCACTCCAAAATGTTTTTCTTGCACCTCTCTCCCAGCCGTCTTAATAAAGAAATGCCCCACAATTCAGATTTCCAAGGCCTGTAAAATAAACAAAAGACATTCTTTTGGCGGTGCGACCAGCTCAACAATCACCCTCCGTTGTCCTTACATATGTGCAAAAACACTCTGATTACCAACTACCCACCTGCATGATCCTCTCCCTCCCCCATACCCACCTGCTTGCTTTCGTGGTCCTCCTTATACAAAGAGAATGTGTCCGGAAAAATGACCTATCTTCACCTAGTCTCCTCAAAGCTTTTCTGGGCACTGCCAGCATTTGATGCGCTGTGACTGTTCTCCCCTTGCTGTGCACAAAACCTCCAAAATCCCCTTGTCCCCAAGAGGCCTGAAGCCACCTACCTAATAGGACAGGACATATATTGTTGACCGTATACACACCCAAAGTTACTGCAGTGCCCTGGCTTCGTTGATCTGTCTTTGACTTATGCATCCATAACGTTAAAACTTTAAACCTTGTCTATTAAACTGTTCGTCCCGTCAGGTCAAACCCATCCCCTGTCTGTTACCTATCAATTTGGGCCATGTGACGTTGTTATCTCCTGGGCCCCCACCCCGATGCCCTAATGACACTTTCAGAGAGGACGCACCTTTTCCCCTGGGGCAGCCTCTCCAACTCACCGATGCTGCCCTCCTGAACATCATCCTTTCGGGCTGGCAAGCCCACACAGCGGCCGCCATGCCCCATGTGAACAACGCACATGCGTGGTTAAGGCAGAGAAAAAGGGATTCAGCATCGGGAAAGGAAGTGGTCAAGTAAGTGGGGCTGGGGGGGAGTTTTGTTGTTGGGTGGGGGTCGGGTAATTTTGTTTTTAGGGGTGGGGTGGGGGTGTCAGGGTGATTTTGTATTTAGGGCAGGTGTGGGGCAGGTTTTAGGGGAGGTGCGGGGGTCGGGGTAATATTGTATTTAGGATGGGTGGGAGGTCAGGTTTTAAGGGGAGGGGTGGGGGGGGATCAGGTAATTTTGTATTTAGGGTAGGGGGTCAAGGTAGGGACGCGGTCAGGTAAGTGGGGCTGAGAGAGGGTTGGGGGTAGTTTTTAGAGGTGGGGTGGTTGGGTTATTTCTTTTTTTTTTAAGGGAGGGGGTAGGGTTCAGGGTACTTGGTTTTTAAGGCAGGGGATCGGGGTAATTTTGTATTTAGGACGGGTTTTTAGGGGTGGGTGGGGGGGTTGTGGTAATTTTAGGGGCAGGGTAGTTTTATTTTTTGGGGTGGGGGTCGGTTGTTTTTAGGGAGGGTGGGGTTTGGGGTAGGTTTTAGGGCTCAGGGTAGGTGGGGTATAGGGGTAGTGTTTAGAGGCGGATGGGGGCTCAGGTAGTTTTATTTTTGGGGCGGTGGGGGGTCCGGTAGTTTTATTTTGTGGCTGGGGGTTGAGGTAGTTTCATTTTTAGGGCGCGGTATGGGTCGGCGTAATTTCGTTTTTAGGGGCGGGGTAGTTTTATTATTGGAGTGAAGTTCAGTTGTTTTTGGGCGGGTGGGAGGATTCAGGGTAGGTTTTGGGGCTCAGGGTGGGGGATCGGGGTAGTTATATTCTAGTGTGGGTGGGGGGGATGGCATGCAAAAGCCACGCATGCTGTTCCACACATGCCTTTCCTAGGCATGCCTTTACAATGAAAAATCGTTGTAAAGGCATACATTTTAAAGGCATTTGTGGAAACAACGCCGTCGTTGTTCCATCATACATCCACATCCATACACACACACACACGCACACACACCCACACACATATATACACACAAAAACCCATAGAAATTCAACAGTTATAGCTATACTTATGCCCTAAAGTTACTTTACAGCAAGTTTAAGTTATAGTTTCTTCCAATAATTATAATTACAACTATTGTACAACTGTTGAATTACTATGGTTTTGTGTGCGTAAAACGTGAACCTAATTATCACTTCCCAGTAAGCTTTGTATTTTAGTGAATTTCCAAGAATTTTTTTATTCTATTTCCTAACGATAATATCCCTGTAACCTTTGCTTGTTTCAGTGAATTTCAATTTTTTTAAATTTAATTACCATACTTTAATCCAACTGCTGCCAAGTGCCTCTTTTGGCTGTGTGCATCGGGGTTTGGTTGCAGGGTCTGGCCTGTGACCAGGCCCGGCAGCCCACCCCCTGCATGCACCCAACCCCAGTCCACACACAGCCTTTGGCTGTACCCACTGGGGGTTTGATGTGTGAATCTGTGGATTAATCGTGGATTTCCACTGGGGGGGTGCATTGAGCACCTCGGTGGAAAACAGCGGACAACCACGTGCCACCAAAAAAATGCTGTGGACAATTTCTTGCCCAAGAAGGGGTCCCACAGAGACCCCTCCCATCAGTCCTATGGGGTCAATGTACCGCTATTATGACCCCCTATATAACTTTTTTTTTTTTAATTCCCCCAGGACCAAGCTGATGAACAAAATGGCAGCTGCAATTTCTATCTCAGGCTGCGTCCAGCCAATCAAGGCCGTGCTTTCAGCATCCCTAGATATACATCAATAATTTTTTTCTTTAATAACTCTAAAACTACTGAAGAGATTTGCACCAATTCACAAAAAAGATCTTTCTGTAGGCAAAACATAGTTAGAGGTATTTCAAGTAACTATAACCTCATGTCCTAAGGTAATTATAAATCGCGCCTCTGCCATGCACAGTTTTCTCATTAATCTGTTTGTTGAAAATAGTGCAGTGATAATTTGAATGATGCCATATAAGATGTCATGACTGATGTAATATATATGAGGTAATTAGCAGTGCATGGCGAGGGCGTGAGTTATAGTTACCTTAGGACACGAGTTATAGTTACTTGAAATGACTAACTATAACTGCAGAATTTCTATGGTTTTGTATGTTTGAAATGTGAGTCTAACTATGATGTCCCTGTAACTGTTTTTTTCAGTGATTTTCTGTGGAATATTCATGTTAAGTCATTTTTATGACTTTACATTAATTCAAAAAACGCTGTGCAAGGCCTTTAGCCAATCGTGGCGAGGGTTACAGCCAACCCCCATAACCACTCAACCCCGCACAACACATGGCAGAGGGATTGACTGCAGGACCTGGCCTATGGGCAGGCCCTGAGACCAACCCCCATAACTACCAAGTCACACCTTTGGCTGTGCGAAGCAAAGGTTGTGGACAAGCCCCTATAACCACCAAACCACAGACCACGCATAGCCTTAGGCCATGTATGGTGGGCATAGAACACATAGCCCATAGCACATAGCCTGTAGCTAGACCTTGCATCCTACCCCTATGAACACCCATCCCAACCCCACACCACTTGTGAAGTACTTCTTTGTTTAGTCAAGATATGACAATATTCCTGTGCATCAAGACCGTGTCTCCAAAATCGTTTGGAAATGCCCTTGGAGATCCTTATAGTGAGCTGTCCATCATCCTGGGAAAATGGTGGGGAGCTGTGCATACCATTAATGTATATGGGGTGGGGCCAAAAGGGAGGGCCTTCTAGGCCATTTTTCATACTTGTAGTTTTTGAAAGGGAGAACTCAATCTCTGGTCTCAGCAGCAGATAACATGAAATAACCCATTCATCATAGATATTTCACTCTAAAAAAGCAAGGATGCAAACACTTACATCAAGGTTTACAGATACATTTTTAAGGTGGGAATGCAAAGAAAGAACATTTGCTTTGCCTTGACCATGGGCAGGAAATTGGGATGAATAAAGTTTTTTAGAAATGGAGCTTCAACTTAGGCACCTGCTTTGTTTATATCTGTAAGTGGTTTCCATTGAGGTTTAATTTTTGTGAAATGATCATTGTGTCGGAAAGAATCCTGTCCTGCATACTCATCCAAGAAAATGCTACCGTTTTGTGCAGAATGTCTACCTAACTGGAGTAATTTCTAGTGGCTAATTAGTAAGTGCTGCCTCTTTGGGTAAATGTATAGTGCATCTCTTGCACTACAGATGCATAGAGGATGCTGAAGTAATATCTTCAGTGACCTTGCATGTCTGTAACTTTGCCAATGTGATTGTTCCTCGGGTGTCTTCATCATATAACTTTTCAAGGTGGAAGTTAAGAGAAAGCACACTTGGATGATTTGTACTTTACAGAAGTAAGTGTTCCTCTGCATGAAGAAACGTGCTGGGGGGGACTTTAAGTAAGCTGTCCATCATCCTGTGAAAAGGACGGGAATATGTTGCATAACACTAATGTACAATGGGGGTCCCAAGAGGGAGGGGCTTCAAGGCCATTTTACATACTTTTAGTTTTTAAAACGGAGAACATGATCTCTGGTCTCAGCAGCAGATGACAAGAAAGAACCCATTTGTCACAGTCACTACATGAAATATTGCACTCGAAAAAAGCCCCCATCTACGTTTACAGATAGCCTTCAAAGGGGGAAATGCTGGGAAAAAACAAGAACTTACTTTGCCTTGACCAAATAGGATGATTAGTACTTTGCAGAAGTGGTGCTTACACTGAGCACTGACCCTACCTAACATATCTGGAACTGCAAGGGGACCCTTATGGCCCCTGCTGAAAATGCAGCTCCCTGCTTGCGGGAGCAATAATTTTATGTCTGTGGTCAGGGAAAGAGATGAAAATTCTGCTTCCAACAATCAAGAGCATTTTGACAGCTCCCCCTTGCTGGAAGTGATTTTTTTGCTTTTGCTTGGTGGGAGATGTCACTGTTTCAGCCAAGCAAAAGCAAACAGCTATCTACTGAGGATGGGCACCTCAGGAGATAGCAAGACCTGGCCCTGGGTGGTGTTGGTCACCAGTGCCATTAATTGTTCGAGGACGGGGGCTGTGAGGCCCCCCTCCATTTGCAATATCCCACCCTGGAAGGTGATTGTCCAAAGGGCCATATATGGTCCGGCAGCGGGGTCACTCGCACCCTCCATATTTTAAAATTAAAATTTGACCCAGGGGAGGTGGTAGACTCTGGGTCTTCTCAAAGCCCTCGGGGGGGGGGGTCCATGCAGCCCAACTCCTTTGCAAAAAAAAAGCCCCAGGGAGATAGTGGTCCCCGGGGGTGTCTGTGCTGCATCTCCTACATTTCTTTTTTTTCAGTAGTTCCAGGGAGATGGTGGTCCCTGGTGATTAAGGAAGCCCTTGAAGGGGGGCCCTGTTCGCACCCATCCATTTTTTAAAAATAAACTTTACATTACCCCAGGACCTGGCCCACCAGGGGGCTTACTTAAAAACGAGCATGGGAGACCTTGCTAGTTGTTTTTTTTTTTTTTTATTCACTGTGAAATTCGCGAATCTCAACATCAATTAAAAAACTGCTTTTTTGTCAGGGTGGGATTCCATGGGGACTCTAGGACCAAGGCCAGGGGGTTAGGGTATTACTACCCTGCCCCATATTTTTGTGTTTTTGTGGTACTTGGCTGAAGCAGAGTCCCAAAATGGCTGCCATATACCTTGAGCTCCTGCCATGCACAGTTTTTTTTTCTCAAAAATGTTACTGCTAATATTACATTGATATTATCAATGATCTTATCAAAGATGTCATTAGTGCATGGCAAGGGCACGAGTTATAGTTACCTTAGGCCAGGAGTTATAATTACTCGAGATAACTCTAACAGGAAAATTTCTATGGTTTTGTCGGTTTAAAATGTGAGCCTAACTCTAACGTCCCTATAACCTTTGGCATTTTAAGTGAATTTCTATGCTTTTTTAATTCTATTTCCTCACTATAATGTCCCTGTATTCTTTGGGTTTTCAATGAGCTATGTTTTTTGTTTTTTTTAAACTTAAAGTAATTGTTAGAAATGGGGTCTCTAGTTGGCAGAGGTATACACCCTTGTCCAAGTAGGGACCACAATCTAGTCAGGGTCAGTCACACACAATCCAAATTATCCTGTGCCCACCCTCTGGTAGCTTGGCACTGAGCACTCAAGCTTAACTTAGAAGGCAATGTATAAAGTATTTGTGCAATAAATCATACGGTAAAATAGTGAAAACAGAACAAAAATACACCACACAGGTTTAGAAAAATATAGGATATTTATCTGGTTTAATTAAGGTCAAAATGAGAAAGATTAAATAAGCACAAGTTGAAATACCACTTTTGCAGGATTAAAAAGAGTCTTAAATCTTAGAAATCAACAGCTGTATTTTTTTTTACACAACTTATCTGGTTTGCGTAAAAAATAACATGCACGAAAACTGCAGAGGAGGAGATGTGTGCAAAAAAGGGGGCGTGTTGGATTTCCCGGTGCAGTACACACGCTGCGTCGTTTCTTTCCACACTGCAAGGGGCTTTGCGTCAGTTTACGGTGTGCAGTCTTGGTTCCTCACTTCGATGTGGGGGTCTTTTTGACATCCAGGGATGATGCAGGGAAATCCGGGGTGTGCAGTCAGAAGTCACAAGCATTGCGTCGATCTGGTGTGGTGATGCTTCCAATTTTCTGTCACACGATAGGTGCATCAATCCGGTATGGCAGTGCATCGAATTTCCGGTCGCAAGGCAGGCGCTACATCGAATCTTCACTCTGGAAGTCGGGCTACCTCATTATGACTTGGGTGTGTGGAGATTTCTTGGTCGCAAAACAGCTGTGCGTCATTTCTGGTGGGCTATGCATTAATCTTCGGTGCACAAGGAGTTTCTTGAACAGATTAAATCTTTTTGGCCCTGATACTTCAGAAAACAGGAGGCAAGCTCAATCCAAGCCCTTGGGCAGCACTTATCAGCAAACTCAGAGGGCAGCAGGCAACAGCAGGGCAGCAGTTCTTTTCAGCAAAGCAGTCCAAAAGAGGCCTTTGGGCAGCCAGACAGTTCCTCTTGACAGTTTGCAGATTCAGGTCCAGAAATGTCTTAAGTGCGGAGAACTCCTCACTTTCTAAAAGTGGCATTTCTAAAATAGTAATATAAAATCCAACCTCATCAATAAGCAGGATTTCTTTTACCATTCTGGTCATACTAAATATGACCTGGTTATCCCATTCTAATCAGAATCTACCACTCAAACAGTATATAAGGGTATTCCTAATGCTATCCTATGAAAGGAGCAGGCCTCACAGCAGTGGAAAACAAATTTAGGTGTTTTCCACTACCAGGACCTATAAAGCACATATGTACATGTCCTGCCCTTTACCTATATAGCACAATGCCCTTTGGGTTACTTAGGGCCTACCTTAGGGGTGACATATGTGGAAAAAGGGGAGTTTAGGGCTTGGAAAGTACTTTTAAATGCCAAGTTGAGGTGGCATTGAAACTGCACACACAGGCCTTGCAATGGCAGGCCTGTGGCATGGTTAAGGGGCTACTTATGTTGGTGGTGCAACCAGTGCTGCAGGACCACTACTAGCATTCAATTTACAGGCCCTGGGCCTGTGGTGCACTTTAGTAGGGACTTATAAGTAAATCAGATATGCCAGTTGGGAATGAACCAATGTTATCATGTTTAAGGGAGAGAGCATGTGCACTTTAGCACTGGTTAGCAGTGGTAAAGTGTGCAGAGTCCTAAAACCAGCAAAAACAGTGTCAGAAAAGAGGAGGGAGGCAAGCAAAACGTTGGGGGATGGCCACCCTTAGACTATCAGGTCTAACAGTAATTATAATTACTATATGTTAATTCAACCACTGCTGTGGATGGCCTTCAGCTGTGCATTGCGGGTGTTGACTGCAGGGCCTGCCCTGTACCCAGGCCCTGCGGCCAACCCCCTACAACCTCCCAATCCTGAGCCATATATGGCCAAAGGTTGTGCGCGGCAGTCCAACCTCCTATAATCACCCAATGCCACGCATGGCAGATGGCTGTGCATGGCAGGGGTTAGACACAGGGCCTGGACTGGTCTTTAGGTGGTTATAGGGGGTTGTCTGCAACCCAAAGATTTTGCTGGGAGAAAGACTTCAATTTTCCATCATGATCAAGGTTCAACATTCAAAACAATAGCAAATACACACCACCATGAGATAAGAGGATTTGAACCCTCAACCTACTGAGTGTCATTCTATGAGCTTTACTAGTAGACCACAAGTGCCTCTGCTGTACTCTGCATTAAAACATAGCTATAAAATTCAAGCCAAACATCTTGCTAGTGTGACACTTTGAAGTCATTGCAATAGAAACCATTGCAATACCAACCTCTCTTGCTTTCTCTTCCATCCCATTATGGATGGAAGAGATAGAGAGAGAGAAAGTGAGAGATTGAGAGAGAGGGGGACAATTAGTGGAAGACTTTGACGGAGATAAATTGAGAGAGAGGGAGGGAGAGAGAGTTTTTCTTGACTTTGATGAATGATATACTTTGAATTAAATATTTTAGGAAAAATTGAAAGGAAAAATATATTTGTCAATTGAAAAGAGTGAGATCACCTTTCAGTATGAACCTTAAACATTTGAAGTTAAAAATAAATTCAAGCAGGAAAATGGTCACAGACACACCTCTACTAGTACCCTCAACCTTCAATGTGAGTGTCTGCGACCTTAACAACTACACCACGTTATTCCTGATTATGCAGTGTTCAGACATTCCTATTACATTCAACCCAAAGATTTTGCTGGGAAAAAGACTTCACTGTTTCATCACATGTAATGTTTACCATTCAAAACACTATAAATAAACAGACGCACTTCCATGAGACACCAGTATTTGAACCTTTAAACTACTGAGTGACAGTCCAAGATCTTTACCAGTAAGCCAGAGGTGAGCCCCTTCTGCTGTGTATCATAACGTAACTGTAACATTCGAACCAAACATCTTGCTAGTGTGCTGCTTTGAAGTCATTCTATGGAGAGACCATTGCTATTGTTATTGCAATGGTCTCTCCATAGAATTACTTCAAACTGGCACATAAGCAAGATATTTGCTGAAGGCCCCTGTGGTCCTAACCAGCTCCCCATGTCCTGTGGAGGCCGGCAATCCTGCCACAAGCAGGGAGCTTCTTTAAATATCAACTCCCAGCTTGATGAAGCAATGTTTTCATCTCTTTCCCCGCGTGAATATTTAGGCCCAGGGAGGTGGTGATCCCCGGAGCTTGGGGTTCGCAAAGGACCCCCTACATTAAATAACTGGAGCCCCATGGAGGTGGTGGTCCCCAGGGTGGGGACCACCACCTCCTATATTTTGGCGAAGATATTAGCAAAATATAGGAGAGGGCACACGCCCCCCACTTTTATTAAAGCACATTTTCCCAGGGGAGGTGGAGGTCTCTTGGGTGCGGGGGGCTGCGTGGGCCCCCCGCTTTAAATAAATACACTTGCCTCGGGGAGGTGGCAGTTCCCGGGGCTGCAGGAGGGTTGCAAGGGCACCCCGCATTTAAGTAGAATGGCCCCGGGAGGTAGTGGTCACCAGGGCATTGGTGAGCTGAGCGGGCCCACACCCATACATATTGCGAAGTGCCCCAGGAAGGTGGCAGGTCCTGGAGCTTTGATAAGCCCTAGGAGACAGGACCCTGTGCCCCCTCCTATATTTTGGCAATTGCTCCGCACCCGCGGGCAAAATGAAAAGCAAGCGCGGGAGACCGTGCTTGCTTTTTCTATAATATCATGGTGAAATTTGCATATTTGATGAGCTTTTTGCCATTATAAAACAAAATAAATATCTGGGGGGTATCTGAGGGACCCTTACACCAAGGCTAGGGTGGTAGAGTAACAGTACTTTGTTCATGTTAGAAATGGGGGTTTTGGTTGGCAGTCAGGTTACCCTCTGTCCAAGCAAGAACCCTCACTCTAGTCAGGGTCAGTCACACACAATCCAAATTATCCTGTGCCCTTGTGCATTCACTCAGACACCCCCAAACACAGGGTACTCGGCCTCACTTGCATACATCTGCATTTTGAATGGGTCTCCCTGGGCTGGGAGGGTGGAGGGCCTGCCATCACACAAAGGACTGCCACACCCCCTATTAGGACCCTGGCAGACAGGATTGAACTGAAAGGGGACCTTGTGCACTTCTAAGCCACTCTTTGAAGTCTCCCCCACTTCAAAGGCACATTTGGGTATAAAACAGGGCCTCTGCCTTACCACCTCAGACACTTGCTGGAGAAGAAACCTGAACCAGAACCTGCATCCTGCCAAGAACTACTGCCTGGCTGCTCAAAGGACTCACCTGTCTGCTTTCTACAAAGGACTGCTGCCTTGCTGTTGGCCTGCTGCCTTGCTGAACTCTTGTCTGGCTGCAAAAGTGCTCTCCAAGGGCTTGGATAGAGCTTGCCTCCTGTTCCCTGAAGTCTCAGGACCAAAAAGACTTCTCTTTTTCATTTGGACTCTTTGTGCGCCGAAAATTTCGATGCACAGCTTGCTCCGTGGCGAGAAAATCGCCGATGCGACACCTTCAGGGCGACCGGAACTTCGACGCACAGCCTCGCAAGGAAAACGCCGCCCGACTTCCAGAGGGGAAATCGACGCGACGCTTTCCGTGAGAAAGAAACTTCGACACACAGCCTCCCGGAACGATGCACAGCCGGAAAACAAGCCCAAGAATCCGCGCACAGACCCCGGAACATCTGGTAATCCCGCGAACCACAGAAAGAGACTGTCCGCGCGCCGGAAAACGACACACGACTTCCCCGCGTGAAAAATAACGACGCAAGTCCGTGTGTGCAGGGGAGAAATCGACACACACACCATTTTTCCATGTATCTCTTCTTGTGCGGCCCCTTTGGGGAGATTTTCCACTTTAAACCAGGTACTTTGTGCTTGAAAGAGACCTTGGGCCTCATTACAACCTCGGCTGTCTTACTAAAAGACCGCCGAGGCTGCGGGAGCCAGAATACCGCCATTGCCGGCGGTATTCCTGGCTCCCAATTATGTCTTTTCCGCTGGGCCAGCGGACGGTAACAGTGTTGCCGTCCGCTGGCCCAGCGTAAAAGTCACATCAACATTGCTGCCGGCTCGTAATAGAGCCGGCGGCAATGCTGATGTGCAGCGGGTGCAGTAGCACCCGTCGCGCATTTCACTGCCCGAAATTTGGGCAGTGAAATGCGTGACGGGGCTATGCCTGGGGGCCCCTGCACTGCCCAGGCCAAGTGCATGGTCAGTGCAGGGGCCCCAGGGGCACCCCAAGTCCCCTTACCGCCAGCCTTTCCATGGCAGTGTTTACCGCCACGGACAGGCTGGCGGTCGGGGACTCATAATCCCCAGGGCAGCAGTGCTTGCACCACTGCCCTGGGGATTATGACCGCCAGGCGGAAGCCTGGGGGTATGTTGGAGGGGCCGGCGGTATGGCCGTGGCTGTTGCGCCACGGTCATAATAGCTGGCGGAACACCGCCAGCCTGTTGGCGGTGTTACCGCCAGCCGCCAGGGTCGTAATGACCCCCTATGTTTGCTTTTTTTAAAGACTTAAGATACTTTATATCACTTTTCAGTGATATTCCTACAAATTCTTATTGCATCTTTTATTGTGTTGATCTACAAATATCCAGATAAATATTCTATATTTTTCTAAACACTGTGTGGTGTATTTTTGTGGTGCTATATGGTGTTATTGTATGATTTATTGCACAAATACTTTACACATTGCCTTCTAAGTTAAGCCTGATTGCTTGTGCCAAGCTACCAGAGGGTGGGCACAGGATAATTTGGATTGTGTGTGACTTACCCTGACTAGAGTGAGGGTTCTTGCTTGGACAGAGGGCAACCTGACTGCCAACCAAAAACCCAATTTCTAACACATACCTTGTTGAGTTTATCTGTATTTTATTGTGGTTGTGTCAGAGGGCGAATGCAAAAATTATTCAGTGTAAGGATGAATAGATATCCGAGGGCATAGGAGAGTGACAGAGTGCGCCTATGTTCACTTTTTGAGTGCCTAAACACATCAATGACATAAAAGGCACCTTCATTCATAAGCCAATTGTGTCACGATCTGCACGTTTCTTACTGCCGTAGGCTGCAGGAATGGAGGAATGCCTGGATTCTTACTGGTTTTGGAGTGGCCAAGATAAGGGTGACCCCTTCTAGTAGCCACGGTGCTGCCAACTGCAAAAAATGCCAAGGCAGACCATACCCTCCAGAAGGAGTCCCAGAGGAAAAACCCCAGTAATAGGAGAAAAACCTTTATCACAGTAATTCCTGAAAAAGAGGAAAAAACAATGAAAAAAGGCAGAAAATAGAAGTCAATTCTACAGGGAAGAAGCAGGAGCGTGTAGGAAACTGTAAACAGGAGTAAGGATCACCACCAAGATGGAAGTGTTTGCAATCCAGGAAGGAGGGAATGAAAGAGGAAGTGACAAAACAAGAAGAACGTACAACACCATCTTGGATTGGGAACGACCACATAGAAATCAATGAGAAAAATGACCAAGTAGAAAAGAAAAAGGAAAAAGGCATGCTGTGAAGACAAGCATCAAGGAAGAAGACAATATGGAAAACCAAGAAGAAAGAAGAGATGAAGATAGAAGAAAAAGGAGAAAAAAAAAGAGAAAAGAGAGAGGACCCAAGTAGGTATGTAGGAAGGGAAAGTTAGGGAGGCTCCCATGGGCTGCAGCGCAACCTGGAGAACGAAATGTGCCTCCTTGGTCGCGCTGCAGCACAAAAAAACGAGCTGCGGAGGTTCCAGCCTCCCAAAATGTGGACTGCCGGCCTGATCGCGGTCTGAAAAAGGGACGCCGTGGTAGTCAGTGGCGTCACAAATTGGCAATGCTTCTTTGAATTTGTGTGCCCAAAATTTGGTAAGCCAGGTTGGGAAAAGAAATTGTGCCTTTGGGCCGGCATTTTCCGTTCCAACTATCTATGTGAACTAATGTGTTTTGTAGACTGACCACAGTTCCCCCCTCAACGGTTAGCCTTTAGCTGTCTGCAAGCTTGTTTTTATTTGTGCGGAATTGGAAACACTTGCTTTGATAATGGAAACGAAGCAACTAAACATTACAAGGTGGACTTTGAATAGCTGGCTTTTCCCACACCACATACGATTTCTGGGAGATGTTGAAACGGAAGGTTTCATCTCTCCCGCTTCTGCGACGCTTTCTGGAGCTGGTTTATGAGGAAATGTGTTCCCTATATCAACCACTGGTGAGGAGAATGCGCAGTGTGAATTAATAAAAACGCCGGAGTCCACAGAGGATACTGGACGCCATCTGCCAAGTTTAGCACCGGTCTCCATGTGCATTGTTGTATACTTTTCCACAACTATCCTAGCAGGCAGTCGATGACGCCCAAAATAACAACAGTATTAACTGTATTTTTCTTAGAGAATGTGAGAATGCCGCGAAAAAAAGATTTTTAAAGACGCAGGAGGACATCTGTTAGTCAAATCCAAGCGTGGACATCTTGAAAAGGTCTCCAGACACACGGTCATCCGAAGCTGGTTGACAATAACGTTATTTCGTCTCTTGTCGTAAAGCGTGTCTTCTGGGTCCGGCTCGTCAGAGGAAGCCTCTAATCAGCATGAATGGGTTTTTCATCAACCATCCCTTCAGGAGCCCTAGGTAGTGACCCCGACCAATCTCTGCCTACATATTTTATGCATGCGATGCTCCGCTGGAGTTCGCTTCTCGCAAAACATCTGGAAGCTATTCCCAGACTATCCCAGAGTGTAGGTGTAAAGTCTTTATTGAAATAACAGGATCACGTTATGCTAAATTCTAGTGAAACCCATCTGTATTTGTTAATTACAAACGAGAAAGAATGATCAATGAATGACAGCAACACGAGGATAGGAGAAAAAGCACTTGCTCTGCGCACCGTGAAACAAGTCTCAAGGCGACACTCTTGTTTTTGCTTGAGAGCGTGAATAATACTGAACCATATTAGAGATTGACGGATCCCCTGAACGCCCGGTTTATCACACGACAGCATACACATGCGCGGAGTGCAAATCGGAATCATATTTTATCACCACTTACTTGTAGGGTTTATATTTTTTTCAGTTTTATATAGCACGAACTAGACCGGAAGGTATCGAAGCGCTTTTTTTTTCAGGCAAGGCGACATTAAGTGATTTGCCCAAAATAAGGGGAATTTTAGCCGACGCCGAGACTCAAGCCTGGTTTCCCCAGCTGCAAAGTCAGCAGCTCTGGACCTTGAGCCACACCCGCTCCCGCTCTCGGTTTTGTTGCCTCTTGTAAAGGCAAATGAAAAGCAGACATGCCAGAAAGAACTGTCATTAAGTAAAATGGAACTAGGAAAAGCCAACGTGACGGTTAAATGGTGGTATTTGTGAAGTAGCAGAACGTTCTGCATCGCGACGTCTCAGAGCTCACTATATTTTCAGATCATATCATCAGAAGAACGTCACCGACATCGTCTTTTTTCAGTACCTTTAGGTTAAATTTGGACAATAAGACTGGTTGATAGTGCTAGTATGGATCGACCTCAGTGAACATAATAGGTAGACACTACTTGTAAAAAGTGCAACGTTGATAAATTAGAGTGCTCCGGTTTCCCACCAACATTTCCTAATTACATTTGCGATATATAGGTTGACAGACAAAGACAAAAAATGCACACTCATTCTTGCCAATTTTAGTGCAAATTGTATTTGGAACGAGATTGCGCGTAATTCCCTCATTCCAAATTCTGGGGAAATGCCCGAATTTGTATGCAAACAGGAATTTGCTCACAAATGAAGTTATCTGGTAATTACAACTGATTACGATTCCTACCCATGCAATAATTGTATTAATTGAGGAAAACAATTTTCCACACGATGCTATTCACCAAGAAAAAAAACCCTGCCAAAATTGCATGAGGAAAAAGGTAAGAGTTTTTTCTGTGAAGTGTGGTAATAGTTATGCAGAAAACTGCTATTGCAAACTATACCTCATTCCTACTTAAATAATTTGAGGTTGGTGGTAACAGAAGCTAGTAAAGAAAGCTACAAGAGTGTTTGGTATTTTCAGGGTGCAGTCATTGCCACCTATTACCTCATAGCTCGAAATGAGGCCCAAAACAGTCCAGAAATGTAGATGCAGTCCATTTAGTCGTGTTCCTCTGACAAACTCAGGGACTAGAGGATTAGCCCTGTAACAATCTGTCCTAGAACCTCTCATCAGGAGCTGTATACTGGTTTTCTAACTGTAGTTTATACAGTTTTATAATTTTATAACATTAGGCCAGAAGGCTGGCTTGTAATGAAGCTTATATTCAATACAATAGGCCTGAGATGGTTATGTTGACAGACCAACGGTAAATTGTACATACATGTTTACTTCACTGAGAATAGTTACAAAAAATGCCATATGTCTGATCGGTTATTGTAAAAAGCTAGAATAACTTCACAAGACCTGACTTATTTACTGAGACAGGAAACAGCTAAAGGCAATGAATCTTTAAGGGTGGATTGCTAGTCGACTACCCATCTCCACCAGGAGAAAATAGTTTTCTGCAGCTGTAAATTCTACACAAGGGGTGGGAAAGCACATATTCCAAGGCATGTTTTGCCTTGAACATTTGAAAATACCACAGGTTTGTATGTCTGTGGTGTAGTAAATTGGATTGTTGGCTGAGGTTGCTGGTTGAGGGTGGGTGAAACACTACTCAAGCAGCAACCGCAATTCCTATGAGGGTGAAGTCACAAGCAACCCCAAATCAACATGTGCTTAGCCCTCTGACAGCTCAGGCCCAAACGCAGTGAGGCTTAAATTAAAGGCAATGAGTAAAGTATTTGTCCAGCACTTTAAATAGTAATAGAGTGAAAACACAACACAATAAAAAATCCACACCAATTTAGAAAAATCAACTAGAATTTAATACATGCTTTGAGACCAAATGAACAATAATCCAAACAGTAGAATTGGAGATATGCAGTTCTGAAGATTTGGGTGAAACTAGTGCCAATAAGTACAAAGCAGACAGTGTGGATATCTGGTCGCACTGGACCAGCATAAAGTCACAAGTTCAGGCCGACCCGATGGAGTGCAGGTCGGATACAGGGACCAAGTTAGGCCTGATGAACAAAGTACCTTAAATCCTGTTTGTGGAGCACTGCAAGATCCCACATTGTGGATATATCATGCAGCAGCGGTTCTGAGGTCGCTGTGGGGCTGTGAAGAGTAGTCCTGAGTCATCATAGAAGCTGCCTTCAACGAGGGGCTTGTGATGCAAAGCTCTGTGTCAAGGATGTGCCATGAAATGGCGGTTCCAATGAAGCTGTGGGCAATGATGCAAAGTCCTGTGTCAGGGATGGGTGGCCCAGTGGCGGTTCTGATGTAGCTGCAAGGAGAGCATTGTGTAATGTCGGTTCTTCTCACAAGACAATAGGTGAGTTGGCAGATCACCTAGAGGCTCACTTCCAAGGGCTCAAGACTGTGGTGGCATCACTTGGGGGGTGGCAAGACTCACAGCAGACTAAGTTCAGGTGATGGGTTCAAGGATGGACTCTTTTCTGTCCTTGAGGCTGTGATCAAAAGGCTAGTCAACTAGCCATAGGAGTCAAGATGCAGGTCCATTCCTTTTCACGCAGGCAGCAGGGCAATAGAGTAGCAGTCCTTCTTACAGAACAGCACAGCAGTCCTTCTGAGTCTTCCACAGGTCCAGAAGTGTTCTGAAGAGTTAGATCTGAGGAGCCAATAACTATACTTGTTACTAACTTTGAAGTAGGGGAAGATTCTGAAGGTTCCCATTCCCAGAGATTTCTGGAATTACATAACTCTATGCCCTGGTCCCAGCTTATCAGGAGAAACAAAAGACAAGTGGCAATCCCTTTGTGAGTGTGCTCAGGCACAGCCATTGTGATGTGCAAGTATGGTAGGTATTTCTCATGTATCCCACTGTCTGAGAATAAAACACGAAGACCACCTGCCACCTATGCCTAGCCATGTGACCCAGGATACAGGTTGTGGGCATTAAATGGATGGGACATGAAAATGACAACTTTCTAAAATTGACTTAGAGTCTGACTTTACCATTAAAGAGTGCTTTAAATTACAATTCTGTAGACAGGAAATGCGACATTCCACCTGCTCCCAATTGAAAGTTAGAGCTTTTTAAATGTATTCAGTTAATCCAATTTTATCCTATGGGAGAAGCAGACCTTGCAGTCCTAAAAAACAAATGTAATGCTTTTTCATTAACAGAACATTTCAAATTAAAAATGCATGTACAACTTTTGAAACACACCGCACCTTGTCCTATGGGCTCTTGAAGGACGACACTAGGGGTGGCTTACATGTATTTAAAAGGAAGGTTTAGGCCTGGTGAAAGGTTTATTTTGTCAGGTTGAAATGGCAGTTTAAAACTGCAGAAACCATCTGCAATGGCAAGCCTCAGGCATTCATAAAGGGATAATTAAATGGGTGGCACAATAAGTGTGGCAGGCCCAATAGTAGCATTACATTTATAGGCCCTGGGTGCAGGTAGTACCACTTTACTAGGGGCTTGCAAGTAAGTTTCAATTGGGTGTAAGACAGTTTTACCATGTTTAAAGGAGAGAGCACACACATATTAGCACTGGTTAGCAGTGGTAACTGCACAGGTTCTTAAGGCCAGAATAATCAAGATCAGCAAACTTTGGGGAATACAGCAAAATGTTTGGGGGTAGACCACCCTAAAGATGACAGGTCTTAAATGTGGGCATCCCCATACTCCAATACAACACCTTTCCAGCCTTGAAGGAGGTAGAATTTTACTCCATAAAAAGACTGGCATAAATCCTCTTCTAGGGTGGGAGGAGGAAGAGATCACTCCCTGAATTGCATATGAAGTCATTTTCCTTCAGTGAGGACTTCTATAGTGTGGAAAACTGGAACAGGATCCTGCCGGAAAGTTACATAACCATCATGTGGCACAGTTTTCTTGGGAATGATTGTGAATTCCAGAGAGTAGAAAAAGTACCAGCAGACCGCGATCTTTGCACATATTTTTTCCTACTTTTTTGTGAATTGGGCCTAGAGTCCTAAATCGCCTCTGAAGATTCAAAATCATGATGCTCAAAAAATTGAGTGCTACTCCCAAAGACAGATGGGTCTTTTCCAATAACCACATGTAATAGTAAACTTTGTGACAATGTCGACACATAGGTAGGAAACGTTATAAACGAAAAAATGCATTGTATTTAGTATTAATATATTTTACCTCAAATGATTATTTTTAAATTGAAATAATTGTCTTTTTTATTAAAATGTGCTTGCATTTTGATTTCCTATCAGTACTATTAACTGCAGTAAAATATCAGAAAGGAAACCTAGCAGTCATGCGGGAAACTCAGTTCAATCTATAATCTAAATTTATAGGATGTTGTATGTTCTTTATTACCACTAGGTAAAGACTAAGGGGCTGATTCACTAATACATGCAAGTATATGTAAGGAGTACTTCTGTAGTATTAGATTACATACTACAACATGCCTTTTTGATTCATCTTTTAACGATCTACATTTGGAAGAAACTGGAAATAATCAAGTCACATTCATATATAATTAGTACATCTAGAAAGGGCTGTACCCTCTTTGCACTTTTAATTATACGGAGCTGGACTTTTAAAAAGGCATCTAAGACTACATAAAAGTACTCCAGTAGAATTAATTCCTGTACTCATAAATTGTCTTGTGAATCTGCCCCTATAAGGAGCTTTCATAGACATAACATATTATTGCCAGAACTGTAGACAGACATTCATAAATAAATCCACCATGGAGTAAAGCAATGAATGACTGATATGTTATTTAGGATAAGTATCCTTGCCAAATGGAAGAAGAGTGTGAGGAAGTGTGTGATTAGCTAGGTGTATTTCCAGGTTGAAAATGTGTCTGCGCTGTTAGAAATTGGGTTGTTGGTTGACTTCAGTGTGAGCCCTGGTCAAGAAGCAGCCACAATACTTGTAAGGGTAAGGCACAAGCAAACCCCAAATTAACCTGTGTGCACACTCTGGTAGCGTGGAACAGAGCAGGCAGGCTTAAATTGAAGGCAATGTGTAAAGTATTTTGGCAACACTTCAAGCAATAAAACAGTGAAAACCCCATAGAAAAAGGATTCCACACCAGGTTAGAAAAATATACCATTTTAATAAACAAAACAAGAAAAAAATGACTAAAATCCAATAAGCAGAACTTGAAGTATGAATTCTTAAAGATTAAACTGTAAAATAGCACTTAGAAGCAAGAAGCACTAACCAGCTGATATCTGGTTGCACCAGAAAAAAAAGTCAAAGGTTCAGGCCCACTGCAATGGAGTGTGGGCCAGCTACAGTGATCCAGTTGGACACGCTGAACCAAAGTACCTTAAATCTGGGTTGTGAAGCAATGCATTGGTTCTGAACCATACAGTATAGAGGATGCATTGCTCTTCTCCAGGCAGCAGTGACAATGCATTGGTTCCAAGATCTGGTGAGGCTGTGGTGTGGGTTCCTGATGTGTCAACATTGTGGATGCTTTGGGCAGTCGAGGCAATAGGTCAGTCCCAATAAGCACAGGGACTGTGTTGCCGAGTGGCCTTGTGATCGAAGCTGCCATCAATGGGGATGCTAGGACCTGGCACTGAGAAAAATGCTGCAGTGTCAGTTGTGAAGGTGATATGCTGGTTTTGAGATGCAAGGTACAGTGGTGATGCAATTCTAGTTGTGCTAGTTCTGACCCATGATGTACTGGTGAAGCGTTGATTTCCTCCCTGCACTAGAGGTGATGCATTGGTTCTGCTCCCAAAGCAGTAGATACACCAGTAACCCTGGAGCTAAGCACCCCAGGCCCATTCCAAGGATCCAGGACTCGATTGGCACCAATTGGCAGAGCAGGATCACAGTGAGAAGAGTCCAGTTAGTGGAGCAGGGTGGTTGGAAGTCTTTTATGTCCCTGAGACTTCAGATCAGGAGGCCAGTCAA
This sequence comes from Pleurodeles waltl, assembly GCF_031143425.1. Classification (NCBI taxonomy): domain Eukaryota; kingdom Metazoa; phylum Chordata; class Amphibia; order Caudata; family Salamandridae; genus Pleurodeles; species Pleurodeles waltl. Next base: position 593,270,640 of record NC_090443.1, read on the forward strand.
CTAGCATTTGCAATCACTCAAGGTTCTGGGATTGGGAGATGCAGGTCCTGTCCTTCTCATGCCCAGGCAAGAGTAAAGCAGACACAGGTTAGCATAGCAAAGCAGGAGTCCAGAAAAACAGCTGTCCAGCAGAGTGACAGTCCTTCAGCAGCACAGCAGTTCTTCTTCCTGACTGAGTATCCACAGGTCCAGAAGTGTGCTGAAGTGGTGGTGTCTGAGGTCCAGTGCTTATTCTTTAGCACCCTGGTTCTGGAAGGAGGGGGAAGCCTTTAGACAGTGACTTTAAAGTGAAAGGAATCCCTTTCTTTCTTGGTCCTGGCTCCAAGCTGGCTGGAATGACAATACAGGGTTGTTAAGCACTTTGTGTGTGTGGACAGAACACAGCGTTTTCAGTGTAAGTGAGGCTGTGTCCAGCTCCTCCCTCCCACCCTACCCAGGATGACCCATAAAGTCACATCTTAGTTCCCACTGTGAGGAGGAATTTACAAAACCCAAATGCCAACTGCATCCTGTTATGTGACCAGAGAGAGGCTGCAGGTACCAAATTGCTAAAGCAAGAAAATGCCAACTTTCTAAAACTAGCATTTTCAGAATTACAATTAAAATTCTGACTGCATCAAAAGTTAGGATTTTAAATTGTGATTCCAGAGACACAAAAAACGAAGGGGTCATCTTTTCCCATTTGGAAGTTACACTTATAAAATATGATAAAGCAACTCCAATGTTATTCTACAATAGGAATGAGCCTTTCAGTGGTGAAAAATTAGTTTTTAAATATCAGGATATGTAAAACGAATAAATACATGTCATACTCTTTGAGTACATTGCACCCTGCCCACTGGGCTGTCCACAGCCTACTCTACGGGTGCCGTATATGCATTAAAGAGGAAGGCTAGGGCCTGTCAAAAGGATTATTTTGCAAGGTGGACAAAGTAGTGTAAACTACATACACCGACTCTGCAGTTGCAGGCCTGAATCATATTTTAAAAGGGCTACTTAAGTGGCCAACATATTCAATGTCGCAGGCCCACTAGTAGTGTTTGAAATATGCATGTAGTGCACTTTACTTGGGAGTTATGGGGAATAAGCCAATATTACCATGTTTTAAGGAGTGGGCACATGCACTTTAGCACTGATTAGCAGTGGTAAAGTTATCAGAGTCCCAGGGACCATAAAAACAGATCCAGCAAAAATGGAGGAGGAGAGGAATAAAGGCAGGGGGAAGACCACTCTAAGGCAGACAAATAAAGTGATAGGGAGTGAATGATGTTGCAGGTTGTAATAAGTATTTAGAGGTAAAGTCAAACTCGCCAGAAGCAGCAAAATAATAATTCATTTATCACCTATTCCTTCTTGTGTGATACAAAAAATTCCTCTAAAAAAAAAACACAATAGTATTTTTTATAGGATCTTAAATGCATTTCTCAGTGTGGCCAATAAATCAGAATTCAGACGTTTTGTGCATTATCTTGATGGCAACTATTTTAATTTCAAAACAGATATTCATATTATTGTAAACTGCATTGTGTGCAATTAAAATATTTGAAAAACTGCAACTAATTGCTAGCATTCCAAAACCCTGCTTATGAATACCACTTAGACAGTAACTTCTGCTTGGGCATCTGGCATATAAGCCACCAGCTAATGCAATCTTGAAACAACAGAGAAGAATTTAATTAAACTGGATTACATGCCAAAGAAATATTATTAAAAGCAGATTAATAGACAATTGTCACGTATTCCAAGGAAAATGCCATTTTTGGGGGTTAAAGTGGGTAGGTTTATAAATATCAAACGAGAAGCTTAGATTCTCAAAAATATTTATTTTTTCTTTTAATCCTCATTTCAGTTTGGCAGCTCATGTATAAGCTCCAGTTAAGGTAAAATGCTTACGAAAAATATTTTCTTGTGTTTTGTGCTCATGTTGCAAGCCAGACAAACATTTCCGTTATCAATCCCTTTCATATATTTGATGTTTGATATATCAGATCAATTGTAACGCCCTGTCGGAAATGGCCTCTCTGCAGGGTCACTCCCCAACATTTTGCTTTCCTCCTCTTCTTTTTCTGACCTCATTTTTGCTGGCTTTAGGACTCTGGACACTTTACCACTGCTAACCAGTGCATGTGCTCTCTCCCTAAAACATGGCTCATACCCAACTGGCATATTTATTTACTTGTAAGTCCCTAATGAAGTGCACTACATGTGCTCAGGGCCTCTAAATTCAATGCTATTAGTGGGCCTGCAATGTCTCACTTAACAATGCTCCTAGAGGAATTATTTAGCTACAGTATGCGTACATATGATCCAGACTTCAGATTCAATATATTACCCAATAAGATTCAAGAAGTTAAAAAAAAATGTACAACAATTCCAACAAATCTCCATCTCATAAACAACAACACTGTACATAACCCCTCTAGATTATAAGATTGAATCCCAACTGCAGATCAAGGAAGGGGTTATAACCCTCATCATGACACAGTTCTGCACAATAATTGCCTGGTTTTCAGTCCCGGTTCAACCAATATCATGGACTTTCAATTCAACTTGTCAAATGAGAAGGTAATGTCGATGTTTCAGCCTGTAGTGGCAGTCAGATGTCCATCATACCATCATCAGGACTCAGGGGGTCATTCAAGACCGCCAGACTCAGGGTGGTTGTCAGACCGCCGCAGTAGTGGCGGTCCCATCCACCCCATTCCGACCAAGGCTGAGCCACCGTGGTCTAAGCAGTGCTGCCCTCTGGATTACGAGTCCCCATCTGCTAGCCTTTCCATGGCGGTTTACACCACCATGGAAAATCTGGTGGAATAGGGGTGCCTGGGGCCCCCTGGAGCCCCGTGCATGGCCAATGAACTTGGCATGGGCCGTGCAGGGGCCCCCATGCACAGACTCGTTGAGCATTTCAATGCTGGAATTACAGGCAGTGAAATGCGCGATGGGTGCTGCTGCACCCGCTGCACTGCCACTTTGGGAGCAGCAGACAGAACACTATTTCCACCCGCCGGCCCTGCAGTGAACTTGGAATAGGGCTGGCAGTGTCCTGGCGACATTAGCGGTCATTTGGCAGGATGAGTTTGGCGGGCAGCCTCCGCCGCCCGTCAAAGTCAGAATGACCACTTCAGTGTTGTTAAATAATACCTACACATAGGAAAAAATAATTAAGTAACACTACATGCAATCTACTAAATTAGACCATGTGTACCACCTATTGAACCCAAAAAAACACCATAACACAGGCATGGACATTAGTGTAAGCCACCACCTACATGACTGGGAAAGTTAAAAAAAAACACTTTAAAAACATATCAAATGTGCACCATAAACTACACTGTGTCGGGCTCCCAACCTGAATAGATATATTCTGCAACTTAAAGTGTGCCTTCCACACTGGTTGTGCCACCCACATAAGTAGCCGCTTAACCATGTCTCAGGCCTGCCACTGCAAGGCCTGTGTGTGCAGTTTCGCTGCCACTTCGACTTGTCATTTAAAAGTATTTGTCAAGCGATAAACTCCCATTTTTTAACATATGTCACCCCTAAGTTAGTCCCTCTGTAACCCAGAGGGCAGGGTGCCATGTAGGTAAAAGGCAGGACATGTGTGTTTTATATGTCCTGGTAGTGGAAAACTCCTAAATTTGTTTCTACTGTGAGGCCTGCTCCTTTCATAGGATAGCATTAGAACTACCCTCATATAATCTTTGAGTGGTAGATTCTGATTAGAAAGGACTAACCAGGCCATATTTTGTATGGCCAAAATGGTAATAGGAAATCCTGCTTATTGGTGAGGTTTGATTTTATATTACTAATCTGTAAATGCCATTTTTAGAAAGTGAGCATTTCTCTGCACTTAAAATCCACCTGTTCCTTAAAGACGGTCTCCAATCAATGTCTAGGCTGTGCTGGTTGACAGCTTCCTTTTGCATTTCACCCAGCCAACCGCGAACAGAGGGCACTCAGTCACACCTGCATACTGAATGGGTCTTCCTGGGCTGGAAGGATGGAGGGCCTGACACTTACATTTCAAAGGCAAGTGGCCTACCCTCACACAATGGAGTGCCAAACCCCCAACTGGGACCCTGACAGACAGATCAGTACTGAAAGGGGACCTTGTGCACTTCTAAGCCACTCTTTGAAGTCTCCCCCAATTCAAAGGCATTTTTGGGTATATAAACTGGGTCCCCGACCCCACCAACGTACATACTTCTGGACCTGAACCTGCAACCTGTGAAGAGGAACTGCCTGGCTGCCCAAAGGATTCACCTGGACTGCTTTGCTGAGAAGGACTTTGCCCTGCTGTGGCCCTGCTGCCTTGCTGTCCTCTGACTTTGCTGAGAAGTGCTTTCCAAGGGCTTAGATTGAGCTTGTTTCCTATTTTCTGAAGTCTCAGGGCCAAAAAGACTTCAAGGAACTCCTTGTGCACCGAAAATCGACACACAGCTTGCTGGAAATGACACAGCCTCCTTCCAATGAGAAAATCACTGCACAGCCAATCTGGAACGAAACAGCCTGACTTCCAGAGTGAAAGATGGACGCAGCATCAGCCTTGCAGACGGAAATTCAATGCACAGCTCTACCGGATCAATGCACAGCCAAACTGGAATGATGCAGCCCGACTTCCAGAGTGAAGAATCGACGCAGAGCCTGCAGTGCAACAGAAAATTAGACACATCGTCTACCGGATTGACTCAACTCCTGTGACTTCATCCCGCACCCCCCTGATTGCCATGCATCGTCCCTAGGCGTCAAAACCATCCCTGCATTGCACTGACAAACCAAGCCTTTGCACCAGAAACTGATGCAAAGCCCCTTGGAGCATGAAAATAAATGTCACATCATCAGTGCTGTGCCGGAAAATCTGATGCACACCCTATTTTTCCATGCATCTCCTCCTCTGCGGTCTCAATGCGTGTTCTTTTTTACTCAAACCAGGTACTTTGTGCAAACAACAGTGAACTGTTGATTTCTAAGATTCAAGACTCTCTTTAATCTTGCAAAAGTGATATCTCAACTTGTGCTTATTGAATCTTTATCGTTTTGATCGTAATTAAACTGTTACTGTATGATTTATTGCACAACTAATTTACACATTGCCTTCTAAGTTAAACCGGACTGCTCAGTGCCAAGCTACCAGAGGGTGGACACAGGATCATTTGGATTGTGTTGTGACTTACCCTGACTAGGATTGCGGTCCCTAGTTGGACAAGAGTGTATACCTCTGCAACTAGAGACCCCATTTCTAAAAGGCCTCCTTTAGCTCTTGGTGTAGGGGAATACTCAGTTTCAAACATGATGGATCTCCCGTCCGACATATTGCCATCCTATTTTATCCTATGGAGACTGTAATACAATGGACAATAAATCTGTCAGATTTGTTGAGTATTCCATACACTAAGATCTAAATCAGGACCAAAATCCAAACACAACTTTAATAACTAAAATATATATATATACATTTGAATGGTAACATGCTCCATAGTAAGTTTCTGTAGATACCTAGACTGTAGTCCAACACATTATCCTGCAGATACCTGGGCTGACGCGCAGTTCTCCTGCCCTTCCCCTCAAAAACTTTGACCACCTCCCCAACTACTGTACAAGAACTATCATTAATGTTGTCTCCACTTCCATCTTGGACAACAGGAGTTTCCACATTTGTGCTTAGAAGTGCACCATACCCACTCTTGGTTGCAACCCAGACTTTTTCCTGACAATTGCAGCACTGCGTTGCTCCATCACTTCCCATTTGCCACCCAAAGTGCATGTTTAGATATTTTCAGTACCTGAGTTGTTGCAAAACACTTACATTTTTTTTGTTTAATTCAGGGCCTTTTCATTTTAACCACATCCACCATTTGGAAATGTACATCTCTCACATAGTTCAAAGTGTCTTGCTGGTTTTCTGAATTTCTTTCACTCTGCAATGTACATCAATTATCTCTGGCAACCTTCTATCTGCAGCTTTTTTTTCTCTAACACCCAGTTGGGTGACAATTTGGACAAGGAATGTCTACCCCCAGCAGTACAAATTGGGACACCCCTGTAGTAGCATGTAGTGTGTTGCAATAGCTCCATAGCCTTTCTTGAACTGCAGTTATTACATCAACCCCAGATGACACGGTGATTTGAATATTCTTCTTCAACATTCTGTTCACTCGTACAACTATTCTGTTGTGTTGGTGACCGTACAACGCCACTGATAAATGTCTGATCACAAATGACTTTAGGAATGTCAGCATGAAATGAGACTTGAACTGAACCCCCATCATTCTTAACCAATTCTCCTTCTCTTCTGAACAAACTAGATGCAAATTTGATAACTGCATGAGTGTTAGGCTCCATCATGATTCTGCACTCCATCCATCAAAAAAATAATCCACCACCACCAAAGTATACCTCATGTTCGCTTGCAAACTATATCAATAAATAACTTTATTTTGGCTAAAAGCCATAAAAGTATCCATTAGACACCATATCATGATCATACAATAAACCAGTTAAAAAGAAGAAGAAGAAGAAATAAAACAAAAAATACCACATGATACATTGTGAAACCCTAAAATTCCTTCTAAAATGAATTGCAGAGGCACATAGTTATGAAAACAGTGCAAAACAGACATCAGTCTTAAAACCTTTTAGGCCTTTGCGTCTTAATTCCAATCGGTAGTCTGCTGCTACATTAAATGATTCTAATCTAAAACAAGTTTATTAAAACACACAGTTATAACAATTCTCTGGTTCTTATGACCCATGCATTTTGCAAGTACCTGGCAACTGCAAAGACTACCTTGTCGCTTAGATCACTTGTCAAGATACGTAATGATGTATTGCATTTCCTTGTCCCATTGACCTGCATAGAGGAATGATCCACTTCTTCCTGGGAGTCAAATATCAAGGACAAAAAAACATAAAATGTGCAAGTGTCTCTGGGTGCTCCTGGCAAAAATGACAAGAGATCAGATTGTAATCCTCCGTGCTCCATCTTGCAGTAAATGTCTTGAGAGGCAGAATTCCTAGTCTAAATTTAATAAAAAGGGTTTTGGTGTAGGGAGGGTTTACGTTGTCCATATAGGCCTCGAACTTGGGGATACATTTATGGTCCAAAAACTGTAGCATCCTGCTGCCTTGGGTTTTTTTGGACCAAATTTGCAGTAGCACCCCCTTATGTGTGCTTTTACTTCCGTGATCAAATTGCGAGGATCTCTCCACACTTCCTCCATTTTAAGGAATTTGCACGTATCTCTAATATATTTAAACCAAGGGATTTGTAATGCACAGTCATCCACTAAGAACTCATCTGTTGCTGTTTGGTAAGTGGTCAAGTGTTTAGAAGTCCAAAGACAGACCCAATACATGAGAGGTCTTAAAGCAATTTCATTATGAATCTCGTTTAGTGCTAAATCAAATCTAAGCAAGCTATACATTGGTACAATAAAATCCATACCCATTTTTCCCAAGGGTTCTGTGGGAAACTCAAGGAGACATAGAGTCTTGACTGCACATAATGATTTATCAGACTCGTTACAGTCAGTGCAATTTCTCAGAACTATCTTGATCTCATTGTCTAAACCAGGCCACCAATGATATATCTGTACACTCTTTTGGTGCCTGTCAAGCCTACCTGGCCTTAGTGAGCCAAATTCACCAATCTTGTTGTCAACTCTGCCTGAGGTATCAATAAACATTAATGCATTAGTAAATTCCTCTCAGCTGACTGTTCACATTTGACCTTTAAATAATGTTTGAACACTTCAATAACCTTCCTCTCCCAAGGCCAACAACTGATGATGTACTTCCTTGGAGTTATTTGACACACATCCTTCAGTGAATAAGTTCCACTCCTGGAGCAAATTGCACCTTTGGCAACCATAATGCCGTCAACTGTTCCTACAATGCATTCAATGTCTTCATCCCTGGGATACTTCTTGCTAATGTCTACTGTGAACCTGTAAAGAAAATCCTACCCTAGTATTCTTTACATTGGGAATGGGTATAACTTCAATGTTAATTCATACACTCTTGCCAGCAATCTGACTACTTGGACTGGCTTGATTTAAATTCTTTTTTGATAATAAATATATAAGGAGCTTGTGATCAGTTGGAAGCAAAATCTTCCTTCCTCGCAAATATGTTCAGAAATGTTTGGAGGCCCAGCCACATGCCAAGGCCTCACAATCTATTGTACTGTAATTGCGTTCTGCCAATGACAGACATCTTGAAGCAAAGGCTGCAGGGTTTTCTTCACCATCTACTAGCTGGGTGAGAAGAAGACCCATTCCTCTGTCACTAGCATCAACTGTTACTACTGATTCTACATTATGTATAAATGCGGTAAGAGCAGGAACCTCTATCATCAACTTTTTTGGGTTTACAAAAACCTCACGTTGTGTGGCACCAATTCATATTTCTCACCTTTGTTTAACAATTTTCTGAGGAGATCAGTCTGTACGTTGTCTATTAGTTTGTAAGCAATCTATGAAACAGGAGTAATATTCACACATCCCTAAAAAGGACCTCTGCTGTTCCCTGTTCACAGATTCTGGAATTGCTGTAATGCCATTTGCTAAATCGCTCTAAGGTTTGATGCCTGTTCCTGATAATAAATGTCCCCGATAGTCCACTTCTGGCATCACAAACCAGCACTTCTCTTTCTTCACCATAATCCAATGTTCTTGTAATACACCTAAAACTTCAACCAACATTCTTAGATGACTCTTCATCATCAGTGAGTACCAGGATAGCATCTTGGTGTGTATCACATGTTTACTTTTTCAAGGAAGGTTGAATATTACCTTTTGAAAAAATAATGCCAGCAAGGCTAAGCCAAACAACAACCATAGAAATCTATTCATACCAAAAGGGACATTAAATGTGGTTAAGGACTTTGATTTATCATCCAACTCCACCTGTTGATAGGCCGCATTAAGGTTCTTAGTGGTAAATACCCCGGCACTTCCCAGCTGCGCCAACATTTCCTGTATTTTGGGACATGGAAAGTAGCCCACTAAAATAGTCTTATTGAGAGACCTGCGATCTACGCACCGTCTCATTTCCCCATTCTTCTTTTTAGTTATGACTACTGGAGAAATCCATTGAGAAGAGTCCACTGACTCAATGACTCTTTCAACTGATTTCAATATGCTCTTTCAACTGATTTCTGACACTCAGTGGTGCATTCTTTAATTTGTGGACTATTAGTTGGTCTCCATCTTTTAGAGTTATTTCACGTTTGAACCCTATGACCAAAACTAAATGGTCTGCAAAATCCATAGCATGTGTTGGGAATCCCCAAGGTGCCTCCTGCATTATCTGTCAGCATCCCCAGGGATTAGGGTTAAATCATATCTCTGTTCTTTGTTAAACCTTCATGTTTCTAAGTAAGCATAATGTGCTGTGATACACAATTAGTTTTATCAATGCTTGTTTTACCAGTGCTTGTTTGCTAATGTGAGCAGGTGTAGACATGTGCTTCTACAAGGGTGTGGTGTAGACACATGCTTTTAATTGGGTGTGGGGACTTATCCATATGTGGAAACTCAACTGCTTTCCTGATTTGCTATAAATAGAAGAGTGACGCATGCCTTTCTGCTAGGCTTTGGTTTGCTTCCTGATCTCAGCATCTGATTTGGCAGTCCAGCCCCTGCTGTCATCCTCATATGCAGGACTTTTGAGGCAATTCTTTTCTTTGTTCCTGTACCAGCTGACACCAGGCATTCCTCCAGCACTCCGGAAAAGATTGCAGCTAAGTGACTAGTATTCTCCAGGGAGTTTGTTCTTTGAGCGCTGTGCTTTCCTAGAACATCTGGGGTATTTCAGACCTTATATTTTGGCAGAGTGCTTATCTTGAAGAGACAAATGCATTTCTAAACATTCTACATTATTATTGTAGTTACTTGCTGTTGGACTTTTTAGTGTATGCAGGGGCATTCCCAATCTTTTAGCCTTTTACCTCCTGTTTTTTTTTAATCTTTTGCTGTTGGTTTTTTAACTCCGAGCACTTTACCACTGCTAACCAGTGCTAAAGTGCATATGCTCTCTGTGTAGATTGGATTGTTGATTGGTTTATCCTTGATTGGCATATTTGATTTACTATTAAGTACCTAGTAAGGTGCACTGGAGGTGCCAGGGCCTGTAAATCAATTGCTACTAGTGGGCCTGCAGCATTGGTTATGCCACCCACATAAGTAGCTCTGTAATCATTTTTCAGACCTGCCATTGCAGTGTCTATGTCTGCACTTTTAACTATAAATTCGACTTGGCAAGTGTACCCACTTGCCAGGCCTAAACCTTCCCTTTTCTTACATATAAGGCACCCCTAAGGTAGGCCCCAGGTAGCCCCAAGGCCTACCGCAGGGTGCAGTGTATGGTTAAGGTGGGACATATAGTAATGTGTTTTAAATGTCCTGACAGTGAAATATTGCTACATTCGTTTTTCACTGTTGCAAGGCCTGTCCCTCTCATAGGTTAACATGGGGCTACCTTTAAATCTGATTAAAGTGTAGATTCCCTTTGGGAGCGGATGGACATGTAGAGTTTGGGGTCTCTGAGCTCACAATTTAAAAATAAATCTTTTAGTAAAGTTGATTTTAAGATTGTGTGTTTGAAAATGCCACTTTTAGAAAGTGAGTATTTTCTTGCTGATACCATTTCTGAGACTCCGCCTGTTTGTGGATTCCCTGTCTGGGTCAGTTTGACAGTTGGGCTGGTTGCACCTAACTCTAGACAGTGACACAAAGGGAGCTGGGGTGTAGTCTGCATTTCCTGAGGAGCCATCTGTGCTAGGAGGGAGGGGAAGAGTGGTCACACACAATGACGTCTCTGACCCCCTGGTGAGTGTCTGGGGCCTGGCCTGGGCAAGGCAGGATTTTATATTCAAAAGAGACTTTACTTTGAAGTAGTCCTACTTCAAAGAAGAAATTGGGTATAAGAAGGGTACCCAAAACCACAGACTTTAGAACACTTCTGGAAACAAGAGGAACCTCTGCCTGGAGAAGAGCTGAGGAGAAGTGCTGCCCTGCCTGTGACTGTGCTTTGTGGAGCTATCCTGCAGTTGCCAGAGAAAGAGGGCAAAGACTGGACTTTGTGTGCCTTCCATCTTGTGAAGAAATCTCCAAGGGCTTGATACAGAGATTGCCTCCTGTTGTTTGAATGCTCAGGGACAGCAAGGACTTCTCTCTGCTAGCACCTGGAGTCTCTGGAGAGACTCCTGTGCTGACAAGTGGTACCCTATCCAGTCCCTGTGCCCTTGAAAGGAAAGCTTGTGGAAATCCAAAGAAATCGACTTCAGACATTTTCGGACCAACGCCGCTGCTGAATCCGGTGACGCCGCTTGCACCCGACTCCGTGATATTCACTGGAACGCGACGACCTTCGCAGGCCCAACGCCGCTGCAGTCCCGCTGAAGTCCGCGACTCCGTGGAAGTCGCCGCACCACGTCGTGACCGACGCCGCTCGAAGTGTGCAGATTCCACGTTTCGCACCGATGCAGCGATCCCTGACTTCGCGCATTGACTTGTTTTCACTCTTCACCAAAGGTACTGTACTTGGGGGTCTACGTGACTCCGTGTCCGGTGCCGCTGGTGTCAGCTTGTTGGGAACGATTCCGTCACGACGCCGTGTTAACACCTCATGGAAGCATTTTGTGTTTCTAAGTGCTATTTTTGGTTTTAATCATTAAAGATTCATAACTTGACTTGTGTATGTTGGAGTTTTGTTGTTGTGGTCTGGTTTTGTTTAGATAAATATTTCCTATTTTACTAAACTGGTGTTGTGTCATTTTGTAGTGTTTCCATTGAGTTACTGTGTGTGTTGGTACAAATACTTTACACCTAGCACTCTGAAGTTAAACCTACTGCTCTGCCAAGCTAGCAAGGGGGTAAGAAGGGGTTAGCTGAGGGTGATTCTCTTTTACCCGGACTAGAGTAAGGGTTCTTGCTTGAACAGGGGGTAACCTGACTGTCAACCAAAGACTCAATTTGTAACATTGGTGATCAGCGGTTGGGATTTGGACTTGTATTTGTACTTGACATACAGTGATTAAGTGTGCATTACTATTTTGAGTGCAGACCACTACGTGACCATATACTACTTGTTTGGTGTTCTTTTGCATTTTCTCTTAAGAACTCCTTTTTGTTCTACTTCCATGATCCCTTGACTGATTCTTTTTACTTCCTTGGGAACTTATTTTCTGCCTTTGGAACTTTGCACTTGTTACCATCATGTCTCAATCTGGAGATGCAACAGTTGGAGCTGTGTTTGAAATAGAGAACTGAAGGAGTACTCAGTTGCTCAATTGAAACAGTTCCTTAAAGATCTTGACTGTCCCACTGAGAGCTCCACCAGGGAGGGGGAGCTGCAAAAGGCACAGTGGGCCTGGTTGACAGTCAAGGAGGCTGGAGGGCACACAGAGGAAGAGAATGTCAATGTGGGTGGGGAAGTGCAGAGGATACACAATGGTGGAGTGGAGGTACCGGTTACGCCTGAGGGGAGGGTCCCCAGCAGGGGTAGCAGGGTGTCATCCAAGGGTCTGACTCCTGAAGAGTTATAGGACAGACAGGCAGAGAGGGCTCCCCGGTTGAAGTTCAAAGAGTTGAGGATGCAAAGGGAGAAGGAGTTGGAAGAAAGGAGGAGGGACTTAGAGATCAAAAAGAGGATTGGGGCTTATGAGCTCAAAGTGAAGGAGCTGGTTGAGTGTCAGGGACATCAGGTACTGTCTTACCAGTCTCAGGACGGTGATTTGGCGTGCTTTTTCAAAGCAGAGTCACTGGATAGTTGGGTGAAGGGTACTTTGGTTAATTCATGTGAGGGGCTGAGTGATGTAATTGCTAGAGAGCATATGTCTAGTCCTTATTTTCCAGAGCTACACCTACACCAGGTGGAGTGTGAGTTCTCTGACCCCAGGGAGCTTACAGTGGACGCAGACTCCTGGGTGAGTACCAGAGAGTCTGAAGAGGCATTTGGGGGTGCTCCTGAGAGGAGTGGTCTAAGTTTTTCTCAACCAGGTGAGGGAGGGAAGGATTGTAGTGTCCCAGGTAGCTCCCAGCATAGTTGGATGGATGAGGGACCCCAGGTACAGTCTCAGAGGAGAGGGAATGGGGATGGGTTGAGGCCCAAGGTGCCCAAGATCCGATCCCAGGTCCTGGAGGGTTCCATGAGGAAACACAAGGAGGGGAGCCTAGCCTGTACCATAGGGCCATCTGTTGAGGGAGATCCCACAGTGTCAGGAGAACTTGTGGAGGTGGCTGAAGCCAGCGTCGCACCAGTTCTGGTGTCTGGCAGTAATACTCCTAGTGAGGGGGTGCAGAAGTCCAGACAGAGAGTTGAGAGGGGGTTGCGGACCCCAGTGGAGAACCTGGAGGGTCAGGGGTCAGCTCTGAGAGAAGAGCCCCTCTGGAATGACCTTGGTGAGACCATTTCTGGGTTGGGGGGAATCTTGTTAGATGAGCAGAGGTCAGGAGACCTGCGCCAGCCAGACTCTTGTGTGGCCCTTGGAGGCGGTGTGTCCCTTCAGGGGGGTAAGTGTGACCCCCTGGAAGTCCTAGTGTGCCAGGCAATGGTTCAACCGGAGGGTGGTGACTCTGGATTGAATGATCAGGTTCACGGGGTAAACTCTCACCTGATGGGGGGTAGGTGTGCTCCCAATGAAGTCCTGGTGCGCCAGGCAGTGGTTCAACTGCAGGGTGGTGACTCTGGGTTGGATGGCCAGGTTCAGATGGTAAACTCTGACCTGGTGGGGGGTAGGTATGCACCCCAGAAATTCCTGGGTTGCCAGGCGGTGGTCCAGTCTGTGGGTACAGACCCTGGATTGGAAGGCCAGGTTTAGGGTGTCCCCCCCCTGACCTGGAGGAAGGGACTACTGCTAACAGTGCCCCTACCATGCTCTCTTATGGGGGGGGGGGCACTCCTAGTTGGGGGGTGCAGGACCCCAGAAGAGAGGGCAGGGGGAGGGAAGCCTCACCCCTGGCCCTAGTTCAACCTGAAGGTACAGACCCCAGGTTGGAGGACCAGTTGTAGGTTAACATCCCTGCACTGATGGGAGAATTGTGCAGGACTGCTTCTACAAGCACCCTGACAATTTTGGACTCTGGGGGTGCTGCTCCTGCAGGGTGGGTACAGAGCCCCAGAGGGGAGGACCAGGGTCTGATTGTTATCCCTGACCTGGTGGAAGGGAGAGTGGTCAAAGGGTACCAAGCACCTGGGGCTACCGCCCCCCCCACTCTCCACAGTCACAGTGGTTGTAGAAGCCTGAGGTCGGGCTCTCCTCCTTGACAGTTGTCAGGGGGCACAGTGGCTTGCTGTCCTGGTGGACAGAGTTGCCCCTGGGGGGGGGAGGGAGGGGAGTCAAACCCCATGGGTGGAGTGGACAACACCACTGTGTTGGCCCTGGTGGTACTATATGCCCATTGGGATACATCAGTGAGCAAAGTAAAGTTAGGTGCTGCACAGATGGTATCTGCAGATGAGGAGAAGGGTTCCCAATGGGTTAGCTCAGTGGGCCCTGAGAATATGGACAAAGGGATCCAACTGGAGTCAGGAAGGTGTAGAACTGGAACATGCCCCTGCTGTTGTGGGCCTGGGTCCTTGTTCTATCACCCCAATCAGGGAAGTACATCAAGGTATTGATTGTTCTCCCCTGGCTTTAGGCTGGTAGGGGGTCATGTTGTACTTTTTAGTTGATGCAGGGTCATCCCCAATCTTTTTGCCTCCTGATCTGTTGCTGTTGGTTTTTGAACTCTGAGCACTTTACCACTGCTAACCAGTGCTAAAGTGCATATGCTCTCTGTGTAAATTGGATTGTTGATTGGTTTATCCATGATTGGCATATATGATTTACTAGTAAGTCCCTAGTAAAGTGCAATGGAGGTGCCAGGGCCTGTAAATCAAATGATACTAGTAGGCCTGCAGCACTGGTTGTGCCACCCACATAAGTAGCTCTGCAATCATGTCTCAGACCTGCCATTGCAGTGTCTGTGTTTGCGATTTTAACTGTAAATTCGACTTGGCAAGTGTACCCACTTGCCAGGCCTAGACCTTCCCTTTTCTTACATATAAGGCACCCCTAGGGTAGGCCCAAGGTAGCCCCAAGGGCAGGGTGCTGTGTATGGTTAAGGTGGGACATATAGTAATGTGTTTTATATGTCCTGACAGTGAAATATTGCTAAATTCATTTTTCACTGTTGCAAGGCCTGTCCCTCTCATAGGTTAACATGGGGGCTACCTTTAAATTTGATTAAAGTGTAGATTCCCTTTGGGAGCGGATGGACATGTGACGTTTGGGGTCTCTGAGCTCACAATTTAAAAATACATCTTTTAGTAAAGTTGATTTTAAGATTGTGTGTTTGAAAACGCCACTTTTAGAAAGTGAGCATTTTCTTGCTGATACCATTTCTGTGACTCTGCCGGTTTGTGGATTCCCTGTCTGGGTCAGTTTGACAGTTGGGCTGGTTGCACCCAACACTAGACAGTGACACAAAGGGAGCTGGGGTGTAGTCTGCATTTCCTGATGAGCCATCTGTGCTAGGAGGGAGTGGAGGAGTGGTCACTTACATTTGAAAGGGCTTTACCTGTCCTCACACAATGCCGTCTCCGACCCCCTGGTGAGTGTATGGGGCCTGGCCTGGGCAAGGCAGGATTTCACATTCAAAAGAGACTTTACTTTGAAGTAGGCCTACTTCAAAGGAGAGATTGGGTATAAGAAGGGCACCAAAAACCAAAGACTTTAGAACACTTCTGGAAACAAGAGGAACCTCTGCCTGGAGAAGAGCTGAAGAGCTGAGGAGAAGTACTGCCCTGCCTGTGACTGTGCTTTGTGGAGCTATCCTGCAGTTGCTGCTTCTGCCAGAGTAAGAGGGCAAAGACTGGACTTTGTGTGCCTTCCATCTTGTGAAGAAATCTCCAAGAGCTTGGTTTAGAGCTTGCCTCCTGTTGTTTGAAGTCTCAGGGACAGAAAAGACTTCTCTCTGCCAGCACCTGGGGTCTCTGGAGAGACTCCTGCTCTGACAAGTGGTGCCCTATCCAGTCCCTGGGCCCTTGAAAGGAAAGCTGGTGGAAATCCAAGGAAATCTACTTTGGACGACTTCGGACCGACGCCACTGCTGAATCCGGTGATGCCGCCTGCACCCGACTCCGTGATCTTCGCTGGAACGCAACGACCTTCGAAGGCCCGATGCCTCTGCAGCCCCACTGAAGTCTGCGACTCTGTGGAAGTCTCCGCACCACGTCGTGACTGACGCCGCTCGAAGTGCGCGGATTCAACGCTTCGCACCTACGCTGTGATCCCTGACTTTGCGCATCGACTTGTCTTCACTCTTCACCAAAGGTACTGTACTTGGGGGTATACGCGACTCCGTGTCCGGCGCAGCTCGTGTCAGCTTGTTGGGAATGACTCTGTCACGACGCCGTGTTAACACCTCATCGAAAAATTTGTGTTTCTAAGTGCTATTTTTGAGTTCAATCTTTAAAAATTCATAACTTGGCTTGTGTATGTTGGATTTTTTTCGTTGTGGTCTTGTTTTGTTTAGATAAATAGTTCCTATTTTTCTAAACTGGTTTTGTGTCATTTTGTAGTGTTTTCATTGAGTTACTGTGTGTGTTGGTACAAATACTTTACACCTAGCACTCTGAAGTTAAGCCTACTGCTCTGCTAAGCTACGAAGGGGGTAAGCTGGGGTTAGCTGAGTGTGATTCTCTTTTACCCTGACTAGAGTGAGGGTCCTTGCTTGAACGGGGGTAACCTGACTGTCAATGAAAGACCCCATTTCTAACACTTGCCTAAATGTGCTTCAGGAAATCTGCTTGAGCTCAAGTACTACAAAAAGTGACAGTGCAAGTCTAAAAGAGAATTTACGTGACTTTTCTTTTTCTAATAGCATAACTCTTGGATTTAAATTGTGTCATTCATGCCTTTGTTTCAGGTTTGAGGAATTTGCTTTTGAAGGGTTTTTATCCTGGATTGGGTAGCCCTAACATCCATCAAGGAAGTGCAACAGTTTTTGGGCTTCGCAAATTTGAATCAGAGATTTATACCCCACTTTTCTACCATGGTATCTCCCATAACTCGTCTCCTATGAAAGGGGGTTAAGTTCCTCTGGAATGCAGAAGCTGTGAAAGCCTTCCAACATCTTAAAAACACATTCAATGAAGAACCCATTCTCCATCATCCCGACCCGGCCCAGCTATTTTTTGTGGAAGCAGACGCTTCCCAAATGGCAGTGGGTGGTGTCTTTTCCCAACGAGATCCCGAGTCTGGGCATTTCCATCCAGTAGCTTACTTCTCAAAGAAATTGCTACCCACAGAGCAAAATTATGCAGTGGCCGAGCGGGAACTTCTGGCCATCAAGCTTGCCTTCCAGGAATGGCATCACCGCCTACTAGGAGTTAGACACACCATAACTATTTACACAGATCACTGTAATTTACACTTTTTTCAAGCGACCAAGGCCCTTACACCTCGTCAATTACACTGGCTTCTATCCTTTAACGAGTTCGACTTCGTAATCACCTATAGGCCCGGTACTACACAACAAAAGGCAGACACGTTGTCTAGGATGGGTTTCTCCTCTGATGTTGCGTTAGAACAGGTCAGAAGCATTATACCCCCCAGAAAAAATCATGGCTGTGTGCACTTCCCAAGAGTTCCTTGACGAAATACGGGTAGCCCAACACAAGGTTCCCTGTTCAACTGATGTGTATGAAAAATAGGGTTTACTAAACCATGCTGATCAGTTGTACGTCCCTACCAAAGAATTACGGGATACAGTGTTACACTGGGGACATGATTCTGTCCTCGCAGGTCACGCGGGTGAGAAAAAGATGTTAGATCTCTGTCAAAGATGATTTTGGTGGCCCACACTTGTGCAGGATGTCAGAAGCTGCATCCAGTCTTGTTCCACCTGTGTTCAGGCTAAAACCCCACATACTCCAGCCACAGGATTGTTACTTCCCATGCCAATTCGGGTGGCCCCTTGGCATACCATAAGTATGGATTTTATTTCTGGTCTCCCAGCTTCCAATGAACACACTGTCATATGGGCGGTTGTAGATTACCTAACTAAAATGGCTCATTTTGTTCCATTAAAATGCCTCCTTACGGCTTCCAAGCTCTCTGATTTGTTTGTCCAACACATTGTATGGCTTCATGGGCTGCCCACCACAATTGTTTCCGATCGTGACCCCCAATTTTTAACACGGTTTTGGCGTAGCTTATGTTCCTCTGTCGGTATGGACGTCCGCTTGTCCTCTCCATATCATCCACAAATGGATTGGCAGATGGAAGGTGCCGACCAATTGCTGGAGCAAATCCTGAGATGTTACATTGACACATAGGTGGTCATTCTGACCCTGGCGGTCTTTGACCGCCAGGGCGGAGGACCGCGGGAGCACCGCCGACAGGCCGGCGGTGCTCCAATGGGATTCCGACCGCGGCGGTAAAGCCGCGGTCGGACCGGCACCACTGGCGGGGTCCCGCCAGTGTACCGCCGCCCCATTGAATCCTCCGCGGCGGCGCAGCTTGCTGCACCGCCGCGGGGATTCCGACCCCCCCTACCGCCATCCAGATCCCGGCGGTCGGACCGCCGGGATCCGGATGGCGGTAGGGGGGGGTCGCGGGGCCCCTGGGGGCCCCTGCAGTGCCCATGCCACTGGCATGGGCATTGCAGGGGCCCCCATAAGAGGGGACAGACAGTGAAATACGCGACGGGTGCAACTGCACCCGTCGCACAGCTTCCACTCCACCGGCTCGATTCCGAGCCGGCTTCATCGTGGAAGCCTCTTTCCCGCTGGGCTGGCGGGCGGTCTGAAGGCGACCGCCCGCCAGCCCAGCGGGAAAGTCAGAATTACCGCCGCGGTCTTTCGACCGCGGAACGGTAATCTGACGGCGGGACTTTGGCGGGCGGCCTCCGCCGCCCGCCAAGGTCAGAATGAGGGCCATAGTCTACTGAGTGGGATAAGGCTTTACCTCTTGTTGAATTTGTATATAACAACAGTCTTCACATGGCTACAGGAGTATCCCCATTTTACTGTTTGTTTGGTCTGCAGCCAAATATGCTACCTATAACTGGGTCGCAAACATCCAAAAGAGTCCCATCAGTACAGAAACACCATAAAGAATTACAGGAGATTCAAAAACAAGTACAACACCATTTAAAAGTCTACCAAGCTCAAGTAAAAAACAACAAGCAGACAAAAGAAGGAGACCTGCCCCCTCTTACCAGATAGGAGATCAGGTGTGGCTCTCATCAAAAAATCTCCATCTTGCAAGATCCCGAAAATTAAATCCACCGATTTCTAGGCCCCTTTCCTATTGCCAAAATCATCAATCGTGTGGTAGTAGAACTGACATTGCTAGATGATTTCAAGGTACACCCCTTGTTTCATTTGTCGTTACTCCGTCCCTATTCCCATGATACCCACGATGCCCCACCACCTCCCCCGGTAAAAGTATATGGGCAATGGGAATTTGAAGTGCCCAAAATTCTTGACTCCAGGCACGTCCATGGTGTTCTACACTATTTATTAGCTTGGAAAGGCTATGGGCCTGAGGACAAATCCTGGGAACCGGCGTCCACAGTTCATGCTCCACATCTTACTAAAAAATTCCATCTCCTGCACACTTTCAAGCCCCGCCGTTTGAGATGGTCCTTGGTGGGGAGGACTGTCAGGAATCCCCAAGGTGCCTCCTGCATTATCTGTCAGCATCCCCAGGGATTAGGGTTAAATCATATCTCTGTTCTTGGTTAAACCTTTATGTTTCTAAGTAAACATAATGTGCTGTGTTACACAATTGGTTTTATCAATGCTTGTTTGCTAATTTGAGCAGGTGTAGACATGTGCTTCTACTAGGGCGTGGTGTAGACATGTGCTTCTAATTGGGTGTGGTGACTCATCCACGTGTGGAAACTCAACTGCTTTCCTGATTGGCTATAAATAACAGAGTGAAGTATGCCTCCATGCGTGGCTTTGTTTTGCTTCCTGGTCTCAGCATCTGATATGGCAGTCCAGCACCTGCTGTCATCCACGTATTCAGGACTTTTGAGGCAATTTTTTTCTTCGTTCCTATACCAGCTGACACCAGGCATTCCTCCAGCACTCTGGTAAAGACTGCAGCTAAGTGACTAGTATTCTCCAGGGAGTTTGTTCTTTGAGCACCGTGCTTTCCTAGAACATCTGGTGTATTTCAGACCTTGTATTTTGGAAGAGTGCTTATCTTGAAGAGACAAATGCATTTCTGAACATTCTACATTACTATTATAGTTACGTGCCTAACTGTGCTTCAGGAAATCTGCTGTGGCTTTTCTTTCTCTAATAGTGTAACTCCTGGATTTAAATTGTGTCATTCATGCCTGTGTTTCAGGTTTGAGGAATTTGCTTTTGAAGGGTTTTTCACACACACAGTGAAACCAAATCAAACTGTGTCCCCCTAACTGTTTAAACCCAGAATGGACATTTGTATTTCTTGAATTGTTTTTGTTCCTTTTAGTTTAACCCTATGCACGCAGGAAAGTTATATGTGATAAAATTAATGCCCTTGTTTGTCTTTCTTGTGCATGATAAGTGCAACCACAGTTCTAATTGTAGTGTGCAACAGTGAATCTCTGTGATGCCAGCCCTAGTGTCACAGTACTTATTGTTATGGTACTCAGTTTGGGTTTTTGGTAATGCAGTGTTAGTAATTGTGCCAACAGTTATTATTATCCAAGAAAAGTGCTGGAGTATCCCAGTGCTCTTCTAGCGCTCCCGTGCCCATATCAGAAAGAAAGATTCAGTTTCAAGGAAGTTGAGTGCACTAACTCTACTATCACTCTGTCAACAACGACCTGCCCCCCGAAGATACATGGTGCCTGGCTGGACTGGCAAGACGTGGCAGTGTTTTGCCTCTTTCTCTTCCACTCCCCCTTTCCTTTTGAAACACCTGCCGGAGTTTCTGTGTACACCAGGAAGTGCCAAGAGGTATTCCTGGAGGTCGGGGGCATACCATCGCCCCTGCAGACATCCTGCTTCTCAGGTGAGTAGCCCGTCTTGAAAGCATGTCTGCATATCAACTCTTCCATTGAGTGGGACGAGTATGACTAATCAGATTTATCAGTTAAAGAGAAATTTAAAGAACTCCTAAACAGTAGCAAAATGTTGGAAAGTGTATAATTGGTAAGTACCTGCACTTATCAATAGGCCACAAACCCCCACTAACTCCAGTCAGGTCTCAATAAATTAATCCCAGCTCAACACTTGGTAGCTTGGCAACGAAAAGTTAGGCTTTATTTAGGAGACAGGTGTGTAAAGCAAAAAAAAAAACACAAAAAAAAATCACAAAAGAGTAAATAAGGAAAACATAAAACACAATAAAAATCCAGCACCAATTTATAAAACTAGATTATATTTTCAGTTTTAAAAAGACAATAAAAACAACAAAAATCCTGGACAACGTCGCAAGTTGGATCCAACCTCTCTGGAGCCTTCTTCGGATACGCATAGTAGAAAACCTTGGTGAAGAATTATACCTTCGGATTTAGGCTATTTTTTGTGATGTTAATCTTCCCCCAAGACAAACTTGAAATTGAAGTCGACCTCCTGGATCCTTCCCCAGATAAGCTGCATAGGAAGCCTTGGTCAACTTATTACGTTCGGACTTAGAAACCTTTTTGGAGCTTTTCCTCTCTAACATCAGAGGACCCTCCATAGCAAGCCTTTTTGAGTCAACGTTGTTCGATTGCTTTCCATGAGCCCCTCGTGAAATCCTGTCTGGGTATCTGGAACTTTTCAGCAAACAGGGAGGCCCTTCTTGAAGTAGTTGAATACAGGAAAAGTCCTTTTAGTGGTGAAGCCCAAATGCGCAGCCGGTGCGGTCCTTCAGAGTGCATTGTCCAGGTGAAGGTCAGGGATCCAGCAAGGCAGTCCTTTTTTATGTCTTGTTCCTTGTAGGGAACAGAGGTGGGGGTGCAGCTCTGCCAATTTTATCCTTGCTACTGGGGTGGAAAGCAGGGTGCACTCTTGACCAATCATGTGCAGGCCACCACCCTCTTGAGTGACCACTTCCTGGCAAGTGTGGCAAACATCAATCCCAGGGAACAACATTCTCCCAAAATCCAAGATGGCAAAAATTCTATCTCAGAGGTTAGGTCTGGCTGAGCCCATCCACTGTTGTGAGTAAGTCCCCTTAACACACCCCTTTCCAGCCCTCTCCTAATCTAATCAGTGGTCAACTGGCTCTTTGGTCCAGAGTCATTAGACCCTCTGCACAAAGGAGGACTTACTTCGATTTAATATTGGTTACAACAAACGTTAAGCCCACTAGGAGCTAAGAAGCTGGGGCTAGACGTAGGCAAACCCCAGTGAAGTAAGGAGCATGCACTTTCTAAACGGACCCCGTGTAATGGAAACGAAAGCCCTAAATTGAAGTAAGTCTTCCTTTGTGCATAGGGTCTAATGACTCTGGACCATTACTATTGTTACCATTGTTTGTCACACTGGTTTTTGGCAGTAAAAAAGCCCCTTTGCTTAGGTGTTGGTCTGGATTAATGTATGTTGAATATTTTGTGACAGTTTTTAACTCCATCTCTGTGTTACATGACCAGACTTACTATTGTGCATTTGGCGTTGCCTCCCATTGTTTTCAAACTATGAATATTTCAATGTATATTTCATTTGTACGTTACCACGCTGTTTTCATGCCTAGTAATTCTCCTTTGGTTGAGGCTTGCACATTCCTAGGAAGCCCATTCTCAACTATGGGATGGTAAGCCCATTTCTCAATTTTTTCTATTTTCGTCTGTGGCACATTGGGAATCTGTTTGCTGTGATTGCACCACATTGTGTGTCTCTTTTTGCCTTTGCACTAATGCACTTTTATCCTTTCACTTGTATGCTGGGCGACTGATTGACCAACTGACGTTGACGATTTGTCTTCATTCAGTAAGTGACTACCTAGCATTTTTTATTGCACTTTTTGAATAGGAGAAGTAGTGGTTACGGTCCTGATGAAGCGTCATGGGATCATTCATTGACCATCAAGACGCAAAACATGTTGACCATATTTTGACAGGATTAGGGACACTACCTTTTTCCTCTATGTAGAGTGTAGTGGGACATCATTCCCGCATTCACTCTCTATGGTTTTAAATTTTGGCCTGAACCTTTCCCTGATTCATTAAAGTGATGTTTAAGACTCAGAGCTAATTTTAACTCTCCCTATCTCTCCTACATATATCTACTTATATTTTTTCATAGTCAGTATCCGTTTCAGACACAAAATGTGATAAATTATCTATGGTTTAGCACCATCCCGATTTTAGGGGTGGTCCGCCAGACATTGCAGCACCGGTCTGATGAGGAGATTGCCCAGTGATGAAGCTTGTCATCCTATTGGGTGCTTGAGGGCTCTCCTGATATCACTGACTGCTTTCGACCCTGCATTCCTATCACACTATATATCTTTATGGAACAGTGTACCTTTCTATTTTACACACAATATCAGTCAAGACCAAAATGGCCTAAGTAAATTAACACTCAACAAAGATGTAACCATGAAACCAATAGCAGGTTGGCCCTGTTATATTATAAAAATAGATAATTTTGATAAAGTGTTCAAGGCCAGAGGTCAGTCCAACCACAAAAGTGCTACATGCACAATATGCACGTTTCTGTGCCCCAACTTGACTCCTTACTGCCAAGTAACCTCCACAGTTTGGGGACTAAAGAGGGCAGGCAGGCACCTCAAAGATTAGAGGGGGTGTGGGGAGGGAGGGTTTGAGTTTTGGCCTGGGTGGATGATCCTTGGGCTTGGGAAGAGGGCTTAAGTCGAAGCTTAGGGGAGGGCTGACAACTCCTAGGAGGCAGCGTCTTGGTGGGGAAGGAGCATGGAAATTTGCAGGGGTGGCAGGACTTGGGGAGGGACACGTACTGTTTGGGATAGCACGGGGTTGGAAAGGAGTAGGGAAGAGGCACAACTTTGAGAAGTAAAACGTGTTACTCACACAGGGGTAATAGCAAAAGTGTTTGGGAGTGGAGGGAGAGGGAGATGTTGTAAGAGGTACCTTGGAGGATGTTTTGGGTACAAGTGTGTGCCAGGTAGGCTTGTGGGTGATGGGTGTCAGTTGGGTGGGTGAATGTGGGTGTTTATGTGTCTTGGAAGGAGGGGGAGCTCAGGGAGATGCCATGGTGGATGGATGAGTGTCTGTTGGGGTGGTGACTGCAGGCATGGTGGATGTGCTGCATGTGGGTGTGTCTGTAGTTACGGTGGCTTTGGATGTGGTGACTGGGGTGGATGTCGGAGGGTCTGCTGTCGTGATGACTATGGGTAAGATTGGTGTTGTGGCTGTATCAGTGAATGTTGGTGTGGTGACTGCAGGTATGTCAGGTGTAGTGTCTGTGGTGCTGGGGCTGGTGGGGACATCAGGGCAGGAAGTGATTGTTGATGCGTCTGCAGGTAGGTGTTCTTTGTGTACATGCTGGTGGTGGGTCTTGTGGTGCTTGTGTTTGTCAGCACCACCCTTGGATGTTGAGGTGGATGCATGCTTGTCTGTCTGTGTGCTTTGCCTGGGTCGGGGAAAAGGGGTTTGGGATTGGGAAGAGGAAGGTGGAGGGGGGACAGAAGACAAAGGGTGACTGGCTGCCATCAGTGAGGAGGCCAGAGCCTGGAAGGATCTCTGTAGGCCAGGCAGTGCTCTGTGAGTGCCCTCCAGGAATGCAATACTCTGCGGAAATTGCTTTGCCAGTCTCTGGATGGCATTCATGATGTTAGACTGACCCACAGAGATCGGCCTCAAGAGGTCAATAGCCTCCTCACTAAGGGCAGCAGGGCTGGCAGGGGCAGAGGTGCCTGCAGTGAAGGAGACACCTACCATCCTAGGTGAGTAGGCACAGACAACTAGGTGGGGAGCAACAGGGAGGGTGGCGGTAGAAAGGGGGGTGGTGGACACAGATGGTGCTGGGGCGGTCCCAGAAGTGTCCGCCACCACCAGCGAGTGTCCACTGGAGGAGGCTTCTGAAGATGTGTAAGATCTGGTCTCCCTTCACCCTCAGGGCCACTGTGTCGGTGGTCTCAGCACTCTCGTGGCCAGCAGCATCCCCACTCATCTGTGCCCTGTCTCCTTCTCCTGCTGATGCACACAAATAGAGAAAGAGGGAGGGAGAGATAGAGAGGGAGAGAGAGGGTCATCACATTCTTCACATACCCACACAAACGTGCATAACTGTAGCTGTACATCTCCTGGCTACGGCATCCCATATAGGATACCACATATCCTGCCTCATGTCACAATATGTTACTTCTATCCAACCCTTCATGTAATATCTCTCACCAATATCATAGTCCATGTAAGGTACCACATCTGAGCCTTCCATCAAATCACCAGTAAACCTATGTCAGCATGCACATTGTGGCATTGCTAAAGCTTAAAATCAGTCCTAATCCTGGTCATATCTCTCCTATCATCTTTAAGAACAGCAGTTGACAGTTAACACCACATTATGCATGTTCACATTCAACTCAAAGACGTGCCCATGTCCATAACTAATGTACCATACAAGTGAAGGCAACTCTGATGACTAACTACACAGCACCTGCTATTGACATCACATGCCCATCTGAACCCTCAGTGCAGATCTTACACTATGGATACAATCCCTGATGAATGTAAAACATGAACCGGTCCCATTCAGGTGCCATCAGTATCTTAGAATACATGTCTCGAGAACAGCTAAATCACAACATGTATCAAATTCCAGAGGCTTTGTTGCAATACCCATACACAGATACCCAACACCAAACATGCATGTACGGCAACAGTGTCCTATCTAGCACACATGATACATCCACTGGCATACACAGACAGCAGTGTAACTACAACTAAACAAAGGGCTGCCAACTGATACCTAATATGGCAACTTATATATCATGTGGCAGGCAGAAACGGAGCCGCTACATGTCAACATGAGTGAAAGCACATCACTCACACCAATCCTGACATGTGAATACTAGTACCTAGGTCCACGCAACACACGCATCCCACTGAAATAACGTACACGTGATGCACATATGGACATACACCATTGCCATTGCACTTACAACAAATGCCACAACAACTACACATTGATGACAAATAGCAGTACAGACAACGCATCACTTTTCCAAGTATGAAGTAAGGCTAAATCAATGCCTGCCCACATCACCTAGGCTAAGAGTAACACGATTTGTACTTCTACACTAGAGCCGACCCCAAATAACATTTGTGAGAATGATGTAGGCAGATAAGACCATATGAAGCACCAGTATTGCTAAGCCATTGGCAGATCTTGAATGCACCTTGCACTTCTAAGTGTAGAAAAGCCCAATGACTTACCTCCTCTGATAGAAGGGCATTGGGATAATAGTGAATCACCTACATTATAATGGCATGGAAATGCATGGTACACCCAAATACAAAATATCAGACACCCATAGTTGGATGTCCTTCAGTTACAACTTTTACATACCCCATAGTATGCATATGAAGGGACAATGGGAACAGCACCACAAACCCATTTGTACAGTCCAAATCTGCCCATACCTGTTGACTGAATGAGATGGCAGACTCACATGAGGTCAATACATGTACCAAGGCAAAAGGTAACTAGGCCCAAAATCACATTTGCCAGGCAATATGTAGCAAATACAGATCATTTACATGGATGGGAGTGATCAGCCACCATAGAGCTACATATTCACACATCCTGATTCATGGACCAGAAATTACTGGACAAGTAAGCACCTACAGCAGGCTACATTTATGTATATATGGCTGGGTGGAGACACATGTGGCACTGTCAATTGTACATCTCCACACGCAGACATAGATGTATATTTACACAGGTGATCTATACGTACACGTGATAGCCTGGGTCCAGGTGTCCCTCTCTCAATCAGGCAAATAGAGTACCATATAATCCCTGTAGTCAACATACATGTAGCACCTCCTACATTGTCACAGCTGGTAAAGTGTGACAGTAAGGGCCAATGTATCAGAGCACAGTACATGGTTTCTGTAAGTACTTACCCCATTGTGGCTGTTGTGCTGCCCTCAAAACGTCCATCCACCTAAGGGTAGGCCAACGCCAAAATGCAGGCTATTAGGTGGGGTCAGGGTCCGACTGAGCCTCCACAGTCTGTTGTAATGTAATAGCGATTAGATTAAGCATTAGCAGAAGACATATTGTATTTAGCAACTATTGTGAACATTTGGCGGAATCCCTTTTGTATTCATGGCAGCTATTTTCTCTGCCATGTGCTCGCCATGTGCTCTGTCCTACCTTTCTGTTAACAACTCTTGAAAATCTGTCTAGTGATAAGTTATATTTAGCATCTCCCTCTTTCGCACATGCCCAGTAAGATCTGCAGCTGTTAGTAATCAGTAACAGACAGTAATGTGTCAACTTGTCCTTGAAACTGTTAGCCCCTCCTACCTGTCGACTGTGCATTTCCATATGACCTTACATGTATGTAAGTTTTGCTTCTATAATTGTACCACCTTCTTTTAGCCCCTGCGTGGGTATAAAAGGACCATGCTCTCTTAGTGCCGTGTGCTACTTCAAACATTACCGAAGGGTGCTGTTTGAACTGTAGTACCACCTCATGAGGTTTAATAAACTTTGGGGGTTATTCCAACTTTGGAGGAAGTGGTAATCCGTCCCAAAAGTGACGGTAAAGTGACGGATATACCACCAGCCGTATTACGAGTCCATTATATCCTATGGAACTCGTAATACGGCTGGTGGTAAATCCGTCACATTTGGGACGGATTACCACCTCCTCCAAAGTTGGAAGAACCCCCTTTGTCTTTTATTTCAGTTTCTGTGCCAGCTTCTTCCTATATGGTCGGAGGACTTTGTGCAGAGAAGGGCGAACCCCTTGCACTAGTAGGCCTTGCTGAGGCTTACTTCAACAAATTGGTGCTTGTACAGGGACTCATCGACGACTCGGACGCCCGACGGATTGGTCGCGACGAAGGATTGGGATCTCGCTGCAGATAATCAATGCCTGAGGAGACCTGAGTCTTGGCAACCACAGCGTTTTCCCTTCTTTCTGATTTTACCATCAAGGTGGCGCAGGTCCTCGACTGAGATCCTTTTTGTTCATTCGTCATGCAGTGATCATTTGGTCGATTTTAGAACTTGGCAGATGGAACCTGGACACCTTGTGATTGGTAAGAGCCGTTTTACGGCACTTGCTGTGGGTTTTGATGCCTTTGTTTGGTAATGAAGTTTAGCACTACTTACTGTGGCTCTCGTGTTTTGGGTGACTAGTCAATTTGTGTCCTTTGAATTGATATATAAATTGCAATTTATATAGGCAGGTAATGAGGAGAATTTTTTCCAATTACATTTTTATTTGAACGGCACCTTAAGTGCTACTTTGATTATAATATTGCATATTCTGCACTATTTTTGGCATGCCTGTTTTTAGCGCACTTCGTAGTATGTGTTGCTTTTGTAATGGTACCAATTTGAGCATGGAAGAATCGCAACTGGCACCCCCAGAGGGGACGCCCAATAGAGATATGTATGTTAAACATGGTCCTTATTCTATAATGTACAGCACATTATGGAATAAATACACTCGTGCGGATCCTGAGTTACGTTGGCCTATGCATGGGTCATTTGATTTGCGAAAGATTGAGTATGTGGAACAATGTATGTGTAAGCGAAGGTCTAGGCAAGATATGTTTGACTGTGTACGAATGTGGGAGAAAGAAGTGTGTGGACGAGTGAAGCATGAGCAAGCCTTGCTTGAGAAAGAGCAGCGGAAGAATGTATATGTGAAAGCATTGGAAATGAGAAAGAAAGAAATAAATGACTTAAAGGAGCTAGAAGAGAAAGAACGTAAATTACAGGTAACTGGCCAATGCACGGTTAGGCAACCTCTCTATCCTATCCTTAATAAACCACACAATGATTTTTTGTAACTAGATCGCCCTCCACCTTCGTATGTCGTTCCTTCTGCCCCTCAGTTAGCTAAGGGCTCCGGTTCGGAGCAACAGAAGATACGAGACAGTCGCTCTATGTTGCCTGCTGACCATGCATCTGAGCTTAGATCTATTGCTCGTAAAACAATTTGTAGCATTGTCTCTGCTTCTGAACTTTTAGACAACATGAAAGGGTGGACGGAAAAGGAGCAGCTATATTTTACTGAGGCATTTGGCACAGAAGTTATTGAACTATATCGGAAATATTCTGATGAGTTAGAGCCCGATGATGTAGCAGCTGATCTTAAGCAAATGCGTGATGGTCTTTTTGTTTTCTCCCAGGTGGCTGATGCAATCAGGCGTTTGGTGAAATTATGTGTTGTGGCAGTGCGTTTGCAAGAGGAGAAAAGGGCCGTGGACATAGTTGCACGGACATCTCAGACTGGCGGGGTGCAAGCTTCCATCTTCGGAACAGATAAGACTATGATAGTTCACGCGAAACCAATGCGGGAGGCCGCGCCTTTGTATGTTCCTCTTAAAGGATTGGGTACAAGTGATGATAAAACTTCTGCTGATGCTAAGGGTTATTTTATTTATAATTGGGTGTATACTCCTTGGAATAGGGCAGATGTAATGGCACTTAAAACAGCATTACCTGACCCGTGGATGAGGAAGTTGAGGGACCAATTAGTTCTTGTACTATGACTTTGGCTGACATCGATTTATTTTTTGGATTGATATTACCGCCAGATATGTGGAGAACTGTTCGTAAAGTTGATGATGGTGTAGTTTTTGGGGCGTCATGGAAAGAATTAGAACAGATGGACGGGGATAGGGAACCTGCGAAAAAGCCATATCAGTTGATTCTAGATCTTCCCGCAGCCATATTAGTTAAGTTAAAAATGATTATTCCCCCTAAAAAGATTAATTGGACTGTTTTAGCATCTTGTAAGCAAGAGGCAGATGAATCGGTCTCTGATTTCTTTACACGCTTTGAAGAAGCAGTTCATGATTTAGCAGCCAGTTATTGTCAGATGATACGGGCAGACATTTGTTTGTCGATAAATATGTCGCAAATCTGTTACCAGGAATAGCTAGTCGTCTAAAAGCTAGTGAAAGTTCATGGACTACCTCTACTCCGGTTTCTTTTTTGACTATGGCTCAGTATTATGAACGTCAGGAATTAGAAGCAAAAGGTGGCGAGGATAAAAAGATTAAAGAATTAAAGATGAAGGTTATGTTGGCTCAAGCTTATGGTCTGCCTTTTAGAGGTAGTGATAGAGGTGGACGTGGATCTTATGGTTCTTCTTACACTTGTTCGAATTTGTCTGTTGATCAGTGTGCGTATTGTAAGAAATTTGAGCATTGGGCTGCCGATTGTCCAGCACTACGTGTTCAGCAGTGTTCACGTGGTCGGGGACAAATGAGAAATCGCTCAGGATATTCAGGGCCTAGAAGAAGCACGAATGATCATGCTAGGGTTGATGCTAATGTACAAGGGCAGGATGGGTTTAACACTTTTGATAGACGGAACCAATACCAGAGGTCTAGCTATGTGCAGCCTGATTTCCAAGATTCTGCTTATGCATAGGATTGCCTAGGATGGGGTAAGGAATCAGTTGAAGTTCCAGTAGATCAGAGGGGTCCCTATGTTACAGTACATGTTTTGGGTTCTACTGATCAGTTTCTGGTTGATACAGGAGCTACTCGTAGCGCCTTGTCTAAACAATTGATTCCAAGGGCTCCCCTGTCTGGCTTAACCATTACATCGATAGGTTTCGATGGAACACCTTCCCCTAGCGCATTGTCACAACCAGTTGCATTCCATGTTGATACAGTAAATTTACTGCTCCATGTCCATTTTTTGCTTTCTCCAAATACACCAGACAATATTGTGGGTCTTGATATGCTCAAGTATTTCATGGCTACAATACGATGCTCTCCTGAAGGGGTGCGTGTTATTTTAAATGATAATCATCCTGTGATGGAAAGAGTTTGTCTTGTTAAAGAGGATATTGCATTAGCTTCACTCCCTAGTACTTTGTGGGCTACTTCAGATATTGATGTGGGACAAATGATTATTCCACCGGTACATATTAGTGTCAAGGAGGGAGCTGTATTGCCACGTTTGCCTCAATACAACATTTTACAGGAGGGCAAAGAAGCACTCACACAAATTGTGCATGATCTTATTGCAGTTGGAGTTGTTGAGGAAGTTCCGTATAATGTTTGTAACAGTCCGATTCTTCCTATTCTGAAAAAGGATACTGATACTAGGATTTACCGATTCATTATTGATTTACGAGAAGTCAATAAGATTGTGATACCACAATATCCTGTGGTATCTGACATCACTACACTTCTTACTTTGGTTCCCCCAACAGCAACTACGTTCTCTGTGATAGACTTGAAGAATGCTTTCTTTTTGATCCCTATTCATCCTGACAACCGATATTTGTTTGGTTTTACTTTGAATAAACAATCATATAGATTTTGCAGAGTTCCTCAAGGCTATACTGAGAGTCCTAGTATTTATAGTCAAGCATTAAAACGACAACTTGATTCTTTTGTTTTGCCTGAAGGTGTGGCTCTCATACAATAAGTTGATGATATTTTGTTGGCAGCTGATACACCTGAGCAATGTGAAAAGTGCACTTTGTCCTTACTTTCTTTTCTTACTTCACACCATCAAAGTGTCACGAAAGAAATTGCAATATTGTAGACCAAAGGTAGACCTATTTAGGTCACCTTTTGTCTAAGGAGGGCCGTGCACTTACATCAGATCGTATTCAAGCAATTTTAGACACACCAGTACCCTCTACTCAGAAAGATGTTTTTTGGTCTTACTTCTTTTTGTAGGCAATGGATATTAGGGTTTTCACACATTGTCAAACCGTTGCTAGCACTTTTGACTAAAGATACGCCAATGCCCCTCCCATGGACAGATGAATGTGAGACTGCTTTTCCGGCAGCTACGACAAGCCCTTTGTTCAACACCAGTGTTAGGTACTCCAGATTACATGAAGCCTTTTGCACTTTACGTACATGGGAAAGATGGATGTGCATTGTCAGTTTTAGTACAGACACATGGCAATAAGCAGCGTCCCTGTGCTCGAGCGTTGCCTGGGTGTTTTCGTTCAGTTGCCGCAACAGCTGTGTGAATACGTAAGAGTGAAGGGATAGTTTTGTCACATAAGCTGTTGGTGTTAGTACCCCATGCGGTTGATGCTCTTTTAAATCAAACAAAGACACAACATTTAACTAGCGCTCGCCTGACAGGATATGAATTGACATTGCTGGCTCCTCACATTACACTGAAGAGATGTGCAACACTAAATCCAGCCACTTTGTTGCCATATCCGGTGACTCAGCCTCAGTCACAAGAAACACATGATTGTATATTCGTTACCGAAGAACAGACAAAGGGTTCGTATTGATTTACAAGATACGCCCCTTCCAGATGTAGATGGGGAATTGTGGGTTGATGGGTCTTGTTTGAAGTTGCCAGACGGTATGACCTCAGCTGCATATGCAATCACCACAATACACACGGTAGTGGAGACCGCTCGTATACCACAGAAGTCCGCTCAAGCAGCTGAACTAATAGCTTTGACACGAGCATGTGAGCTTAGTACTGACTTATGTGTGAACATTTATAGAGACAGCCGCTATGCTTTTGGAGTGGCTCATGATTTTGGTTTGCTTTGGAAGGAGAGAGGCTTTCTCACATCCCACGGGATGCAGATTATGCATGGAGAATTAGTGCATAACCTCTTGACTGCATTGACATTTCCAAAGAAACTAGCTATTGTGAAATGTAGTGCACACAAGAAAGTGACCGATAAGATAGGGCAAGGTAATGCCCCTGTGGACCGCGTAGCACGTGAGACTGCGATGCAGCAAAGTACTACCTCTATGTATGTAGTGAAGTCGCAAGCTGAACGTTGGCATAATGCTAGACAAGACGTATTAGATATACAGAAATCTGCTTCTGTAGAGGAACGTGAGCAATGGTCTGAAGAAGGAGAATTGGATGATGAGGGCTGTTGGTGGAATAAGCAGATGGATAAATGGAAATTGCCTATAGCTTTTGTACAACCTATGGTTCCGATGGCACATGTTGGAGCTTCAACAAAAACGAAGTTGCTTACGCAAGTTTGGGAGCATCCAGAAATTTCCAGTACAGCTAAGAGAGTAGTACAGTCTTGTTTGATCTGTTTACAATACAATCCTGGAAAAGGGACACGTACTCCTGCGGGAGGGTTTGCTACACCAACTGCACCTTTTGAAGTTCTACAAATGGATTATATTCAGCTTGAACGCTGCAACAATTTCAAGTATGTGTTGGTGGTGGTATGTGCCTTCAGTAAATGGATAGAGGCGTACCCCACAAAGGATAATTCTGCCATTACCACAGCACAGGTGCTTTTGAAATAATTTTTCCCTAGGTTTGGTGTTTGCAGACTTTTATGGAATGATAACGGACCTCATTTTGTTGGGGAAGTTATTAAGTATGTCCTGAAAGGATTAGAGATCAAACAGAAGTTCCATGAGGTTTTCCACCCACAATCAGCAGGGTTGGTGGAAAGGTATAATGCTACTTTGAAGCTGAAGTTAGCGAAGATACAGGCTTCCACATCCTTAACTTGGCCGGATGCATTACCGTTGGCATTATTGTCTATTAGGTCAATGCCACACTCTCGAATCAGCCTTACTCCTTACGAAATAGTGTTTGGAAGGCCAATGAACATTTGGGAGTTCCTAAGCTAAATTCTGTATATGATGTACCTTGTGTCCTGATAAATGATTATTTGGCACAGTTAACCGACAATTTGGTTTCTATTCATCAACAGGTTCGAGAAGCACTTCTTGACAGATCTACAGGTGAAGGCCATGAACTCCGACCTGGTGACCAGGTGATGATTAAGTCCTTTGAAAGATCAAGCAGCTTGGAACCAAGGTGGCGAGGCCCAGAATAGATGCTCCTTGCATCAAGGACAGCAGTTCGAGTGACGAACCGAAAGAATTGGGTCCATAAGACTCACTGCAAGAGAGTGCTACCTACCTTGGTGGAACCTGCTGTGCTGACCCATCATCGAGAGATTTTGACTACGGAGAAAGGCCGTGCTATATCACCTGACGAATCTGCGGAGTTCTTCCCAGACCATACGATTTCTGGAGTGTCGCGATATAATTTGAGACCGAGGAAAGACCCCGTAGTGCTGGAGAAAACTGGTTGAGCTACCGCCCTGGGTTAGTGAAACGGAGAGCCAATGTGGCAAGGGGGGGGATCTGCCATGCATTAGAGTAGCGACACCCGTCTTGGCCCGTGGTGAAGAAATCAGCGGCTGCCCAGGGATAAGAGCTCCAACGATTGATTTTAATTAATTTCTGAAAGGGTCGATTATCACTGTTGCTAAAATGAATACCAAACTGATCATTAGTACTATGGGGTTTGTTGTTGTTTTGGTGGTTATAGCAATAATCACCTGGTTTGTTGAAAAGAAGGCTCCTGCTCGTGAGTTTTTTGTTGCCACTACTCCAGTACCAGAGGATCATTATTACTTTATGCTTCCCTATCAGGAGCAGAAGCACCGTCAATCGTACTTCAATAATACTTTCATTCAGATGTTGCATCATACTCATAATGCTACAAATACTACTAACTGTTGGGTATGTGGAATGATACCTGCGCATCAAAAGAAAGGAGGAACACCTTTCATTAATCTTCCTTTTTCACACAATGGTTCTTCTCAAGCTTGGTATATGCTTTTGTTTGCATCTGAAAAAACATACAGAGCGCGGACTTCTTTTTCGCCTTAAGAAAGTATGCTACCAAGACAAAGATGGGTATCCCCAAGCCAAAGGAACTAAATGGGAATGGGAAGAGTATCAACCGGACAATGTTTCAATACCATATGTCTTCACAAATATAAGAGAGTCTGACATGAAAGAACAATTTGTGATTTCTGTTACAAAAACTAAAGCAGATTTATGTATACTTAGCATTGGGCGAATTCCAGTAGGGATAAGCGATTGTACCTTGATTTTAACTATTGAGGGTGTAAATATTGTAGTTTTACAGCTTCACATAATACATATTTTGTTTGTGGTAACTATGGATATTACCAACTACCTGTTGGGGGGTCAGGTGTGTGTTATGTATCTTTTCTATTACCCCCTGTGTTTTTGGCCCCTGCATCATATCACCAAGATTTTAAACTGTTTAATGACATCATTAAAAATAGATATAAAAGGACAATAGGTACAAATGAGGTAGACCAAACGGATACTAGCCTGAAACAATATGTTGATTTTAATTTAGGGTTGTTCTCCTTTGTGGGAGCTGCGTTAAACAGTAGGAAAGTGAGACGATTGACTAGGGTTGTGGAAGCTGTTAACAATCAGGCAGCTCTGGCACTTGGGAATATTACTGAGGAGCTCCAAATTGCGAGGATTGTAGCGCTCCAAAATCGTATGGTACTAGATGTGATATTAGCTGATCGAGGTGGTGCATGTCGCATCATCAGTAGTAGTTGCTGTGTTTTTATTCCAGATCACTCACCTTCAGTATATGATGCAATATCTAAATTGCATAAAATTGATGCAGAAATCCACACAGAGACTGGTACTTGGACTTTTTCTGGATGGTTTTGGGCTCTTGTTTCCGCTTGGGGCTAGAAACTACTGACTATCCTGTGTGTAATGATTGCAATATTTTTCACATGCTGTATATGTATTCAGTGGGGTCCAATGTTCTGCTCCATGTGTATTACTGCTTGTATGCCTACCAAAAGAAATATTACAGAAATAAAAGCACAACACATGTTAGATAAGGAAATAGCTGAAATGATGAGCATAAATATACAAGATGAATATTTAGATTATCCCAGAAAGACGAATGTCTTCAGCTAATGCTGAAAGGGTTGTCTGTTGTAATTTAATAGCGATTAGATTAAGCATTAGCAGAAGACATATTGGCCCTCATTCTGACCTTGGCGGGCGGCGGAGGCCGCCCGCCAAAGTCCCGCCGTCAGGTTACCGTTCCGCGGTCGAAAGACCGCGGCGGTAATTCTGACTTTCCCGCTGGGCTGGCGGGCGGTCTCCTTCAGACCGCCAGCCAGCCCAGCGGGAAAGAGGCTTCCACGATGAAGCCGGCTCGGAATCGAGCCGGCGGAGTGGAAGCTGTGCGACGGGTGCAGTTGCACCCGTCGCGTATTTCACTGTCTGCGCAGCAGACAGTGAAATACATGTAGGGGCCCTCTTACGGGGGCCCCTGCAATGCCCATGCCAGTGGCATGGGCACTGCAGGGGCCCCCAGGGGCCCCGCGACCCCCCCTACCGCCATCCGGATCTCGGCGGTCCGACCGCCGGGATCTGGATGGCGGTAGGGGGGGTCGGAATCCCCGTGGCGGTGCAGCAAGCTGCGCCGCCACGGAGGATTCAATGGGGCCGCGGTACACTGGCGGGACCCCGCCAGTGGTGCCGGTCCGACCGCGGCTTTACCGCCGCGGTCGGAATCCCCATTGGAGCACCGCCGGCTTGTCGGCGGTGCTCCCGCGGTCCTCCGCCCTGGCGGTCAAAGACCGCCAGGGTCAGAATGAGGGCCATTGTATTTAGCAACTATTGTGAACATTTGGCGGAATCCATTTTGTATTCATGGCAGCTATTTTCTCTGCCATGTGCTCTGTCCTACCTTTCTGTTAACTACTCTTGAAAATCTGTCTAGTGTCAAGTTATATTTAGCATCTCCCACTTTCGCACATGCCCAGTAAGATCTGCAGCTGTTAGTAATCAGTAACAGACACTGTGTCAACTAGTCCTTGAAACTGTTAGCCCCTCCAACCTGTCGACTTTGCATTTCCATATGACCTTACATGTATGTAAGTCTTGCTTCTATAATTGTACCACCTTCGTTTAGCCCCTGCATGGGTATAAAAGGACTGTGCTCTCTTAGTTCAGTGTGCTACTTCAAACATTACCGAAGGGTGCTGTTTAAACTGTAGTACCACCTCATGAGGTTTAATAAACTTTGTCTTTTATTTCAGTTTCTGTGCCAACTTCTTTCTATATGGTCAGAGGACTTTGTGCAGAGAAGGGCGAACCCCTTGCACTAGTAGGCCTTGCTGAGGCTTACTTCAACAAGTCTTCTGGGCCCAGCTTCTCAGGTACACCCACCGCTTTCTGCAATGGGGCCTCCGCAGGCCATGGACCCCCTGGGTCCGCACTTGCTTGGCTATGGCACATCAATTCCCATTCTTCTAATGGGTGTTCACCTGCATGGATGACACAGCCAGGAGAAAATCATGTATACTGGCAACATACCAAGAGGAGTGATCAGTGTACACCAGTCACAGCTAGTTGTCATACATACCCATACTCTCAGTGCACATGCCTACACATCATGCCATCTGAATCTACACTAACACTAGTGCACATGCCTGATACAACCTCACACACATCTGTTGCACATGGCTAAGGCATAGGACTCACCAGCTGGTGCCTCATACAGGGGTAGGACCTCATCCACCAACCTCTCAAGTACTTGCGGGGTAAAGGCAGGGCCCGATCATCTACAGGATGTGTTATGGTGGCTTATGGAGGCTGTACACAGCAGATTACGTCATGGAGATCTTGCTGGCAACAGTGTCAGGAGTCAAGTGAGCATTACTGCAGAAAATGGCGGTCATGGCCCCCACATACAGGACCGTCACTGCCGGGGGCCATCGCCATCGCCACTGGCCCAAGTCTTCCAAAGGCAGCAATGTTACCCAATGGCAAGTTGCACGGCAGTTGTGTCTGCCTACCGCCATGACGACTTCTGCCGTTGGACTTAGGCCACCTTCAGCTGTCCAGTACAGTAGGTCAGGTGCCTGCCATTTTTTGGAATAATTCATCGATGGATGTGTTTATTAATCTGCGTCACTCACCTATTCCACCAAAATAAGTGTATAAACATATGTAGTACCATCATGTATGTGAAACATAATGGTTATATATATTCCACAATTTACATGATGAGGGAGTATAAATGGTGAGACTATGTAAACCTACTCTGAGAGCCATTGGCCCGGGTAGTTATTGTTAGGTTACAAGACGTGTGACTAGTGCAGGACAGCTACATGTTACATACTTGTACACACATTAATTTAACATGTATATTCCCATAAATATGTTAGCCAATGTGCAGCATTGATGCTGGAATCTGTTCATATATATGGGCTGTATT
Organism: Pleurodeles waltl; assembly: GCF_031143425.1. NCBI lineage: Eukaryota > Metazoa > Chordata > Amphibia > Caudata > Salamandridae > Pleurodeles > Pleurodeles waltl. The sequence goes on from NC_090443.1 coordinate 593,308,803, forward strand.
GTATATGTCAGTAGTGCGACGCATCCTCAACAGATGTTATGTGTCAGGTAATTCAACCTGTGTAAAAGATGTGTGCATACTGCACAACTCATAGTATAATTTCTTCTCTCTACATAGTAATATAGCCATGAGGAGAGTGAGACACCATCCAGTGTACCAACCACTAGTGGTCTTGGAAACCATGGAGAACAGCTATGTCATCCAGACCTATCATCTGAATTGTCAGACCATAATGGGTCTTTGTATACAGTTGAAGCCAGATCTGATGCCTGCCATTCGCAATCACTATTGCACACCTCCCATCGTTCAAGTCTTGTCAGTGCTACACTTCCTAGGCACTGGTTCCTTTAAGAATACTGTGGCCTTAACAGCAGGGTTGTCTCAGCCCATGTTCAGTCTGGTGTTGAAAGATGTACTGTGTGCCTTGTTGAAACACCTAGACAGCAACATCGGTTTCCCCCAACGTGCGGATTTGGCCTATGTGAAGGCAGACTTTTATGATATGGGACACATTCCTCATGTGATAGGTGCCATTGATGGCACCCATGTAGCCTTCGAGTGCCAATGAACAGGTGTATAGGAACAGCAAGAACTACCACTCTATCAACGTGCAGGTAGTGTGTCTGGCAGACCACTACATCTCACAAGTCACAGCTAAGTTTCCAGGATCTGTGCATGATTCCTATATCATGCGGAACAGCAATGTCCCACATCTAATAGCACAGCTACAAACAAAGAAGGCATGGCTGCTTGGTAAGTTTGCTTTGTGGTGTGTGTGTGTGTGTGTGTGTGTGTGAGTTATGTCTCCTGTCATCACAATCAAGGCTGTCGTACAAACAATAATTGTATTTCACATTAATTGTGTACACAAGGGGCTCCGGCTAGCCTAATTGTCCTTTGCTGTTGACACCACCGAGGTACCCAGCCACAACAGGGGAATTCCATTAGAATGAGGCCCATGGAAGAGCAAGGCGTGTAATTGAGCTAACATTTGGGCTCCTAAAGGCAGATTCAGGTGCCTGGACCTATCTGGAGGAGTCCGCCTCTATTCGCCCCAAATGTTATGTCAGATAATCATTACCTGCTGCATGCTCCACAATCTAGTCTACAAACATTAGATACCATTGATTGCAGATGAGGGTGAGGCAGCTAGAGCTGGAGCTGTGGGTGGAAATGCAGAGATGGCAAGTGATGAAGAGGCAGGGGAAGAACGTGCCGGTGATTCCAGGGCAGATCTCATCAATCACTACTTCAAATGACATACAGATATGTGAAGTGGACCTATTTATGTGTAGTATGTGGACAACTTGAAGTAGATGTAAGCCATTACTCCTCCGGGCTTGCTTCATCAGTGAAGAAGTCATGAGTTCCCATGCCTAAGTGTGAGTTGTGGATGCTGACTGATAGACTGTAATGTGTTCAGTACACTTTGTTCAGATTTGTCATGTACAGTTACATCAGATCCTAGCATACAATTTTGTACTGGACAACTCAGTATACAGCTATGTGTGTGGCATTTCCCTATCCTCTTTTCCTTCCACTCAATGATATGCCAATTTTCTGTTTGATCTGAAAATGAGGCTTGAGGTATTAATTGGCATTGGGAAATGGTAATTGCTGACAGTCATGAGAGGTGTACCAGACAGATGGATGAAGGTGCAGTGGCTGGTACCTTGTTAGTACTCCCTCCATGCAATGTGGGTTTGTGACAGCTTAATCCTTTCCTATTCCCAGTGGGGTAGGGGGAATGTGAAATGGTCTAACATGAGTCAGTTATGGTTAGTGGACAATGTGTGAGGTTTGCATCATGGCCTGTGCGTTCACAATGGATGGGGTATATAGGTATGTGTTTGGCACCTAGTAGTGTTTGCATACTGACATTGCTGTCCAAGGTGCACGTAATTGTATACTGAGAAAGGTGAGTAACAATTCTACAGGTATGGAACCTATGTTTCTGTATGGTTTTAGTGCTGTATTTGTATATGTAGATCTGTGTGTTCCATGGAATATATGATTGTGTAGCTATGGTATGATTATGTAAAGAACCTGTACCTGTTGATGTATTGGTCGAATCTGGGTGCCCCTGCTTTGTAGGAAGTCTACCATGGGCATGACTTCTATTAGCTGTGTTGTATGCCACCATGCCTTCTTTCCTGATGGTACTCACTGTCATGCTCTAATTGCAGATTGGAATACAGACTATACCCCGTGGTTTCTTTGGATTTTCAACTTCCCTGACATCTGTCCAGTGACAATTCTGTTGCCATGTATCTCCTGCTGAGGGAGCTGCAAATCGGATGGCCATTACACTGCCTGTTCGATTCAGGGGGACATTACTAGGCCACAGTTGGCAAGCATGACAAATGTTGTTGTATCACTAAAGACACACATACAGTAGCTATGTCCAAATGTTACATAAATAAAAAGGTGATGAGTGAAGTCATGGTAGATGGATTAATTAGAGTAGCTGCTACAGCAGTTGGTTACACAGATCGAGTGTCCTTGTACCATGGGAAAATGGAGTAATGTCTCAGAACAGTCAACAGGGTGTCCTAGTGGCACTGGCACACAAGTGTGACAAATCAGAAGAGGTTCACTTCCTGGCAGTGGGTTTGATCTTGGCATCTGCTCCAGCCAGATGTCTGGGTTTGATGTCCTCATTTGTGGTTGGGATCTTCAGCTACAGAGGTTGGGGTGTCTGAGGTATGTTGTTCCCCTGGCAGTGCCTCCATTCGACTAGCTGCCGGTGATGTAGATGGGACAGATGTAATGTTGCTAGTGGAAGTGGCCTGTTGATGTGTTTAGGAATCACTCAGAGGGGTGTTGATGTCCCTCAGCACCCCTGCAATGGATGCCATGGTGGCATTATGGGGCTGCCACTGCTGAATGACTTCCTGGTGGTAGTCCCTCTGCAGCTTTTGATTTTCCCTCAAAATGGTGATAATTTGCCCCATTCTGTCCTGGGAACTTTGATATGCTCCCAAGACTTGGGAGATGGTTTCCTGGTCAGCTGAGTCACTTGGAGGCCTCCTCTGCTACGCACCCTGCACCTAGGTGCCCGTGCTCCTGGCACGGTGTGCCCACTCCAGTGATAGCAGGACCATCATTGTTTTGGGTGTCAAGGTTCAACTCAGTTTCCTGTACTGTGGGGCACACAATTGATTAAACAGGCCTTGGGACACAGGTTTGGGGGTGAATGGTTGGCTGTAATGTGGATGCCTCAGTGGTGTGAGGAGTTGATGTGGGCAGGCTGAGACAGGGAGTTGATGACTGACCAGGAGTCCCAGATGGGCCACGTTGTTAGTCACTGTCCAGACATCCAGGTGTGTTGTCCTCACTGGGGCCGTCATCTTGAGGGGGACTGGCAGTCTCTGATATCCTCTCCATGGTGGCAATAGCAGGGTTATCTGTGAAGGAAGTGAGACACAGAATTCAGTTTAGATAGTGTGGTTGGTTAGTTCTTTGTGAGATGCAGAGAGTGGCTTAACATGAATCCCTGCAATGACATTGCCAGATGCTACACTGCATACCTTTTTTGTACATACATGTAAGTGAGTTAATTTCCATACTCCAAGTTGGGAGTTGTCATTCGAGTATGGCACCTATTGCACTGTGGATGGGTTCTGTTTTTGTCTGATACTTGACATGACTGTTCAGCTCTCTTAGTTAGTGATCAGTCAGGCTTGCTAGATGTCACACATTATAGCTGCACATTTCACAAATGCGTCCTACAAGGAGCACAGTATGTGAGTATGCTAGGGTAATAGTCCTGTCTCTGGATGCTGCACATGTGCATGGTATGTGCCATCCTACTTTCCAAACCATGGTCAGTCTACTTTAGGCTTGGGGATATGGATCAGTGGCTCATTAGGAATGGTAAGTGAGCTGGAGCAGTGATTTTCCTTATTTGCTATTGCGAGTATACCTTTGCATTGCTGTCATTGCCATTTCTTGTTTCTCATTGGAACAATCTAGATGGTGTGGCTTGTACTTTAGATGTACATGCATTACATGTGATGTGTTGTGCACATGCCAGGCTTTCGCATTTGTGGGTTAGTTCATTCTGGGAGTCACAGTTAAATGATTAGCCAGGAGTTGTTGTGCCTTTGCCCAGGGCTATGAGGGCATTTGGGCTCAGTGAGGTGGTGGCATGCAGGTGAGGGCCATTGGGTGGATAGGTGGAATGTGTAGTAGGACATTCAGTTAATTAGTGAGTATTTGGGTGGTGAGGAAGCATGCTGGACAAGACAAATGTGTGGCATGGATGTTGTGAGTACTTACCAGACTCCAGTGCCCCTGGTATTCCAGTCAGGCCCTCTGGATGCAGTATGTCCAAAACATTCTCCTCCCATAATGTGAACTTTGGGGGAGGAGGTGGGGGTGCACCACCAGTCTTCTGCAAGGCGATCTGGTGACATGATGCCATGGACACACCTTCCCTGTAGGTCGTTACACATCTTCCTGATGTATTCTCTTGTGCGTGGATAGCTGCCAACTGAAATGACCCTGTAAACTATCCTTTGGAACAGCTCCATTTTGCTCCATTTTCCTGGAAATCGATGTTTGTTGGGCCTGTGCTCCAAACAGTTGTAGCTCTATCCTGACAATTTCATCCATCATGGCCCTAAGCTCGTTGTCAGTGAAACGTGGGTGTTTTTGTGGGACATTGTAGTGGTTGTGTAGATGGTGTGTGGGGGTGTTGTGAGTGTAAGGGTGCAGCGCTGGGTGATTGATGAGGTGAGGGTGGTGCGGTGTGAGTGTGAGACACTTGTGGATTGTGTGTGCTCGTGATGTGTGTAATGTATTTGTTGTTCTGGTATGTGGTGTGTGCTGAGTGTGATGTTTGTGTGGGCCTATGGTGTTAGGATGCTATCTCAATTTATTTGCCTTCTCTCTGTGTCTCTGAATGGTGTTTCTGTTGCCAAGAATTGTTGGTTGTGTGGGGGGGTGTTTTATAGTGCAGTGTGTAGGTATGTCGGGTATCAGGTGTGGGGTATTCAAACTATCCAGTGTGGTGTTTTGTTCAGTGTGACGTGCCCACCGAGCACAGCGGTTTGCATTGCCACTGGTTTTCCGCCACGGAAGAACGGCTGTGGTGATGTGTGGCTTGTAATCTGGTGGGTGGATTTTTGTCAGACTGGAGGAGCTGGTGGTGGGCTTGCCTCTTCTCCGCCCACCAGAGTCTTGGCGGTTTTGGAATTTTCACTGTATTTTGGTGGTCTTGACAGTGTGACTCATAATACTGAGGTCTTTTGGTGGCTACCACTGTGGCGGTCTTGCCAAAAGACAGTTAAACTCTTCATGACATCGAAGTGTCTAAATTACAAGTAATTCATATATTGAAACTTGTACTGAAAAGCTAATAATAGTGGCTTAAAACATGTGTGCATACCGGGTTATCTAGTGGATAAATCAATCCCATCCTCTGAAAACTTGACCAATCAGGATCCTTGGTTAAATAAGCCAATTATAAAGACTTTGACCTTGAGGTACTCCTTGAGAACAGATGTTGAGGCTGGACTTTAAAAGAAGAAGCTGGATGCGAGTAGATCAAAAAGTGGTTGGCACAGTTTAAAAAATGTTTTAATCAGCAAGACATAAAGGTGTGGGTAAAATTCTTGCCTTTGTAAAATATTCTGGCTCCTATAATTTATATTTTTGCCATTGGTATGATCAGGGTGAATGGGATTATGTGATTCCATGCCTGCACCATTATATCACTTAATTATTATGAATGTGCCACACTTACTATATTATACATCATCTGCAGATATTAACAAAAAAAATTAGTTTCTAGCTCAAACAGCTTAAACTAAAAAAATGCTGCCACCCGGGTTGTCACTCAATGGAAGGCCATTTGCAATATAAATTGGTCACCTTTTAGATGCCGATTGTTGTGTTTAGGTGATACACAGATATTAATGAGGTGTTAAATTTGCCCAGATAGTCCTAACGTAAAAAATGAGGAAACAATGAAGAAATGCTGCCAGAAAATTAAGTGCATTATGGCACATAATTTTCATTCATTTTCTTGCTGCATAATTTAAACTACTGTTTCATACTTTGCCTTATTTTGCTACAAAATTCCTGTTGTCTTGGGTGCAACCCTGTAGTGAATGCAGCTGCCATAATGTGCAGGTCCATGAAGAAGAGGTATAACTTGCAGACCGGTATTTATCATTAAGAGTAGAATCTCCTTTCTTCTTATGAATGATATCACTTCTAGTGTTCACAGTTTGTCCCTGCCATTTCCAGCATTCTGCACTTGTCCCCTCATTCCAGTTGTTTCTTTCTCCTTTAACAGTGTTTCTCCATTCCAGTCTCCCCTAGTGGATTTCCCAGAACATGTCCATCTCCCCCATTCTGTTTCTCTGTTTCTCAATTGTTCTAGGTATCATATACATCAATCAACAAATAAAAACAGTAATGTGTTCTACCAAATGACTTAAGGAAAGAGACAGAAAATACATACTCAAGAAATAAAACACAAAGAAAATAGACGTTTTGTATGATACATTTGAGGCAAAGCTAGAAAAAAAAGATTGTCAAAGAAAATATACCTTATTGCTGGCAATTTGGAAATTTTCAGAAGCCAAGACTCCACATCCTGTTTTAGTTCAAACTTCTACCTCCACCATTTCTTTTTTCCAGTCCTTGTTGTGTTTCAGTTAGCCATTAAAATGATAGGAAACAAGGGTGTTGGATTTGGCCTCTCTGCAGGGTCATCCCCAATTTATTTGCCTTAACCCTCTAGTTTTCTGTACCAGTTTTTATTGGCCTTTAGACCTCTGTGCTTTTTACCACTGCTAAGAAGTGCTAAAGTGCTTATACTCTATCATTTAAACATGGTAAAATTGGCGTACAACCAATTGGTATATATAATTTACTTGTAAGTCCCTAGTAAAGTCCCCAGGGCCTGTAAAATGCTACTGGTGAGCCAGCAGCATTCATTGTGCCACCCACTTAAGTCATCTTTTTAAGCATATCTCTAACCTGCCACTGCAGCCTGGGTATGCAGTTTTGAAGTGCCATTTGAACCTGGCAAAATAAAACTTTTGCCAGACCTAAACCTTCCTTTTTACATATAAGTACCCCATAGGGCAGGGTGTATTGGAATAAAAAAGTTGGACATGTACGTTTAAGTTTTATATGTCTGGTAGTGAAAAAAGTACATATTTGTTTTTCACTACTCTAAGGACTACCTCCTCCATAGAATAGCATTTGGTTACCTTATTACATTTATTAAGCGCTAATGTTTGATTGGGAGCAAGTAGGAAAGTCATGTTTGGTCTGAGGAATCATAATTTAAAATCCTCTTTAATGGTAAAGCCAGATTTTAAGTCACAGTTCTGGAAATGCCACTTTTTAGAATGTCTGCATACTTTTGTCCTAACCATTTGGTGCCGGAAGACTGTTTCTGGGTCACATGACTAGAGCAGTTGGCCTTTGTGTAATCCTTCTAGGAAGCATCACAATAGAGGGGATGGTTGTTGACAGGAAGGACCATCTCTGACCTCATGGGGGGCAGGGTCATTGCCTTTCAGATCACTTCTTGACCTGTGACAGGCTCGAAGGACTGCTCTACTCAAGAAAGACTGCGTTTCTGCTCTGCTGCAAGAAAGATTGCTCTGCTGTCTGAGTAAGAAGGACAGCACCCGAGTTTTGAACCCAAGACAACCAGAGTAACTTCAAGGGCCAATTAGTGGCCTCCTGGTCAGAGTCTCAGGGACAGACAAGGCTAGAAACATCTTGAACTCTGTACCAGGACTCCCCCTGCTATGAGTTATAACCCCACTGAGTGGTACCTCTCCAGTCCTTAACCCTTGGAAGTGGGGATGAAGGTGCTCTGCCAGCCCAGCTGTGGTCCCCATCAAAACCAATGTGCAATCCCTACAAAGGCTCATTGTACGGTTGCCAGCCTCATCAAAATCAAAGCCCCATAAAGCTTTGCCACACAACTGCAAGCTTCATTGGAACTGACACAGAGCAACACAAAGCCTTGCAGCAAAGCTCTTCGGAACTGACACAGAGTAATACAAAGCCCTGCAAACCCTTGAAAAGCAGTGCCATGCAGACTGCTGACCAAGGACATAAGGTACAATCTTCAGCGGGCCAAACTCGGTCCGGTCTTCAACCAGTGCTACATTGCAGTCAGCCTGAACTTGTGACTCCAGCCTTGTCCAGCACGACCAGATGAACACAGTTGTCACTTTGCGCATTTTGGCACTACTTTTATCATTTTTTTTTTAATTACATATCACCAGTTTTACCAATTGGGTATTTATCATTTTTATGTCAACTAATTACATTTTACTTATTTTTTCTAAACTGGTGTGGGAAATTTTTTGTTTTGTGTTTTCACTTTATTACTGTTTGTGTGCTGCATACTTTACACATTGCCTCCAGGTTAAGCCTGACAACTTTTGTGTAAAGCTACAAGAGGGTTAAGAACAGGTTAATTTAGAGACTTTAATGATTCACCTTGACAGGGATTGTGGCTGTTGTTTGAGATGGGCTCACATCCTCCTTAACCAACAACCAAATTTCTCACAAAAGGCTTTATTAAAATTGCATGTTTGTCACTTGGCATGCCAGAGAGCAATAACTAGAATATGGCTCACTCAGAAGAAGAAATCTAACTCATTCTAGAAGTCAAGGTTACAATATACGTTTCAGCCTCCAATACCCCCAGAGATCATTGACTAGAATATTATATATTACTCCCAAATCTCTAAGTTAGTGTTTGTTTGGATTCTGAGCTTAGCATAATGTAACTTTCTTCTTAATAGGCCACCATAAAGTCTTAACTTGTTCACTGCTCAGAAGAAACCACCAATATACATAGAATTTCACTGCAAGGGAATATTGGACAAAGTTTTGACCAGTTGAAATAAAATACCTTTAGCACTAATTACACGTTTTAAATGTGCAGAAATAGTAACAGCCCTTTGAGATGACAAGACTAAAGTCTTTGGTACTTTAGCAAAAGAAATAACACAAAAGGACATTTCAATCAGCTCTGAACAAAAAGCCACCCAGTTTGTAAAAGAATATGCCATATTATACAAGTTCTAGACATATGTGTCCCAACTTCCTTTGTGCAATGAACCTAGAAGGTTATAAAGTGAAATATTGGGTTGTCACCCTTCTGCATTAATTTCTTAAATGCACTCTTTGAAGAAACACAATTTGAATCAAAAGAAACAGGGAACTTGAAAAATGTATAGAAGAATCTTGACAAAATATTAATTTCACATGAGATTCCACCAAACTCAGAAACATACATTTAATACTGGTGAACCTTACAATATCCCATTTGAGATCCTCTATTCATAATACAATGTTAAGTGAACTAGACTAGAGGTTATTGAGGTAAATTGTGTTCTTAAGTGAAGCTTATTTCAAAGTTAGGTTCCAGCCTTCCAAATCTTTTTTGAAGCCCTTAGAAGCTGGTGTAACCACAGACAGCAACTCACCTTGTAATTTGAAAGAGAATCAAATGATTAAATGGATCTTAACATGGTGGGTACATAGTCTGATAGACCTGAAATAGTAAGCAGCACATCATTTCTACTGAAAAGTGGTATGAATTCCACATGTTTAACTGAGCTGCTCTCTTAAATTATGAATAGAAACGTCTTCAAAAATAATAGTGTTAAACTAGTCAGCCCTTGGCATTGTTTCCCCTGCCTTTTGGCTTCTGACCTCCTGCTATTGATCCTGTGTTGAATTTTGTTTTTGCTGGCTTTTGGACTCTGGGCACTTTACCACTGCTAAGGTGCAAGTGCTCTCTTTATAAATGGTATTTGTAATTGCTTTATCCATATTTGACATATTTGATTTACAAGTAAGTCCATAGTATAGTGCAACAAATGTGCCCAGGGCCTGTAAATAAAATGCTACTAGTGGATCTGAAGCACTGATTGTGTCACCCACATGCATAGACCTGCAAACATGCTATTGCAGTGTATGTGTGTGCAGGTTTAAACTGTGATTTTGACCTGGCAAGTGTACCCACTTGCCAGGCCCAAACCTTCCCTTTTACTACATATAAGTCACCCTTACGGTAGGCCCATGGCAGCCCCATGAGCAGGTAGGGGTGTATCTAAAAGGTAGGACATTTATTGTTGTGTTTTACATGTCCTGATAGTGAAATACTGCCAAGTTCGGTATTCACTATTGCAAGGACTATTTCTCCCAGAGGTTAACATGGGGATTGCCCTGAAATATTTTTTAAGTGTCATTTCCCATTGGGAGCAGATATAGATATGGAGTTTGTGGCCTCTTAGCTCACAATTTAAAAATACAATTTAAAAAACCAACTTCACCACAAGGTGTAAGTTTGAAAATGCCACTTTTAGGAAATGGGCATTTTCTTGCTTAACTATACTGTGCTTCTGCCTGTCTGTGAAATGCACGACTGTGTCAGGATGACAGTTGGGCTGTTTGTGAATTCACTCAAGACAGTCACATAAAGGGAGCTGAGGTGTGCCCTGCATATCCGGATGGGTCCTTCTGAGCTAGAGTGGTGGAAGGACACTTGCACCTAAATAGGGCTGTGCCTGTCCTTACACAAAGCAGTCTCCAACCCCCTGGAGGTTGTCTGGGGCCAGGATAGTAAAAGTAGGGTATTCTGTACTACAAAGGCTATTCGCTGAAGTTTTCCTATTTCAAAGGCAGAAATGGGTATAGATACTGGACCTCTGACTCCACAAAGTTTTAATCCTTTTGGACTGAGGACATTCTGCCAGGAAGAAGAACTGGATGTCGTAGGAGGGACTGTGACTCTGCCTGTTGCTTTGCTGTGCTGGCCTGTTGCTTGCTGCTTCTGTCCTGGGAGTGAAAGGACTGGACTTTGCTTTCTATATCCTGCTTCCAAAGGTTCTCCAATGGCTTGGACTGAGCTTGTCTCCTGTTAAGAAGTCTCAGGGACATCAAAAACTTGATTGGCCTACACCTGGGTGCTCTTGCTGAGAATCCTGACTTGCCAAGTGGTGCCAAATCCAGTTTCTGGGCCCATGTGAGAGAGTTCTGGTGCAACCAAGAAAAAACAAGCACATCCACTACAGAGCAACTTCAGAACCAGCGCCACTGACCGACTCCATGCCACTGCTTACAATGTAGCCATGGTCCCCACTGAGTGCAACCACCATGACCGATGCCACAGGCCCAACGCTGACACAACACCTCCAAAGCTCTGCCACAGAGTGAGTCACAGACGTTCATGACTCTGACTCCGCCGCAGCACTTGTCGCCCTGTGGTGTGATCGAGACACAGCAAAGTCGATGGCTCGCGTCTTGACCTGCTGGATTCATCGACCCTACCTTGTCGTAAGGAACCAACACCTGCTAGCGGAGGTGTATTAATAAAAATGATTAATGAGTGTTTATGTATTCTGAATAATAAGTTTTTGTAGAAAATATAATACCGTAGAAAAATAATGCACGCATTTAAAAATGTGATTACGAAGAATGCCCACCAATGTTAACGAAAAGTACTGATCAATGATTTAATAGTATGAAATGTTGAGCATTTGTTCGATTAATGTTATAATATGCCATATTAAGGGTTATGCATTATGCTTTATTAATTGTGGCCTTAACCTAGCAAATGTTTTGGCCTAGTTTGCCAGGCCTCATGTCAAAGCTGTATTTCTTAACGTTTCGTAAAATGGCTGTCCTAGAGAGATAAATTGTGACCTTTCTATTGTATTGTTAAAATGTGCTCATAACGGAAGCTTTCTCATGAGAACCGACTGCTAGAAGATGATGTTCCTGCTAAATGTAACATTTCGTATGTAATGAGTGTGAGACTGACTTTCTCAAGAGAAGAACAATGGAGATACTGACTAGGGTGGAAACTGCAACAATATTATAACCTGACAAGCCGGATGATGAGGACATTGCAAGACAAACCAATCAAAAACATGTGAACGGAGTAATAGTAGAATTCATAGATCTGGGATTTTAGTTTTATTGGACAAAGTGTGAACATGCAATTAACGGACCAATAGGGATTTCGGAAGTAGTTTTACTAAATTGAATACAATGATACTACACTGAGAGAAGACAGCTCATTGCCCATTTTCTCCCTGACCAAAAGGTTATTTCTTGTGCGTCTTGACAAGAGACGTGTTTAACTTAATGCTTAGAGACTGCGTTTTCTGAACTCTGATGCTGAATCCTGATGCCTTGCTGATCGTTTGATGTCCTGAAGATGAAGACTGACTCTGCTTGTTGATCCACACTGAAGATAGGTATTATAACCCATAATGTTGATTTTTATGCATTTGCTTTTTCTTTCTAGGTACCAACTGCACTTTTTTTGATAGAGCCATAGTTAGATGTTTTTCCAAATTTGTGTTACTAATTTGTTTTGCATGAAGCCCAACATGCTGGGGCTAATCAGGTGTTAGTTAAGGATTCTCACTAAGGAAATCATGTTAATAGGGTTTAATGCTTGATAAATTGCTCTGCTAAACTTAATGTATGAAATTACTTCGACGCAGTTGACTTTGTTATTGTTTGCACCATAACCTTAGAATGTATTGTAGTTCAAGTTTTGATTAGATTACTTTTCGTCTGCCGCTTTGGACAGCCAGTATTGTTAGCATTGTTAATTTAGGGAAATAAATATTCTAACTTTCACTAAAAGGTGTGATTGTTCATGAGTGAGAGGTCATGGTGCATGACAATTACTAACTCCATTGATTATTGAGGTTATAGATTGCTAATGATTATTGATTATGTACTGGAGCTACGGTAAGAACATCTTAATTGCGAGTCAAAAGGTTCATCAACCTATTTGCTTCCCCTTGTAAGTTTACTTATCAAGGTCAGACGCGCTAACAGAGATGGTAGCAGAGGTAATGGTTAGTTTCCTTAAGAGCTTACCAAAGACGTCTGGTACACAGTGACAGGTGTTAACAGTGATGTTAAGAGACTTATGGTTAGTCTCCTTAAGAGCTTCCCATAGTCACTTGGTATAGAATAATAGTTGAACAGAGACTAGGGAGGTAATGGTTTTTCTCCTGAAAAGCTTATAACAGAGATAGTAGCAGGATTGAATGTCCCAGAGGTGGTAGCAGAATTCATAATTATTGAGATTTGGATTTTATTTTTCAATTATGCAATTGGAGAGAAGATGTTCCCTTAAGTCCAGAAATGACTTTCACAGAATCCTGGATCCAGCTAATGGTTGTTTGAGGATGTTCTTGGTGTTCTAGTGACAATGTGAATGAAGTAGGTTGCGCTTGCACAGCTTATGCAAATCACTGGTGAATTGTGAGGGTTACAGGGAGTTTGTGTACTCCAAATTAAGTTGTAGAAGGAGTGTGCGTACTCCGCAGTGAGAGAGTAGGGAAGTCGTCGAACTTCATATGTGTGTGGCGCTTTGTGCTAAAAACTTGTCCATGTGGTTGTTGAGGTATGGACCCTGCATGGTCTAAGACTCTGCAGTATATTGAAAAGTGTATGAGACACTTGGTTTTATGTTGTTATATGTCTGGTTTAGTAGGTTGATCAGGAGTAGTCAACAAGCCAGAGGGTGAGTGAAATAAAATTTCGACTGAGATTTGGTGAGTCTTATGTGCACCAGGACAGAGCCATTGATCAGTTGAGAGTAAAATGTGTGAGTCGAATTTTGCTTGCGAATCCGGGAGACCAAGAAAGAAGGAGTATCTGTAAGTGTGGGAAGACCCATTGTGTTACCCTTTCCTGTAGTAAACCAGCAGATTTGTTTTAGTTTTTTTGTTTTTTGAATAATGCTCGCAAATTTTGCATTAGTTTGTATAAATCAGAGTTTGGGAAGACAAGCCTCAAGATTTTGTCAGCCAAAGTATGTGTGAGTGTGACGTCATTGGAGATACGCTGGGATAGGTCGGTTAGTGAGAAGGGTTGCGCAAGGATTGGCAGCAGTCCATGAGAGGCAATTGGTTGAGAATGTAGGTGAAAGGAATCTTGGGATTAAAAGTCACTTCCTGATTTGACTTTGAATAACAAAAAGGGTCAAAAAGATGACATTTTTCAAAGCCTTAAAAAGTGCCCTAAGAAGAGATACGTATATTACAATGAGTATAGGCGAGGCTACACCACCAGAAGGTACACCAGCTTATTGTGATGGAAGAGAAATGTGTTGCGCCATGTCTTTGGCTAAAGCAATGATGGAAATTGACAGAGAAGGATGGGAACCTAGCATTTCCTACAAATGGGATGTTCAATTTGAGGATTTTGGAGCATTTATGGATGGTGCCACATGAATCGAAGCCCCTTCCGAGACCAGCACAGTTCGAGGCATTAGTGATTTGGGAGTTAGTAGCCAGACAGCAACAGCAACAGAAATTCGAGAGGTAGATAAGAAAGGCAGAAAAGACTCTAGCAGAGGCTACATGGGGCAGTGTTCAGAGAATTTGGAGGATGGAGAATTTCCACGAAATTAAGTTGCTTCCAGCAATTATGCAGGACAATGGGAAGGAAAGCTACTAGGAACAAAACAAAAGTCTGACCGAGAGTAGGGAGGCTAGAAAGTCTTCAACACTGGAGGAGTAATAGGATGATGATGAGTTTATCACACAGTTATTGAGAGATCGCCCACTACCATATACAGTACATGAGAGTGGTCCAAGTACCAGTGCTGATCCCACAGCTCTGACAGAGAACAATGGGACAATGAGTCCGATGCAGGTTAATGCTAACCTGACACAGAATGCGATGTGAGGTGGTCTTAATGTACCTACCACTCCTGTAGTGCAAAACCAGATGCAACCTCCACAGGTTCCGAGAATTTATCTTGATGTACCCATTATGGAAATGGCTTAAAACTTAATGGTGCCAACGGAACAGGTCTACCTGAGACAGACATTGGTTCACACTGAACCAACTCCCATTTTACTGCCCCAAGTGCAGCCGCAGGTGATGCCAGGATTCACTCCAGTAACGGACACAGTCAGATATGACTCCGATGATGAATCAAAATATGGGAACTACTCTCCCACAGAGCGTAAGTGCCAGGACAGCCCCAGATGCTATATCGCTACCTGTTACTGTTGGTCCAGAGGTACCCTTATTTGCACAGAAGAAGCCTACTGTAGGTGAATAGGGAGAAATGTCCCAGAGTATAAGGAGGTGAGGTCATAATGAAGATGCTCGAGTAGTCTTTCCTGCGGGACAGACTTCTGACAGATCAAGATCATTACTAGACCTTAGTCCATTTGTAACACTTTGAGATACCTATGGCAGGGCCACACACCAGTCAGAGTTTAAAATTATTGACATTGCAGACCCCGAATGCAGTTGCACAGCAGGAACCACTGGTCCAAGCAAGTAACATTTGTTACAAGGATTGACAGCTCAGCAGTTTACTGAATGGTTAGACAAGCTGAATACCCCACAGAGTGCTCCTAAAGGAGAAGAGCATTTGAATTATGCTAGAATAAGCATGAAAGCGGATGAACTCATTGAGTTGACAATAGGGGTGAATAGGTTAGAATCCTACACAGAGGCAGAGTTGAGATATTTGTGCCCGAAGATTATGAGGGAAGTGAGCAATGTGCATCAGAAATTAGCAGACTTGGCAGAGAAGTATGGCATAGAAATAGAGAAAATGAAGCATTTGAAAGGAGTTACAGATTAGATTTTGAGGCTAAAGATTTTGAACACTTGAGTTCTGCCGGAATGAAGGCACACAATTTGCTTCAAAGTGCTCAGACCTGGAGAGCATTAGACAAATTGGAGGGCAGATGGGTAAAGAAGAGAGACAAGAGAAAAAGGGATTCTTTGGGCTGAGTGTAAATGTGCAGCAGGATAAAGATCCAGTGAAAATTTGACCAATGAGAAAGATTCCAGGGGGGAATTTTGTTCATGTTACATGGAGCAGAAGTGACATTTTGTCATTCACAAATGATTATCCAAAATTGAGAGAAAAGACAGTAGTTTGGTATCAGCAGACAGACAGGTTTGTGAAACTTTCAAAGTACCTGTGGGAGGACTTTAACACATTACTAGAGATAGTAGTTCCAGCTGATCTGTGGATCGAGTGTAAAAGCAGTGTATATTGGCCAACAAGTGAACCGGCAGACAAGAATACAGGTGCACCGTCTCCTGAGATAATGAAATATTACTATAAGGTGATTGAGTTTTTGAAAACGAGAATTTCAACCAAGAATATTGATTGGCAGAGGAATGTCAGGACAGCCCAGGAGGTAAAGGAGCTGATATGTGCGTGTTATGAGAGAATGTTTCAGGCATTCAAGCATTACAGTGGTACAGAGACAATTGAGGCGAAAGACATGCTCCATTTTGTGTTCTGATTTGTGGAAGGATTGAGACTTGAAATTAGCCAGATGATTAAGAGTCATTTGATTTGTTGGCAAGCAAAGCCGATGGATGAGGTGTTGCAGTATGAGAAATACTGTAGTGATGAGATTGAGATGAATCAGAAAAAGTTGAAAGAGAAGGAGATGGTGATGCAGATTAAAGCAGCTCAAACAGGGGTGCAAGGGAATTTTCCGCAACAATAACCGCAATAGCAGCAGGGAAACATGATGTTTTAGCCCCACATGAGAGGTAGAGGAGGCAATATAAATCGTGGTACAAACTTGAATACTGTAGTGGTTCAGAATGACGTGCAGGGAATGAAAACGTTTTTGCCATGTCACATTTGCGGAGCCACTGGACACTGGAAACAGGAGTGTCCGATGATGGTGCAGGAAGGTGTCGTTCAGCAGAGTAATTACATCAATTTATTTCAGAATGTGAGAGGACCGAGAGTGAGAGGTCCTAATCCAAATTTTCAGAATAATGGGAATCAAGTGCAAAATTTTCAGCCCATGCAGCAGGTGCAAATGCCACGTGTACAAATGTCACAGTAGAAGCGATGCAACAGCAGGTTCCCATAGTACCTAGACAGCAAATTCAAATACCTTTAGCCCTGATGGGACAGCAACAGATGATGCTTTCTCAACAGGTCACAGGTAAGAGGCATAACCAAAGTAGAAACACAGTGCACCAATTTCCGTTACACATTGAGAATGGAATAAATGATGAGTGGACGAGTGACAGTTTGGATGAGCGCTTGCAACTTCCTTAGAAGTAGATCAAAGAGGTCCCTACGTGAAGGGAAAGGTTATGGATCACAAGGTTTCATTCTTGGTTGATACAGGAGCTACACACTTGAAAGTGAGAAGTGCAGAAGTTCCAAATTTGCCCCTTTCAGTTAGAACAGTTCAGGTTGTGGGAGTAGCAAACCAGTATTTGACAAACCTGATTACAGATCCAGTCCAAGTTGGGATTCCAGGGATTGCATAAATGCATAGTCTGTGATTCAAGTCCGGTATCCCTACTGGGAAGAGACCTGCTGTGTAAAATGAGGTGTTTAATTACTTGTTCACATGATGGAATTGAGATTCAGACGAATAGTGATGATGAAGATGACCAAGCCCCAGAGATAGAGTGTGAAACTACAAATGAGGAGCACCCTTTGATTTAATTTTTCCCCAGTGTTCACAGTGAAAGAGATTCCTCCTGAGGGAACAGTTAAAGAGAAAGTGTGGGATTTGACAGGAAAAGAAGTAGGTCTGATAAAATGGAGTTGAGACAGTCAAAGCTACTGTGAAGCCGAATGCAGTTTTCACTCACCTTCCACAGTGCCACATGCCGCAAGATGTCCTTATGAAAGTCGCCCAGATAATTGCAGACTTTGTAAAGCAAAGGGTTCTGAAGGAAGTATTGAGCAGTCCATGTAATTCACCGATAATGGGTTTGAAAAAGCCCTGTGGGAAGGTTCAAGTTGTTCAGGATTTGAGAAAAATAAATGAGATTGTGGTCAAATACTGTCCCATGGTGCCAGGTGTGATAATGTCCCAGATTCCATGTGATGCACAAGGGTTCACTGTCATTGATTTGTCACAAGATTTATTTTCTGTGCCTCTTCATGAGGATAGTAAATTTCTCTTTTGTTTCAAATTACTGGATCGAGTTTATTGCTGGTGCAGAATTCCTCAAGGGTTTTCAGAGTCACCTTCCATAATCAATCAGATCTTGAAAAAGAATTGAGTTGTTGGAATTGCCTTGCCAATCGACCTTGGTGCAGTACATAGATGACTTGCTGATTGCGTCCAGAACAAGGGACGAGTGCAAGTATGATTGCCCTATTGAACCATTTGGGAAAGAATGGTCACAAAGTGTCTCCACTTAAATTGCAATACTGTCCAAAAGTGGTGAAATATTTGGGTCACCAGATGGAGAAGGGTTCAAGAAAGATATCCAGAGAAAGGATTACAACAATATTGCAGATACACACCCAGACCACACAGAGCAATGTCAGGATGATGTTTTTAGGGATGGTAGGCTATTGTCGCCAATGGACTCCAAATTTTTCAGTCATGTCAAGACCTTTGCAGAAACTGACTCATAAGGAAGTCACTGATCCCATAGTGTTAGACAAGGCTGAAATGAAAGCGTTCACTGAATTGAGAGAGAGTCTGTGCAGGGCTCCACCGTTGGGTATGCCTGATTGCATGAATCCTTTCACATTGTTTTGTCATGAGCATGATGCATGTTCTTTATCTTTCTTGACCAAGGTCCATGGAGGTGTAAACCGCCCTTTAGGATATTTTTCAGCTACTTTAGACCCAGTTTCAGCAGCCTTACCGGGTTGTTTGCGCTCAGTGTCAGCAGTTGGTCAGAGCCTTACACAGTGTGAAGGCATTGTGATGGGACATCCCCGGACTGAAATGGACCCTCACTCTATTGAGATTCTACTTACAAGGACGAAAACCCAATAATTTACTGGTGAGAGGTTGACCAGATATGAAATGAGAATTCTAGGGTCACCAAATGAGTCATTGAAAAGATATCCAGTGTTGAACCCGGCAATCTTCCTTCCGAGTGAAAATGTTGAAATTGAAAAAGAGTAAGATGTTGAGCATGATTGTCTTGACGTAACTGACTTGTGCACAAAACCAAGACCTGAAATTAGAGATACTCGATTGGAAGAAAATTACCCAAGTATCTTTGTTGATGGTTCTTGTCTGGGAGACAATACAGGGACACTGAGAGCAGGATATGCTGTGTGCACAATTACTGGTACTTTGGAAGCTTCTTGGCTTCGAGGAGTGTTTTCTGCCCAAGTAGCAGAACTGGTAGCTCATACTAGAGTGTGCCATGTTTCTGCTCAAGTGAAAGTTACAGTCTACATGGATAGCCAGTATGGATTTGGAATAGTCCATGATTTTGGCCAGTTGTGGTCACAGAGAGGTTTCCTGGCCTGTTCTGGTTCACCAGTGAGAAATGGTGAGAGAATTAAAGAATTGTTACATGCTATTCAAATGTCTGAAAAGATTGCCATGGTGAAATGCAGTGCACATCTGAAGTCTCAGGACTTTGTGTCATTGGGAAATGGATATGTGGATCAAGTCACAGGGTTTTGCGCATTGAACTGTATATCATTCAAAGACAAGTGGAAACTGTTACCGGAACAAGATGAAACTTGTACAAGCTATACATTGAAAGTAATTGACACTTTAGAAGAACTGAAAATGTTGCAGATTAATGGTGACACGGAGGAAAAACGTTCATGGAGCAAAATGAAATGTGTGGAAAGACAAGGTGAATTGTGGGTTTCAGAAGAGGGTCAATTGGTTTTGCAAAATAGCCTGTTGTCTCAAATGGCGAGGTACTATCATGGCGAAGCACATATTAGGAGGGATGCGATGATTGGTTTGTTCAAACATGATTTGTTCAACCCAAAGTTTAGACAAGTTGCTGAAGCAGTTTGCCATTATTGTGTTATTTTCCAACAACTAAACACAGGGAAAGTGACAGTGGTTAATTTGAGCCACATTGGAAGAGCAGGAGGTCCATTCAGCAGGATGCAGATGGATTTTATTGAGATGCCTGTGTATGTAGGTTTAAGATATGTATTGGTGATTGTATGCATCTTTAGTCACTGGATTGAAGCTTACCATAGACAAAGAAATGATAGTCTCACAGTAGCTAAACTACTGCTTAGAGAACTGATACCGGGTTTCAGATTTCCGATCACTTCAGAATCAGATAGGGGAATTCACTTCAACAATGAAGTAATTCAATTACTGTGTGAAGCATTGAACATTGAGCAGAAGTTGCATTGTAGTTACCGCCCTGAAGCATCAGGACTAGTGGTTCTGATGAATGGTACCTTGAAGTTGAGAGTTGCAAAGATGTGTGCGTCCACGAATTTCAAATGCCCTGATGCACTGCCTTTAGTGTTGATGTCAATGAGAAATACACCGGACAGGAAGACTGGATTTTCGCCGCATGAAATCTTCATGGGCAGAGCAATGAGGTTGTCAGCGGTGCCTGCAAATGCACTTGTCAACATTACAGATTATATGGTGTTGGAGTACTTCAAAAGTCTGGCTGGTGTGCTTCGCTCTTTCTCTCTGCAGGTGGAGGCCGCCACACTGCCACATATCCATAAACCCGGGCAAAATCTGAGAGCGGAAGACTGGGTTGTGGTCCGGAAACACGTGAGGAAAACGTGTTTGGAGCCTCGTTGGAAGGGACTTTATCAGGTAGTTCTGACAAGTACCACAGCTGTGAAGTGTGCTGGAATTCCGAACTGGATTCATGCAAGTCACATGAAGAAAGTGGCATGTCCACTGGATCATTAAGAAGCATTGTTGAGAGTACCAACAAAAGTGAGACAAGTCTCAGAGCTGGAAGGAGAACAAAGGGGAACTGAGACCAGATCTGAGCCCGTTGAGGGCGGTTCAGTCACTCCTGTGAGAGAGGCTAGACTATGGGAATGGTCTCTTCCTAGGTTCCCAAGTCTATGTGAAAAAGAAACTACAAAGAGTTCAAAACGCCACAGCTCGTTTACTACTGAGCATCCCGAGAAGATTATCTGTGCAAGCTGGGCTAGTGTCCTTGCACTGGTTGCCGGTTGAGCAATGGATCAAATTTAAGGCCCTCTGTCACATCCACAGGTCCTTGAATGACAGAGGACCTCCGCTCCTTACGAACTTGGCTACTTTCTATAAGCCGAACAGAGATTTGAGATCTGCTACAATAGCTTTAGCAACCGTACCAAAAATACAGAAAGTTAGATGGGGTGGGTCCTCTCTGACGTTTTTAGGAGCCAAACTGTGGAACTCGCTGCCCCTTAAACTTCAGTTGATGGATCAAGAATTGGAGTTTCGAAAAGCCTTGAATACATAGTTATTTTAGGTCTGCTTTTATTTTGTCTTCTTCATCCCTTTTGTGGTTAGGTTCCATTAGTGCTGGGAAACCCAAGGGTATCCATGCGCTCTATAAACTGTGTAACATAACATAACGTAACGTAACGTAACATAACATAAGGTAGAAGGCCTCCAGGAGGGTGACTGAGAGCCTATCTCAACTGAGGCAGCAGGACAGCCTAGTCAGAGGAGGGCTTTCCCAGAAGCAGATGATCCTGAGAGACAAGTAGAGCAATAGCCAGACCCAAAAGGGGAAGGAGTTGAGGTGGATTAAAGTCATTGTCATCTGACTCCTCCTGAACCTCTTGAACCTGAAGCAGGTCCATCAAGAGAAAACATCACAGAACAAGGAGAAGGTTTGAGTTCAATTCTGAAGAGAACACTGACAAAGGGTCCACTTAAAGGAGATAAGTGGCCGGAATCGCAAGTAGATAAAGGAAAAGAAGTGGTTGTTGAACCAACAATAGAGGAAGAAGTAGATACCACAAGGAGAGAAGATCTAAGTGAAGGAGAACTGAATGGTGATTGAAAATTTAAAAGAAAGAGAATAGCAAGTCGAAGATACGCAGGTCCTGAATGGGAGTATGCAACTATGAATGAATGGCAGCAAGAGTTTTTGCCTTTCTGTTGTGATAGAGAGATTCCGACACATGCCGCTTTGGACAGCCAGTATTGTTTCTGTATGCGTTTCATTTGATTTTGAGATTAATCTACATGACCTTAGCATTGTTAATTTAGGGAAATAAATATTCTATTACTAAAAGGTGTGGTTATTCATGACTGAAAGGTCATGGTGTGTGACAATTACTGACTCCATTGATTATTGATGTTATTGATTGCTAATGATTAATTATTGTATACTGATTATAGATTATGTGCTGGAGCTATAGTAATTACATCTTAATTGTGAGTCAAAAGACTTATTGACCTATTTGTGTCCCCTTGTAAGTTTACTTTTCAAGGTCAAATGCGCTAACACACCTCACCACAAATGCTGCATCACCTACCCTGCAACTGTAAGTAACCAACCCCTCACCTCTCCTCCCTAGCAGTAAGGAACCAACACCTCACCACCCCGGTAGCAGTAGGGAACCAACGCCGCACCGGCTCCAGCAATGCCTCACCTCCCCAACTCCATACAACGTCTTTGTTTGCCCATCGTATTCCAAGGTACTGTACCTGGGGTCAGTGAGATTCCGTGACTGGCCCACACTCCCTCGTGAGCAGCACCAGTCTGTTGGGAACATTGTGATAGCCCCAGTTTGAGCTATTGTGTCTCTAACCAATATACTAAGATTGAATCTTTGAAAATGTGTATCTTTGTTTGTGTATGTCAGATTTTTGTTATTTTGGTCTTGTTTTACTGGGATAAATATCAGCTGTTTTTCTAAACTGGTGTGGAGTACTTTTTGTGGTGTTTTCACTGTGTTACTGTGTTACTGTGTGTGTGTGTGTGTGTGTGTGTACAAATACTTAACACATTGCCTCTGAGATAAGCCAGACTGCTCTTGCCAGGCTACCAAGGGGGTGAGCAGGGCTATATTATCTGTGTGACTCTCTTATTCCGACTAGAATGAGGGTCCCTACTTGGACAGGATGCAAATCACTGTCAACTACAGACCACATTTCTAACAAATAGCAAAGGATGATGTGAAAAGAACATCATTTCTTGGCATTGTATTTCACTAAAATAATTTCAAGAGTGCTATATTGGTGATAACCACAGCAGAAGACTCATAATACATGGCCTTATTTACAAATATCGCAAGATATATTTTTAGTTATTAAAGGGATTGTTTTCAATATCTTAATCAAAAAGCTGTTGTAGTAACACAGCAACTTTCTAAGCAAAACATTTATAGAGCTCCGCAAAGTTCATCAGGCCCTTGTGTTTTGCATTACAACATGATCTTAATCACTCAGCTAATTTCATGCAAAGTAAATTTACCATCTAATTGTATTGTATTGTAAAAGCATTTATATAACGCTTACTACCCCTGACAAGGTGTCGAACTCCAGAACCCAAAAGAAATTAGTGGAAGATTAGTCTAGGGAATTATGAGTACAATTTGGTAATTTTATGAGTTAATTTGAGCAGAGGATATGTGAGTTTGTTACTTGGATTGACTAGAGTAATGGAGGGTTAGAGGATGGAAGAATCCAGAAGTGTTAATTGGGAGTTTATAGTAATAGGATGAGGCTTGGGATGAGTAAAGGAGAGATGGAGGAGGGAAGAGTCTGTGGAAAGGGTTAGGGAGATCATAATTGCAGGAGGGGTTTTGGATGAGTCAAAGGTGAGATAAATGAGAGAGAATGTAGTACGGTTGTTAAGGAGATCATGGTAGTAAACTGAGGTTTTGGGTGAGCTAGATGTTGTAGAGGCGGGAAGAGCTTAGGCAGGGTTATTCTGGAGACAAAAGTGGTAGAATAAGTTTGGGATGAGTCAGAGTGGAGATGGAGGATGGATTGATAGAGACATAGGGTGATGGGGAGACAGAGTAAAGCTTGCAAGAGTAAATATATATATATATTTTAATACTATTTTTCTTTGATTTATTATTAATGTAGATTTTTTAATTTTAATTATTTATAGTTTGAATTTAATTTATAGATTTTATTGTATTTATTTTTATATAATTTTTCTACAGGTCAGTAGCATTAGAGTGATAAATGGATATGTAAACTAGTAAGGGAATATATGTGCAAGGAATATAATAATGGGTATAAAGATCTGAGAAGAAAAGTAGTATTGTATAAACACAGACTTTCATGATTTGTAGTATTTGAAGATAATAAGTGTACTTTTCTAACATTTATTTATCTTTCCTCAATTTTTGAATAGCGAAATGCTTATGATAATAAAACATTTGATCAGTGTGATATAAAAACGAAAGCAGGGATTCATAAGTAATATAAGAACTTATCTAGGCACTATCCAATGACCTATGAACATGTTAAGCATAGAATAATATACACATATATATATGTATATATATATATATACACACACACATATATATATATATACACATATATATATATATACACACACATATATATATATATACACACATATATATATATATATATACACACATACACATACACAAACACACACACACACATATATATATTTATTTTTAACCGTGAGTAAATATACATTTGCTAAACAGGCTTAAAGAGTATGTATATAATGTATTATTATGACATAGTAACAACACATATTTCCTAAAGAAATATACATATCTAGAATATACACATAATCAGATTATAAATGTTTATCAACACAGGCATATGCACTCCAATGCTGTTTGGATATGGTGATTATGAAAGAAAGAGACAACACTTGAGTAGTCTTCTAAAAGCAAGATACTCATCCATGGATCTTATATTTGGGGGTAATGAATTCCATAGTTTGGCTGCTTGGACGGAGAAGAATGTACCACTGTTAGACTTTTCATCCTTGGCGTGGTCTCCCTTAACTTTTTGCCTCTGTTCCCCAGGTTGTTTGTGTGTGCTGGTCTCTGATTTTACTCTGGGCACTTTACCACTGCTAACCAGTGCTAAAGTGCAAGTGCTCCTTTACAAAATGTGTATGTAATTGGCTAGTCCTTAGTAATGTTCACTAGAGGTGCCAGGGCCTGTAAATCAAATGCTACTAGTGGGCCTGTAGCACTGGTTGTGCCACCCACATGAGTAGCTCTGTAATCATGTCTCAGACCTGCCACTGCAGTGTCTGTGTGTGCCGTTGTAACTGTAAATTCGACTTGGCAAGTGTACCCATTTGCCAGGCCCAAACCTTCCTGTTACTTACATGTAAGGCACCCCTAAGGTAGGCCCTAGGTAGCCCCAAGGACAGAGTGCAGTGTATAGTTAAGGTAGGACATATAGTAATGTGTTTTATGTGTCCAGACAGTGAAATATTGCTAAATTTGTTTTTCACTGTTGCAAGGCCTGTCCCTCTCATAGGTTAACATGCAGGCTACCTTTAAATTTGATTAAAGTGTAGATTCCCTTTGGGAGTGGATGGACATGTGGAGTTTGGGGTCTCCGAGCTCACAATTTAAAAATACATCTTTTAGTAAAGTTGATTTTAACATTGCATGTTCGAAAATGCCACTTTTAGAAAGTGAGCATTTTCTTGCTTATATCATTTCTGTGACTCTGCCTATTTGTGGATTCCCTGTCTGGGTCAGTTTGACAGTTGGGCTGGTTGCACCTCACACTAGACATTGACACAAAAGGAGTTGGGGTATAGTCTGCATTTCCTGATGAGCCATCTGTGCTGGAAGGCAGAGGAGTAGTGGTCACTTACACCTGAGAGGGCTGGGCCTGTCCACACACAATGCCGTCTCCGAACCCCTGGTGAGTGTCTGGGCCCTGGCCTGGGAAAGGCAGGATTTCACATTCAAAAGAGACTTCACTTTGAAGTAGGCCTACTTCAAAAGAGAAATTGGGTATAAGAAGGGCACCCAAAACCACAGACTTTAGAACACTTCTGGAGACAAGAGGAACCTCTGCCTGGAGAAGAGCTGAAGAGTTGAGGAGAAGTGCTGCCCTGCCTGTGACTGTGCTTTGTGGAGCTATCCTGCAGTTGCTGCTTCTGCCAGAGAAAGAGAGCAAAGACTGGACTTTGTGTGCCTTCCATCTTGTGAAGAAATCTCCAAGGACTTGAATTAGGGCTTGCTTCCTGTTGTTTGAAGTCTCAGGGACAGCAAAGGCTTCTCTCTGACAGAACCTGGAGTCTCTGGAGAGACTCCTGCTCTGACAAGTGGTGCCGTATCCATTCCCTGGGCCCTTGAAAGGAAAGCTGGTGGAAATCCAAGGAAATCGATTTTGGATGACTTCGGACCGACGCCTCTGCTGAATCCGGTGATGCCACCTACACCAGACTCCGTGATCTTCGCTGGAATGTGACGACCTTTGCAAGCCCGACACCGCTGCAGCCCCGCTGAAGTCTGCGACTCCGGGGAAGTCGCCACACCACGTCGGGACCGGCGCCGCTCGAAGTGCGCGGATTCAACGTTTCACACAGACGCCGCGATCCCCGACTTCGCGCATCGGCTTGTTTTCCCTCTTCACCAAAGGTACTCTACTTGGGGGTCTGCATGACTCCGTGTCCAGCGCCGCTAGTGTCGGCTTGTTGGGAATGACTCCGTCACGATGCTGTGTTAACACCTAATCGAAGCATTTTGTGTTTCTAATCGCTATTTTTGAGTTTAATCTTTTAAAATTCATAACTTGTGTATGTCGGATTTTTGTCATTTTGGTTTTGTTTAGATAAATATTTCCTATTTTTCTAAACTGGCATTGTGTCATTTTGTAGTGTTTTCATTAAGTAACTGTGTGTGTTGGTACATATACTTTACACCTAGCACTCTGAAGTTAAGCCTACTGCTCTGCCAAGCTACCAAGGAGGTAAGCAGGGGTTAGCTGAGGGTGATTATCTTTTACCCTGACTAGAGTGAGTGTCCTTGCTTGAACAGGGGGTAACCTGACTGTCAACCAAAGACCCCATTTCTAACAACCACCTTTTGTCTTTTTCTTGTATGGTGGTGTTCTAAGGTGGGGTGCCAATCTTGAGCAGAGGTTTCTTTGTTGAATATATTTGGTTAGTTTGTTTCTGATAAAAAGCGGTCCTGTTCCATGTATAGCTTTTTGGGTGATACAAAGCAGCCTGAAGGTGGATCTTCCGGTAACGGGTAACCAGTGTAGTGCTCTCAAGGAAGGGGAGATGTGGGCTTTTGACGTTGCAATAGTAGCTTGGCAGCAGAGTTCTGAATATGTTGTAGTTTTTTCATAATAGATAGAAATAATCCTTGTAGAGGCCATTGGCATAGTCCAGTTTGGATAGTACAAGAGAGATAATAGCCTGTACCTTGTGTGGTAATCTGAGGTGGGGGAAGATGCGTTGCAGAATCTTCAAAGTGATAACGTTTGGATTGTGCTAATATGTCCATTTGGGCATTCATTGTTAACATTGAGTCCATTGTAATTCCAAGTTTTTTAACTTCCTTGGACACTTGAGGAGGTGGTCCGAGATCGTCAGGTCAGGCGCACAGTGGGTAATAATTTTTCCAGCCACCACATTTAAGTATTTCTGTTTTTGAAGTCTTTAGTTTGAGATGGTTTTAAGTCATCCACCGATCAATGGCTCTGAGGAAACTGAATATTTGTGAATTTTCAATGTCTTTGGGGCATTCCAATTTAAGTAATATTTGTGTGTCATCTGCATAGTTGTAGCTTGTGAGATGAAAATCATTGATCAAATCTGGTAATGACATCATGTAGATGCTGAAACGCAAAGGTGAGGTGATTGATCCTTGGGGGACTCCTGCTTTTGTGCGGTAGGGTTTGGATGAGAAGGGGGGAGAATAGATAATATTGGTTCTGTTTTGAAGGTAGGATGTAATCCAGTTAAGAGTAGTCCCTTCTATGCCGGCTTTGAGGAATCTTTGAATTAGGGTGTCATGGTCAACAGTATCAAAGGCAGCAGAAAGGTCCAAGAGAAGTAGTGTAGCAACTTTATTGTGATCGACTGTGTTTTTAAGATCATCCTAGATTGCTTTGAGTGCCATTTCAGTGCCTCTTCCTGGGTGGAATCTAGTTTGGAAGTCTGAAAGTATGGAATTGTTTTCAATAAATTGTGACATCTGGGCGAATGCTGCTCTTTCTATCAGTTTGCCCAGGAAATGTCCATTTGTGATTGGTCTGTGTTTGTTGAGGTCCTGTGGGTCTAGGTTTGTTTTCTTTAATAACGGATGTATGTATGCCTTTTTCAGGTCTTCAGGAAAGGTTACAGTAGTTAAAGAGTTATTGATTATTCTTCTTACAGGTGTGGCAGCATAAGATAATAAAAGAATGTTCTTGAAGACGTGTGGTGGACAAGGGTCTGAAGGACAACCGGAAAGCCTGCTTGCTTTGACCAAATCCATAAATTCACCTTGTGATATTTGTATGAAGGAGAACACCCTGCTCGGGCGATTTCACTCACGAGCGAGACCTTGCATCATCTCTCTTTTTGTCAGGTCAGGGCGCGTTGTTTCATCTCTTTGCAGGAGAGCGGTGCATCGATCCGGGTAGCACTCTCGGGTTCAGGCAGGCCTTGTGTCGTTTTTACATGCCCAGCGGTGTTTGCATCAGAAATCCAGCCGCACGATGATCTGAAAACCACATAGCGCGGGTTGAGATCTCACCAGCCTCCATCAGCGATGCTGTACGTCACTTCTTCAGCCCTGAGTGTCAATCTTCAGGTCGCGTTGAGGCGAGCAATGATTTTTAGCCGTGAAGCCGGCGGCACGTCGATTTTCCAGCTGCATATGGGAGTCACGTCGATCTTTTCCCTGCACGGCTTTCTGTGCATGGATTTCTTCCTCTTAGGCTGCCAGCTTCTCCTTTCAGGGTCCCAGGAAATGGATGGGCACCACTTGGCAGAGTAGAAGTCTCTCCAAAGACTCCAGGTGCTGGCAGAGAGAAGTCTTTGCTGTCCCTGAGACTTCAAACAACAGGAGGCAAGCTCTAAATCAAGCCCTTGGAGATCTTCACAAGATGGATGGCACACAAAGCCCAGTCTTTGCCTTCTTATTCTGGCAGCTGCAAGATAGCTCCACAAAGCACAGTCACAGGCAGGGCAGCTCTTCTTCCTCAGCTCTTCAGCTATTATCCAGGCAGAAGTTCCTCTTGGTTTCCAGAAGTGTTCTAAAGTCTATTGTTTTGGGTGCACTTCTTATACCAATTTTCTCCTTTGAAGTAGGCCTACTTCAAAGCAAAGTCTCTCTTGAATGTAAAATCATGCTTTGCCCAGGCCAGGTCCCAGACACTCACCAGGGGGGTTGGAGACTGCATTGTGTGAGGGCAGGCACAGCCCTTTCAGGTGTGAGTAACCACTCCTCCCCTCCCTCCTAGCACAGATGGCTCATAAGGAAATGCACACTACACCCCAGCTCCCTTTGTGTCACTGTCTAGTGCGAGGTGCAACCAGCCCAACTGTCAAACTGACCCAGACAGGGAATCCACAAACAGGCAGTGTCACAGAAAGAGTATAAGCAAGAAAATGCTCACTTTCTAAAAGTGGCATTTTCAAACACACAATCTTAAAATTAACTGAAAGATGTATTTTTAAATTGTGAGCTCAGAGACCTAAAACTGTCCATCCGCTCCCAAAGGGAATCTACACTTTAATCAGATTTAAAGGTAGTCCCCAGTCCTTGCAACAGAAAAAAAACAAATTTAGCCGTATTTCACTGTCAGGACATATAAAACACATTACTATATGTCCTACCTTAACCATACACTGCACCCTGCCCTTGGGGCTTCCAGGGCCTATCTTATGGGTGCCTTACATGTATGAAAATGGAAAGATTAGGCCTGGAAAGTGGGTACACTTGCCAAGTCGAATTTATAGTTAAAGCTGCAGACATAGACACTGCAGTGGCAGGTCTGAGAGATGATTACAGAGCTACTTATGTGGGTGGCACAACCAGTGCTGCAGGCCCACTAGTAGCATTTGGTTTACAGGCCCTGGGCACCTCTAGTGCACTTTATTAGGGACTCACTAGTAAATCAAATATGCCAATCATGGAGAAGCCAATTACGTAAACATTTTGTAAAGAAGCACTTGCACTTTAGCACTGGTTAGCTGTGGTAAAGTGCCCAGAGTAACAAAAACAGCAAAAACAAAGTTCAGCACACATCAACAACCTGGGAAACAGAGGCAAAACGTTAATGGAGACCACGCCAAGGATGAAAAGTCTAACACCCAGGGAAATTCAAATTGTCGTAATTCAAAAGCAGGACTGGCTCAGAAGATTTTTTTCAAGTGTCATTGTTTTTTGAATTATTAAAAAGAAGAAAATCAAAAGTAAGAGCAAACCTTTTGATGAACTCTATGAAAAAGGTAGTGATTTCCCCACGTTCAATAATTCTGACCCCACAAATGCATGATCTTAAAACATATATAATGTTGTTATTCAATTAATTGTGTTTGACCAATCACTTTGTGTTTCACCACTGCGCATATTAGTTGCTCAATGTTCACCAGTAGCACATTACATGTTGTATTCAGTTTAGCTTCCTATTGGCTTTAACATGGCATTAGACATTACATTTGGTATTTAGGTTAGCTGCCTATTGGCTTTAACGTGGAGTTCGACATTGCAGTTGAGACATTGTAGATGAGCTGTGTTTTTCCACATGATAGACCAAGCTGTGTTTAACGTGATAAGAGAGCGTATATTTTGTGTTTACCTCTCAATCCAGACTGGGAACGAACGAGAAGTTTGGAGACTTGGCCACTTTCCAGGCTCTTGTTCAGTTCCCCCCACTGAGCCAGCATGTTTAGACTAAGGGGCCTGTTAGCAGGCTTTTTTAGGGTGGCCCTGGGCAGCAGCAAGGGGAAATTTTCTAGGACTTCAGTCAGGAGCGGACGTCAGCTGCCTGGCCTCCCATTTAGGTGGAAAATCTCTTTCTCGCAGTTGAACACGAGTCATCAACTTGCTGGCATGAGAAAGATGACAAGCAGTGATAGACTCTACGGTGATGCAATTTTGACTTTTATTCTTTGCTTTGAAGTTTTGCTATAATATAATCACATGTATTTGTTGTGTACATTGCAATTGAGAAGTACTTTGATATATTTTGCTTTCATTGCTGTGATTACTTTTAAACGTGTGCTTCCAACCTACTAATCTCGTCTTTCAGGAACCTCGTGGTGAAGTAATAATAATAAATGTCTTCTTTAAACTAAGAAGTGCATTCCAGAGAAGTTTTGTAAGCTTGGTCATAAGATAAGGAAAGCAAAACATTTTGGCATTAGTCGTCAGTCTGGGAGTCGAGTTAGAGATTGGAGGTGCACGATTTAAAGTATAATTGTTTTTGTTGTTTAGAAAATTAAAGAAGCACGGCAGACCATGTTTGAAAATGCATGTGAAGGTAAACTGCCTTATGGTGCTATGAGAAACATGTTTTCTTGTTTTTCAGGACTTTGTGAGTCTTGGGATGAGTGCTTGGATAAAGCAAAAGTGTTTTCATATTTAGAAAATGGGCTTTTTGAAAGACATTATGTCCCTTTTGTTCTTGACAAAAGGGTTTGGATACTTTTGTCTGCTTACAGAAAAATGCATGAGAGATGTAGGCAGTTAGAACATGAAAATAAGAATTTACGTGAGCAAATGAGCCAGAACACATTATTGCAAGATAAAATTCAAATTTATTAAGCTGTTGCAGGAGGATCTGGCTTTTCACATTCCAGTAATGAGGAGGTTAAAAAAGGTGGGGGCCAGTGTGAGCCTCTTGACAATAGCGTAGATCTCCGTGTGCAGAGCAGCCCACGGTTGTTGGCAGTTGAAGTGCATTCCTTAAAAGATTACACTGAGCACGAAGTTGAGAATGTTATTTTCATACCGCTTTTGCAAAGTACGATGTGTAAAATTAATTCAGACAAGGCAGCAGTACTGTCGCAAAATGTGCAGTTTCTGGGAATTCAATGGAATCCAGAAAATAGACAGAGGTTGTCACAGGTAAAACAAAAGATTTTAGAGTTTTTTACTATTTGCACTAAGCAAGAGACACCGAGTTTCACTAGCTTGTTTGATTTTTGGAAACAGTATAGCCCTCATCTGAGTAAAATCTTAACACTTTGGTACAAAGTAACTAGGAAAAAACATGAGTTTGAAGGGAGTGAGAAGCAGCTGCGTGCTTTTGATTTGGCAAATGAAATAATTCAACAGACTTTAGATTTGTGTGCAGTGCAAGAGGGAAACACTGATTTACATGTAAATCAGAATCAGGGGAAGATAAGGGTGCCCCTGGAACTTTGGATTAGAAAACTATCTGACTTTGTGGAGCACTGTACTCCTTTTGAAAAACAGCTTTTGACTTGTTATTGGGCTCTAGTGAATACTGAGCAAATGACATTAAATTATTATGTTATTCTGAAACCTGAAATATCAATCATGCAGTGGGTGATGAGTTCACCTAAATCTCACAGTTTAGGACATGCACAAGAGGCTAGTATCATACACTGGATCTGGTACATACAAAACAGGGCTTGGGTCACTGCAGCCCTACATGAACAGGTGTCACAAGCCCCTGTACAGG
Organism: Pleurodeles waltl; assembly: GCF_031143425.1. Lineage (NCBI taxonomy): Eukaryota > Metazoa > Chordata > Amphibia > Caudata > Salamandridae > Pleurodeles > Pleurodeles waltl. Next base: position 593,341,118 of record NC_090443.1, read on the forward strand.
ATGAGGAGAGGGTGCAGGGAGTACCACAGGTAAAAGAGTCACCAGTGAAATTGAGTGCACCATTTGAATTTGTGTCCCCTGAGGATAAAAAACATGTTTGTTTGACTAATGATTCTTTGAAATGCATGAGTACTAAAAGACAATGGAAAGCAGTGTCATACAATCCAGTTACTGAAAAGTTGTTGTCTACCACAGGAGAAGGAAAAATAACCAATATACAGAGTTGTACAATGTGTGTCAGACTTTAAAGCAAGAGCTGCTTGAGATGTGTCATTTTTACACTGATTTTTGGTTCACTTCCAATGGATTAGCCATTTGTTTTTCCACATGGCTTGTACATAACTGGTTCAATTCCCTTGCAGATATTAAAGCCAAAATTTCAGAGGCAGAAGTGTCAACCCAGAATTCTGACTTGGTGGGGATGGCTAAGTGGGTGCACCAGAAATGTGGACATCCGGGAGAAAAAGCCAGTTACAGGTGGGCAGAGATTAGAGAGATGCACATTCCCCTAGATTTGATAAAAACTGTGATTTTGCAATGTCCTATTTGTCAGCACACACAACAGAGATCTGTCCCACAAACAGTCAAAGACCAGTTGGGGAGAAGAAAGTTACCAGGACAGATATGGCAAATTGATCAGGTTTTAGGGGGAGTGATTGCTGTAGATTACGAAGGAGAAATCAAAGTTATTCTGATAACTAGAAGAGAATCTGATTCATTTATACAGATTGGAGACAGAATTGCCCAAGTTGTCATAAGTGCAGCGAAAGGATGTTTGGTAAGGAAGGAGTCTGCCCCAGCCCTTCTGACAGTCCAAGGAAAGGGAAGCTTTGGTGCAGCAGATAAAAACCTCAGTGCTGAGGTGTGGGCTGAATCCCCAAATGAACCTCTAGAACCTGCAGAAATCATAACAAAGGGTCCCAATAACGTCCTGCTGATTATAAAATAAGGAAAGGAAGAAGAAGGGCACATTTCAGATGACAAATGTTATTTGCAAGAAGTCATACTTTTTTCTTTTGCAGATCCTACCACAACTCGCCACTGACCATGAGTGTGCTGTGTGGTGTCCCTTCAGGTGTGTGCGTGTAGGGTTGGGGGAGGGACCGCCCCCCCCAACCTGGACCTGATAGATTAAAGTACAAACCCCATGGATCCATTTTGTGCAACTGGCGCCTTCAGTTCAAGTTCTACATGGGATCAATATAAAGTTTGTCAACTTGTTTGATTACATTCTTCCACTGGAACTAAGCAACATTGCCAGCTAACTGTCTGTTTTTTCGTGTGGAACCCTGACTTTCCCTTACATTCCAGCAAACCTTTCAGGTGGACCGTGTACCTTTACATGAGTAGAACTCATGCTACATCAACTTGCTGTTTTAGAGACACTGTTCAATCAGTTATTATCCCAATCAGAGTATATAAGCTTCAGTCTTTTCATTGTAGAGGTATCTGATTAAAAGGTTATGAGATCAATATGTTAATCCACTTCCATTGATTTACAGTGATTGCTTTTATCATTCAAATCTGACTTGCTTATAATGTTTTTTTTTGTTGTTGTTGTTTTTTGTTTTTGTTTGAAATAAGAGGTATGTAAACAAAAGTCGTTGGTCATAGGGTGGAGATGTTATGCCATTAACTGTGTTTGACCAATGACTTTGTGTTTCACCACTGCCCATATTAGTTGCTCAATGTTCACCATTAGCACATTACATGTTGTATTCAGTTTAGCTGCCTATTGGCTTTAACATGGCATTAGACATTACATTTGGTATTTAGGTTAGTTGCCTATTGGCTTTAACGTGGAGTTAGACATTGCAGTTGAGACATTGCAGATGAACTGTGTTTTTCCACATGATAGACCAAGCTGTGTTTAACGTGAAAAGAGAGCATATATTTTGTGTTTACCTCTCAATCCAGCCTGGGAACGAACAAGAAGTTTGGAGACTTGGCCACTCTCCAGGCTCTTGTTCGGTTCCCCCCACTGAGCCAGCATGTTTAGACTAAGGGGTCTGTTAGCAAGCTTTTTTACGGTGGCCCTGGGCAGCAGCAAGGGGAAATTTTCCAGGACTTTAGTCAGGAGCGGACGTCAGCTGCCTGGCCTCCCGTTTGTGTGGAAAATCTCTTTCTCGTAGTTGAACAGGAGTCATCAACTTGCTGGCATGAGAAAGATGACAAGCAGTGATAGGCCCTACGGTGATGCAATTTTGACTTTTATTCTTTGCTTTGAAGTTATGCTATAATATAATCACATGTATTTGCTGTGTACATTGCAATTGAGAAGTACTTTGATATATTTTGCTTTAATTGCTGTGACTACTTTTAAACGTGTGCTTCCAACCTACTAATCTCGTGTTTCAGGAACCTTGTGGTGAATTAATAAGAATAAATGTCTTCTTTAAACTAAGAAGTGCATTCCAGAGAAGTTTTGTAAGCTCGGTCATAAGATAAGGAAAGCAAAACAAACGTGTAGCCTATGGTGATTTCAATCTCCTTTGAGCTTGAAGCAGAGAGTTATACTGTTACAGAATAGAAACAACTAAGCTATTTAACTCGGGCTGCTGCCTCTTCAACTTGGATTTCCTCCGCTGAAGCATCAGACAGACTATGCCCCCTACATCAAGGACATAACCGTTTCTACAGAATTCACTGTATGCAGTTTTATCTATGACCCGGACAAAACACAGCAACACATACCCATAAGATACTCTGAGGTACATTGATCCGGGTGCAAAGAGCACAGCTCAGAGGCGGGCTCAAGGATGAGGTAAAAACCAAATCTGACAACTTTCAGGACTTAACCGAACACAGACTTGCCCCTTGAAAATAGCTTGGCTCCATCAAGAGTAGATTGATCTCTAGTGATTATCAGACTCAAATTGGATTGTCTGAATATATTCTCTAAGAAAGTGGCCAGATTTTCCTAAAACTGCCTCACTGAGGACATAGGTGATGAAAAGTGATGCCAATCATTTATAAAGCAGATAAATCATGTGCTACCAGTGTAATTACCACAGACACTGTCAGCTCTTTGTTAGTGTAGTGGTCAGTATCACACCGGCTCGGATTGGGAAGTAGGTCATTTGGCTGGTGCCTGATGACTGAGGCCAACAATGGGCCGTTTTTAGGTCTTGCCTAGGCAGCAGGTTGGATGTCTTTTCGAGACATGCTGTGTTCAGTCTGTGGGCTTTAATCACGCCTTTCTGATGTGGGGCATAGTTTGTAGTGTCCTTCGTAAATTCTTGCTTTCAAATGTTGATTTTTTTTTTTTTTTTTAGGCCCACCTTTTAATGTTTGTTTTCCTCCCCTGGAGATTGCCCTGTAACATGTCCTTTTCCACCATTATTTATGGATTTTTGATGCACTATTTTTTTTCTTATGTATTACCTCTTGCTTGAGTAGTGTTGTTATTTTTGTTGCCTTCTGTCTAACGTGATTTTGTTACTGAGGCTTGGTTTGTTTGATTTATTTTTGGACTGTTGTTTTTCACTTTCCCACCAAAAAATGCTTTTGTGATGCACCCCTGCCAAGTTTCCCAGGTCCGTGTGTGATATGCCGATCCACTCCAGCCATCCTCTTGGAATTCTGGGACTTGTACTCCTGCTTTTTCCATTATAAAACAGGACTACAAGCCCCAGAATATTTAGAAAAAAACTGAATTGGCGCAGCACATCACACACAGAGCCTCATCAGAACTTTGATTACCCACCTCAGGGTCTGGAACGTGATCGTGAAATATCATATTATTAGTCAAGTTCAAGAGTCTATCTTCAAATAAATTACATTAAATGTAAATAGACATGTTTGCCCTTCAGAACAGAACAGAACCATGATCCCCTGTAGGGCAAAAGCGTATTACTTTTCCCTGAATCTAAGCATTAATGCTGCAACCTCCAGAAGAAAGTATACTCTGATTTAGATGCACAAAGCTTGTAGGCTTGATATTTAAAACGCTCATTTTGTGCCTCGAGTTTTTTCCAGAGTTCATAAGCATGGCCAGTATACTTCCATATGAAGAATGCCATTAACACTATTTTCAAAGTTAATGACATAACCAATGTCAAAGGATTAAAGCTTCTCAATATCTTTTCCAAATGTTTTGGTTAGAGTTGTGCCCTTAAGAAGAAAAGTATAATGTTTCCATTGGACTCTGCTATAGTGTCACAGCAGGCACTGTCAAAGCCAATAGGTTTGGCATTTACAGGTCTGCAATGTTGTACAATCATATGCAATAAACATAAAAAGCTTAAAAACAATAATGCCACCATCTAAAAGTTGTTTAAAAAAAATGTGAAAAATAACCCATGGCTAAAATAAAATAAAAATCATGAAATGAAAATAGGAACAAAAGCAGAGAATAACCAATCTGTCTAGGCACTGCAGTACACTACATATTATGCAGATAAGCACATGTTTGCAAACAGAATTCTATCACTCAAAATGAAGACATTTGCTGAAATGAGCTGACCAACTCCCCCAAGCTCAGTATTATGGTGGATGGAAGCAACATTTGAATGGCACTTGAACACTTGACACTTGAACAAACCAATTGAAGAAGAGGGCTCACTGAAAGACCATGTGTAGGTTTGCAGGCTACCCCCACTTCCCTGTTTTTAATATTTTTTCCCTGGCATCTAGTGGTCTTTCTACCCCACCGGTGAAATCTCTGAATAGCTCCCCAGGGGAGCAGAAAGGCTGATGGTTTTTAATTGTATGGGAGAGCCCCATCCTATGCCCAAGGAGGTCCCTTCCTGCAAAGCCGTATTCTCTGTCTAGTGGATGCATCCCTACTTCTCTTGGGGATTGCAGCCCTAGGGCAACCTCCAGGTATGGATCCATTAGGGTGAGTTAGTGATGGAGAGGGGGACAAAGTCCCCTTTCCAGGGGTACCTGGAGTTCCAATCAGTGTTCGAGGGGCAGTGTTATGCAAAATGAAACCAGTGGGCACCTAATGATGCACGTCACACTGATCTTAACAAAAAATTAGAAAAAGGTATAGGCAATCCTTGCAGGGATAATCACTGGCTTTTTTTGTCTTATTGACTAAATGGCACATCCTATGGGCCTCGCCTACTTGATAGAGAATATCAGAAACAGCTACAAAGCTCAGAATCACTAACGGTGTTGGAAACGTCCCATCTAATTTCAAGCTTTCAACAATAGGAAGTAACCATATTTATGCGCTGGTCATTGTAGTGGAACAAATTACAAAGCTTTCTCTGCAAGGAATTTAACTGTAGCATTTCGTAATCACCACAACCTCACTCCTCTTCTACTGAGGACCACCCTACCTAACTTTCTCTCTTACCCCTCGCTTCCTAGGGGAGCATGTTCTATATGAAACAATGTAATTATTTACTTCTATATTTCTGAACAATGATGATGCGTCTTGGAGATTGTCTCAGCTGTGGATGCTGTAGACATTTGTACCCTCGATGACTCCTACTTCTAGTGGTAGAGTCAACATCTCGATCCAAATGCTTACACTCTACATGTGCACCTAGAACCTAGTGAAGTTAAAGAGCACTTGACTACAGAGTACTCTCACAGATTGCCATTACAGTGCATGGTTCAATTCATTAATACATTTGTACTTTCTTCACATAAAGTTGCTTCTGAGAAATCTAATTTATGTCTCATCCAAATACACGTATTTGTTATTTAAGAGGGTGTTGCCCAAAGATCAGTCGCTGCTCAAGCCATCCCTCTCCCCTTCTCTTAACCAAGCCAACTTGTAGGCCAGGTGTGTTGCATCAAATGTAGCATTATTTTCCATGTGGAGATTGGGATTGTTAAAGTTTCTGTGAGAAGTGCTGTATAAAGGTACAAGGAAATTGTACTCCCAGACGTACTGCTAAATAAACAATGTCTCCATCTCTTGAATCAGACAATGAATACAGTCATTTTGCTTCCATGCAATAGTACTTGAATTGAGACATGTAACTCTGATGACTAAATAATATCCTTCGTACGCATGGCCCCATATTTTATCAGATTGTGTAGCGTTGCGGTGACGCCCACCGTCTATTTCTCCATACCCAGTTGTTCCCACACTTTATGAAGCCAATCAAGTCTCATTGAGATTTTGTTTGTGTACCACAGAGAGCAATAGCTGTTTTGCCACTCCCAATAGTAGTGTGAAAGCAGTGTGATAGCAAGACCCATTGTGGATTTGAAAGGGTATATCAAGAGGATAGTTAAGCCTAGTAAGATATAGCTAGGAATCTTAGGGACGTCAGCGTCACATAAGTCATTTAATAATGGCCTCTGTCCAGAATATTTTTCTCAGGAGGCAGTGAAAAAGGAGGTCAGCAAAAGTACCAACCTGGCCACTGTGGCATCAGCAAGTATTGTCATTGGCCCTTTTTCATTCAGTGATTCTGGCAGGGGTATAATACCAATAGTGTGCAATAGTGTGCAGTTGCAAGGATCATTTCTGTTTTAGCGGTACTGCTGGCCGAGGCTGGGGCTCAGGGTAAAATGTCTCATCATTCTTTTGTGGTGAAGGTGCATTCACATTCCACCTCAGACCTTTGCTGTGCCAGTTATGGAAGAACAGCTTGAGTTGTGTTGAAGAACAAATAGATATTCAAGAGGATGTGTTTATCAGAGGAGCAGGTAGGAAGCCATTTCTCAAAGGCTGTGAGAGGCCTAGCTGCATCAGAATGGACCAAAGGAGTAGCTACCTAGTGCTAGATAGCAGTGTATTGCTAGTAAGCGGAGGGTGGTGACCCATAATCAAGTTGGATTTAAAGAAAGTACTTAAGGCGCTCCACGTCTAATAGGTCGCTCACCCCAGCTCCGTAGTGTGGGTGAAATCTAGATTTTCTATGATGGCCTTCTGCGGTGAGATGTGGGTGGACAACTTTCATCTGACTTGTACCCTGTCTCAGACTCCCATTGCTGTGCAGAGTACCAGTGAGATATAAACACCTACTAGTTGGTGCCATTTCAGAAGCCTTGGCACCTTCCAAATATGAATGCCTGTGACCATTTGATCTATGAAGCACCAGTGCTTTTCGGTGCTAGGTCTACACCATTCCACAATGTAATGCAGCTGCGTGTCTGGTAATAGCGTAAGAGGTGAGGGATGCCCAGGCCACCTTCCAACCAGGCCAAATATACCTGTTTTCTCACCATATGCACTTTGTTCCCTTCCCCTCTAAAGTCCTTAACTAGTTGTTGTAATTTACCTAGTACATGTGAGGGCAGTTAGAAAGGTAGTGGCTGCATAACAAAGAATCTTAGGTAGTAAGGTCACCTTAACATTGGACAGTCACCCCAGCCAAGAGAGACCGTGCCCCTTTCACCTGGAACTGTCAGAGCGAGTACTCGCCAACAGTGTAGCATAATTACACTCAGCGGTATGCCAGGGTGTGCGGTAGAATTTTAGGCCCAGGTATCAGATCCCTTGTTGTACCCAGACAAATGGGAATTGGCCTTCAAGTAGTGCTTGGTCGGCCTTTGAAATGGTGTGGTTCATCACTGATGATTTCAGTAAGTTTGGTTTGAAGTCCAAGGCCAAGCCGGAGGCAGTCAATTCTTACATCACTGCTGGTAATGAAGTATGTATGTTGGATAGGACCAATCAGACAACGTCAGCATATAATGCAGCCTTATGTTCCCTGCCACTCATGGGTATGCCTGTAATGTTTCGATTGGTTCATACCCGTTCTGCAAAGGGCTCTATATATAGGGTGAATAGTAGTGGAGATAAGGGGCAGTCCTGACAGGTGCCCCTGGAGATCAGGAACGACTGACAGATGTACCTTAACTCACACCATAGCATTAGGGGGGGCATAGCTACATGGAATCCACTGTTGAAATCGTAGACCAGTGTCAAAGTTCTCCAATACCAAGCACCTTTATGGTCAATGAACATGATCAAAGGCCTTTTCGGCATCTATGGAGAGGAGAAGAGCCAGGATAAGGGAACGCTGTGCCTTATTCACCTAACAGCAAATGCATTTCGTACAGTCACTACAGCTTAATTCTGGTATGACCTGGTCTGTTCAGGGTCTACTAGACCTTGCAGGTACAGGGCGAGACACTGAGAAAAAATTCCAGTGAAGATTTTGGCATCTACATTAAGTAGAGAAATAGGATGATAAGAGGAATTCTGCGCCGGGTCTTTTACCACGATTAGGGAGTACTGTTATCATGCAAGTCCATAAGGGTACCAGAAGGACTGACCGAATTATAAAGGTGCAGCAAAATAGTGGCCAAAAAGGGTCCAAAGCATTTATAAAACTTGGAGTTATATCCATTGTATCAGGTGCCTTGCCAGGTTGGAGGTGGTTTATGGCCTTAAGGTCCTCAGTATGATATAGGTCCCCATCAAGTTTGGTGGCCTCCCCTGGAGGAATTCAGGTCATTGAGAGCTGTTCTAGATAAGATTTGGCCATTCCTAGGTCTAAGTCCAAAACTGTGTAGAGGTCAGTGTAGAAACATTCAAATTCCTTTGTTATTAACCCATCTTGATGAATTGTAGCACAGTCACGGTCCATAAGAGATTTCATAGGTTGCTGCGTCACTTGGGCCCACAGACTGTGAACAAATAACTGCCCGCTTGGTTGTCACCAACATAGTATGTTTTATTTTGTACAGAGCAGGGTATATTCTGCCCAATCAATGTCGAGAGCTTTGAGTTGCATGTGCGCCGCTGTAAGTTGGCACAGTGTAGCAAACAACCCAGTTTGTGTATGGGTTACCTCTAGGTCCTTTTTGGTGAATTCTAGCTTAGCACGAATGTCACACCTGTTTTTGTTGAACCGAACAGCTATTGCAATAAACTGGCCCCGCATCACTGCCTTCAATGTGTCCTAAAAGAGGGCTATATCTGTGTCAGGGGTGTCACTGGTACCTAAAAATGAAGTGAGTGCAGCTGTGATTTCCTTCACTGTCTTTTGGTTAACATACCATGAACAGAGAGGAGGTGCAGAGCTAGAAAAGGTGCACCAAACAGTGATGGGGGAATGGTCAGAAAGGGTGGCCAGTCCAATGTCTACCACATCAGTCATTGCAGTGTTACACAGGGATGTGAGAAATAGGTCAGTTCTGGCATAGGTCTGCTGGGCCACAGAGTAAAAGGTATAGTCCTGTGCCGTCGGGTTTTTCTGTCGTCACACATCCACTAGACTCACATCGGCTAGCCGCTGCCTGTTGGATATGCAGAGTGCACCAATCTGTTCCACCTTCTAAATGGAGCAATCCAACTGAGGGTCAGGTATAATATTAAAGTCCCCATCCAACTATATCATCTCTGGCTGCTATGGTAATAATGCTGCCTATTACATCCTTGATAAATGCTTCCTGATGCTCCTTTGGGGCATAGAGTGTTGCCAGTGTCAAGGTGTGTCCGTGTATGTCTTCCTTTAATGCTAAGAGCCTGCCAGGCAGGTCCAAATGCTTCTGTGTCGCTTTCCCTGGGAAGAGCGTGGCAAAAAGGATCACTACTCCTGCCTTCTTGGTGGTTAAACCATCAGGAGCGCAGGTGTCGCAAAGTCAGCTTTAAGTAGGTGGGTTTTTTGGAGAAGGCAAATGTCACATTTGGTGTCTCGAAGGAAGGATAGGAGTGCAAGGCATTTAATTGGGGCATTAAGTCCCCGAACATTCAGGCTAAGTATATTCACCATAGATGGGAAGTGTTAGGAGCAGTAAAGGTCAATGGTGGGCCAGAGTTTGTACATGTGGCCCCGAAAGCTTGTCTGTGATGTGGGATTTGAGAACGTGTGAGGAGGTGTGGAGTAACAGTAAGGGAAGGAAGTGGAGGAGCAACGGGTCAGGGAGTGAGGAGCAAACAGGAAAATATACACGCCGGTTCCATGCTTGAGAACATACAAGGTCAAAACCTGAGGGTCCATCTCATTGGCAATAAGTAGTGGCAAACCTTTAATCCAGTGGAGCTGTGGAGCTCCGCTGCCATAAATGCAACAACTAACAAGGTGGCACCGGTCCCAGGCTGTTAGATTTTTTGAGCTGGCATTATCATTGGCACAAGAGGGAAGGGGGCACTGTCCGCCAAGGATCAACACAAGATCATCCGCACAGCCTCCAAGGAATCAGTGGTCACTTTCAGGAGCTAATGAGCTCTCACGTCATTGTAGTTGCCGCAGCAATGTCATCCGTTCTGTACGACCTTCTTTCTCTGTAGGCTTCTGGACCAGTTTGTTCGCCAGACGGGTAGGTCTGCATTTTCCAGGGTTTGGAGATGTGACTGCAACAGAGTAGAGGGCTCCCTGAGGAAAGCAGCCATTTCCAAGAGTGAACAGGCCTCATCTGGCATCTGGATGATTCTAGCCTCATTGTCCCAGACAACTTGAAGCCTGAAGGGCTTTCCCCATTTGTATCTGATCTCTTTACCTCAGAGGAAGTCAACTAAGGGTCGCATGGATCAGAGACCTTGTAGTGTGATGGGAGAAAAGTCCTAATAGAGCTCGACCTTAAGGCCCTCGAAGTCAGTGGGATTCCTGTCTGCAGACATGATAGTCTCCATCTGTCTATAACAGTAGAGACATATAAGAATATCTTGTGGATGGCCTGGTGACTAGGCAGGAAGCCCGACCCTATGAGTGCGGTCAAGTAGAATCATCAGGTCTGCGAGTTCCAGAGCCACCTGTTGAAATAGGCAAGTGAAAAAGTCCACAAGGTTCCCTGCCACAGCTTGCATTGGGACTCCCAGGATGTGAATTCTTGAATGGCAGGATCTAATTTTGAGGTCCTCCATCTGATATTGGAGCTCCAAGTTCATATCCTGAAGTCCAAGAAGTTAACAACAATGTTCCTCCAGTTTGTCTGCATGAGAGTCGGTTGTTTGTTCCAGAGAGTTTACCAAATGACCTAGCTTACAGAGGTCCTGACGGATGTCCTTCACAGCCACTGCTATGTCCTGCTTAAGGGCTGCTATGTCTTCCATGAGGGTCCCAAAGAGGCTCTAGAGGAATGTTCTCGTAACCGGTGCCTCATCACTCTGGGAGTTCACCGCAACTGTTTCTACCAGCAGAGTTGCACGAGGGAGCACCTTCCGACTCTTGTCTAGTTTATTTGACAAGGTATTGGTGAAGATGTCTAACCGTGGAATCCTTTTTAAGCGCTGCATTGTGAAGACATGGTAGCATCCCTTGTTGGCCCCACTTGCAGCAGGAGGAGGGGCACTAGTAAGATCGCCGGGCAGTCTCTCGCCTGGTGCAACTGTGCAAAGCCACCAGGCGCTCGTGCCACCCCCAGCAGTCACAGGTAGTCAGGCCCAGCATCTGCAGCCGATGGCTTGAGGCAAATAAATAGAGGATGAAATATCTCCCTATACTGGCCACCAGTTCAGCCCCTGAAATAGCATATGGGTAGAGTCATAGTAGTGGGTGCATGGTAGTGAAAGGCCCCAATTGAAAATGTGAGCAGTCAACATAAGAGGTGAGGCATGATATGCATTGGGTGGCCAGATCCTGATTCTCCATATGTCCAGATCCTACTACGTGGGAGAGGGTGCAGCTTGTAGAACATCCAACCAGCGTGCAGCCCCAGGCACTGTAGGCCTGCAGGGAGGGGTCTCTGCAGACTGCACCGCTATTCACTCTGGGTGTTCCGGCACTGGTGTGCTCTCCTGACATGCCAGGGGCAATCAAGGTCCCAGTATTGCCTTCACTGTAGACGGAGTCACAGGTGGCTGAGTGGAGGCAAGGAGTGTATGGGCAGTGTTAGAAATGGGGTTTTTGGTTGACAGTCAGGTTACCCTCTGTCCAAGCAAGAACTCTCACTCTAGTCAGGGTAAGTCGCACACAATACAAAATCAGCCTGTGCCCACCCTCTGGTAGCTTGGCACGAGCAGTCAAGCTTAACTTAGAAGGCAATGTGTAAAGTATTTGTGCAATAAACCATACAATACCACAATAAAGCACCACAAAAATACACCACACAGTGTTTAGAAAAATATATAATATTTATCAGGATAACTGTAGGTCAAAAACGAATAAAGATGCAATGTGAAATTGTAGAGATACCACTGGGAAGTGATATAAAGTGTCTGAAGTCTTTAAAAAGAAAATAAAGTCTCTTTCAAGCACAAAGTACCTGGTTCGGAGTGGAAAATCTCCGCAAAGGGCCGCAGAAGAAGAGATACGTGGAAAAATGGTGTGTGCGTCGATTTCTCCCCAGCACACATGGACTTGCGTTGTTATTTTTCAAGCGGGGAAGTCGTGCGTCGTTTTCCGGCTCGTGGACAGTCTCTTTCTATGAGTCGCGGGGATTACCAGATGTCCCGGGTCTGTGCGTGGATTCTCCTGCTTGTTTTCCGGTTGCACGTCATTCAGCGGGGCTGTGCGTCAAAGTTTTGCTCTCACAGCAGGCGTCGCGTCGATTTCTCCTCTGGAAGTCGGGCGGTGTTGTCCTTGCGAGGCCGTGTGTCGAAGTTCCGGTCCCCCCGAAGGCATCGCGTCGATCAGTGTTGGTGTGCAGCGTTTTTCTCGCCGCGGAACAAGCTGTGCGTTAAAAATTTGGCGCACGAAGCGTCCAAGTGAAAAAGAGAAGTCTTTTTGGTCTTGAGACTTCAGGGAACAGGAGGCAAGCTCTATCCAAGCCCTTGGAGAGCACTTTCACAGCCAGACAAGAGTTCAGCAAGACAGCAGGCCAACAGCAAGGCAGCAGTCCTTTGTAGAAAGCAGACAGGTGAGTCCTTTGAGCAGCCATGCAGTTCTTCTTGGCAGGATGTAGTTTCTGGTTCAGGTTTTTCTCCAGCAAGCGTCTTATGAGGTAGGGCAGAGGCCCTGTTTTATACCCAACTGTGCCTTTGAAGTGGGGGAGACTTCAAAGAGTGGCTAAGAAGTGCACCAGGTCCCCTTTCAGTTCAATCCTTTCTGCCAGGGTCCCAGTAGGGGGTGTGGCAGTCCTTTGTGTGAGAGCAGGCCCTCCACCCTCCCAGCCCAGGAAGACCCATTCAAAATGCAGATGTATGCAAGTGAGGCTTAGTACCTTGTGTTTGGGGTGTGTCTGAGTGAATGCACAAGGAGCTGTCAACCAAGCCCCGCCAGACGTGGATTGTAAGGCACAGAAAGATTTAAGTGCAAAGAAATGCTCACTTTCTAAAAGTGGCATTTCTAGAATAGTAATATTAAATCTGACTTCACCAGTCAGCAGGATTTTGTATTACCATTCTGGCTATACTAAATATGACCTTCTGGCTCCTTTCAGCTCAGCATCTGCCACTTCAACAATGTATGAGGGCAGCCCCAATGTTAGCCTATGAAGGGAGCAGGCCTCACAGTACTGTAAAAACAAATTTAGTAGTTTTACACTACCAGGACATATAACTACACAGGTACATGTCCTGCCTTTTACCCTCACAGCACCCTGCTCTAGGGGTTACCTAGGGCACACATTAGGGGTGACTTATATGTAGTAAAAGGGGAGTTCTAGGCTTGGCAAGTACTTTTAAATGCCAAGTCGAAGTGGCAGTAAAACTGCACACACAGGCCTTGCAAAGGCAGGCCTGAGACAAGGTTAAGGGGGCTACGTAAGTGGGTGGCACAACCAGTGCTGCAGGCCCACTAGTAGCATTTAATCTACAGGGCCAAGGCACATATAGTGCACATTACTAGGGACTCATAAGTAAATTAAATTGTCCAATCAGGTATGATCCAAAGTTATCATGTTTAAAAAGGGAGAGAGCATATGCACTTTAGCACTGGTTAGCAGTGGTAAAGTGCGCAGAGTCTAAAAGCCAGCAAAACAGGGTCCAAAAAGTGGAGGGAGGCAGGCAAAAAGTTAGGGGTGAACACCCTAAGGCATGTCAGGTCTAACATGTGTCCCCCCCAACTGAAAGTGGGGAGAGCTACCTGACCTCCTGGGAGCTCTCATCGCTAAGGCGGAAGTATCTGGAGAGACCATCAGCATTGGCGTGGTCAACCCCTGGGCGATGCTCCACCATAAAGTCTATCCCCTGTAGGGAAATGGACCATCTCAAGAGTTTTGGATTCTCACCCCTCATCTGCATGAGCCATCTGAGGGGCCTGTGGTCTGTCTGAACCCGGAAGTGAGTCCCAAACAGGTAGGGTCTTAGCTTCTTCAGTTCCCAGACCACAGCAAATGCTTCTCTCTCAATAGCACTCCACCTTTGTTCCCGTGGTAATAGTCTTCTGCTAATAAAGACTACTGGTTGGTCTGGGCCCTCCTCATTTAGCTGTGCTAGAACAGCCCCTATGCCATGCTCTGAAGCGTCTGTCTGCACAATAAATTCCTGGGAGTAGTCAGGGGCCTTGAACACGGGCCGTGCACATGGCTTCCTTCAGAGAATCAAAGGCTTTCTGACAGGCCTCTGTCCAATTCACCAACCTAGGTTGTTTCTTGGAAGTGAGTTCTGTCAAGGGGGACACATTGGTACCATAGCCCTTGACAAACCTGCGGTAGTATCCAGTGACGCCCAAAAAGGCTCTCACCTCAATCTGTGTTCTAGGTGGTTGCCAGGCCTTGATAGTTTCAATCTTGGCCTGGAGTGGCTGCACCTTGCCACCACCTACTAGGTGTCCCAAGTACACCACAGAACCCTGCCCAATCTGGCACATCCTAGCCTTGATAGTCAGGCCTGCCTGTTGCAGATCCTGAAGCACCTCCTTGAGGTGGAGCAGGTGTTCCTCCCAGCTGGAACTATAGACAGCTATGTCGCCCAGGTAAGCTGCACAGAAGGCATCTTTACCAGCTAAGACCCCGCTAAGCAACCGCTGGGAGGTAGCAGGGGCATTTTTCAGCCCAAATGGCATCACCCGGAATTGGTAATCGCCATCAGGGGTGGAAAAAGCCGATCTTTCTTTAGCCCCCTCAGTCAGGCCGATCTGCCAGTACCCTGAAGTAAGATCGAACGTACTCAGGAACTTGGCAGCGCCTAGCCTGTCAACGAGCTCATCAGCTCGGGGGATGGGGTGAGCATCAGTCCGGGTGACTGAGTTGAGACCCCGGTAGTCCACACAGAACCGGAGTTCTGGCTTCGCACCTGGGGCAGTAGCCTTGGGAACCAATACCACAGGGCTGGCCCAGGGACTATTGGATTTCTCAATAACCCCCAAAGTCAACATCTTGGAGACCTCCTCCTTGATGCTGGGCCTTCACCTTATCCGACAACCTGTAAATTTTGATCTTTACAGGGGGCTGTCACCTGTGTCAATGTCATGCACACAGAGGTGGGTTAGTCCATGAGTAAGGGAGAACAGGGGGGAGAACTGCTCTAACAGCTCATAGCAGTCCCCTCTCTGGGTTAAGGTCAGGGAGTCAGAGAGAATGACACCCCCCACTGACCCATCCCCTTCTTTGACAGCGAGGAGGTCGGGGAGAGGTTCACTCTCCGCTTCCATGCCCTCATCTGTGACCAGGAGCATACTGACCTCAGACCTCTCAAAGTGAGGTTTGAGCCGGTTGTGATGGAGGACCCTTAGGGGGTTCCTAGGGGTCTTGAGGTCCACTACATAAGTGGCCTCCCCTTTATGCTCCTTGATCTCAAAGGGGCCAGTCCAGCAATACTGGAGGGCCCTGGGCTCTACTGGCTCCATCACCCAAACTTTGTCTCCAGATGAGAACTCAACTAGAGTGGCCTTCTGGTCGTACCACTCTTTCATCACCTCTTGACTGGCCTCAAGGTTACTCTGGGCCTGCTTCCAGAAGCGTTGGGTTTGTTTGCGGAGGGCCAGCATGTAGCTGACCACATCCTGGGGAGGTGACTGGGGAGCTTTCTCCCAGCCCTCCTTAACAATGCTTAGGGGTCCCCTGACGGTGACCATAGAGAAGCTCAAAGGGGCTGAACCCCACCCCTTTCTGGGGCACCTCTCTATAAACAAACAACAGGCATGTTAAGAGGACGTCCCACTTACGCCTCATGGCCTCAGTCAGGCCACCAATCATGCCTTTCAGGGTCTGGTTGAATCTCTCAACAAGCCCACTGGATTGAGGATGATAAGGGGTGGTAAACTGGTAGGTCACTCCACACTCATCCCACAGCGTCTTCATGTATGCAGACATGAGGTTTGTGCCCCTGTCAGACACGACCTCCTTAGGGAATCCCACACGGGTAAATAATCCCATCAGGGCTCTGGTCACCACCTTTGCAGTCATTGTTCTTAGAGGGATTGCCTCTGGATAGCGGGTGGCATGGTCCACCAAAACCAGGATAAACTTGTTGCCCAAGGCAGTTTTGGGGTCCAAGGGACCAACAATGTCGATACCCACCCTTTCAAAGGGGGTGCCAACGACTGGGAGTGGGAGCAGGGGAGCTTTAAGCCGTTTCCCTGCCTTCCCACTAGCCTGGCAGGTGGGGCAAGCTCTGCAGAAGTTATCTGAGGCTTTCCTCATTCTGGGCCAGTGAAAGTGGGTGTCAAGCCTGTCAAAGGTCTTGTCTTGGCCCAGGTGTCCTGCCAGGGGAATGTCATGAGCCAGGCCTAGTAGGAATTTCCGGTAACACTGGGGGACCACCAGCACACGGGGTGCCCCAGAACCTGGAATCCTACGCTCACTGTAAAGGAGATCATTCTCCCAGTAAATATGGTGAGCGCCAGAGGTGTCACCTGCTGCGTGGGCTGTGGCCTGCTTCCTCAGACCCTCAAGGGTGGGACATTCTTTCTGCGCCTTGCAGAACGCTTCCCTGGTTGGCCCCCCTTCTACTTGCCAGCCAGAAAGTTCAGGTAGGTTACCCAGGTGAGCTATGTCCTCCCCATTTGGCTCAGGGGCCTCCTCCTCCTCAGGGGCCTCGTCTACCACCGTGGGAACATTAGAGGTGGGTTTCCCGCGCCCCTGGCCCTCCCTTTTGGCAGCTGTCTGGGCCATCTTTCCAGGCTCCAGACGCCCTTGACTCCCTTCCCGGGCAGCCATGGACCGTGTGGTCATGCAGACCCAGTCAGGTAACCCTAACATCTCCAGGTGAGATCTGAGCTCTACTTCTTTCCAAGCAGTATGCTCAAGATCATTGCCTAACAGACAATTTACAGGCATAGCAGGACTCACAGCTACTTTCAGAGTACCAGAGACCCCCCCCCCACTCAAAGGGAACCAGAGCCACCGGTGAGTGACTCTCACGATTATCAGCTACTATGACCTGGTGGAATGTATTAGGGACTATCTGCTCTGTTGACACCAGCTGACTCTGGATAGTAGTCATACTGGCTCCTGTGTCACGCAGAGCCTCCACCTTCTGCCCATCAATGGTGACCCACTGCCTGTACTTGGAAGTATTTCGGGGCATGTGGGCTTTGGGCAGCATTTCTCTTTCTCCCAGGGACACTAGGGAAATCTCTACCTGCTCCCGAAAGCTATCTGGGTCCATCTCCCCTCCAAGCGCCCGGTCCGGTCCGGTAGTGGACGGTGCCCTCTTGGAGCACTGGGGGTCGCCTTTATAGTGACCATACTGGTAACACTCCATTCATTTGGGGTTGGATTTCCATGACCTATCATATGTCCCTGGCTTTTTCCCACATCTGGAAAAGGAATGGTTGCCACCCCCTCCCTGGGAATTCTTTTGGGGGGCTTTTGAGAGTTCCTTATCTGTAAGTTTATCTCCCCCCTCTTTCTTCTGTTGGGAACCCTGACCACCTTTGTGGGTGTCCCCCCCCCAGGTACCTTTTTGGACACTCTGGTGCTAATCCAGAGGTCCGCCTCCTCAGCAATCTTCCTGGGATCAGTCAGCTTACTATCTACCAAGTGCTGGCGCAACTCTGTATAGGTAACAATGAGTATATGCTCTCTCAGAATCAAGTCATATAGCCCTTTATAATTATCTACTTTGTTGCCCCGCACCCATCCATTCAGTGCCTTACTGGAAAAGTCAAAGAAATCTACCTATGTTTGTGTGGTTTGTTTGGTGCTGTCCCTGAACCTCTGACGGTATCCCTCAGGGGTCAGCCCAAACTTGGCAAGTAAAGTGGCTTTCTGAAGTGGGTATGTGTTTTGATCAGGTTGATCCAATGTGAGAAGTGTGTCCCTCCCCAATGGCGGCACATAACCCCACATAGCTACCCCCCATTGCCCTTCAGGAACCTCATGAGCCCTTAGTACAACTTCACAAGCAGCTAACCATTTATCTATGTCATCTCCCACCACAAAACTGGGCACCACATTTTTGGGTATACGAACCTTCTTTTCTCCAGCAGGTCCTGTCTTTATGCTGCCACGGTTATTGCTGGATTCAGACTGTCTCGCCTTGATCTCCAGCTTCTTGAGACTCAGTTCATGAGCCAACAATAGTTTCTTTTCAGCCAAAGCTCTTTCAGCTTCCACCTGTTGGGCTGCTCTTTCAGCGTCAGCTTGTTTGGCTTCTCTTTCAGCTTCAATCTGTTTGGCTGCTCTTTCAGCTTCAGCTTGTTTGGCTTCTCTTTCAGCTTCAATCTGTTTGGCTGCTCTTTCAGCCTCAGCTTGCTTAGCATCTCTCTCTGCCCTTCTTTCCTCCTGTTGAGCCTCAATTTTCAGTTTTGCCATTTGCAATTGGAACTCCCTTTCCTCTCTCCTTTCCTCTGCGGTCAGGCTTTGAACAGAGACACTGCTCCCTGGTCTGGAAGGGGGCACAATTGCAGTGGTAACATCATCCACAGATAGCAACAAATCCTCTGAGGGGCCATTTTCTGGCTCCTCTTCCTCATCATCCTCTTCTAAATGGACTTCTGCCCAGGCCCTCAGCGCAACTTGAAAGTCCTCCTTTTTGGAGGCCTCTTGGGTGGGTACCCTCATTGCCCTGCAGAACCCTCTTAGCTGTTTGACCGTATATGTATCCAACAGGACTAGGTCAAAGTCTCCTACTTGAGACCCCGTCAGAGACATGTTGAGTGAGGATTTAGTTTTTGAAAATTGTCAGGAAAAAATAATTTGCCAAAAAGAGATAAAAATCAAGTTGACCTTCAACTATGGGTAGGTAGTGGAATACGTAGCTACTGTATGTCACTGCACAAATACAAGTCCTATCCTCACCGCTGATCACCAATGTTAGAAATTGGGTTTTGGTTGGCAGTCAGGTTACCCTCTGTCCAAGCAAGAACCCACACTCTAGTCAGGGTAAGTCACACACAATCCAAAATCAGCCTGTGCCCACCCCCTCTGGTAGCTTGGCACGAGCAGTCAGGCTTAACTTAGAAGGCAATGTGTAAAGTATTTGTGCAATAAACCATACAATACCACAATATAGCACCATAAAAATACACCACACAGTGTTTACAAAAATATATAATATTTATCAGGATAATTGTAGGTCAAAAACGAATAAAGATGCAATGAGAAATTGTAGAGATACCACTGGGAAGTGATATAAAGTATCTTAAGTCTTTGAAAAGAAAACAAAGTATCTTTCAAGCACAAAGTACCTGGTTTGGAGTGGAAAATCTCCGCAAAGGGCCGCAGAAGAAGAGGTACGTGGAAAAATGGTGTGTGCGTCGATTTCTCCCCAGCACACACGGACTTGCGTCGTTATTTTTCACGCGGGGAAGTCATGCGTAGTTTTCCGGGGCGCGGACAGTCTATTCCTATGGGTCACGGGGATTACCAGATGTCCCGGGTCTGTACGTGGATTCTCCTGCTTGTTTTCCAGTTGCGCGTCGTTCCGCGGGGCTGTGCATCAAAGTTTCGATCTCACGGCAGGTGTCGCGTCAATTTCTCCTTGGAAGTCGGGCAGCATTGTCCTTGCGAGGCCGTGCGTCAAAGTTTCGGTCGTCCCGAAGGCGTCGCTTCGATCAGCGTCGGTATGCGGCGTTTTTCTCGCCGAACAAGCTGTGCGTCGAAAATTTTGGTGCACGAAGCGTCCAAGTGAAAAAGAGAAGTCGTTTTGGTCCTGAGACTTCAGGGAACAGGAGGCAAGCTCTATCCAAGCCCTTGGAGAGCACTTTCACAGCCAAACAAGAGCTCAGCAAGGCAGCACGCCAACAGCAAGGCAGCAGTCCTTTGTAGAAAAGCAGACAGGTGAGTCCTTTGAGCAGCCAGGCAGTTCTTCTTGGCAGGATGTAGTTTCTGGTTCAGGTTTCTTCGCCAGCAAGTGTCTGATGAGGTAGGGCAGAGGCCCAGTTATATACCCAAATGTGCCTTTGAAGTGGGGGAGACTTCAAAGAGTGGCTAAGAAGTGCACCAGGTCCCCTTTCAGTTCAATCCTGTCTGCCAGGGTACCAGTAGGGGATGTGGCAGTCCTTTGTGTGAGAGCAGGCCCTCCACCCTCCATGCCCAGGAAGACCCATTCAAAATGCAGATGTATGCAAGTGAGGCTGAGTACCCTGTGTTTGGGGTGTGTCTGAGTGAATGCACAAGGAGCTGTCAACTAAGCCCAGCCAGACGTGGATTGTAAGGCACAGAAAGATTTAAGTGCAAAGAAAGGCTCACTTTCTAAAAGTGGCATTTCTAGAATAGTAATATTAAATCCAACTTCACCAGTCAGCAGGATCTTATATTACCATTCTGGCCATACTAAATATGACCTTCCTACTCCTTTCAGATCAGCAGCTACCACTTCAATACTGTATGAGGGCAGCCCCAATGTTAGCCTATGAAGGGAGCAGGCCTCACAGTAGTGCAAAACCAATTTAGGAGTTTTACACTACCAGGACATGTAAACTACACAGGTACATGACCTGCCTTTCACCCACACAGCACCCTGCTCTAAGGGTTACCTAGGGCACACGTTAGAGGTGACTTATATGTGGAGAAAGGGGAGGTTTAGGCTTGGCAAGTACTTTTAAATGCCAAGGCGAGGTGGCAGTGAAACTGCACACACAGGCCCTGCAATGGCAGGCCTGAGACAAGGAAAAGGGGCTATTTAAGTGGGTGGCACAACCAGTGCTGCAGGCCCACTAGTAGCATTTAATCTACCGGCCCTATGCACATAAAGTGCACATTACTAGGGACTTATAAGTAAATTAATAGTCCAATCAGGTATGATTCAAGGTTACCATGTTTTAGGGGAGAGAGCATATGCACTTTAGCACTGGTTAGCAGTGGTAAAGTGCGCAGAGTCTAAAAGCCAGCAAAAACAGTGTCCAAAAAGTGGAGGGAGGCAGGCAAAATGTTAGGGGTGACTACCCTAAGGCTGTCAGGTCTAACAGGATTATTTTCTCTTTTTCATTTTTACGGTTTGTGATCCTGTTTAATGCTGGTGGATATTATCACAAACATTGCCTTTATCAAGCACAAATGAACATAGTCTCCCGTAACTTACAAAACACTTATACAGCTTGTATTAACAAGGTTGGAACGGACATAATTCGCTAATGGAGGCCACTTTCTATTTGTTTCCTGGACGTATTTTCTGTTCCAGTCCTACTCTGACCGCCGATGTGGTTGCAGTTGGCGCACGACATTGGTAGGTAACCCTTCTATTTTTGGCAGCAAATCTGGAGTTGTAGACCTAAAAACGGGATAAAATGTAGGAGGTTCAACACTGCCAGGAACTGCTTAGGCACGTTCTCATGAGTATGATTATTTTTCTCATTAAAATGTTGCCAGGACCATACAGGAGGAAATGATGTTATGTCATGGGTTCAGAAGCAACAGAGGATGTCTGGCAGGGCATCCAGATACTGCGTGGAAACGTTCTGAGAATCAAAGGAGACTGCGAGCCTTGCTAACAGGCTCCATTAATCTGAGGCAGGGGAAATGATCCCGCACACATTGTGCAGCGAGAACGGGATTACGAGGCCGGTCAGATGGATGCTGTTCTGTGAGCCAGGAGCTGGGGCGCTGTGGTAACACGCAGTGCTGTAGCAGATGCCGGAGAGCAACTGTACGCTGTGCTGTGAATCCAAGATTAGACCACGGGGCACGTGTACGGCGAGCTGTTCTTCACCAGCCTGCATCCCACAGCAGTTTTACAGCTGTGTGTGGATAAGGATGGAGCCATACGCAGACACGCACTGCATGAATACATACAAAAGACATCAACAAGCAGCATAAAGCATCCATCTGAAAAAATGGAAGAGCGAGAAAGTGAAGGCGTTGACCCCTTGAGGAAACCAAGACCCACCCTTGCATTATCGAATGAGCGATGCTAAGCATGTTTTAGTTTTAACTCCTTCTTCTTTCGATTGTTTCCTTGTTTTTGATATGTATACATAATGGATTTAATCACTGATCGATTCACCACGGATATATTTTGTGTACCGTCTGTGAATTTTTCTCAATAATATAAAAATTATTAAAGAGATGTTTTGCGTCACTCTTAATATATCCATATTGCATTTTAATTCAATTCATATAACTTTGTATACATATTTTACTGCCACTAACGAAGCTTTAAAGCGATTTAAGCAGCACGCGAGCCCGAAGCCAGTGCTTAGTCAAGTGGCTATTGTCACGGAAAACACTCTGTAGAGAAGGAAAATGAAACAATGTGTTCGTCTCACGACAGCTTTGGGATTCTTAGAGAGGTACACTCGGCAAAGTACGCCAATATTCTCAAAATATATGAACATGAATTTATTATGCCTATATTTTTTGGCAGTTAGTCAATATTTGTTTACTTGTTTACTTGGAGCTTAAAGTCTTTAAAAGGTTCCGCCATCAAAACACATTGATTTAAATAAATAATAAAACTAACGCTCGAGTTAAAAGAGATAAATAACAATCCAATTAATGTAACCTTCTAAATAAAACCACTTATAAGATAGATTCCTCACTAACACTTCCTTCACAGAAAATACATATCTCCACAGTGCTCATGTTACATACGCACAAGACCGTGGATACCTCTTGAGCGTAAGTAAGACTATCCTGAGCGGGGTTATACTATGAACTTGTTTACCTAGTACTAGCCTGGTTCTTGTACTATTTAAACACATGACGAGCTGTTAATATGTAATCTCTTTTGTACGGCTGCATTTCAAAGTCCAAACTCAGATTTCGCCACGTTCTCGGATACCGTACTCTGTTTCATCGGAGTTTTTATTAGCAGACTTCGATGGGGAAGCAAGCCGTTTTCTCAAAGAGGTCGTAACATATCTCTAAATACAACAAAGGTGCCCATTATGAGGAATCAACGCTTGAGAATGGTCAATTTCCCACATTCATCTTTTAAGTATGAAGCGTTCATCACAAGACTAAAACAGTATGAAGTTAAATCTGTCTAAATATCGACACGAATCAGAGTTGAAAAAAATAAAGCCCGCATGCCTCTAGGTGTACGTGGTTGCTAGGTAACGCCATTCTCTCACAGACACACACATCTTTGTAATATATTTATTTTTCCATTAGAGAGAGTCCTGCTTCAAGCCATCTGGGCACCCGTGTAAGCAATAGGAAGGGGGGAAAAAAATCAGTGAAGGAAACGAATAAAGGCAAATAAAAATAAACACATTTGACGTTATGAAATGGGAAAGTACCGGAACAATACTTATATATTGATGTCTAGACAGCCCCATGGGAAGATATATGGAAAATGCCCGCGTAGTGAAAACGCATGTGACGCGCCCTCTTATTTTAATTCAAAAGAAGTGAGGTAAACAGGTTGCTGAATGAGAAAATGATAATACGTATCCTAAACTTCAAGGAAGAATGTAGATGCAAACAAAAATAAGTAGATAAAATAAATATACCGCCAAAAAGAAAGTTAACTGGCACAGAAATAAACACTAGCATGAGAAATAGTGATAGAAGACAATCACTACAAATTTAAATTCATATATAATTATTTAATTTATTTTATGAATTTATAGACCACACATTTACCTGCAAAGGTGTACTAGTGCTAATAAACTGTTAAAGAATCTACAACACAGTGTCAAAGGAAGGTCTAAGCTAAAAAGTCATGTTTTAAAGGCAATGTAGATTTGGGCCTACCACAGTTCAAAGGGTAAGGAAATATATTTTCCACCCGCTTTGGCACACCTTTCTAATCATAGACACCACACAATGGTGAAGGCAAGAGTTGAAGGATCTTGATTAGTATGGATTCTTCAATATGTTGTGCTCAAAAGTTGGCAACCTGTGCAGATTTTTAAAATGGTATGAAATAGGAGTCGTCAGAGGAAGCTTTAGCAGGGACTAGGTCACCCTATTCTGTATGTGTTTAAGATAATGTATAACATATAAAGATAACCCCAAATAAAGGGTTTTACTCCAATCAAGGCATGCACCAAGAACTGCATAGATGACGTGGAAGTGTGTCTTTTCATGTACAAACAGGGAAGCTCTTCTTTAAAATCTACAAGCGATAGTAACAGCAGGCTGAACACTTTCACCACTTATGGTCTACAGGATAGTTCATCATGGAGCTATGTTTCTTACTGACTGGGTAGGAATGGCCCACTGGCACAGAGAAACTGGGCAGCAAGATTTATTCCAAATAGAAGAATGACCACCTACCACCGAAAGGTCGGATTTTTCAGTGTCCAGCCTTAAGAAGTTGCTCTTCATCCAATCTGAGATTACTGCAAAAAATATTTTTTACCAGGTCGACATCAGTGTCGAGCCTGGGGATAAGTGGAGTCTCAATAGTTTAACACATACAGGACAATTTGAAAAATGTAACTAATCTGATCATGGAGAGAAATAAAGATCGTATCTAAATATAGTATAGGGTAGAGCTCAGAGAAAATTCCTGTGGCATTACAAAAGACAGATAGATGGATGTCAAACAGTAGGGTGGCCACAGAGCCTAGATTTAGCAGCCATTTGGGAGATGGTGAGAAATGCAGTAGACAGATCAAGAAGGATTCAAAATCATGCACAGTTCAATTTGAACTGCCAGTAAAGTTTCCTGAGGCCCATGATGAATAGAGATAATCATTTCCATTTGTTCACAACAGGTTACACAATAGGATGGAATGATGATTTGGCCTTGTTCTCACTTGATGGACAATAATTTGCTTAAATAGAATGCTAAATGTCTACGCATCTTTAGGTATTTAACATATCTTTTAATTATCTGGCCTGGGGAAAGATGCAATCTGATGTCGTACTTCATGATATGTGGTAGAAAAAAAGATAGGTTTCTAGAAAGAGCTTAATCACATGACGAGAAAGTATGCCTGACTCCAAGTTTGGAGGCCACAGTACACTAGGCCATTTTAAGTGGAGCCAGAAGAAAACATGTTTATATGGAGAGTTTATCAAAAACGTTCCTGGTTTGGAAAGAAGGGTAGAGATAGTAAAAGTGATTCACAACAGTTGGTGGTGAACTAGGGAACTGGAAACATAGTGTGAGAAGAGAGTTTGGAGCTGCAAAAGAGGAGTGAGAGATTCAGAGCGAACGCTGACAGGCATGGTGCAAAACCAATCATGGTGTGCTTGAGATCCAGATCAGGGAGGACTGGCCTTGCAGTTTGGACTAGACTATCCCTATTGGAGCAGGAGTGAGGATTGATTTGCAAATGGCTGGGTTCAAATCGAGGTGGTATGTTGGACAAAAGAACTATGGAATCCTAACCTGAATGATTTTCAGTAGTTAGACTTACTGAAAGTATTTCTCCTGTCACCTTATGAGTGTTTGAGGAGCCAAGTGAGGCCACACCATGAAAGAAACGTTTTCAAGCAAGAAGCAATAGCAGAGGACATAGGCTGGAGAAAAAAGAGATTTTGGTAAGAAACATTTATTCTGAAGGGGAGTATTCCATTAGAATTGGAAAATTACTCAGAATGTTGTTTCCTAAGATATATAAAATGCAATTAACAATACAAATACACTTTTCCTATTTTCCTATGGAAACTAGGTACTATATATATATATATACATATTTAGTACCTAGTTTCCATAGGAAAATAGGAAAAGCAATTTTGTTTTGCTATTAACTTTGGTGCCTGTTAGAAATGGGGTCTTTGGTTGACAGGCAAGCAAGGACCCTCACTCTAGTCAGGGTAAAAGAGAATCACCCTCAGCTAACCCCTGCTTACCCCCTTGGTAGCTTGGCAGAGCAGTAGGCTTAACCTCAGAGTGCTAGGTGTAAAGTATTTGTACCAACACACACAGTAACTTAATGAAAACACTACAAAATGACACAACACCGGTTTAGAAAAATAGGAAATATTTATCTAAACAAAACAAGACCAAAACGACAAAAATCCGACATACACAAGTCAAGTTATGAATTTTTAAAGATAAAACTCAAAAATAGCGCTTAGAAACAAAAATGCTTCGATGAGATGTTAACACGGCGTCGTGATGGAGTCGTTCCAAACAAGCCGACACCAGCGGCGCCGGACTCGGAGTCGTGTAGACCCCCAAGTACAGTACCTTTGGTGAAGAGTGAAAACAAGCCGATGTGCGAAGTTGGGGATCGTGGCATCTGAGCGAAACGTTGAATCCGTGCACTTCGAGCGACGTCGGTCACGAAGTGGTGCAGCGACTTCCACGGAGTCGTGGACTTCAGCAGGGCTGCTGCGGCATCGGGACTGCGAAGAGCGTCGCGTTCCAGCGAAGGTCACGGCGTCGGGTGCAGGCGGCGTTACCTGATTCAGCAGCGGCGTCGGTCCGGAGTCGTCCGAAGTAGATTTCCTTGGATTTCCACCAGCTTTCCTTTCAAGGGCCCAGGGACTGGATAGGGCACCGCTTGTCAGAGCAGGAGTCTCTCCAGAGACTCCAGGTGCTGGCAGAGAGAAGTCTTTGCTGTCCCTGAGACTTCAAACAACAGGAGGCAAGCTCTAAATCAAGCCCTTGGAGATTTCTTCACAAGATGGAAGGCACACAAAGTCCAGTCTTTGCCCTCTTACTCTGGCAGAAGCAGCACTGCAGGAAAGCTCCACAAAGCACAGTCACAGGCAGGGCAGCACTTCTTCCTCAGCTATCAGCTCTTCTCCAGGCAGAGGTTCCTCTTGGTTCCAGAATTGTTTCTAAAGTCTGTAGATTTGGGTGCCCTTCTTATACCCATTTTAGTCTTTGAAGTCACCTTTCTTCAAAGGGGACTCACACCTACTTGTGAAATCCTGCCTTGCCCAGGCAAGGCCTCAGACACACACCAGGGGGTTGGAGTCTGCATTGTCAGAGACAGGCATAGTCATTTCAGATGAGAGTGACCACTCCACCCCTCCCTCCTAGCAGAGATGGCTAATCAGGAAATGCAGGTTACACCCCAGCTACCTCTGTGTCACTGTCTGGTGTGAGGTGAAAAACAACCCAACTGTCAAACTGACCCAGACAGGGAATCGACAAACACGGCAGAGTCACAGAATGGTTTAAGCAAGAAAATGCTCTCTTTCTAAAAGTGGCATTTTCAAACGCACAATCTCAAAATCAACTTTACTAAAAGATGTATTTTTAAATTGTGAGTTCAGGGACCCCAAACTCCACATGTCCATCTACTCTCTAGGGGAATCTACACTTTAATCATATTTAAAGGTAGCCCCCATATTATCCTATGAGAGAGACAGGCCTTGCAACAGTGAAAAACGAAGTTGGCAGTATTTCACTGTCAGGACATATAAACCACATTACTATATGTCCTACCTTATCCATACACTGCACCCTGCCCTTGGGGCTACCTAGGGCCTACCTTAGGGGTGCCTTACATGTAAGAAAAGGGAAGGTTTAGACCTTGCCAAGTCGAATTTACAGTGTAAAAATACACACATAGACACTGCAGTGACCGGTCTGAGACATGATTACAGGGTTACTTGTGTGGGTGGCACAACCAGTGCTGCAGGCCCACTAGTAACATTTGATTTACAGGCCCTGGGCACCCCTAGTGCACTTTACTAGGGACTTAACAGTAAAACAAAGATGCCAATCATGGAGAACCAATTACGTACATATTTTAAACAGGAGCACTTGCACTTTAGCACTGGTTAGCTGTGGTAAAGTGCCCAGAGTAACAAAAACAGTAAAATCAGAGTCCAGCACACATCAACAACCTGAGGAACAGAGGCAAAAAGTTAAGGGAGACCACGCCAAGGATGAAAAGTCTAACAGTGCCCTTTGATGAATCGTCATGAAATTCTCAAAACAAATTTGCCACTCCCTTCAGCTGCTCTCTTGAAAGTTTTAGGGTACCGTAATTCCTCAAGCGAGGGCTGAGAAAAAGGAGGGGTCCCAAAACAACTTTTTCCCCTGCAATTTCTAACAAGGATTTTGAATACAACTACAGCCCAAACAGTTGAACCTAATTACACCAAATTTGGCAGAAAGCTAGATCTTAGTCCAGAAAGAGTGAGTTTGGTAATTTGGTGTAAATCTATTAAGTAGTTTTGGAATTATTGTAGAAAAAAGATTTAAGTATTATATAGCGACACAGAGGGTGTGCGAATCCGACAGATCTCAACATGAAATCTGTTTGGCTACCAACCCTTCAACCAGGAAGTGGTAGCAGCTATCTTGGGACTCAGCCAAGTCCCAAGGAAAAACAACAACAAAAAAATGTAAGGGGTGTTGGAGCATTTTCATCCTTTGCAGGAATCAATGCTCAACAAGGTCAATGGATCTTTGAACCCTGCAAAGGATATGGTAGAACCATACAACCAAATTTCAATACAAACTAATCAAATTACACAGTATGACCAATGTGGCCATACAAGGAAAACTTCAGTCAGCAATAAAGTTAAGGGTTTTATTCAAAACTTAAACTCAGAGTCACGTAGACAATTTGCAAGACAAAATTGTAAAGATACAGAATCAGCAAGGGTTGACCAAGGTGACGTAAGAGGTTCAGGTGAACTAGCATTAGAACTAGGCACTCAACAAAGACTATACAAAACATCAATAAGATGATTTGGTGTACAGAGAATAAATGTTGCTCTGTTTTAATATGCATTAAGGCAGTTCAAATCATTAAAGTTTAATTTATCTCAGCATAGGGAAATCCTACAGTTAGCCAATCAGGGGAAAATGTGTGGGCATAACACATGCGGGCAAAAGATAAAAAGGGCAAAACGAATTTGAAAACGGCATTCTCGGGCAACAAGTTACTAACTAAGGTGGGTAAAAGGAAGGTAAAAAGGGAAAGTGTCAACATGTCAAAAGCTCAGTCAAGAATCTTCTTTATAGGCTAAGGAGAAAACCTCCAAATCTACAAAAGGCATTTCAAAGGGGCAAAGGCAGAGAGGAAGATACTTCTCCAAGGGGCCAGCATGCAGCATATCTGATTCTTCTTGGAGGTCCAGGAATTCTAATCAGGTTCTATCTGAATTCTGACCAAAGTCCTGCTGGGCACTGATATATCTTAGTTCATATGGCAAACTGATTCATCAGGGCAAATGTTCATTTGACGTCATTCAATAGCTAACTTTCATACGACTGCAACTTGAAACATTTTCAGGTTTTCCCAAGTCGGTCATATCATGTCCATCTGTGTAATTCCATACAAGACTGAAACAAATGTTTAAAGTGCTAGGCCACAGTCCAGGGTGTTACCCATACAGGGTCAAATGCTTACAACTCTCTATGTGCAAATCAACAGACATCTATTATTAAACCAGTCTTCTCATGGGAACAGAGTCTAAAAGAAAGGTACATGATATCCAGAGGACAAAATTGTTTGTACCGCCCGGAAATACAGGGCCTACTAGGCCTCACTTAGGCTAAGACAAGTGAGTTAATACAGCACACCAATACATTCCAATAAAACACATTTTTATATGCAAACTATAAATTGTGCATTAATAAATCTTCATTAGCATATATTACAGTACATTTAAATGAAATAACTCTGTTAATACATTTCAGTCAATATAACACAGAACTACATCTTTCTCTTTTTGCATAAGTATTTAAAACATTATTAGAAATGTAATATTGTTTCAATATAGACTAATAGTTTTGACTCTTAAGTATAACATAATATCAATTTAATCCTTCAAATATTTAAACTTCAATACCGCCTATGTCTAAGTCTCTAGTCAAAACGAATGAACACTAAAATGCATTCTGGGTGCATCCCTCTATAGTCAAACTAATAGTACTTTTATTAACATAATGCATCGATTGTCACAAAGAGATGATCACTGTGACATGAGGGACAGTACTAAGGTTTCTGCCATCTCAGGGGGAAGGGTAGGAATACCCCGACCCCAGGCCTGAAACTACAGAAACTATAACTCGTGCCCTAAGGTAACTATAACTCAAGCCCTTGCCATGCACTGTTAATAACCACACATATTACATCAGTCATGGGATCTTCTATGACATCATTGATAATATCACTACAACATTTGCAGTAAAGTTATTGATGAGAAAACTGTGCATGGTGGGGGTGTGAGTTATAGTTATCAAGAGTTGAAGTTTCTTGAGATAAGTATAGCTAAACCTGCTGAATTCCTATGGTTTCTGTGTGTAACATCTGAACCTAACTATGTCACTGTAACCTTTGGTTTTTATAGTGAATTATATATGTGTATCGATGCATTAATTCCTGAGCTAGATACACATTTGCATATACAGACTAGGGGTGTGCGAAATTTGTGTTATTTGTTTTTGCATAATTATATGAATTTCCACAAAAATGTTATGTAAATACACGAAATGCTAAACTGGGATATATTTTAAAGAGAATCTCATCCTAGAGGACGAATTGCAGTGTAAAGAATACAGCCCAAAACACACACGTTGCAAACAATCGTAGCTCGCATTGTGGTCTGTTCCATTGCTCCCATGCTCTCGTGGCATATTTACAAAAGATGACATGTGGGTGTAATTTTAGAAATTGCGCATAACAAACATGACACAAAATGCATACAATCACGCAAGATCACGCTGGCGTGAAATACATTTTGCTTGGACATTTTTACTGATCATTAGCTGCTCTCCAATTTAAAACACAAATAGTGAAAGATCTGCATGGCAGTAGTACATCCAGTTTCAGTACAAAATTGCTCAGATCTCAGACCTCTCGAGTAACTGGATTAAAGTATTCAACTGAAAGATTTGTTTTCAGATATATTCTTGAACTTCACAAACTGCTAAGGTTTTCCTGCTTATCTTTTGGAGATTAAGTGACGCCAGAACATGGCTGGCATTCCTTTAGCGAGATGCTTTTGTGTATGGTATTCTGTGATGAGACCCGACCTTTTTGTAACCTGGGAAACGGAGGTCTAGAACCTTTCATGTCTGAATGCCTACTACATATTGCTGAAGAGATGTCCGAGTGGTTTACTCAAAACGTTCAGTTGACTTTAATAATATTAAAACCTTTTTGTTCCTTAACAAGTTATATTGTCAGTGATATCCACAACATACAGATTCCTTTTTTATTAACACCATGGGCCAGATGTATCATCACGGCCCTTTGCGATTCGGAATTAGTGATTTTTAAGAAATCGCTATTTCCGACTCGCAAAGTGCCATGTATCACATTTGCGAATCGGTAATAGCGATTTCTTAAAAATCGCAAATGCTATTACAGATTCGCAAGTTGCAATACCAGCCCCATTCGCAGATATGGGCCTGTTGGCCCATATCTGCGAATTGTTTGCATTTCCAAAATTGCGATTTCTGAACCAGAAATCGCAATTTTGGAAATACAAAACCCCAGGGTGCTGGGGGGCTAAGGCCCCCTCTGCTGCACCCCAAAAGTTTTTGGGGGAACATGTAAGGTGCACACATGCCAAAAGGGCATGTGTGTTTTACATGTACAATTTAAAAATGCATTTTAAATGCATTTTAAAATTTTGCACATGGTTACCACCAAGTTCAACTTGGTGGTAATAAGCGATTCCTAAATGCCAAAATCGCATTTAGGAATGGCTCCATACATGTGCTAAGAAATCGCAAATAAGGAATCCATATTTGCGATTTCTAATTTAGAGCGTCGCAATTTGCGACTCTCTAAACAGGGTCGCAATTTTAAGGAATCGCTATTTTAGCGATTCCTTAAAATTGCGTTCAGAATGTATTTTGTACATTCTGAAATGGCATTTTGCATTCGCAAACGGGCATTCGCACCGTTTGCGAATGTAAAATGCTTTCATACATCTGGCCCCAAGAGAAGCAGCCTTGGAAGCTTAGAGGAAAAGAAGGCATTAATTGCCCCGTCAGATTTGCATTGAGGTACATAAAATCAATTGAAAGGATAACACGGTCAATCGCTATTTTGAGATATAAGTCCAAAAAACTGTTGTATGTATACAATGTCGCCACATCCCAGTGAATTACTTTTATATTGCCAACGCGAGTTTTTAATGTGCCTACAGTACAAATGTAAGTGAGACTTTCACGTGTACAGCTCAGAGCTGTGTTTTAAAAAAGGAGTAGATTCAGTCATTGCGTGCGTTCAACATAGGAATCCGCAATATACATTTCTGTCTAAGGCACATTAGTCAGCGCATATTAATGTATGTTGTGAATGTAAGGGAAGATCACTGTGAAACGTGAATGCTGTTTAAACTAATCTCCACTTTTATCTTCGACTTTGAATGTTATTATGTGATGGAAATTGTTAGGAGAAAGAGTGGAGATTGCCAATGTACTAGTAATTGTGGGCCAGATTTATTTATGTGCTTTAAATTAAGACAAGTGGTAGAAAGTTGAAGACATTGGTACTTTTTCGAGATAGTGTACCAAGCACATATTTTTATTGAAAGCAAATCAAGTGTTCTCTTCTCCGTGCTGCACAAGACGGAATGGAATTCGGTTTTTTGATAAGCCAAAAATGTATTGCATAATTATAGCCGGTCAGGAAACATATTGTGATGCAATGCCGTGCATTGATTACTGAATAAATGAATTACTGCAGAGCTTTTGTTTTTAACGGTGCTCTTTTTAAACTACCATATGGTCACAATACAAGTGGAATATTTCACTGCTGATTATTTTAATGTTAAGGAGCGCTGAATATCTAAAAATGATATTGGCTTGATTCTGGCTATATTAATTTCTTATAAATAACGGAATACGTTGACCTGTTCTGGACTGTAATCTCCCATGCAATGAACTGACACGAGTCTATTCTAAGTGATTGTAAGTGTTGCAAATGTAATTGCAGAATTGAACACGTATCTGGAAAATAACCAGCCTGAAATGATATCACTAGCAGAGTCTTATTGGCATGTAAACATCTTTTGACTGAATAGTGGTGACTGGTAATGGACCATGCTGCACAGTTTACAAAAACCCAAGCCTTCCTTTATAGAGAAGTATATATTTTCCACTACAAATACCCATCATTTCCAATATAGCACTAGACTATATTTCTCAACAAAAAGCTCAGAAATTCCCTCAGACCTTTGTGCCTCTTCCTTAGACCAGTGCCTCCAAGCAACAGATGCCTCCTATCAATGAAGCACTGCATGCTACTAAACCATTTCAAGCTTAACTCATCAAAATATGGAGTCTTAGGTAACTGAAAAATGTACCACACAATTTCCCCATCTGGTCCTAAGGATGTCAATCATGCATGACAAATGTAGGAACCTCTTACTGGATCAACATGAAGCATGTCAGGACACCATCTAGAGTATAAGATACATTACAAATTATATATATATATATATATATATATATATATATATATATATATATATATATATATATGTTACTCCTGACAGCTTTAAGGTGGTCATCCCCCAACTTTTTGCCTACCTCCGTCCACTTTTCTGACAGTTTTTGCTGGTTCTAGGACTCTGCGCACTTTACCACTGCTAACTAGTGCTAATGTGTATATGCTCTCTTCCTTAAACATGGTAACCTGGGTTTATCCCCAAATGGCCTAGTTGATTTACTTCTAAGTCCCTAGTAAAGTGCACTACATGTGCCCAGGGCCTGTAAATTAAATGCTACTAGTGGGCCTTCAGCACTCATTGTTCCACCCACATAAGTATCCCCTTAACCATGCCTCAGGCCTGCCATTGCAAGGCCTGTGTGTGCAGTGTACAGCCACTTCTACTTGGCATTTAAAAGTACAGCCAAACCTTAAACTTCCCCTTTTCTACATATAAGTCACCCCTAAGGTAGGCCCCAGGTAACCCATAGGGCAAGGTGCTACGTAGGTAAAAGGCAGGACATGTACACATGTGTTTTATATGTCCTGGTCATGACAAGCTCAATTCATTTTCCACTACTGTGAGGCCTGCTCCTTTCACAGAGTAGCATTAGGACTGCCATCATATACTTTTTTGAGTGGTTGACTCTGATCTGAAAGGGGTAACCAGGTCATATTTAGTATGGCCAGAATGGTAATAGAAAATCCTGCGTATTGGTGAGGTTGGATTTTATATTGATATTTTAGAAATGCCACTTTTAGAAAGTGAGCATTTTTCTGCACTAAAAAAAAACATCTGTGCCTTACAGCCTGTCTCCAATCAATGCCTGGGCTGGTTGACAGCTCCCTTGTGCATTTCCCCCAGACAACCACAAACACAGGACACTCAGTCACACCTGCACTCATCTGCATATTGAATGGGTCTTCCTGGGCTGGAAGGGTGGAGGGCCTGACACTTACATTTCAAAGGTTTTTCCGATGATCTTCTACGTTAAGCTCCACTTGGGACACCAACGCCACAGACAACGGTGAGTTCAGCCGCCTAGCACACAAGGGAGGGAGGGAGGAAAATCACAGTGAAACACACACACGCACACAAAACACACTCGATACACACACACCATACACACAATGAGCTGCACACGTGAAACAATTTGCCCCCAATACACGGCAGAATAATGCAAGGGCAACAGGAATGGATGAAAGTGATTGTATTCAAATCATCATCTAAAAAACTATTGATTTGTTAATGAAACAGATATGTACACATCTACACAAAGGGACATCGCCTAGTCCAATGTTCAAAGGGCCCACATGACCACAGGTCACAGTCTAAGGCACAACTCGAATCATGACTTCATTCGGATAGAACACTGCAGGGGCATCAGTTTGCAAGTGGGCAGGCACCTCAGGGGGAGGGTGGGGGGCACCTCAGCCAGATGCGGGAACAAGCCCACTGGTTCTGAGGGGGCTCCATGCCCATTGCTCTGTCCTGGGGAGTGCAAGGCCACAGTCTCTCAGGTGGGTGAATTTACCACTGGTTCTGGATGGGGCAACATGCCCATTGCTCTGTCTTGGGGAGTGCAAGGCCACAGACTCTTGAGTGGGTGACTTTCTCACTGGTTCTGGATGGGGCAACATGCCCATTGCTCTGTCCTGGGGAGTGCAATGCCACAGTCTCTCAGGTGGGTGACTTTCCCACTGGTTCTGGATGCAGCAACATGCCCATTGCTCTGGCCTAGGGAGTGCTAGGCCACAGTCTCTCAAGTGGGTGACTTGCCCACTGGTTCTGGATGGGGCAAAATGCCCATTGCTCCGTCCTGGGGAGTGCAAGGCCACAGTCTCTCAGGTGGGTGACTTTTCCACTGGTTCTGGATGGGGCAACATGCCCATTGGTCTGTCCTGGGGAGTGCAAGGCTACAGTCTCTCATGTGAGTGACTTCCCCACTGGTTCTGGAAAGGGCCCCTCGTACAGCAGCCCCTGGAGGGTGGCCTCAATGGCATCTGCTGGTGGTGATGGCTGCAGTGGGGTGGTGGATGGAGGTACCTCCTGGGCAGCCTTTGCAGTTGATGATGGCTGCAGTGTGGTGGTGGATGGAGGTGTCTCCTGGGCAGCCTCTGCAGTTGGTGATGGCTGCAGTGTGGTGGTGGATGGAGGTGCCCCCTGAGCAGCCTCTGAAGGTGGGGATGTTTGCACTTCCTTAGCTGTCGGTGGGGGCCCCATGACCACTGGTGGTGGTAGAGGTGTCACCCTGACAGCCTCCGCTGGAGTGGAGGGCTTCATCTCCTCAATTACATGGGGCGTGGATTTCTTACCCTTCCTGGCAGGGGTGGATGGCTTCTTGCCCTTCTTGGATTGAGGTGCAGGCTCCTTTCCCTTCTTGGATGGAGGTGCTGGCTCCTTCCCCTTCTTGCCTGGAGGTGCAGGCTCCTTCCCCTTCTTGCCTGGAGGTGTGGTATCCTTAACTCCACGAGTAGGTGGTTCCACCACTTTCTCAGTGGATTGTTTGGCTGAGGTGCTGGGCTGGGTCTTTGGTACCCTGCTCATACGGGTAGGATAAGGGGAGGGAAGAGGTCAAGTTGGGCAAGGAAAAGCTTTTTAGGGATGATGGGGTGGGAGGAGTGATGGGAGTGGCGGTAGAGGGAGTGTTTGTAGGAGGTTCATGTCTGCTGGATTTGGGTGCAGGTGTGTGGGCATGGGCAGGATGCTGATGTTAGGTGGATGGCTGTTGGATGTGTGAGCGCTTGCGATTGTGTCCTTTAGGAGGGGGAGACAGACAGGTTGGGAGAGGATAGAGGGGACATGTGCATGGCTGTTGTGGAGGTGTCTGCTAGTGAGGTGTGTGCTGCTTGGTGTGGTGATGCTGGTGGTGGCTGTTGATGCAGTGCATGCAGTTGTGAGTGTGGACATGACTGGGAAGGAGGTGGAGGAGGAGGAGGGGAGACAGTGGAGGCAGTGGATGTTGTGTCTGCAACTGGATGGTGTTTGCGTGAGTGCTTGTGTGATGAAGCTTGGTGCTTGTGTTTGCCTGTGACACTCTTGGGTGTTGTCTTGTGTGCATGCTCATCTGTGTGTGTGCCTGGGATGGTTTTGGGGTTGAGGTGAATGGGACTGGGAAGTTGTAGTTGAAGGGGGGACAGTAGAAACAGGGACAATGGTTGCCATCAGAGAGGAGGCCAGAGCCTGAATCGAACTCTGTTGGGCCGCCAATCCACTGTGAATGCCCTCCAGGAATGCATTCACCAGCCCCTGGATGGCATTCACAATGGTTGATTGCCCTACAGAGATGGATCTGAGGAGGTCAATAACCTCTACACTCAAGGCAGCAGGGCTCACTGGAGCAGGGCCTGAGTTGCCTGGGGTGAAGGAGATGCCCACCCCCTGGGTGAGCGGGCATGGGCAACTCACTGAGGGGCTACTGGGAGGGCGGTGCTGGTATGGGGGTGGCAGCTGTACCTGCAGCTGGGGTGGTCACAGAGGTGTCCACCACCACCAGGGAGCTCCCATCGGAGGAGGTATCTGAGCCTATATTGTCACCTCCAGTCTCCGCCGTGGTGCTCCCCTCACCCTCCGTCCCACTGGTTCCCTCGGCATCAGTGGACTCTGCCTCCTGGGTCCTGTGGGATGCAGCTCCCTCTGTCGTCAGATGATGCTAATGCACACAAGGACATGATGACAAAACAAGAAAGGGGGTAGAGAGACAAAGGATACACTGGGTCAATGACTGCACCAACACCACTATTGTAATACACATCACCGTCACACGCAAGGAACAGGCTTAAGCACTATGCATTGCACTACCAGTGATATGACTAGTTACTAATGCAAGATGAGGACCACACACTGTCAACTACAGCACTCTTTGGACACACGATGCCCTGCCTGAAATGGGCTGCTAACAAGCTAGGTTACCTGTATTTTCCATACCTTTCAGATGACCCACGCTGCAATGTCTAGCCTGGCCTTAAGAGCACCCACTAACCCACATCCACCACCTGGGTACCATCACACCTGCCAGAATATGTAACGATACACACTGTACTAACCCCCTTGTGGCTGCTGTGATTCCCTCAAGCGCCCATCCAGCTAAGGGTAGGCCACTGCCAGTATGTGGGCAATTAGGGGGGTCAGGGTCCAACGGGCCCCCCTTCCTCGTTGGGAGGCCATACCCAGCTGGGCCTCCGCAATCTTCCATGCCCAGCTTCTCAGGTCCTCCCACCGTTTCCAACAGTGGGTGCTCAGCCTGCCATAGACCCCCAGGGTACGCACGTCCTTGGTGATAGCACGCTATATTCAATTCTTTTGATGGGTGCTGACTTGCAGAGGTAATACAGACAGGAGAACACCATTAAACAAACAGTCAAGCCTGTCACACAAATGGCTCACCATACCCGTTTCCATCACCATTGGCACACACATCGCCCAGCGCACAACATGTACACTGACACAAGACATTCCCCCACCCTCCCACACCCCTTACATGATGCTTGCACACACATCTCCATGCATCCTTCCCACATGCATCATGCCCAAAGTGTACTCACCTACTGGTCTGGAAGCCCATACAACTGTCCATACTGGGGTAGGACCCCATCCACCAGTCGCCCCAACTCCTCCAAAGTGAAGGCAGGGGCCCTTTCCAAAGTCACACAGGCCATAGTAGGTTCCAGACAGGTCACAGCAGCACACGCAGTGTAGGTGTTCTTCTGTTGAAGGTCAGGAAACAAGTGAGGAATCAGATAGAAAATGGCGGTCACGTCTGCTGTGGTGTACACCGTCACTGCAGATCCCCACTGGCCACTGCACGCCATAGAGCCCCAAATTATCCAATGAGGAATTGCGGGACGGTGCAAGACCACCTTCTGCCATGATTCTCAACGTCGGCGGAATTACCTCACTTCTACCTGTCTCTACATACAGGACAGGCAGTTGCCATTTAAGGGGGGAGAACAGTAATATCGACAATAACTGCATCACATAATAGATTGGCACATACCTCACCATTAACACTGTCCCATTACATAAGTGCACCATGTAGTCTACAGTTGTGGTTTCATTGTTCCAAATGTGACAGCCTACTCACTCTTGTGTCTGTTAGATACCTACCACTGCAGATGAATAGGAGGTGGATACATTCCCCTGTGTACAGACCTCTGGTGGAGTTAGCTACACTGGAGGACTCACCTATAGACTGGACAGGGCCACAATTACAGAGCTGTGTGCCCAATTGGATCCAGGCCTGATATCTGCCATCCATCACCCAACTGAGATCCCCCCTCTTGTGCAAGTGCTATCAGTGCTACATTTCTTGGCAACTGGTTCCTTCCAAGGGATAGTGGGCGTGGCAGCAGGAATGTCACAGCCAATGTTCTCAATCGTGCTGGCAAGAGTGTTGTCTGCCGTGGTAAAACACATGTGCAGCTACATTGCTTTCCCCCAGGTGGACGATTTGGCCACTATGAAGGCTAGATTCTATGCAATGGGACATATCCCCAATATTATTGGGGTTGACAGTACACATATATTTGCCCCCCCCCCCGGAGGAATGAACAGGTGTTCAGGAATCGTAAGAGTTTCCACTCCATGAATGTGCAAATGGTGTGCCTGGTGGACCAGTACATCTCCCACGTCAATGCTAAGTATCCTGGGTCGGTGCATGATGCCCTTGTTCTGAGGAATAGCAGCATCCCAAATGTGATGGCCCAACTACAGAGGCACAGGGTGTGGCTAATAGTTGAGCCTTAGTCCCCACCCACAGGATGTTAGTGTATGCCTCTGGTGTTAACCCCATAGGATTGTGTGAGGCTAAATGTGCTCCCTCCATACTTGCAGAGGACTATGGCTACCCAAACCTATAGTGGCTGCTAACCCCTGTGAGGAATGCCAGGACAGGGGCAGAGGAACATTATAATGAGGCACATGGACAAACCAGACAGATCATCGAAAGGACCTTCTGTCTCCTGAAGGCCAGGTTTAGGTGACTCCATCTAACAGGTGGATCCCTGTGTTACTCACCTGAGAAGATCTGCCAAATAGTAGTGGCATGCTGCATGTTGCACAACATGGCCCTCAGATGCAATGTAACTTTTCTGCAGGAGGAGGAGACTGGAGATGCCCCTGTGGCAGCAGTAGACCCTGAGGACATTGAGGATGAAGAGGCTGAGGATGAGGACAACAGAACATCAGTTATCCCTCAGTACTTCCAATGACACACAGGTGAGAGAGTACAACTGCACATTTCTATGACTATTGGTGTATTCTGTGTGACTGAAGCATGATAGCATTAACTTCCTTTTATCTCAACTTACTGTCACCTATGGTTTGTCATTTAAAGATGTTGGTGATTTAACAACTGTGTAATGATGTGCTGACTACAGCCAGATACAGGTCATTATTTATATGCTCTCACAGTGTACAGTTCATTTACAATGGATGTGCCTGTTTCCATTAATACACATTTTCACACAGAAAATAGAGGTACTCATGTTGTGTTCAAGGGTGTTTATTGTAGTGCTACTAAATTGAGGGTAAAGTACAATGGAATAGGGTGATGATGGAGGAAAGTCCAGGGTATTGTTCCAGTCTGTTTGTAGCACAGGTCCAGTGTCCAAGGGGCCATAGGAAGGGGAGCAAGAGCAGTTCAAAGTGGACAAGGTGACTGAGTGGGACACATGGGGAACAATCAGGAGAGTCTCATTTCCTGACGGGGTTCTGGGAAAGTGTCTCTGGCTTCTTTCTGGGTCGCAGCGCATGTTTGAGGGGTGGTTCACCTTCCCTTCTGCAGGGGGAGGTATGCTGGTGGCCTGTGGGTCCTGTGGCGGGGCCTCCTGCCCACTAGCGGCAGTGGAAGTGGAGGGCTGGTCAATGGAGTGGCTAGTTGTTAGGGGCCCATTGGTGTCCTGTTGCCTCCCTCATGATGTTGGCCATGTCTGCCAGCAGCCCTGCTATGGAGATCAGGGTGGTGATAATGGCCTGCAAGTCCTCCCTGATCCCCTGATACTGTCCCTCCTGCAGCCGCCTGTTCTCCTGCACGTTGTCAAGGATCTGGCCCATCGTGTCCTTGGAATGCTGGTAGGCTCCCAGGATCTCGGAGAGTGCCTCCTGCAGAGTCGGTTCCCTGGTCCTGTCTTCCCCTGGTGCACAGCAGTCCTCCCAGTGTCCCTGTTGGCCTGTGCCTCTGTTCCTGAACGGTGTGCTCACTGCCACTGACCCCATGCCCCTGATTGTCTTGTGGGCGAGGTGTGTCCTGGCGTCCCTGTACAGGTGGGCACACTGCTGATTGACATGTCCTGGGGACAGAGGTGCGGGTATGCTGGGTGGATTCTGTGGTGTTGGATACTGATGGGGGAGGCTCTGTGGTGGAATGTGAGTGGGCTTTGGTGACCGACTGTCCAGTGGTCACTGATGGGCCAGGTTGTTGGTCCAGATCCTGAAGTCCAGAGATACTGTCATCACTGGGGGCATCTTCTGTTGGGGGACTCGTTTGTCGTGGCACCTCCTCTCCACTGACATTGGCTGGGGTACCTGTGGGGATGTAAGTGATATATTATGCTTCATGTGTATGACATATTAAACATCCCTGGCTTCCCCTCTATCGTTGGTGTTGCCCTGCCACCTTTTGCTTGTGTATGGTGATGGATTGTGGGATTGTTAGTTTCAGGTATGGGGGTGATAAATAGTAAATGTTGACTGTTCTCCGGCTACTCTAGCAAAGTCCCTCAGGATGCAGTATTGACAAGACTTGCTCCTCCCATGCTGTGAGCTTTGGGGGAGGAGGTGGGAGTCCACCGCCAGTCCTCTATATGCCGAGCTGGTGCCTTGCTGCCACGGAATGTACCTTCCCCCGTAGGTCGTTCCACCTCTTCCTGATGTCGTCCCTTGTTCTTGGGTGCTGTCCAAAGGCATTCACCCTGTCCACGATTCTCCGCCATAGCTCCATCTTCCTTGCAATGGATATCTGCTGTACCTGTGTTCCAAAAAGCTGTGGCTCTACCCTGACAATTTCCTCCACCATGCCCCTTAACTTCTCATCAGTGAAATGGTGGTGCCTTTGTGGGGGCATGGGTTTTGTTGGGGTGTGTTGGGGAGGGTTTGTTGAGTAATGTGGTGGGGTGTGTGATGTGGTGTGAGTGAGGGTTGTATGGGTGTAAGTGGTGTGTGTCTAGTTGTCACAGTGGTCTTGGTGTCAGTCTGGTGGCAATGATTTGTATTCATAAAGGGTTGAGGGTAATGTGAGTGTGTGTTTTATGTGGGTGTGTGGGTGTGGTGTGTGTATGAGTGTCAAGTGTGTATTTTTCGTATTGGCCAATGTGGTGGTGTTTTGTATGTGGGTATCCATTCTGAGAGCGGCGGTATGTACCGCCAATAGTGTACTGCTGTTGACTGTCCGCCGTGGTGATTTGTGGGTCACAATGTGATGGGCGTTATTTTGTTGACGTAACAGAATGGGTGCTGGGACTGCCACTTTTGCACTGACGTTTGGGCTGGCGGATTTGTGTATGTGGCTGTATTCTGTCGGATTGGTGTTTGTGTGTTCCATAATATGGTGAACGGATATTCGCCACTTTGGTGGTATGTTGGCGGCTGTCAGTGTGGCGGTAAGCGGGATTTACAGCCAATGTCATAATGAGGGCCTTTATCTCTTCATGAAACTCCCTGTGCGTCGAAAATCCTTGCATCGCCTGCCAAAATTGATGCCAAGCCTGCCTTGCAACCGAGAAATCACCGCACAGCTGACCGGAACGATGCAGCCCAACTTCCTGACTGGAAATTTAATGCAGCACCTGCTTTGTGACAGAAAATTCAACGCATCGCCTACTGGATCAAAGCAGCGCCCTTGCCTTCGTCCAGCGCACCACGGATTTTCCCTGCATCGTCCCTGGGTGTCAAAATATTCCCACACCACAGTGAGGAACGAAGACTACGTGCCGAAAAACAACGCAAGCCCCTTGCAGCGTGAGAAGAAACAATGCATCATCTGTGCCACGTCGGCAATTCGATGCACATCCTATTTTGCCACGCATCTCCTTTTTTGTGGTCTCCGTGTGTCGTTATTTTTGACACATACCAGGTACTGTGTGTAACACAAAGACAACTGTTTATTTCTACGGATTGAGACTCTTTTTAAATGTTTTAGAAGTGATATTTCAACTTGTCCTTATTGGATCTTTGTCGTTTTGACCTTAGTTTATTCAGATAAATATTATCTATTTTTCTAAACCTGTGTGGTGTATTTTTGGGATGGTTTCACTGTGTTACTGTGTGATTTATTGCACAAATACTTTACACATTGCCTTCTAAGTTGAGCCTGATTGCTCAATGCCTAGCTACCAGAGGGTTGGCACAGAATCATTTGGATTGTGTGCGACTTACCCTGACTAGGATTATGGTCCCTACTTGGACAAGGGTGTATACCTCTGCCAACTAGAGACCCCATTTCTGACAACATATATACATATATATATATATACATATAAATATATATACACACGCACACATATATATATATATATATATATATACACACACATATATATATATATTTACATACATATATAAATATATATATATACATAAATATATACATAAATATACATATATATACACACACATATATCACACACATACACACACACACATATATATACCAACCAGTTTCCAAAAATCCCCTCCAATAGTAAGCCAACTCGGCCTCTGCACTCCTTCAAACAAATATCACAAAGTTAATTTATGGATCTGATCAAAGGAAGCAGGCCTTCCGGATGATCTTCTGACCCTTGTCCACCACACATCTTCAAGAACATACTCTTACCTACCTCTGCTGCCACACCACTGAGAAGAATCATCAATAATTCTTCAACTACAGGAAACTTTCCTGAAGACCTTAAAAAGGCATACATATGCCCATTATTTAAGAAAACAAACCTAGACTCGCATGACCCCAACTCCAGACCAAATACAAATGGAGCTTTCCCGGGCAAACTGATAGAAAGAGCAGCTTTCTCCTAGATATCAAAATTCATTGAAGATAACTCCATACTTTCAGACTACCAAACTGGACTCTGCCCAGGAAGGGGCACTGAATCTGCCCTTATCGTCATTTGGGATGATCTTAAAAATACAATAGACCAGAATGGAGTTGCTGCACTACTTCTCCTGGACCTATCAGCTGCCTTTGACACAGTTGACCATGATACCTTAATACAAAGACTCTACAAAGCCAGCTTAGAGGGAACTGCTCTCAACTGAATCAGATCCTACCTTCCTGTCTTGTCCAAACCATACTTCACAAAAGCAGGGGCCCCTCAAGACTCAATCATCTAACCCATGCTTTTCAACATCTACTTGATGTCATTACTGGCAATGATAATGCTACAACTATGCAGATGACACACAAATACTCTTTAAACTGGAATGCCCCAAAGACAGTGGAAACTCACAAATCTTAAGTTACCTCAGAGCCATTGATCCGTGGATGACAGGGAGCCACTCAAGCTGAATGCTCCTAAAACAGATATACTCACAAGTGGTGATTGGAAAAACTATGACCCATTCTGCCCCTGGCCTGACAATCTGGAACCACCTCAGTAAGTATCTAAGGAGGTTAGAAACCTTGGAATTACCATGGCCTCCAAGTTAACATTGAATGCTCAAGTGGATAAATTAGCAAGATCAAGCTTCATCACCATGAATACTCCGAAACGCATCTTCCCCCACCTCGGATTTCAACACAAGGTGCAGGCTATTATCTCTCTTGTATGACCTAAACTGGATTACACCAATGGCCTCTATCATTGATCATCTTTATCTGCTATGGGAAAACTACAGCAAATTCAGAATTTGGCTGCCAGACTACTCCTCATGTAAAGCCACACGCCCACATCTCTCCTGCCTTGAGGGCTCTACATTGGCTACCTTTTGGCAGAAGATCCACCTTCAAGCTGCTGTGTATCATTCAGAAAGCAATACATGGAACAGGATCACTTTTCATCAGGTGCAAAATCACAAAATACACTCAGCAAAGAAGCCTCCGCTCAAGATTGGCACCATGCATCAAAACACCCTCATACAAGAAAAAGACAATGAGTGGTAAATCTTTCTCTGTTGAAGCGTTCAAACTATGAAATTCATGACTCCCAAATATAAGCTCCAAAGATAACTATCTTATCTTCAGAAGTCTACTCAATTGTTGGCTCTTTCCTGCATAGCAGCAATGGACTGCACATCCCTGTGTACGTAAACATTTAAAATGTGATATGTATATATCTAGATATATTGTTTTCTTTGCACAAATAGGTTTAATAACTATTTTATCTCAAAATATACACATACTCCTTAGGCCTGTTTTAACAAATGTATATTTTACTTATGGTTATATATATATACATATATATATATATATATATGTGAGTGTGTGTGTGTGTGTGTGTGTATAACCACT
Organism: Pleurodeles waltl; assembly: GCF_031143425.1. Classification (NCBI taxonomy): domain Eukaryota; kingdom Metazoa; phylum Chordata; class Amphibia; order Caudata; family Salamandridae; genus Pleurodeles; species Pleurodeles waltl. The sequence continues at coordinate 593,385,882 of NC_090443.1, forward strand.
TCCTTCCTTAAAGTTAAGGAAGGAAGTGGTTATTTAGATGCAGCGGCGACCTTCAGGCACCACTGACACTTGGGAGGCTGACCGGCAGTACCATTGCAAAAAAAAGTGTAATAAATCAATAAATGAATGTATATATAAATATTTTTTGTTTTTGTTTTCACTGAAAACAACAAAGGTTACATGAATGTTAAAGTTAGGTTCTGAATTTACGTGTACAAATCCGCAGAAATGCAGCAGTTATAGTTACCTGAGCTAACTATAACTAGCGCTCCCGTAATGCACTGCTTATAACCTCACATATTACATCACTCATGACATGGTCAGTGACATCACTCATGACATCACTGATGACATCTCATATGACATCACAGGAATTGATTGAAAGAGAGACAGAAAGAGAGAAAGAAAGTGAGAGAGAAAAAGAGTTTTTGTAGGCTTTATTATCTTATATACTTTGAATGAGATATTTATGTTAGATCTAACAAAACAAGTATTTAACATATTTGAAAAGGTACAATGTACTTAATTTAGAAAACTTAAAAAAATGGAAATGAGTCCAGCTCGACTAGGGCCCCCATAGCTGAGTCTCTACTTAAAATAAAAAAAAAAAATCATTTAAGCCATTTACAGGCAATGTGGGACCGCAATGGAGCACTCAAGGGCCCCACGTGGTCAATAATTTGTTTTTAGTTTTATTCTTTTTATAACAATGCCCTTATGGGCTACCTGGCACTGCGGGAAAGCCTTAAGTCTTCCCCTTCAGTGCTAATGCTCCAGCAAGCACAGAGCTGCTTTGACAGCACTCTCTGCATGCTAAAGCTTTTCATTTTGGTCTTCTGCATGCTCTGTCCTTTAAAAAAAAGCCCCCAGGACTTGGCCCACCCAGGAGCATTAAACTAATGGAGTGGGGGAGCCTGCACGTATTATTATTTTTTTAAATTTTACAAGCGGATTCACGGATCCACCACGTCTCTGATCGTAAAATTTTAAAAATGCTTTTTAGCCCGGGGGGGGGGGGTGAGGAGGGGGGGGTCCCTTTGGTACCCCACCACCAGAACTAAGGGGTCAGGGTGTTCCTACCTTGGAGCAATGTTGTTTTTTTAACTTTTATTTTTGGACCCGGCTGAAGCTGAGTCCCAAGATGGCTGACAACACTTTAACAGTTCCTGTTGTTGAAGTGTTATCAGTAATTAGATCTCAGCGCAAGATCTTTAGGGTTAACAAATCCTTCACGTTCCTAGATATAAAAATTAGTTTTACCCTTAATTTCTCACAAACTACTGAATGGAATTACACCAACACAAACAAAATCACTCTTTCTGGACCAGGACCTACCTTCTTGCCAAATTTGGTGTAATTCCGTCCAGTAGTTTTTGCACTATCGCTGTTCAAAATCCCTATGGGAAAATTAATGGGGAAAACATGTTTTAGGACTCCCCTTCCCCCCCCCCCCTAGTCAGATCACCCCGAAACTTTCCAGGCAGCAACTGACGGAAGTGGCACATTTTTGTGGAAAGTTTTGTGAAGGTTCATCAAGCGGTTCCAAAGATCTAGGTAAGTAAAAAAAAAAAAACACTGTTTGTATAGAAACGTGATCCTACCTAGGTAATATATAAGGATTGCATTACCTGCGACACAGGATATGTGGTTTATGTTGTTGAATGTGGTTGTCACAAAAAATATGTTGGCAGTACCATCCATAAGTTGAAAATCAGGTTTCTACAACATTTTAGAGCCATTAAAAATCATGATAGAACATATCCCTTGGCCAAACACTTCTGGGATATACATAATGGGGATTGTAGTACGCTAAAATTTTATGGCATCAAATTCATTAAAAGCAATCCTAGGGTGGGTGACAGAACATCTTAACTTAGACGAATGGAATCTAAGATGATTTTATTACTTGGTTCTGAATCGCCATGGGGCATAATCTTGATGCTGAACTACATGTTCATTTATGAGGTAATATGGGAAATGTACATTAACTATAACAGTGGGAAATGCTATTGAATCATGGAGTAGTCAGCATTTATCAGATTTTGCAGAGAGTAGAACATTTAGATTTGCCACCTATAAGTGATGATTTGTAGGATTTAGATTGCCATGCAAATCATAGAACAGTATATTTTTCTAATTGGTTTCGATTTTGATTCTTTGAATTTTTTCTTCATTATACAAAATTAAGGCAGTAGGTGAGGAGATGAATTTTTCATCATTGTTTCCTATACGTCACATTCACAATATTTTTGTAGAAGTGGATTTGAAGGGTAGCACTTTGCACTTTAGCTAGCGGCCGCTGTAGTTTGATTTTCTGCATATACACTAACGTTGAATGAAAGAAGGAACATTAGTATAGTTTGTCTCATTATTTAATATTATTTTTTACATGTTAGAATAATTAGACATTATGAATGTTGAGGGCTATACTTGGGATCCAACAGACACAATATGTCTACATAAGGTACAAAAAAATATATGATAGAATTGTGTGACTAAAAGCCCCACATTATTCCAAAGACTCTCAGCAAAATTCATCATATGGTCAGATGATTTAACATAATACCTATAATATTTGACATTTTAGGATTTTCTAATTATATTTTGGGAAATTGATAGTGACCTTTTACATTTTTTACATTAGTGACTCAACTGATGATGAATGTCTAATTTTGCTATTGATAATGATATTGTTAGGTAATATGTGAATAATCATTAACAATTTAATGTTTTTATTAGCTTTTAAAATGCCAATATTTATATTTGATAATATTTGTAAGTATTTAAAATAGTGGAACAATTATATTTAAGAATGATTTTTATGTATATTTAAAATCTATTTATTTAACATTGATTGTTACGATTTATTAAAAATATAAAAACATAATATACAATAAGAATCTTTAAATATATCTAATATATAAGGGCGTTAAGTTAATGAAGACATGTTGGTGTGCTGGGGGCTTTGTTTATTGAGTTGGATTGTAATTTAAATTAATTGAAGCTGACTGTAACTCTATATCTTTTGTTCCTGTTTACCGCTGACATTCATTATAACAAATGAAGGTGTTTATAATGATCATTCGCCTCATTATGTCAAAATCATAAATAACAACATGTGTTCTTTAATGTTGAGACAGTGTTTTGCCCTGTTAATGCAGGTTTATTTATAAATATTTAAAAGTAATTAAAAGTATTTGCATGTTAAAAGATGGCCGCACCAGTAGTTTGCACAAGCACAGCATGGAAACAAATGATGGTGTTTTAACTATGTATATAAGATGCCGTTTTTTTTACGGCCAAGTTTGTCCTGTAGAAGGCGTTTGCCGAAACGCGTTGACATTCTGTGCAGGAAACTGTGAATTAATTTAATGGAATAAAATTGGTGAAATTCTACTTACGAACATTTCTTTTGTCCTCAAAAAGACGGCCGAGGGATCAGTGCAGCCGTTTTGGTGGATATTGTTCCATCTGCTTTGGACTATATATATATATATATATATATATATATATATATATATATATATATATATATATATGCAAGTCTATGAAAAACGCCTGAAAACAGACAAACATGCGCACTCAAAGATCCTTCCTGTATTTGTGTATATTATTCCATGCTTAAATACGTTGTTTGATTAGCTACTTAAGAGTCTCTGTTTTTATTTTATCTATCACAATAGATAAATATTAGTTTAACTATTTACCTACAAGCATTTCACTGCTGAAATATTGGGGAAAGATAAAACAATGTTGTAAAAGAAAACAAATAAATTAACTTCATATACTGCAACTCCTGAAAGTCTGAATTTATACGCTACAACTTAAATCTCAATATATTATATTCCTTACACATATATTCCCTTACTATGTCACTATCTATCTATATATTTATTACTTTAGTCCTACTGTAAAAGAGGAAAATAATTTTCTCTTGAAAGCATCAGTATGTGTCACCATTACCTTTTATCTCTTCAATTTATCATCTATCTCCAGTGTCTGACTCATCCCAAACCCATTCTACTACTATGATCTCCAAAATACCCTTCCTAGCCTCTTCCCTCCTCTACCTTTCCTGGCTCACCTCAGTTTACCTCTATGGTCTCCCAAACAACATTACTAAATTCTCTCTTATTTATCTCTCCTTTAACTCATCCCAAACCCCATTTTCCTACTATGGTTTCCCCAATTTTATTCTACAGACTCTTCCCTCCTCCACCTCTCCTTTACTCATGCCAAACCTCATCTTACTACGATGATCTCCCAATTGATACTTCTGGATTCTTCCATCCTCTGTCCCTCCATTATTCTATTCAATCCAACTAACAGACTCACATGTCCTCCACTCAAATGACATCATACCTAACTATACTAATATTAATGCTGTATTCATATTTCCCTATACTAATCCACCACTAACCCTTTTGGGTTCCGGAGTAGCGTGCTACTCACCAAAAAGTGCTATGATGCCTTGTCAGGGGTAGTAAGCGTTGCATAAGTACAATAAATAGTTTCTTGTCCGATTCATCTACTGTTGTACAAATATAGGATTTATCTTTGCAAGTGATCGGAAGCCTGTCAGTTTCCTTTAAGGTGACAGCCACCACCACCTTCTTCTCCTGAAATTTAGGAAACCTTTAGAAGAAACATTGCCATTGTTTGAACATACAGGTCTGCCCGGTCCATTCCTAGGAACTCACTACATTCAGGAAGGATCTTATCAGTTGTCTCCTAGGAACGGCTCAGTGATTGAATATATAAATGTCTAGCACATCCATCAAAATAGACTTGGTATGTCTTTAAGACACCCATAGACAATTCTCAGAGAGGAAATGCTTATTGCTCAAAACGGGGATTTTTCTTTCCACTACCACTGGGAGCAGCACACTGAAGAGCATTCTAAAATCATCATGAAAGTTAAGACGAGATCATACATTTTCAGACTTACAAACAAAATGCAAATTGTGCAAGTTTAGATGTTTAAAAGTTTATATATCAGATGTAGGATAAACAATACCAATTGTAGATTTAGATGTAGAAAGTAAGTATAATACACCAATAATCACTTTGAGGGAACATACTCGTGGATTCTGGCATGGACAACTCTAACTATCCTGACAAATACCATATTCAATATTTAGAGAGACTGAGCGCAAGTTAATGGAAGATCTGAATCATGGGTATATTTTATGAATCGATCATTGAAAAGGGCAAAATATACTTTTTCCTAAAACTGAAAAAACAGTGCACACTAACTGCTTTTGTGATGATATCTGCCAGGGGACCTAAAGAGTAGAATAAATCTGACTCATGCCATGATTGCGCAAAAATTCACAAAGGAGGATAGCAGCTCAGAATTATAAAAAAAGGGAGAATGTGGTTTTTAATGGGCAATTTCTGAAATGTCCAGAATTTAACCCCTAGTTTGAAGTAAGAATCAGCAATTATGTTGTTTTAAACTTGGTTTGTGGGTTCGGTTTAAAGCACGCTTCCAGTGATGGGCCAAGACATATTTTAGAACAAAGTATAACAAAAAAAGAAACAAATGGCAGCAAATTATTGTTTTTGCTTATGAAGAATATGTAGAAAAGGAACATGCATTAACATTTGCAAAGAATCTCAGCTTGTCCTCAGATTTTCTAACCCATATAGTAAATGACAGGTCCAACTGCTCGACTCAGTCCAAGCAGTGGTATTTAAAGCTTATAATGTCAGGCTTCCATGTAATAAACATGTAATAAACAAGCTCTGACAAAGCGGAACGGTTTGATGTGGGCCACCAGCCTTTTAGCTTTGTCAATGCTCGTTTGTTTTTCACAAGCGTTCTTGTTAAGGAAGCTACTATAATCTCAACAAAGCAAAATGCAAAAGTATTTTTGGTCTAAAAAAACCACGCATATTGCCATAATATGCCTAAGCACTTAAGGGAACTACTTTGTGTGTAGTTGTGATCTTTGTGAAAGGGAGGAATGCTGTCACTCACAGCGAAGTAGTTAAACAATGGCTGAAGTGGGCTGACTCACTGCTCCATGGTGCATGGTATATAAGTGCTATAAGTGCAAAGTGGGTGGAAGAAACTTGTGAATAATGACACAGTAACAATCCAATAGATGAAGATTGTAAGATCTGTAAAATCCTGCAAGATGCAAATATATATGTATACACACACACACACACACACACACACACACACAGCCACTATATATAGTCACTCAAAAAAACAAAGGTTACAGGGACATTATAGTTAGTAAATGGAATAAAAAAAAACTCATAGAACTTCACTTAGAAAACCAAAGGTTACAGGGATGGTATAGTTAGGCTCACATTTTAAACATAAGAAACCATTGAAATTCACCAGTTATAGTTAGAGCTATCTCAAGTAACTATAACTCGTGCCCGAAGGTAACTACGACTTCCGCCCTCGCCATGCACAGGTATGTGATCAATAATTTTACTGCAGATCGTACAGTTACTTTATCAATGATGTTATCAAAGATGTCATGAGTGCCGTAATATGTATGTTAATTAATTAGCAGTGCACAGCGAGGGCATGAGTTACAGTTAGCTCTGAAAACTATAACTAGTGTAGTTCTGTGCTTTTTTGAGTTCAGAATGTTATGTTGCCACGGGCATATTCCCCTAACTATAACATCACTTTGACCGTAGCTTTATTCAGTGAATTTCTATCTTTTTGTTAAACAAAATCAGATCTTTTTATCACACCTTACTATAATGTCATTTGAAACTTAGTTTTTTTCAGCAAATTTATGGGTTCTTTAACACAAAGTAATATTTTATTAATATGCATAAAGCCAATCGCTACCGGGCATGGGGTTTGGCTGTGCAGCAGGGGGAATCAGCTGCACAGCATGGCCTGTGGCTAGCTCCTGCATCCAACCTCTGGAAACACCTAACCCCACCAGAGGAGAGGGTTGCGTAAACCCCCTCCTACAACCACAACTGGCTGAAGGGACCCTAGCCCCCCCCCAGGGTAAACAAATATGTTATTAGGGGACATGTGGCTCCCCTCCCCAAGTCTCTTGTGGCTCCGAAGAAACCAAACCCCAATACCAACACATTAAGCCATTTAGTGCAATTGGCAGCTGCATTCCTTCCCCAGTGCATCTGTGAGCCATTGGAAGACAGTGGGGATCACTTTCAAGGAAAATCTTCAGCACTTGCACAGGAGGCTTCCTGGAATATTGGTGAAGGGTAAGGTTGAAGTGGAATCCCTTTTGCTATACCCATTTGTGACATCACCATGCCATGAAGTGCACAGACATAATAATCCCCCACCAAAGCAGAGGAAAAGCAGGTAGGAGAACTACTTCAGCATCTAGTGGGTTTTTTATCTCCCCAGGATGCCTCCCCATGTTTGTGTTTGGTATTGTTGTAAAGGGCAGAGGCTTCACTTTCCATCAGTGCCTTTCATAAACCTATGCCCGCTCATCGATCGTTGTTGGGCTGTGATTCATGAGCAGAAATACCACTAGACACCAGGAATTTGTCTTTGGGGGTTATCCCTGTAGCACAAGGGCTGATTCCCCACCTCACTGGGGGCATATTTATTTGTGAAAGAGGATTGCTTTCCTTTGGGGGATACCAAACCTCTATTACAACAATAGACTAGTGAGTGGGGGCGTTTGGCCCTTAATGCAAATGGGCAAACCCCGTAGGGCATTTATTTGGCTATGGAAATGTGTTGCTATCCCGTGGGGGGCATAATTCTGCCTCACCCACCCCTGGGTATAGCAAACATTTCCATGACCGGAAAAAAAAGACTGATGGCACATAAACAGGCCTGGGCACCAAAATAAAAGTGGCCACCATTAGCAACTAAATAGCTAAAAAAATTGCCTTTATTTACATATCAACTAGTTTTGTACTTGTAGAGATGCGCTGCATAGGTGTTTTGCAGAGTATCGGAAAATGCATGCATTTCAGTTTGCTACAGCGGTTGTAGCAATATAAGTGAAATCAATATAAGAACATGGCCCATCAGGACATAAAACAAGCTGATAATCAGCTAACAAACCAGCCCACACATTGACCTGCTAGACCAGTCCATCGGGCACTGCCTGATTACCTTATAGGGCAGTATGACCCAAATTGTCATTTAAAGTATTCCAATACTGTTGAATTGAGTTTGCATCATATGAAAAAATAAATAAACCATGGGGTCATTCCTTTTTGCATATGGGTCGACCATTGGGGGCATATTTTTTTTGGCTTTGAAGATGTTTGCTGTCCCCTGGGTGGTGTGATTGCACACTCGCCCTCAACCCGGGTGAAAAAAAACAAACATCTCCATTCCCAAAAATATGAACATGACTTTGTGTAATGTAAGTGGTTATCATGTAAAGCTCACTAATACCTTCTGGTTGAGTTTGGGCCATATACCACTTTGAAGGGAAAAAAAAAGCAGTATAGTGTATGGGGGTTGGCCATTCTGACATAAGGGCTAACCCCCCGGGGGCATATAATTGTTTTTGAAATGTGAGTTGGGCACCCCCCAACAAAGCAGTTTGCATAAGCCATGATAAAACAAGCTCTGGCAAATATGTCTGGTGATCACTGCCAGCCTTTTAGCTTACCAAATGATTGTTCTTTATGGAACTTAAGCAGCACTCTCCAGCAGTCTTAGTTTCAAAGGTACACATGCTTACTCAGTTTGAGGACTGTGGGGGTCACCGCCAACAGGCTGGCGGTGCTTCCAAGCCCATTCTGACCGCGGTGGTAAAGCCGCGGTCGGAAAACCGGGGCCGGCGGTTTCCTGCCGTTTTTGCCCCGGCTGGGCGAATCCGCCAGGGCAGCGCTGCAAGCAGCGCTGCCCTGGGGATTCTGACCCCCTTACCGCCAGCCTGTTTCTGGCGGTTTTCACCGCCAGGAAGAGGCTGGCGGTAAGGGGTGTCTTGGGGCCCTGTTAGGGGGCCCCTGCACTGCCCATGCCACTGGCATGGGCAGTGCAGGGGTCCCCTAACAGGGCCCCGGCCAGCTTTTCACTGTCTGCCTAGCAGACAGTGAAAAGCGCGACGGGTGCAACTGCACCCGTCGCACGGCCGCAACACCGCCGGCTCCATTCGGAGCCGGCTTCTGTGTTGCGGCCTCATTCCCGCCGGCCCAGCGGGAATGTTGGAATGCCGGCAGCGGTCTTTTGGCCGCATGGCAGCCGATTGGCGGTTCCCGTCTGGCTGGTGGCTACTGCCGCCCGCCAAAGTTAGAATGAGGGCCTGTGTGCCTTGCATGGCAGTCTTGGAGACTCCCAACATGCAAACATGACCTGGAAGGAGTTTGTTTTGGCACAGTGAGTGCAATGAAGATGCATGAAAGACACATTTTCTTGAGCTTCTAGTAGCTAGAAATACAAGGAATTATTTAAGTCTCACTTGGCAAGTATACAGGACTTTGAAGGGGCAGAGACATGAACAGGTAGGAAAAGCTTAGGCTAGGTGTGCTTTTTGAGGGATATCACATAGGAATAAAGCACATATTCAAGGTAATACAGATACACATGCCATGGCTTCATCTTCACCAATGAACTCAACCTTATCAGTGCCACAGTCACCAGATACTGAACTAGTCACTCACTCAACTAAGCAAATGACTCCAAGCCATACAGAACACAACAAGCAGTGCTCCTCCTTCAACCTCTCACCATGCACACACCATGCACTTCAAACAGCTTCACTGGTTCCCCATCTACAGCTGTTTTCATACTCCTGAAACAGAAATTCAAAGCCTTACAAAGCACGGGTCCAGCATATCTCAAAACCGCCTCAGATTTTAGAAACCTTCCAGACACTTTTTCTCAACCAGGCTCTTACACACATCCCATGCATATGTAGCACCAGAGCCTAATTAGCTCAGAAAGAGCGGAAGGACATGCCCATACACATCTGTGACATCTCTAAAATGATTGCATTCTGCAAGAAGCTGAACATTTTAACTTTCAACTAGGTTAAACTATTGGATCAGCCCTGACTGCTCCTGATTCATGGCTATATAGTCTCTGGATATTTCATTTTACAAATGCACAATACCTCACAGAAAAATCTGCATCCAGCACTGCATATATGGGTGAAATGTGTCCTGCTTGCCATGTTCGTCCTCAGTCAGAACTTAGTAGATGTCCAGTTTGCCATATGACAAGTACATTACAGTCAGAGCATTGTGAAGAACTGCCTGCAGCCCCCCAGAACATTAATGTTGGTGGAGCCTCCACCCCGTCGAGTGACATCACCAAAATCAAAAAACATATGAATAGCCCTAGCAGGGCATTATGAGGTGTTCCTTGAAAGAGCAGTGAATAATAAATGGGCAGCTGTGCCCACTCATTTATTATCCACATTTTATCTTTTTTTTTAACAAACCTTCAAGGTGTCCTGGTCTCACCCAGGACACAAACTAGGTTTTTCTTTTGATAAGAGGCTCCCATGGTCCCACTGGCTCCCTGCAGGGGGGCCCATTTCTCAAAACTCGTTCCACCTCCCTCCTTTGCCCCGCCCTTGATGGATGCCCCAAAACTATCCACTTAGAAACTGAGGTGAAGGAACATTTTTTGGGAAAGTTTTGTGAAGATACATCAAATGGCTCCAAGTTATCAAGAAAACACGTTTGACCCCTGTAGGAAGTTGGCTCTGTATGTACTATTTCAAAGTAAGGAATAGTATGCACAGAGTCCAAGGGTTCCCCTTAGAGGTAAGATAGTGGCAAAAAGAGATAATACTAATGCTCTATTTTGTGGTAGTGTGGTCGAGCAGTAGGCTTATCAAAGGAGTAGTTTTAAGCATTTGTTGTACATACACAGGCAATAAATGAGGAACACACACTCAGAGACAAATCCAGCCAATAGGTTTTGTTATAGAAAAATATATTTTCTTAGTTTATTTTAAGAACCACAGGTTCAAATTCTACATGTAATATCTCATTTGAAAGGTATTGCAGGTAAGTACTTTAGGAACTTTGAATAATCACAGTAGCATATATACTTTTTACATAAAACACAATAAGCTGTTTTAAAAGTGGACACACTGCAATTTTCACAGTTCCTGGGGGAGGTAAAGTAATGTTAGTTTTTGCAGGTAAGTAAACCACCTACGGGGTTAAGATTGGGGTCCAAGGTAGCCCACCGTTGGGGGTTCAGAGCAACCCCAAAGTCACCACACCAGCAGCTCAGGGCCGGTCAGGTGCAGAGTTCAAAGTGGTGCCCAAAACGCATATGCTTCAATGGAGAGAAGGGGGTGCCCCGGTTCCAGTCTGCCAGCAGGTAAGTACCCGCGTCTTCGGAGGGCAGACCAGGGGGGGTTTGTAGGGCACCGGAGGGGACACAAGTCCACACAAAAAGTACACCCTCAGCAGCTCGGGGGCGGCCGGGTGCAGTGTGCAAACTAGCGTCGGGTTTCCAATGGGAGTCAATGGGAGACCAAGGGGTCTCTTCAGCGGTGCAGGCGGGCAAGGGGGGGGGGGCTCCTCGGGGTAGCCACCACCTAGGCAAGGGAGAGGGCCTCCTGGGGGTCACTCCTGCACTGAAGTTCCGATCCTTCAGGTGCTGGGGCCTGCGGGTGCAGGGTCTTTTCCAGCCGTCGGGATTTTAGAGTCAGGCAGTCGCGGTCAGGGGGAGCCTCGGGATTCCCTCTGCAGGCGTCGCTGTGGGGGCTCAGGGGGGACAACTTTGGTTACTCACTGTCTCGGAGTCGCCGGAGGGTCCTCCCTGAGGTGTTGTTTCTCCACCAGTCGAGTCGGGGTTGCCGGGTGCAGTGTTGCAAGTCTCACGCTTCTTGCGGGGATTGCAGGGGTCTTTAAATCTGCTCCTCTGTAACAAAGTTGCAGTCTTTTTGGAACAGGTCCGCTGTCCTCAGGAGTTTCTTGTTCCTCTTGAAGCAGGGCAGTCCTCTGAGGATTCAGAGGTCGCTGGTCCTGGAGAAAGCGTCGCTGGAGCAGGGTTCTTTAGAAGGCAGGAGACAGGCCGGTAGGACTGGGGCCAAAGCAGTTGGTGTCTTCTTTCTTCCTCTGCAGGGGTTTTCAGCTCAGCAGTCTTCTTCTTCGGTAAGTTGCAGGAATCTAAATTCTTAGGTTCAGGGAAGCCCTTAAATACAAAATTTAAGGGCGTGTTTAGGTCTGGGGGGTTAGTAGCCAATGGCTACTAGCCCTGAGGGTGGGTACACCCTCTTTGTGCCTCCTCCCAAGGGGAGGGGGTCACATTCCTATCCCTATTGGGGGAATCCTCCATCTGCAAGATGGAGGATTTCTAAAAGTTAGAGTCACTTCAGCTCAGGACACCTTAGGGGATGTCCTGACTGGCCAGTGACTCCTCCTTGTTATTCTCATTATCTCCTCCGGCCTTGCCGCCAAAAGTTGGGCCATGACCAGAGGGGGCGGGCAACTCCACTAGCTGGAGTGCCCTGTGGTGCTGGAACAAAGGGGGTAAGCCTTTGAGGCTCACCGCCAGGTGTTACAGCTCCTGCCTGGGGGAGGTGTTGGCATCTCCACCCAGTGCAGGCTTTGTTACAGGCCACAGAGTGACAAAGGCACTCTCCCCATGTGGCCAGCAACATGTCTCGAGTGTGGCAGGCTGCTAGAACCAGTCAGCCTACACGGGTAGTTGGATTAGGTTTCAGGGGGCACCTCTAAGGTGCCCTCTGGGGTGTATTTTACAATAAAATGTACACTGGCATCAGTGTGCATTTATTGTGCTGAGAAGTTTGATACCAAACTTCTCAGTTTTCAGTGCAGCCATTATGGTGCTGTGGAGTCCGTGTTTGACAGACTCCCAGACCATATACTCTTATGGCTACCCTGCACTTACAATGTCTAAGGTTTGGCTTATACACTGTAGGGGCACAGTGCTCATGCACTGGTGCCCTCACCTATGGTATAGTGCACCCTGCCTTAGGGCTGTAAGGCCTACTAGAGGGGTGACTTATCTATACTGCATAGGCAGTGTGAGGTTGGCATGGCACCCTGAGGGGAGTGCCATGTCGACTTACTCGTTTTGTTCTCACCAGCACACACAAGCTGGCAAGCAGTGTGTCTGTGCTGAGTGAGGGGTCCCCAGGGTGGCATAAGATATGCTGCAGCCCTTAGAGACCTTTCCTGGCATCAGGGCCCTTGGTACCAGGGTTACCAGTTACAAGGGACTTACCTGGATGCCAGGGTGTGCCAATTGTGGAACAATAAGTACAGGTTAGGGAAAGAACACTGGTGCTGGGGCCTGGTTAGCAGGCCTCAGCACACTTTCAATTCAAAACATAGCATCAGCAAAGGCAAAAAGTCAGGGGGTAACCATGCCAAGGAGGCATTTCCTTACAACCCCCCCCCCTTTTCTTGTTCTCCTCTTGATGGATGCTCCTGAAGCTATCCACTCAGGCGATGAGGTGAAAGAAATCCAAGTTATTAAGAAAACAAAAAATGCTTTTTTTATGGCAGCATGGTTCTAAATACAACTACCTGGAGCTGATCACCCCTTGGTAATATAAAAAAATTGCCCTAAAATCATTTTTGTTGGCATTAGGACTCTACTCATGTTAGTACTGTTGACCAGTGTTGAATTGCACTTGCTCCCTCCCTAAAACATGGTAAAATGTTCCTATACCTGATTGGCACATTTACTTTACTTGTAAGCCCTTAGTAGATGGTAATACATGTATCCAGGGCCTGCAAATTAAATGCTACTAGTGGGCTGAAGCACATATTGTGCCACACATCAAAGTAGAACTGTAAAACATCTCATGCATCACACTGCAGTCTATGTGTGTGCTTTTAAAACTGCCATTTCCACCCAGCAACATTTTTTTTATGTAGTGCTATACAAAACAAATTATTACAATAACTCAGACTCTGTGCAGCCATCATGTCCCTTGATCAAACTTGGCTTTTTGGTAGTATATTTAGAAACACTGATCATTGTATTAGTTTGTTGTTTAATTACTGAATAAAATAAGATGTGTTGAATAATGACAATTAAAAAGGGGCACTGATAAACCGTTCTTTTTAAAAATAATGTGATTTGCGTAAACAAAAAAACACCGTTCAATTTTCTAACAAGTACTGTGATTTCAAGCCTAGACATGCATGTTGTTTTGCCTTTCACGGATTACTATACTGCCAAACTTTCTTTTAACTCAGTTTCCTATTCCATGTTGACCCTCGCTGCTCCTGCATGATGTGTAAAATAATACAAGTCAGGGACGATTAATGATTAAGGGGGTCATTTTGACCCTGGCGGTACGAGACCGCCAAGGCTAAAATGACGGAAGCTGGCCTATTACGACCGCGGCGGAAGCGCCGCGGTCGCACCGCCGGGGCCGGCGGTATTCCGCCACATTTGCCCCAGCGGTGATAATCCACCTGGGTTTACGAGTACGCTTTCCGCCAGCCTTTTCCTGGCAGTTTGAACCACCAGGAAAAGGCTGGCAGAAAGGGGAGTCGCGGGGCCCCCTGACAGGGCCCCATGGAGCTTTTCCCTGTCTGCATAGCAGACAGTGAAAAGCGCGACGGGTGCAACTGCACCCGTCGCACAGCCGCAACACCGCTGGCTCCATTTGGAGCTGGCTCCTGTGTTGCGGCCGAGATCCCTGCTGGGCCGGCGGGCGGAAACCAATTTTCCACCCGCCGGCCCAGCGGGGATCTCCAAATGGCCGCGATGGGAGGGCGGCCGCATTGGTGGCCGCCCGGCGGTCTGATCTTGGCGGGCGGCATCGTAATGACCCCGTAAGTGCTTATTGTCTGGCCTGGCAGCCAGACACAAAAATTTGAAACTACAAAATAAGCCTTCTGATTTCTAGATCCACGTTTTATCTCGCTAAGCAGCTCGTTACTAAAACCATCAATTAGGTAAATCAGTCCATGACATTAGCTCCTATTACCAATCTCTGGGACGAGGTAATGTTTTTATAATGGCTGCCCCCTCAAAGATTTGGTCAGACCATGAAAATGTATTAACATGCCTTGAGTGGCAATTAGTTTAGTACTAAACAATCTTTTACCATCATGTTATAAAATCAGATTTCTAGAGGTGGTAATATCTAACACAAAAGTATGTACATATTTTTTGTATTGTGTTTTTTGTGGTAATGAGCATTTGATTGAGGTTTACCATATTTTTGTGCTGCACTATTATATGTGCTGTTGCTTTGTGCTGTGCTCCTTTTATGGTTTTGTGCCCTCTATGTTTTAGTTGTGTGTTTCTGCAGCTTTGTTTTACATTATTGTGTTATGGTATGCTGTGTACCTTAAGAAAAATGACAGATTCCTCTACAATTACATTCAAGAGTGTGGCATACCTCTACATTTTCAGTGACAAACAACCACTTACCACTGTCTAAGGTGGTAAAATACCACTCCTCCAGGGCTTCAGCTGTTTATGGCATCGTTCAGCATAAACATTTGGCCGAGACAAAGGGCCTGATTACAACTTTGGAGGAAGGTGTTAATCCGTCCCAAATGTGACGGATATACCACCAGCCGTACTACGAGTCCATTATATCCTATGGAACTCGTAATACGGCTGGTGGTATATCCGTCACATTTGGGACGGATTAACACCTCCTCCAAAGTTGTAATCAGGCCCAAAGTCTTTAATTAGCGCTCCGATGGCTGTATCACATTAAGTGAGCACTAGAAGTGCTTATTTGAGACGTTCTCAGTCACAGTTTTGGACTGAGCCATGTCTTAAACAGTTGCAGAGCTCAAGCAGCAACATTTTACCTACTCAGTGGTAAATGGTTGTTTGTCACACAAACCTTAAGGGAAAGTGCTGCCCTTGGCTGAAAAGGTGGCAGGATACTGTTGGAATGTCTAGGGTAACAGATCATAACACAATAACAAGCACAAAGCAGTATAACAACAATTTAGACATAATAGAGCACAACAAAACAGTCAAAGGTGAACATAACACTGCCACAGTCCAACAAAACAACTTCACAGTGCAATTATGCGGCACACAAGCATTAAAATAATAATGTGGTGGTACTGTAGATAGCCCTTTAGTGTTTGTGGTTGTTTAAAACCTTTACAAGTTAAAAACAACTTGATAAAACAAATTACAATTGCCCATGTTAAAACTGAATTATCAGTAATTCCCTGCGAGTTAAATCGTAATCATTTTGTTTTAGTGGGACTGTTAGTTCTGTATTTTGTTTTGGATGTGGCCTATTTAACTAATTAATTTTCACAAATAATTTAGCTAGTGGAGCACAGCAACTAAGTGCCCATCAATGAAAGCAGCACAACAAGTGAGCAAGGGATCAAATACCCTACCTATACCCACAGTGGTTAACTTAGACTAAAATAACAGCATATTAGTCATCATTACCACCAAGACAATAAACAGATAAAACGCTAGTGCAGTTTAAAAAAACACATCAATGGAAGCAGCACAAAAATTAAGCAATGGATTAAGTGCCATTACAATACTACACCTGGTTTACTTAGACTAAAGTTGCAGCATGTTAGCCCTAGTTGCCAACTGAATGATAAACCATCAAAGTGTCAGTGCAATAGAAATAACAATTAATAACAGAGGTGTTGTAACTCAACCGACTAAAAGACAGACTAATAAAGTGCTAATGTAATGTAGTGCATTAGGAACTGAGGAATGAGCACCCAACAAGCACCCATAGAGTTGTCCAATTAGGGAAAAGTTCAACTGTTTAACTTGAATATAATTCAGTGTGGCTGGACAAATTTCATCAGGCCAATCTAAATGGATGTATGGTTCAGTGGAATGTGCGAGACCCAGCTTTCCGACCCCTAGCCAGTTGAACAGGTTGGATGCAATGAAAACAAAACTAGTCTGTGAAATATTTAGGGCAGTATTATCGGGGTTTAGGGAGACCATAAAGGCCTGCCGGCATGTTCGAACTCCCAATTTATTCCACTCCCTCCTTAATCTGATCCTACGTTCACTTAACAATACTGGGAAATTCAGACAACATGTTCCAATGATTCTTCACTGCCACAGCAGCCCCTCACTTAGGTGGCACCAGCTGGCTAGATGCTTCAAGAATGGCCACTCACCTAGCTTGAGGCCCATGAATCTTACTTTCCAAAGTACAGAATACGTGCAGGAGAGATATGATGCAGGTGTGGCTGGCTGGTACCCATTTGTTATTGCCCAGGCATGACTGCGTTTTGCAAGTAATGCCCTATTGGAATGAAATGACCAAACGCGAACATGCATTCTTATACTTTAAAAAAAATATTATTGACTGGGGTTACTAACTTAGGATTCCTTTACATCAAGAAGTTGCTGGCAGTCTTCTGAAAACCATTTATGAGCCTGATTGGGTCGACTGCAGCTAATTTCAAACCATAGCAATGCCTCCAGGATGCCAGCCTGGCCCTTCCTAACTTGTGGCACAGATTTAGCAAGGCACCTGCACACATGCAGCCCGTAGGTCAGAAAGGCCAAATTTAAGCCTATCCTGGGCTTCTGATGAAGGTTTTGGTAGTCAAAAGACCCGGTTGTAGATCTAAACAACAAGGTTATTAAGCAGGAGATTATCTCTACCTAATAATATTTCTTGACCATAAATTAAAGAATGAAGAATTTTGGCCCTCATAATTTCTTGTAAGGGGTAAAGGCTTGCACCCAATAATGATTTTACTAATTTTGATAGCATCACCTGGAGGGTCAAAGCATTTGTTTCAACATTTTTTCATTGTTTCACAAAACAGTATCTTGCGTCAAGGTAAACCCCTAGATACTTATAGAAATGCTCCAAGACGACTCTGTTGCCATCATAGAACCACTCTCTTCCCTGATGTTTTTTAGCCCAAAATAATAAGGCATCATAACCACAACATCAAAATTTCATACACCAAATATGCACAAGCATTCTTATCACGTTACCATTTCCATAAACCTACTTTGACAATAAAGAGGTTAAAGGCCCTCATTATGACTTCAGTTGTCTTGCAAAAAGACGGCCGAAGCTGTGGGCTCCACAATACCACCAGTGCTGGCAGTATTGGTGGCTCTCTATTATGACATTTCCGTTGGGCCAGCAGACGGAAACAGCATTTCCATCCGTTGGCCCAGCGGAAAAGTCACATCAACATTTCAGCCAGCTCATAATAAAGCCAGCGGCAATGTTGATGTGCAGCGGGTGCAGCAGCACCCGTCGTGCATTTCACTGCCCGAAATTCGGGGTGCCCAAGTCCCCCTTACTGCCAGCCTTTCTATGGCAGTGTTTACCGCCATGGACAGGCTGGCGGTTGGGGATTATGACCTCCTGGCGGAAGCCTGGCGGTCAAGTAGAGGGGCCGGCGGTGTGGCCTTGGCTAATGCGGCACGGTTATAATATACTGGCGGAACACTGCCAGCCTGTTGGTGGTGTTACCGGCAGTGTACCGCCGGCCGCCAAGGTTAAATGACCCCCAAAGTCTGTTTGAACCAGTTACTGTCTCTTCCTATGACAAAGAAAATGAAATATTGCCATTCAAAAATGGTTTGTGATATAACTCTCCCAGTGCTAACTGCATGTGATATGGAAGGTCTGTCTCCACAGTTTACTCACAGAACAGTTCCTATCCGAGTTCCTCTTCCAGTGTTTTTTCTCCTGCTTTTTCTTTGCGGTGGAATGTAGCACTGCATGAGTCTGTATGCGAGGATTCAAAGCCAGGATGCTCTATGAAGAACATAAAAAAGAAATTAAATTAGGTTTTTGTTTGAATGGGTGAGAAGTATAGCATTATTGTACTTTCCTGCCAATTTAGTGCACAACTATGGCAAATTAAAGTGATGTTCAGTATTCTGAAAATGCTTTGTACTGATATCGGACTTCATAAATGAAGAGTAATCAATTGATGAAAATGACAGGAGGTTTAATCATTCTATTCATATTGAAAAAGAAACATATCAACAAGTATGCCTATCGGTTTTGTGCACAAAAAACTAATATAATCTGCCACAACCCATACATTCACCCTTTGTCTCCTTTCTAACAAAACCACCATTGCCACAAAATTAACAATAGACCACACCTTTGATTTCACCATTCTCTTCATTGAGTTAACATTGATTTGCACTTTATTCACCATAAAGTAACAATTTTTAATTAAAATATTTAATAATGTAAAACTGGAAAATCTAAGTAAGGTTTGAAGAAGAGTAGACACTAAAAACAATTAGAACAGAAATAGGTGTATACTAGGCAGATTGTATGTTCAACCCCATGGTGATAAACCACAGTCAACTTTGCAAGGTAGATATTTGTAAAATCTGTTTTGACAAACCTTCGGTGCAAAAATATACTTCCCAAAAAATACTATTCATGTAAGAGGGAAGACAAAAGGGAAAATGTAGGTAGAGATAAATAGTTCCAGAAGTTTTTGGGTATTAATAGAAATATACATTTTCAGTTATTTTTTAATTAACTGCCCATGTTGCCACTAAGCCAGCCAGTTTCATAACTGACCTCAGGTTGCTGCTTTCAGTGCTCCATACGTTGCAAATCTCACAGTAATACCAGCTTTTGCAAGGCATGAATATGTTTTGTAGGAATAGAGACATAGTCAAAGTGAGAAATATTGCTTCTGTTGATCCCCTTATTATGCAAAGAACAAGGCAAGCGCCCTTAAACTAACAAAGCAGGCTGGGCAGAGGGATTAGTACTTTTTTGTTTGTAATACTCAAACACAGATAAGAAAGTTAGATTGACTCATTGCCACACTTCTTGAGATGGCTACAACAGAGTCCTTGGGAAAATGGCAGATCCCAAGAGAAAAGATGTGTGCTACCTTTCTGGAAGCTTATATTGTGCTTTTCCTCAACACCGATAAATATCTCTTGAGAACATATTCAGTACTGTACAGTAACCCTGAAAACACCCTGAAAATTGAAAATTATAGGAATTATAATATACTTTAAGTCATATACAGACTAAAGCCTTCTTACGGATAGCTGCAATATGAACACTTTTTGGGGATGCCAGGCCACTTCAATTAATATACAAATCAAGATTAATGAGTCCAGTACAAAAGCCCTAACACATCCTCACCAAGGTCATGCTTTCCAGCAAATGCCTGGTCACTGCTCCTGGAATCCACAATCTAGAATCCAGTAGAGTCAGTATCCAGTTGCCTAGATCCAACACAGATCATAAGTCATGGATGCTGCAAAGTTGTCACCACAATGTCGATGGCCCTTTATGAACCTACAGTGTAATCAAGAGTGTTAGATCTGTCAGCCTTAGGGTGGTCTTTCCCCAAACGTTTGGCCTACTTACCTCTAATATTTACTGGAGTTTTTCTTTTGTTGGTCTTAGGAGACTGTGCACTCTACTAATGCTAACCAGCACTAAAGTGCTTGCGCTCACTCCCGTGTATATGGTTTGATTGGCATATACTTAATTGATATATTTAATTTACTTATAAATCTCTTGTAGAGTGGTATACTATATTTACAGAGCCTGTAATTTAAGTGCCGTCAGTGGGCCTGCAGCACGTATTGTGCCACCCACTTATGTAACCCTCCAGAACATGTCCCACACCTGCCACTACAGCATGGGTTCAGTGTCCCACTGCCATGTTGTCATGGCATTTAAACCCCCCTTTCAAGCCTTAACCACCTCTTCTATTACATATAGGACAGGTAGGCAGTAGTTAGCCAATAGGGCATGGTGCTGCGTCATTAAAAGGTTGGACATGTACTTTTAAGTTTTACATGTCCTAGAAGTGAAAATATCCCAAATTAGTTTTTCACTACTGTGAGGGCTACCCCTCCCATATGATAACACTGGGGATTCCTTATTACATTTAAAAAAAACTAATTCCTTATTGAAATGTTCCAGTAAGTGTTCTGAGGCGGGTGCCTTGGGATGTCACATTTATGACCAGGCACCTGCTCGTGAGTGGATGTGAGTCCTGGTCCCTTCCCTAACCAATGGGTTAAAAAGGTTCCCCAGGACAAATCTAACCACTTTTGCAGCAGCTCCTGTTTGCCCTATTGCAAACAATCACACAGTGCACCTTATTCTCTAAATTCACAATGGTAAAATCATTGTCGCCCTGAGCAAAGACTGTGGACCTGCACAGAGGTGTGGCCAGGTAATGAGTTGCCCCCTCCTTTGTGGCCACTCTAAACTTGTTCTTGGGATAGCTTCCCCCTGGTTTGGTGCCAACATCACAAAGAGGAAAATGGCTACTTCTTCCAGGTCTCCTCTTACATTTACTTGTGAAAAGGCAGATCCCCTTTGAAGTTATATTTCGCCGTAATTGTATTAGGTTACAATTACCTATACAAGATTAGCCAGAGGTATCAATAGTACATAAAATCTGTATATAGGCCATCACATAACTAGCGTTTTCTTCAGCCAGGTCTTCAAGGCCTTTGAAAAGTGCAAAGAAACTTACAGTTTGCACAGGGTTTTAGGTAGAGAATTTCACCCCTTAGCTGCTACCACTGAAAAGGCTGTACTCCCTCAGTCCGAGGCTGATTCAATCTAGAATAGAGGAAAACAAGGGATCTCGTGTGTGCAATGAATGAATAGGGGCATATCTAGTGCATTTGTTTCTCAAGTAGAGCAGTCCAGACTGGTGGATGTTTCCATGTATGAGACAGAGAGATTTGACTATAATCCTTTTTGTTATTGGGAAGGACTGTGGATGATGAGGCATGTCTGGGCCATCCTAAGGCTAATTTAGCCATTGCATTTTGGATACTGTTAAAAAATTGTGTTATTTTTTGCAAGGATTGTTAAAAGTAATTGCAGTCCTTGCAAGGGTGAACCATAAAAGCCACTAAATAAACATGCACTTAACCTTTGGTTAGCTTGGCACACAAGCAGTTAGACTTGGCTTAGATGCAATCTGTAAAGTATTAATGCAGAAGTACTCAAACAGTAATAGATTGAAAATTCAAAACAAGAATAATCCCAAAACAATTTAGACAATTAGAGGATGTTTTAATGATAACAATGACACCTAAACAACAAAAAATGATTTTTAAAATGTTATGGTTAAAAATAGCACAAAAATGGGGCAACCTTTGATCATCTGGTCACAACAAACTGGATCATATCAAAAGCTGGGGCAGACTGCAATGAAATGTGGATTGGATACAGGGACCAAATTTGTCCCAGTGAAATGTTTTACCTTTGGGATGAAAGTCAAAAATTCTCAGCGGGGCAGGCAGCAGGCTTTGGCCAAAGATGGCTCCACCTGGTCAGACAGTCGCTGGATAAGGTCTCAGTGAATCAACTGGCTTTTTGTGGGAAAGCTTGGAGTGGAAGAAATTTGAATTTCTCACCCAGAGAAGGTCCCTCACTTGTTTGGAGCTTGCCTTTTCTTTGAGCGGGGCAAGACTGCAGACTACAGCTGAAGAGGGCTGGATACAAGGCTGGATACTTTCTCCATGAAGTACCACTAGATCAGACGTGCTAATGCACACATAAATGTATCATGAGCAACCAGGATCTTTGGCCTAGCAGCGATGCACCTTTGTGTTATCAGATTGGTAGTTGGGTCCCAGTCCTCCATCAGTTCCCAGAGCAAAAGGTAGGCAAACATTTATCTATCCCAGGTTTCAGAAAACTTTAGAAGGAGTACACCTTGACAGCAGACAAGGGTCCAGGCATTTGGGGAGAGCACTTGGCAGTGAAAACCCACTCCAGCAGAGGCCTAGGGCAGGTCCATGTGGAAACATCCAGCTGGGCAGTTGAAGGAAAACCTCTGTAGAAGCTTGTTGTGTCCCTGTAGCACAAACAAGAGGTTAGCCAAATGACCCATAGAGTTACGTCTGGGGTCCTGGGTAAAAGGCAAGCAGTCCAGTCTTCCTGCAGGGTTCAGACAGCAGGGCCAGGAATATTCTGAAAGGGTTACCGGGCATGAATGAAACATTTATGCCAAGTGCCAGCCTGTGGGCAGGAGAACCTCCTTGCTAGTCCCTACCAATGCAGTATAACCAATGCAGTATAAGTTCCCAGGGGTGACCCTCTCCATTTGTGCAGCATTTCCTTTGTGTTTTACTATAAACTATCCACAGTGCCCCTGTCTATCTAAATTCCACATGGCTAAAACTTACTTCCCCAGGTCAGAGCACCCTATTCCCACCCAAAAGTGTTGCTATGATAATAGACAAACCCTCTCTTGTAATCACTCCAAACCAGTCCTGGGGCAGCACCCCCTCTCACTGAGATTGGCTCCAAGCTGACTAGTATGGCAAAAGGGAGACAGGCCTAGGTGTGAACCATTTCTGCCACTGAGAGGTTAGGCTCTATTTGTGAAAATATGGAGGGGACTTAGCATCCTTATCAAGGAAGAACACCACCTCTTTACACTCAACTACTTTGTCCATTGTATGGGAGCAATTCATATCTCAACGTAGGGGAGCTATTCACCAGCCAGGTACACTGGACACTGACAGAATGGCACATTTTGCTTAGGCAGGAAAAAGTGTGATTTCTAAATGTGGCTCACAAATAAAACCCGACTTTACTATTAAGTTGGATTTTAGTTTACTAATACAATAATTCCTTGAATTGTTTTTTCTAGCTGCTCCCAAATTGAAATCAAGCATTATTAGTTGTTATAATGCAACTCACTGTTTCCCTGTTGGAGAGCTAGCCTTGCTACTCTCAAAAAAAGTATTTGGAAGTTTTCCACTCCCAGGACATGTATAGCTTTAAATATGCGAGACCTACCTTTTAAATACAATTCACCCTGCTCTATTGGTGTTTAGAGCAGACACCTGCGACGTACCTGGACCTTGTATGTCGACATATAGCAAAGGAGGTAGACTGATTGGTGTTTATCTTCTAAACAGGATTACATCACTGGCATACTGGCTTTCTCAAGTGTGGTTAAAGGATGGAATGAGATACTGTGTTGAATACAGTGGACATACTGAGGAGTACTAAGTCAGCTGATTCTGCCTTATCCTGCCATATGCATTGCCATTCTCAGGTCATCAAGGACCAAAAACAATGCAGTTTCAGTGCTATGGTCTGGTTAAAAATCAGACTGTATGGGCTCTAGAATGTGATGTTGTTCCTGAAAAATAAGGACATTTGATTCACATGTTTCCCAAGAATTTGACAGCAAAGAGAGAGCTATAAGCTGATAGTTTGAAAGAATGCATTGATCTGAATTATGTTTTTTAAGCAGTGGGACAATGAATGCACTTCTCCATTCAGTAGGTATCAAAGCAGTGGTTGGAAAACCATTGCAAACCTCCAACAGAGTGCATGGGAGTACCAATTTTGCCATTTTACAAACTTTTGTTGGAAAAGGATCCAAAGGGGATCCAAAGTTAATTGACCCAGCATGAAATAATAGCCATTCCAGTGTCAGATAGTGAATGTGATCTACACAGGGAACACTGGGAGCGTCTTCCACAATGCCTGTCAGTCCCAAATTGAGATCTGGGGTTTAAGTGTCGAAAGGCAAAGCAACAGATTCTGGACAGCTTCCTACGCACGCCCCAGCACTCTGTCTTGAGAATCCAAGCTAATTTGTGTTCAGTGATATTAACAAAGTTCCTGGGTCCATCCTAACTGGCCTTCCTGCAAGGGAAACAAAAATGCCACCACACATCCAGGCCATTTTTCTTGCACTTGGAGCACCTCATTCACTTCTTTCTCACTTCACTCAGGTCAGGCACAGGCTGGGCAGTCGCAGGAGAGGTAGAACACGTTATCCTCAAGCAGCTTCAGGCAGGGTAAAGGTAACTTCCAAAAAGCTATATTTCCAAAACATTTAATAAAAAGTCTACTTCACAATTATATTGCATTTGTATTAAATATAAACAAATACTTAAATGAAGTCTGTAGCTGCTACAGGTCATAATTATAGATTAAAGTGAATAATCTATACTTTGACTTTCCCTATGTGCCAGATAAAGCCTGATCAGTGGCAATGTCATGTTGGGCCTAGTGTGAGACCTGACAGCCTTAGGGTGGTCACCCCTAACTTTTTGCCTGCCTCCCTCTACTTTTTAGATACTGTTTTTGATGGTTTTAAGACTGCACACTTTACCACTGCTAACCAGTGCTAAAGTTCATATGCTCTCTCCCTTAAACATGGTAACCTTGGATCAAACCCAATTGGACTATTTAATTTACTTATAAGTCCCTATTAGGGTACACTATATGTGCCCAGGGCCTATAGATTAAATGCTACTAGTGGGCCTGCAGCACTGATTGTGCCACCCACTTAAGTAGCCCCCTTAACCTTGTTTCAGGGCTGCCATTGCAGGGCCTGTGTGTGCAGTTTCACTGCCAGTTTGACTTGGCATTTAATAGTAATTGCCAAGCCTAAAACTCACCTTTTTCTACATATAAGACACCTCTAAGGTATGCCCTAGGTAACCCATAGGGCAGGGTGCTGTGTAGGCAAAGGCAGGACATGTACCTGTGTAGTTTACATGTCCTGGTAGTTTAAAACTCCTAAATTTATTTTACAGTGCTGTGAGGCTGTCAACATCAGGGCAGTGCACGCTCTACGGGCGACTAGAATGCAAAAAACCTAACAATTTCAAGCTAACATAATTTATGCATTGTGCTGATATGATGTTGTTTAACCTTTTGCATTACAGAGTTCAATCCTGAAGACTTATGTTCAGCATGCATATAAATACTGTTCACATGCAATGTACTGCTGCAGGCTTTCAGACTGTGTCAGGGTGTGGTCCCCTTCCAGGGCCTTCTAGAAGCTTTCCCTGCAGCATGCCTCGTGTGGTTGGTGGGCTGGGCTAAGACTCTATAAAAGGGAGTCAGCCCAGCTCCATGTGCTCACTATTAAGAGGTCCCGGTGCAGAGCAGCAGCAACTTCCTGAGCTCATGTTCCGGAGGCCTACTTTTATCTTCCAGGCCTTTGCCCTTCTTTTACATTGGTGATCCTTGATCAGGGCGGTAAGACGGAGGTCGGGCTGGGCCCCCGATCCCGTTTTCGAAGGCATCCGAGCTCTTGGGCCTAATTTTCATGTCGAGAGATTTTACCTTGTGCGTGTGAATATGCTCTGGGTTTTTTCTGGCATTTACATGTTAATATTCGGATAGGCAAGATGCACGATTCGTTCCTCGTGCTTTAACCCTTGATATTCATTGTGCACTACCATTTCTTGGCAGTTACATGGTGGCATTCGAATCAGCAAGACACGCGATTTGTTCCTCGTGCTTTAACCCTTGATATTCATTGTGAGCTACCATTTCCTGGCAGTTACATGGTGGCATTCGAATCGGCAAGAAGCGTGATTCGTTCCTCATGCTTTAACCCTTGATATTCATTGTGTGCTACCATTTCTTGGCAGTTACATGGTGGCATTCGAATCGGCAAGACGCGTGATTCAATTCTTGTGTGTAATTCATGTTATTCCTTGTACGCTACCATTTCTTGTTATTCATATAGTAGTCTTCGAATCGGCAAGTTGCGCAATTCCTTTTCTTGTGTTTAGTTCATGATATTCAATGTGCGCCACCATGCCTTGGCATTCACATTGTGGGCTTCGAATCAGCAAGATGCGCAATTCATTTCTTGTGTCTAATTCATGATATTCACTGTATGTTACCATTTCATGACATTTATTGGCTGACATTTGAATCGGCAGAATGCGCAATTATTTCTTGTGTTGAACTCATGCTACTCAGCGAGCGTTACCATTTCATGGCATTTACTTGGGGGTGCTCGTATCGGCAATACGCACAATTAATTTCTTGTGTTTAAAATCACAGTGTTCATTATGCGCTACCACTTCATGGCATTTCCTTGGTGACCTCCGAGTCGGCAAGACGCACAATTTATTTCTTGAGTCTAACTAATGTTATTCATGGTGCACAATCATTCCATGGTATTTACAACCTTTGTGAAAATCTGCAATGTGCGCAATTCATGTTCCTGCAATTTTGAGAAAACAAAAAAAATGCTAGTGTTCTAGATGTGATGTTGTATGTACATAATAAGTTCCTCAAGCACGATTCATATGATGGATTAGAAATCATTCAGATTATTTCCTGATCCTCATGCAAAAGATAATACTTGAATTTGAAAGTTGCATTTAATCCTTTCTTGATTCCCTCACAGGCATCTAGTCATCTTGAAGCCTAGTTATTTAAGTCTATGCTAAGGTTGTCCATGTTTTCAGAATGACAATGCTTAGAGTCATAGCCTAGTACTGATTAATATGATATAATCTTGATATTGTATGTTTTAACCGTTTTGCTTCCTACAGGTCTCCTTCCCAGCTGTTCCCTTCCTATTCCCTTTTTCCCCACTTGGACTCTCTTAGACTCTGTGACAATTCTAATCAGAGTATTGGAGCTGTCTTGTGGTGGAAGTGTTGGGAATGTGCACAGACCCCGAGGATCTGGTGACTCTGACAGAGGCCTGCTCCCTTCATAGGCTAACATTGGGGCTGCCCTCATACATTGAGTGCTAGCTGCTGATCTGAAAGGAGTAGGAAGGTCATATTTAGTATGGCCAGAATGGTAATACAAAATCCTGCTGACTTGTGAAGTTGGATTTAATATTACTATTTTGGAAATACCACTTTTGGAAAGTGAGCATTTCTCTGCACTTAAATCTTTCTGTGCCTTACAATCCATGTCTGGCTGGGTTAGTTGACAGCTCCTTTGTGCATTCACTCAGACACACCCCAAACACAGGATACTCAGCCTCACTTGCATACATCTACATTTTGAATGGGTCTTCCTGGGCTGGGAGGGTGGAGGGCCTGACACTTACATGTTGGAGGACAGTAGCCTGCCCTCACACAAAGGACTGCCACACCCCCTACTGGGGCCCTGGCAGACAGGATTGAACTGAAAGGGGACCTTGTGCACTTCTAAGCCACTCTTTGAAGTCTCACCCACTTCAAAGGCACATTTGGGTATTTAAACAGGGCCTTTGCCCCTACCAACACAGACACTTCCTGGAGAAGAAACTTGAACCAGAACCGGCATCCTGCCAAGAAGAACTGCCTGGCTGCCCAAAGGACTTACCTGACTGCTTTCTGTGAAGGTTTGCTGCCTTGCTGCTCTCTGGCTGTGGTGAAGAAATGCTCTCCAAGGGCTTGGATAGAGTTTACCTCCTGTTCCCTGAAGTCTCAGGACCAAAAAGACTTCATCTGTACAAGAAGGACTCTTTGTGCGGCGAAATTCGATGCGCAGCCTGCCAGAAATGACACACAGCCTGCACTGCGGTGAAAATTTCACCACACGCCGCACCGGAACAACGCAGTCCAACTTTGCATCGAGAAGATCGATGCAGCGCCAGCATAGCGACCGGAAATTTGACACACGCCCATCGGATCGACGCACAGCTGAGCGAGAACGACGCAGCCCGACTTCCAGAGAGGAATCGATGTATCGCCTGCCGTGCGGTAGAAAATTCAACCCAACGCCCACCGAATCGATGCAGCTCCTGTGACTTCATCCTGCCAGCGCAGAAAATCCATGCATTGTCCCAGGGGCGTCCGAAAACCCCACAACCCGAAGAGGACGCACAGCCATCCCTGCGTGAAAACTAAACCACGCATCGCCGCGAAATCGATGCACACCTCTTTGTTTCCACGCATCTCCTCTATGATTCTTTGCAAAGATTTTTCACATGAACCAGGTACTTTGTGTGTGAAAGAGACTTTGTTTACTTTTAAAAGACTTAGGGGGTCATTACGCTGCCCTGGGGATTATGAGTCCCCGACCGCCAGCCTGTCCGTGGCGGTAAACACCACCATTGAAAGGCTGGCGGTAAGGGGACTTGGGGTGCCCCTAGGGGCCCCTGCACTGCCCATGCACGTGGCATGGGCAGTGCAGGGGCCCCCAGGCATAGCCCCATCGCTCATTTCACTGCCCGAATTTCGGGCAGTGAAATGCGCGATGGGTGCTACTGCACCCGCTGCACATCAGAATTGCCGCCGGCTCTATTATGAGCCGGCTGCAATGTTGATGTGACATTTCCGCTGGGCCAGCGGATGGTAACACTGTTACCGTCCGCTGGCCCAGCGGAAATACCATAATAGGGAGACAGGAATACCGCCAGCAATGGCGGTATTCTGTCTCCCGCGGCCTCGGCGGTCTTTTTCCAAGACCGCCGAGGTCGTAATGACCCCCTTAATACACTTTAGTCACGTTTACAGTGATATCTGAACATATACTTATTACATTTTAATTGTTTTAACCTGCATTTATCCAGATAAATATTATATATTTTTCTAAACAGTACGTGGTGTATTTTTGTGGTGCTATGTGGTGTTATTGTATGATTTATTGCACAAATACTTTACACGTTGCCTTCACAGTTAAGCCTGACTGCTCAGTGCCCAGCTACCAGAGGGTGGGCATAGGGTAATTTGGATTGTGTGTGACTTACCCTGATTAGAGTGAGGGTCATTGCTTGGACAGGGGGTAACCTGACTGCCAACCAAAGACCACATTTCGAACACCTAGTAACTAGAGAAACATGCCATTTTTATTGTCACACACATTCCATTCTTAAATAGGATTCACTCTACCTTGTAGGCGTCAATATGTGCTTTGGGGTGACTGATTTAATATTTGAAACCAGGACTTCATAAAAGTCAAAAAGGAGATTATGACAGGTCTGTGAAGCAGTGTTCAAACTGCTGCTGTAAGGCTACACAGGGTAGGCATGAAGCAACATTTTCACTGACACTGTAGTGGATTGCATAATAGGTGCTGCAGTCTACAGGCGGCATTTAACTTTCCATTCCAGATGTATTTCTGTGGAATATACTATGGGCTTATTATTTGTGTCAATCAGGCTCAAGCCAATTTCAACATGTTTAAAGGGGGAACAGACACTTTACATAGGTTTAGCAAGGGGCAAGGTGCACAAAGTTCTAATGTCCGCAAAACTGAGTCACATCACTAGGTGTAGCTGGCAATTACACTTTGTGTATTGCTCCCAGACTATGAGACAAAGGGATGCTAGTTGTTGGCAGGCTTGCCCACTCTGAGTTAAGAAGAGGGGGAGCTGCCACATACCACACTTTTACATCACAAACTCCCTGTTTAGGCACTGGTACAAAGGATTTCACACTAGTCTGTTATGACTCCAGTTAACCTGTGGCCAGGGCAGGGAACAGGACATTTCAAGCATCTCTGGGGGGTAGAAACCTCTAGAAACTTTTCTCAGTTCACAGTGGTTACCAGGTATAAACATTGGACTTCAGAACCCAACTCTTCAGTACACCTCTGGGTCAGTGGAAGACTGCCAGGAAGAAGGACTATTGTGCTGCTGAAAGAAATGCTGGGCTTCTGCTTTAAAGAACAACTTCCCTGCTGTGCTGACCTACTGCCCCCTTGCCAGAGTGGGAAGTACTGGACCTGTATCTGTTGACCTGAGAACCACCTCAGTGACTCAAAGAGCTAGTTGGCTGGCCTCCTGACAAGCTCCTCAGGGACAGAGTGCTCCAACCATATTGAGTCCAGTACCTAGACTCTGCCATCTGTCAGTCCTACCCTGCCAAACGCTGTCACCCCAGTCCTTCACCCTTGGAAGTGGGCCTGAAGGTGTTTTCCCAGCCTTTCTGTGGATCCAGCAGAAACAACCTTTGTCCTCTGCTGTGCAGCCCAACCTCGAGCAGAACCAATGCATCGCCTCTGCTGCATGGACTTTCCCAGCAAAAGGATTTTGCGCCACAGGCTCATCAGAACCACGCTCTGTAACACATCTTCGATGCAGGCCTTCTCGACGCAAGCCTCTTGTCGACGGCAGCCTTTTCGATGATGCAAAGCTTCACATTGCAAGTCTCACAATCTGTTCGGAATCCATCTGTGCACGACGCATTCTTGTTGCAGGACTCCACATTGCAAGCTCCATTCATCGACAGCATCCTTGAAGATGATGCAGACTCCATACTACAGCTATGCACCCCCTCAGAATCAGTGCTGGACAACAGATCTCTAACTCTGTCCTCGCATCTCCTCCACGACACATCCTCATCATGGGACACCACAATTCTATGGAACCATGATTTAACATGCTCTTCTTCAGCGGGCCTAACTGGGACCTTTTAGTCTGCCTTAGCTCCATTGCAGTTGGCCTGAATTTGTGACCTTGTCCTAATCCAGATTGGCCAAATATCCACAGTTGGCGCTTTGTACTTTTTGGCGCTATACTCTCTGGAATCTCAAAGGCGGTATATCTCTGGTTCCATTTTGGTCTTGATTTATTTTTCAAAATGAACTATACATTTCTAATGTGGTGTGGGTTTTTCTTTATTACTGTTTAAAGTGCTGCTTAAATACTTTACACATTGCCTCTAAATGAAGCCTGACTGCTCTGTGGCAAGCTACCAGAGGGTTGAGCACAGGCTAATTTGAGAATTCCTTGTGAAAATAACCCTAACCAGGATTGTGGTTGTCTCTTGAATAAGGTTTCACCTTCCTCAATCAACAACCCAATTTCTTAAACACAAAAAGATGGCCAATCCCTACAAAAGATTACAGGTACATGTTGAAGAAAATCATAAATGCTAATTTGGAGTTTTGTGGATGTGACACTCCATTAAAACTTGATAGATATACCGCCTGCCGCATTACAAGTGTCATGGGCTATAAATCACTTATAATACAGTGGATACAGCATCCACGGTGTTATAGCAGAGTACGCCATCGACCAAACTTGAATAAAAATCTTCATTGAGAGACTGAGCGTATGTAAAATTAACAACTTTATCTCATATGCTGCTCTTGTTAGTAGAGCTACTCATTCAGCCACGGAGTAATCAATTGATGGACCTCTATGAATCACACATGGGCTAACAAAAGCTATTGTAGACATGATAGCTAGGCATGTTGTATTGCCTTTTAAATTTTTGAACATTATGAAATGCTGGCACTCAATGCTACAAAAGCACAGAGGCAGTGACAGGAAGAGCGTCTGTGACAAAGCTTCTCACAAAAGGAGGATTCAAAACTACTTCAGGGACCAGTAGCATCAGTTAAGGATTAAGATTTAATAAGGAAAAGCATATCGACAATGAGTTTAAATGATACTTAATCATGTGTCTGCTGTAAATCTGATTATCTTTTTATTACCCGTGAGCTGCATAACCATATGCGTGGATGTAGTTGCATATTTGTGTAGTGTACATTAAAGCATGGACGTTTAGAAAGAGGATTTTTCAAACCACAGAAATTGATGGAAATTGAGAAATTGATTTGCAAAAAAAAAAAAGACACTGAAAATAAAACACATCTAGATTTTGTAATCTGCTACCTTTTGCTTCTAAGGTTAGCCACCACTATGTGTGTGGGCCAGACTCTGCCCCCACACTCTCCTGCACAAATACACCGGATCTTAGTATGCTCACACAGCTTAATACAACAGTTGCATTCTAATCCCAGCAACAACCACCAAAATCCCCATGAGCAAACACTAGGCCCCATCTTCATCAATGCATATTTAAATGTACTCCCTGCATGGACATTACTGAATGCAGTCTTGGTGGAATGTTCAGGAACCAGGATCACCTGTACAGCCATGCCCATCTTTAACATCGTCATCTACATAGACAATAGGGTACAACACACTGGATACACCCAGAAGACAATATATGTCCTCACCATCATTCAAAAGTACTCTAGGCCCACTTTACCTACAAAGTTCTAGGACCCAGTAAAGTATGTTGTTAAAGAAATACAACTTGACCCATGTATAACATCAATACACTTTTCCTTTTGACATCAACATCCCTAGCATCGCAGCAAAAATGAAAATCAAAAGAACATTCATTGAGATCCTTCATATAATGGACACCATACAACACATTACAAAGGCCACCACATCAGAGGCAACACATTCAGGCTGGTACAATGAAAAGAAAATCCATCATAATACACCCACCTTCGCTCAGATATTCCCAATGCATCAGCAAGAGAAAATACTCACCAATCACCAAATAATTCATACATAAGCATAAACAGGAATGGTGAAAGACCCAAGTGTCACTGTTTCAACCAGTTCTTAAAGAATGAATCACTGATGTGAAATCAAATTTCACATCATTAGCACAGAACAGACAATGACCTCTACACCCTCAACCCAACACACACCTTTACAAGTTGGACTGACTTCAAAGTATTTTAAAGCATGTATTGTACAATATATTCACTTCTCTAAAGACTGGTACCTGTGAGAACTACATCCTGGGAGAGGACGGTTTAGGTGCACAGTGAGCGCCTCCTTTGATGCATGTCTGACTATAAGGGGAAACTCCCTCTCCTGGACACCAGAGGCCAGTTGCCTCTAGGCACAGGGCCCCCACCAGGTAGTTTCCTGGCAAGGTAGGCCCCTTCTCATTTTTTACTCACAGTACCGTGTTTTTCTCATACTCTTAGCGTGAGTAGTAGGGATCCTTCGCCCTGATGAATGCCCCAAGACTTTCCAGAGCTCATTACTGAGGGCAGAAACATGTCAGCTTTTACTTCCTAGATAGGTGACTCTGTGAGTCTCACAGAGGTGTCCCAATCTCCATTTTTTAACCACACCAATCAGAACCTTTTATTAAATACTTATACAGGTATCTGTTAAGGCGTTTTTATTCCTTAGATTAGCTGGATCCCTCTATTTCCAGAACCAGAATTAATTTACGCACTCCCTCCTGTTCCTTTAACAGTGAGGTTGAGTCCGCCCAGGTGGCACCTGGGTGGGGCTAGGTGGTCATATGATGAAGCATGACACTATATAGTGTGTGAGACCACCTAGTCCGTAAAGGAACCCCCCCCCCCTGTTCTCCAGACCCTCTGCAGTACCACAGCTTACTGATACCCCACCTCCATTAGAGGACCACGAGGGATCTGGTGGCACAACTGATGCACCATAGATCCATCCCTCGTTGTAATAAAAGAACCCCGTACTCCTTTTTGTGTTTTTGCAGTTATTTTGGGAGCTGAGTACGGTTGTGTTCTCTTCCCCCCCTCCCACATACTCTCTCGTTGTGTATTGAGAACTACATTCATGCAATTTGATTTGAAATATGCATGTACCTTAGTCAGCATCACCAATGTCTCCTTAACTCAAGACATCCTCTCTAAAATACTTACAGGTGTTATGTTAATGTGAACTTATAGAGCGCATATCTACCATAGGTCTCTTGGAGTGAGGTGACCAGCTTATCGGAGGGTCATAAACCGATTCTATAAGCCTCATACCCTTGTTTAAAAAGCCAGGTCTTTCTTCAGTCTTTTTTTTTTAATGTAAGAAGTATCAGTCAGAGATCAAACATTGCTTTGCAAAAGATTCCGACTGTTAAAGGCTGCAACCGAAATGCCTCGGCCACCAGATGTACACTTTCTATGTCTTGGAATCATTAACAAAATGGAGCACGTTGACCAGATTCTGTGACGAAACACACTTCTTAAATTCTGACATTAAGTTGTTTAAGTTCTTAAAACACATGTAACAGAGTTCAAACTGTATTCTTTGTTTAACTGGGAACCAGTGTCTTTGTTTAACTGGGAGACACAGTTGGCCAAATCTGAATTAATCAATCCTTAATGATCTTGCAATTTTCAGGCACACAGGCTGTTCATCATAAAAAAACATTCCGCTGCCCAGCCAGCATCAATAAAAACAACGACCTTCCTCCTGACCACCAGTCCAAGACACAACCAATGTATTTCCTCTGACAAACGTAATCCCTGACTGCTGTTTCTGCTCAACTTCTTTGAGGTTTTTGATTGCATAAATCATCAGGCCCAGACACACATACTAGAAAGGTACATGGGACTCAGAGAAATTACTTTGATGGCTTCCCTGCTATCAGTCTAATAAATAGCATCTCATCCAGACAGGTAACTGAATATCTCATAAACAACTAGTCAACAGGTGATCATTCTAGAGATACCAACCCAATTACCTTTAATTAATGTATGGAACACATTCAAGTGCTAGTTACAATCAAAATCCTTTAGTATATCAATGACATACTGATAAATGACATAACACTGACCAACTATGCATTAAGGTGGTGTTAGAACTGGGGTTTCTGTTTGTTAGAGTATGCACCCTGTACAAGCAGAACCACCACTCTAGTCAGATACACACTTAGAGATAGCCTGTGCTCACCCCCTAGTAACTTGGCACAGAGCATTCAGGCTTATCTTAAGAGGCAATTTGTAAAGTATTTGTGCAACACACATAGTAATTGTATTTATATAGTGCTTACTACCCTTGATGAGGCATCAAAGCGCTTTTCGTCAAGTAGCATGCTACTCTGGAACCCAAAAGGATTAGTGGTGGATTGAGGAGGGAAGTATCCAGAAGAGTTAATTGGGAGATCATAGTACTAAGATGGGGTTTGGCAAGAGTAAAGGAGAGATGGAGGAGGGAAAGGTCTGTTGAAAGGAGTTAGGTAGATCATAGTAGTAAAATGCGGTTTGGGATGAGTCAAGAGAGAGATACATGAGTGAGAATTTAGCAAGAGTGTTTAGGAGATCATAGTAGGAAACTGAAGTTTGGGATGAGCCAGAAGGGAAGATTCTTGGAAGGGGTATTTTGTAGATCATAGTAGTAGGATGGGTTTGGGATGAGTCACAAAGTGGAGACACAGGACATATTGACAGAGGTATAAGGTGATGGTGAGACAGAGTAAAGCTTTCGAGAGGTAATTATTTTTCTCTCTTGGGCAGTCGGACTAAAGTAATGAATATATAGATACATGATTACAAGGTAAGGGGATATATGCTTAAGTTAAATAATATATTGAGATTTAAAATTGTATCGCATAAACAGTATTTGAAGTTAATTTATTTGTGTACTTTTATACAATTATTTTATCTTTCCTCAATATTTCAATAGTGAAATGCTTGTAGATAGTTAAGACAATAGTTACTTGTGATAGATAAAATAAAAACAGAGACTCATAAGAATCTTATAGAAACTATAGAATGACGTGCAAGCATTTTAAGTGTAGAATAATATGTGCACATACATAACGTATATCTGTATCTATCTATCTATCTATCTATCTATCTATATACACACACACACACACACATACATACATATATACAGAGTAACGGAATGAAAACATCACAAAGTACTCCACACAGGGTCAGAAAAATAGATATTATTTTTAGGAGGAAAACAGGACCAAAATGACAAAAATCCAATAGGTAGAATTGGAGATTTGAATTTAAAAAAACAAACCAAAAATAGTGCTTAGAAGTCAATAGCTCTAAAAGGTTACTTGAGGTTGCTCTAGACTGAGGTAAACCCAAAATTCAAGCTGACCACAATGGAGGGTAGGCCAGATACAGAACCCACATAGGGGCCTCCGAGAAAGTACCTTGGATGGAAGAAGTGTCAATTTTCACAACTCAGTGCGTGGAGCAGAGAAGGAGATGCGTTGCTGTCGATCGAGGAGATGTAGGCGATCCATTGGTTCTGAGCAGCGCACTGTTAAGGCCGCATCAAAGATCAGAGAGTTTTAGATGTCATCATTGAACCACTAGGTTGGAGCAAAGCATTGAAGCTGAGCTGCACAAGGTCAAAGATGCGTTGAAATCCAGGGATGAGGCATTGGGCAGTCAGCAAGATGACAGCTGCAATGCTTTGGCATAGAGAGGGAATGCACTGGTTCCAAGAGGTGCAACCTTGTTGATAAATTGATTTTCCTGAGTTGCAGCACAGATACTCACTTCCAGGGGCCCAGGACTGGATTGACACCATTCGGCATAGCAGGGCTCACAGCAGACACATTCCAGGTGCTGGTTTCAGGTAGTCTTTTATGTCCCTCAGACTGCAGGAGAAAGGGGTGCAAGCCAACAAGCCTGTGGAGTCATACTGGGTTCAGATGAGAGGGGGCCCAGTCCTTCCTCAGCAGGGCAGAGATCAGCAGGCAGCAGGGTAACTCATCAAGGCAGACCGCAGTCCTTCCTGTAAAGCAGTCCATCAGAGTGTCATTCCTTGTAGGACAGAAATTCTTATTCCTAGCAGAGTTCTTCACAGGTCCAGTAGTGTACTGATTAAGTAGGGTCAGAGATCATGTTTTTATACCCAAATGTGCCTTTGAAGTAGAGGGAAATTCAAATATGGGTATTTAAAGTGCACAGAGGCACTTTCTTCCTCTGCCCCGACTCCCCATTCAGGTGTAAGTGCCAGCTCCACTCTACCCGGCCTGAACAGGAAGAGCCATCAGAATGCAGATGAGTGCTAAGACACACCTAACATTCCTGTGTTTGTGGCTGTATAGATTGAATGCAGAAAGTATAGCTGTCACCCACCCCAGACGTGTTTTGGAGACAGGCTGCAGGCATACAGAGCAATAAAAGCAGAGAAATGCCCACTTTCTAAAAGTGACATTTCAAAAATAGTCATGTTAAATCCAAATATCAAAGTAAAGAGGATTTATCATTACTATTCAAATTATATGAAACGTGATACAGTTACTCCTTTCTGATCAGAAATTACAGCTTGAAAGTTTGTTAAGGAATTCTTAATACTGGCTTACGTTAGGAGTAGTAGTGAAAAACGACTTTGGGAGTTTTTCCCTACCAGGACATGTAAAACATAAAAGTACATGTCCTACCTTTTAGTTAGATAGCACCCTGCCCTACTGGCTACCTAACACCTACTTTTAGGGGTAACATATGTAATAAAAGGGGAGTTTAAGGCTTAGCAAAGGGTTTTAAATGCCAAGTTGAAATGGCAATAAAACAACACCCATATGCTCTGCATTGGAAGGTCTGATGCATGGTTAAAGGGCTGATTAAGTGGGTGGCACAAACAGTGCTGCAGGTCCGCTAGTAGTATTTAATGCACATGCCTGAGGTATGTTTACAGGGCTACTTAAGTGGGTGGCACAATCAGTGCTGCAGACCTACTAATAGCATTTAATTTTCAGGTCCTGGGTATATGGTATACCACCTTACAAGGGACTTACAAGTTCATTAAATATGCCAATTGTGGATATACCAATGTTACAATGATTAGGGGAGAAACAAATGCTCCTTAGCATGGGTCAGCAGTGGAAAAGTGCTCAGAGTCTTTAAGCTAGCAACAAGAAGGTCAGAAAAAGAGGAGGAGGAAGGCAAAAGGTTTGGGGTGACCCTTCAGAGAGGGCCATTTTCCAAACATTGGGGTTCATGAATAGTGTATTTAATGACAAGTCAAGACATTGTGACATTGAAGATTCAACCCCTTTCCAGTTATTTAAAAGTGATGTCTTCATCAGGACATCATATGGTAGCATCCTTAAGGCATATCATTTTGACTCCAAAAAATAAACCTGTAAATCCTCATATATCTGCTGGTGTTTCACTCTAATCCTACTGGTGCAACATTAATGTTCGCACTGTTGACAGCCTTGACCAATGGCATCTGACTTTTATACTGTCGCCAGTGTATCAACAGAAATTGTGACACCAGTGCGTATTCCATTTCTATTTCACAGTTCAGGTGCACACTTTTCCACTCATGTCACAATCAGAAAATACAATTAGATGAGCTTTGTTTCAAATTAATTTATAATGCATTTTTGGTATGTGCTGCAGCCCAATGGAGAAGGGCTTATGTGGTTCATGTGAGTGCCCAATGGACTGACATGTCATATACTTGAGAGTTAGAGTGCACTCTGCCGCCTCTGTCATCAACATCACTTCCTTTACCCCCAGATGTAAAGTTGTAGACTGTGTTTATTCTAACACTGGGACTGAAAGATATGCACATTGGTAAGGATTGACCAACACTAACTGTAAATAGGAGATAAGTTCACCATATTTGTTGTTTTTCCAACTCAGATTTAACTGTTTTACTGTGAATGACTACTCATGGTTTCATTATTTGCCCTTTGTTCCTTTATTTCAGCTAATATTTGGTGGGTTTGTGAACCTCATAAAAGGCAATAAGGCTTTGGCAGGAGGATAGTAAGCAGTTTGGGATGGGGAAAGATTTCAGAACATTTGTCGTTGTGGGACTAAACCCTGTATGGTAGATGGGCAGGAACCTCAACTCGAACCTCTGCTTCCCAACAGTGAGTGGAGGGGGTAAAGGCAGTAACGATGGTCATGGCAAGACCACTTTGTTCCCCAATAGTGAGTGCAGATGGCAATGCAGTTAATTGTTCATCGTCATTTTCATCCATCTTATCAGATTCCATGTGCTGGATGTCTTCAGCAGAAGGATATCTGACTTTTTGAAGTATGCACTTATTCAATTCATCATTATAACTAATCAAAGTACTAATGGCTATAAAACCTGCATGAGGAAAATACTGTTATTGCACAATGTTGTTGTGGAAATTTTGCCAGCTGATAACTGATATTTTTCACCGGAATGGGAAAGGTTATGCATTTTTTGTCTTCATGACATTTAAAAGTAAAACTATCCTGCTGTCTTCTCTTTTTTCAGTGTGTAAACACCTCCTGCAAGAACACTGAGGCATTCGTTATGGAGAACATACCTAATTGGAAGTATAACTTTTGCAGGCCCCAGTGTTTGAATTGTTGGGCAAAAACCATTAGCACATGATTTCACAATTTTGTGCCCCCCTTAATGCAACTGATTATCATGTTCATCAACATGATGAGCAAGATGAGCAAGTGAAGTTTATGGAAATTACATTTACGTTTATGCTGCTGGGAAGGACTTTAAGCTTCAGCACATCCTTGGGGTAGAAGAGGACCCGAATGGTTAAAAAAAGACACATTCTCACCAGAATTGAATAGTTAGGTAAAAACCATCTTTTGACTGTCTGCTCCTTATGAACTAAGGGCCATATGTAGGAAGCATTTTTTCCCCATCACAAAAGGTTGCAAACTTACTTTTCTAAATGTACAAATATCCAAACTAGGATTCTCCAGAATCACAGTCTGGGTGTAGAAATTGCTATTTGGAAGGGCGTGTTTAGGGTTTACCTCTCAAATAGCGATTTCCAGTGTAATATATCAAGCCTTTGAACGTGACTTGTGGTAGCAAAACCACGATATTTTACTACCAACAGAAAGTTGGTGGTAATGCGTTCGCAAATTGGAAGGGGTTCTCATGGAACCCCTTTCCCTTTGTGAATGATGGAAACAATTTTTTTTTAAAGCAGGCAGTGGTCTGAAAGACCACTGCCTGCTCTTAAAAAATGAAAACAAACGTTTCATTTGTTTTACAGTTTTAACACATCCTGTTTTTCTTTAAGAGATTCAGATAAAATAGTGGAAATTGCTATTCCTACTTTTTGTACATCTGTCGAAAAAGAGGCTATCATCCGCACAACCATTTTAACTCATTCTTCCTCATGTTAATTTCCTCAAATTCTTAGGGCAAGTAGAACAGTATATTGAACTCATATTATGCTGCAACCTTTCAAAGACACTGTCTTCAAGGTTGATTTGTAATGAGGCAGCCGAACATCTGTTTCTCCTCCTTCATGCATTTTCTACTGGCACTGCAAGGTCTTGGTCTGAAAGGTTTTGTCTGTATTACATACTGACCTGTGTTGATTAGATCACTGATGATTAAATGGAACAGTGGCAATCCCACTTAGCAGCACGGAATGTTCAGGAGTATCATAACGTATCCATGAACTTCTGAGAGTGCTCAGAAAGCTTCCTTACATTTCTGGACACATATTCCTGGTGTGAGACTCACAAATCCAGAATTTCATTTTTTATCAGGGACGGGTGATATTTGTACCTCTGTAGTTCAATAAAGTTTTACAATGTATGAAAATCAATCATGATAAAATCCTACATGATACAAATCACATGCAAACTAATCACGTGGAATCAGCACATGCAAAATAACCTGTTTGCAGTGCAGCATAATTTTGAAGTGCAGAACTTATTTCAGTGAGGTTATATGATTCAGTAGTGGTATTTTTAATACACAGTTTTTGTTGCAGTTTTACCATACCTTGGTTAGGTTTGTAGTGTATACCTCAAAATGTGTGTTGGCGCTGGCTTTTTGCGGGGTCTACTACATGCGTTTGCCTTCTGTTACTGTACCCAATTTTTACTGGCATTAAAACTTCATACACTTTACTACTGTTACACAGTGCTGAAATGTGTGTACTCACTCTTTAAAACATCAAAATTGGCTTTCACGTAACTGAAACAGTTAAGTTACTTGTAAGTCCCTAGTAAATGGCACTACATGTACCAAGGGCCTGTGAGTTCAAAGCTACTAGAGGGCCAGCAGCAGTCATTGTGCCACTACTAAAGTAGCCTTTCAAAACATGACTCAGGCCTGCCACTGCAGCATGTAGTGCAGTTTTAAGCTGCTATTTCAACTTGGCAAAATAAACCTTTCACCAGGCCTACACCTTCCTTCTTATTACTTATAAGTGGCCCCTAAAATAGTCCCTGCTTGCAGGACAGGGTGCATTGTATTTAAAAAGTGGAACATGTATAGTTCTCCATGCTCCTTCATATCGAGACTCTCCCGCCCCCAACAACCTCCAACATGAAGCTCCAATGAAGAACTGGAGCTCTTTGCACTACAGCAAACCACCAGTGATGACCGACAGTGCAAGATCTGTACTTCATGCAACACCAACAACAGCCCGCAGTGTCTGTTAGGTGAAATTCCAGGAACAACCATCCATGACGCCAGGATGGCTCTCTGTGGTACATTGATGACACCTCTCACTGCCTAACCTGCTCTTTGCATTAGAGCGACAACCGTCGGCGGTGCCATACCTTCTCCTCACAGCCTCCTCCACCACTAGTGAAACACTTCATGTCAGATTTTGAGAAGGCAAGTTTTACAGCAGGACTAACCTGGCCCATATATTTGACTAGCAATCCATTGCTGTCAGCTTGAACCTGTGATTTTCACCTAGTCTAGCACAGCCAGGTGACCATAAGTGGCGCTTTTTAAGCCTTTATATTTACCTAAATCTTCAGAAATGAATATTTTTGGTACTACTGATTGGATTTCTATTGTTCTGGTATTACTTTATCTTTTATAATTTACTCTTTTTTCCTAAATTGGTTTTTGGGATTATTCTTGTTTAACTTTAATATTGTTGATATGCTGCATAAATGCTTTACACATTGGCTATAAATTAAGCCTGACCGCTTTGCATCATTTTACCAGAGGGATAAGCACAGGTTCATTTAATGACTTTTGTGGTTCACCCTGACAAGGATTGTGGTTGTTGCCTGAATGGGCTTTCCACGCCCTCAACAATAGCCCAATTTCTTACAACATATATTTTAATTTTGTGGCACTAGCAATAGGTACCTATGGCACAGTAAGGCATGATTGCTTTGGCAAGCTAGGAGGATCACCCTGAAGGTATCTTTAATTCATCCTGCTGTTTGGCAGGGAGACAGTGGTGGTCATCCTTCCTGGTGGTCTACATGCTTCAAGCAAATGAAGGGACGTGTCCTATGCAAATTAGAGGTGCCCTCTTCACTTTCAGTTTCAGATATTGAGAAGAGAACTATGATTGTGTGCAGTCATCACTCCGAGTAATTTATCACTTCCAATAATGGGTATGTGGGGGTAGAAGACATACCCTTGTACTTCTGAAAAAGAAGTAGCAATGGCACAGCTGTACGGCCTCTTTCTGTAATTAGAGCAATTTGTACCTAATGAGTCTGGAACGCTTCGCAGGCTGGGCTGGAGATAAGATGTTCAGTGTGTTACTCTGCCTAGCCAAAGGGTGTCTTTCTAATCTCCATCTACTCTGGCCTTTCCTCCTAACAAAGTCCAAAAAGGGGAAGTTGGATTATTTGGCATTTTATATAAAAATGTTGTGTATCTTTAAAAATATATAACTATTCCCAAAACAGTAAAACAGCACAACCACAAAATGCTTTTTTGAGGTCTAAAGCTGGCAAATAGAAGAAATTAAGAAATCATCTCTGATATCTGCTCCTTTGAGAGTAGATAGTATGTGTGTCCTAACATTCATTTCAGATAACATGTTTTTAAATAGTGCTTTAGAACACACTGGTGCAGATAGATAGATAGATAGATAGATAGATAGATAGATAGATAGATAGATAGATAGATAGATAGATAGATACTTGAGGTTCCTAGTGGGTAAGGCATCTTGTGTTGAGGGTGCAGGAAACTGGACAACTGCTCATCATTATATTAATCTAAATTCTGTTATAAAAACAACACTCAACCTGCACTGTATAAAAGATAACTGATTTACGTCCACGGCCCTAGTCACACAATAGTACCATAGTCTTTTCAAACTGTGTAGGAGCTTTGTACAGTGTTGAGCGTCATTTTCCTTTTCCATCCCGTTG
Source organism: Pleurodeles waltl (assembly GCF_031143425.1). Taxonomy (NCBI): domain Eukaryota; kingdom Metazoa; phylum Chordata; class Amphibia; order Caudata; family Salamandridae; genus Pleurodeles; species Pleurodeles waltl. Next base: position 593,429,042 of record NC_090443.1, read on the forward strand.
TCAGAAGGATAGGTAGTGTACACCCAAAGCGCTGGGGTGTTCTGCAATGTTCTTTAATTAACACATTCAAAAACACATTTTAAAACATTTTTTTTACAATGCTGGAGGAAGTCCCAAAATGTTCACTCTCCAGTGAACATAATTGAGTTTTAAGGATTTTTCTTATGGACTTTGAATGGTATTGAAAGTTTTGTGCAAGATGTTTCTCTTTTGTGGGGCGGTGCTACACTGAGTGCCTTTTTAAGAGTTTGGCAGGTGGCAGAGGCCGCCCGCTAAACTCTTTGGGTCAGAAAACTGCCACTCTAGTTTTCCGCCCGCTGGCCCTGTTACGAGTTTCCCGCTGACCCAGCTGGAAATAGGCCACAACATTGACGCCAGCTCATAATTGAGCCGGCGGCAATGTTGCGGTGCATAGGGTGCGACAGCACCCGTCGCACTTTTCACTGCCTGTAATTCAGGCAGTGAAAAGTGCATCTGGGCTGTCCATGGGGGCCACTGCATTGCCCATGCTAATTGTATGGGCAGTGCAGGGGCTCCCATGGGGCACCCCATCTCTGCCAGCCTTTGCATGGCGGTGGAACCACCATGCAAAAGCCGGCGGAGATGGAACTCGTAATCCCCAGGGCAGCGCCGGTAATACCAGGCTGGCGACCGGCGGCAAACTGGCAGTGCCAGCAGTCCAGCCGTGGTGGCTCTGTGAGAGTGGAAACATGGCAGTCAGTCAGCCACTTTGGCGGTGGTCCGACTGCTGCCGCAAGAGTGGCGGTCTCGAGACGTACACACTCGTAATAAGGGCCTGAATGTTATCCACTGATTGGGTTAGGTTTATCTTGTCACAGAGGAATATTCTTACTAAAAAAGGAAAAGTCAAAATTTACTTTATTTAGGTCACCAATGTGGCCATAAAAGCACACATACAAAACATAACAGTCCATTGCTATTCAAAATATTCAAAAAGGTTAAACTACAGTATCAATACAAATCTGCAGCAAGCATTTCTTCACAATTACATGAATTTTTCACCTGGCAAAAACAATGAACTACACACTAGTTATCTTGCAAAACAGGCTACTACTTGTAAGGTGCAAAGCATAGTGCCAAGATCACAAAATTGATTCAATTAAGTGCATATAACATCCATCATAAAACAAAACCTTCCAGTTCAAACACTAACATTTCCTTCAACATATTGCACGTTTTAGGAAAGAACAAATCATAACACAGTTAGAGGGGGAATCCAGTTTTTGGTGATACACAAAGGCTAATTTTGAGGTTCTAATCCTCCGCTTTCGTAGAATCGGAATTAAGAACCTTTTTGTAAGATCAGTAAAAAATGTAAACAATAAAGTAAAATGCAAAAGGCTTTGTGAGGAACATTAACCACATGAACATAACAGAACATTTGAGAACTCACATTGGCTAAGGGGGGAGCCAAGGTGCCACCTCACAAATCCTAACATAAACCTAGTGAGCAGTAGCCTGTGCCAAGAGCCATCAATCCACTCTAAATATGGTTCCAGAGATGAAAAAGCGTGAATCTCTGTATACTCTTTGACAGAACATTTAGTTAATTTGTGGTCCTCCCGGAGGGCTCCAAATCTTTCCTTAAAAATGGATTTGACCCACAATATATCAGATTTTTATATGCTGGAGGGCCTACTCAGCTTCATTAATTCAGTTTTGATGTAATCATACAAGGGAATTTTCATTCCTCTCTCACATGCAAGGCAATCATTGATGATCTCTCTATTCAGTGAACCATGTGGATTATCCCAGAATAAACACCACAAAAACAATGGAGCCAACTTAATGGTATCCTCTGCATTCTCCATCCCAAGCTCCTGATGTATAATATAGGTAGGCATGCAAGTGGAATGCCTAGAATTTGCCTAAGTACCTTATTTTGCTCCACTTGGAGTGGGCTTGTGTTTGAGTGTCCCCAAATTACTGTGCCTTAAGTAAGGACCGGGAGATAGTTCTTCTTATAGACTTCCATAAAAGGGGCTTCAGGTTTTTTCTTAACTCATCAAATTGAAGATGTGGGCCAGCAAGCTTAACATTTTCTACCTCACCTTGGCTATGTATGGTCCCCAATTACTCCTAGTATTCATAACAACTCCCATAAAAACTCCTCAGCCTGCGCAAGAGGATGACTGTGCAGATAGATGCCCACATCTTATAGTTTGGGGGTTTGCAAACCATAACAAAAGTCTTTGGTTAGTAACCAGGCCCAGTGTCCCCATAAAAGATACACATTTTTGGAAAAAAACATTAAGACCATTGGGGTTCTAGAGAATAAAACTGCACATTGAAGTAAAACAGGGACCTTTTCCTACAAATTGAAGGTGCATCCGGTACTGAAAGCAATGCACTGAGTTAATTGATGTACAAAAGAAACAAGACGGAAACCATGACACAGCCCTGTTGCACCCCTCTACCTAGTTTAAAGCTATCTGTCCATTCACCTGAAGGAACAAACCTCACTGACAGATCGTAATGAAGGGCTCTCAAAAACTGGACCAGATTATCCTCCACCCCAAAGTCAGAAAAGTTCACCATTAATTTTGGCCTGAGTATGCTGCCAAAGACTCAAGTAAAGTCCATCAAAGCAAGGCACACAGTGCCCTGCCTAGCAACAGTATACTTGCTAACCAGCAGATGTGGATTTTGGCATTGCTCCATCATGCCACACTCCTTACAGAACCCATATTGTTCCTCCGACAACCTTAACCCAAATAAGGAGGCACTCTAGGACCGCTCTTCCAGCCAGCTTCACAGCTGCATCCGCAGGGATATTGGTCGATATCACCCATCGCATTGCAGGTTTCCCTTCTTAAAAATTGGCGCTATTACAGCAATGTGCCATGTCTGTGTGTGGCCTGCTTTACATACAGCATTGAAAGAGTTAGAGAGGAGTGGGGCTGAAAGATCCAGTGCTGATATATATAGACCCATAGGGACGCTGTTTGGGTCAGGGGCTTTATTGGGTAGATTCTTGTTATTTGCTTTCAAAATATAATTGTGCATAAATTCACACTCTGGGACTTAGCTATTAGTGAGTCTGATGCCACGCTCTTGTCCCCCTTGTAGCTAAACAAAGATCTATACTTAAAGGATCATGGTCACTATAGGGCACAGGAGACAAATAATGCCCCCGTTACCTTATCCAACAGTTCCTAAGTACCATATAGTGAATGGTGGAAGAATACTCACCCCTCTCAAAAGGTGGATAATAATAATAATTAAAGTTGCAAGCTTTATTCATGTTAACCTTATCAAGCGACTTATCAGTCAAAGGAGTGTTAGACCTCTCCAGGCCCTTTGGGGTTGGAGGAGGGGCCATGCCCTGAGCCATTGATAACACCCATGTTATTGTAATTTCCCATCTGTGCCAATCCTATTTTAGCATTAAGATCCCCACCTAAAACAATGTCATAATTTTTTTTGCAAATAAGCAAGTTTAACTTGCAAGTCAATAATAAAATCCTAAAGCTTATTAAATTTGATAAAGTTATCACACTCAAGGAACCCATTATAAAAATGTATAAAAGACAATATTTATGTCATTAAGCCACATAAAAAGGAATGCTTTTAATAAAAAGCAGGCAAAAGGGACCAAGCTGATTCTGCAGTCCAGGGTTAGTTTGATCCGTGCCATTAGCCCTGCCCTAGCTCTGCCCGATGGTGATGGGACTGCAAGGACAGAGTAAGTGCTTCACTCATCTAGGCAGAGAGTTTTGGTCATCCAAGTCTCCTAGAAAAATCGGATGTCAAAACTGTGAATAGAATTGACCCACCCCTTACAACCTATTTTGCTAGCTAGCCCAGCAATGTTTCAAAAGAGGGTGTTACTCACAAGGGCATGTATAACTGACATCACAGGATTTTCCTTATAAATGGTCAGAGAAAGTTGTGTATAATTATTCAGTCCTTGGCTCCCAATAATTAACAACGCTTGAGGTGGGCTGGTTCTGTTTCCTGATAAAGTCTCTTTTCTACTGTATTCTTCAAACTGCTTCTTAGCCTCATAATGGATACTCAGTCAGTAATTTGCAGACAGATCAACTAACAGAGAGAATTGATTTTGAACTGGTATGCTGAATAAGGGTGGCTGCAAAGACCTGCGTAAAGGAGATCTCTCCCTTTGTATGGGGCTCATATCCAGATCCCTATAAAAGTAGCCCAGAGAGAGAAACTTAATTTTGCTAGGGATGGCATTCCCTGGTCTAGAGGCCCATATGGGGTCACCAGCTACCCTGGGATTCCTAAGAGTGACAATAACACAATCTACATCAAATTCTTTACACGTCTTCCCCACCCATCCCACTATCCTTGCCATCAATATCTGGAAAAATGTTACCTCTGCACCTAATGTTCCCATGTACCTAGTGTGCAGTCTTATTAACTAGTTCTACTGTAGACTCATTGTATTCAGGGTGCACCACAAGAACATCAGCCATAACGATTACATACAGACAAGCTGCAAGCGATAAATCATTTTTGTGGGCAGAATTCACCTTGGTGTGTGGTTGTTGGGGGATACTGACAGAGTTGTAACCTCCGGCATGTGGGCCTTCTTTGGCAGGTGCTGGTACAGATAAGCAGTGATCATACTCAGCATGTGGAACAGTGACTCCAGAGGCGACACAATTGAGTGCTGCCCCCCTCAACCTCCTTGGTTAGTGCCACTCCAGTTGGTCCATGGGCAACAGGGGGAGGTGTCAGCTTAATTTAGCTTCATTGGTCGCGAAGCAAATGTAAGTGTGTTCAAGCCTGCTTCTGATGGAGTCCTTAAGATCACAGTAGAGAGCATTTATTTTCTGAAGGAGAATGTCCTCTTTTACAGGCCCCTAAGTAAGCTTATTATTAAACTGGACATACTCTTTTATTTGGAGCTTATGGGCACTCGCTTCCTTTTACCTGTCATGCCCCTGGTGGCTATGCAGCTGTGTGGAGTTTTGGGCATGTTCCATGGTGCCAATGCTAGCAAGGAGGCACCAGCTGTTAACTGCTCTACTGCCTCAGGTTTGAGTTCACATCTACAGCAGTAATTTCAGCACAAACACTACAATTTTGGATGCCCATCAGGGCTGATGTAGGTTTTACAGCAATGCTAGGAGGTGAGAAGAGTGAGAAGCAGCCCTCAGCCAGCCCAATCTCCTTCTAGATGAATCCAACTGCCCTCTTTAAGCAACCATCCAGGGTAGTTCCTGTTGCTATGGGGGAGCCACCGTTGTCTTATGCTTTCCCATAACACACAGCAATCTCCATTGGGAGTACAAAGAAAATATTTTAAGAATGACAGTACCTGCACAAGAGCTGAAGAAAGAGGGATGGCCCAGCCCAGGCTGTCCTGCCACAGAAGGACCCTATGGGAAGGCCTGGGTGTGCTTTGACTACGTTGGACACTGGCAGCCACACCCCCTGCTCAGTCCATCACAGCACCTCTGGGTGCTAGGAATTTTGGAGGTGGTGGTCCCCTTCCAGGGGGTAGTGGGTAGTAGGAGGTCTGACCTTCCTCACAGAAACAAAAGATGTTGCGCCAGAGCTGGAGTAAGTCCAGCACCATACATGGACAACCGCTGGTACTCTGACTCCTTTGGGCACAAGGTTTTCAAATGTAATCCTTCTGCCTCATGCCACTACTCAGTGCAAGACCTAGATTCTATGCTGCCCTCTGATGTCATTCTATCTCATAAGTGATTTCATGACTCCTTGCTGTTTTTGTTGGGGATGTTTTTTTTAGTTCATGCATTCAGGGGCATGGTTTTCAGTGAAGTAATATATCTCAATTACATCTGATAGTTTCTTTCTCTGTCCATACCTCTTTCTGATTTCTGTATTTGATCTATGGCACAATAATGTGCAACTTGTCAAATGCTTTGAGTTTATGTTTTTGCCAGCTGTAAAGTTGTTATTATTTTTGTTTTTGCTTACTGCTTGTATAAGTTCCAATATCCTTTTCTTTAACACAATACAATACATTTATAAAGCACAAGACTGCCACTGAAAAGACATCCCATGCGCTAGCAGCCTCAGAATGCACAGACAGGAAGACACAACTAAATAGGCACTGCCTAATTATCAAACAAGTAGGTCTTCAGAAGTATCTACAGGACTGATTGGGAGGGTGACATTAGGAGGTAGGCAAACAAGGAATTCCATAACTTAGCGGTCAAGTAAGAAAACAATCAACCACCTCTCCTTGCCCTGTTGACCCTCGGCACAATAAGCAAGTTTTGTCCACCAGGCATAAGCTTTCTCTCCTGTCGATAAGGCAATATTTGTTCCTCAGATAACCAGGTCCTTTCAGTTTACGTGTTCTGTAGGCAAAGGTGAGGATTTTAAATTTAATGCAGCTATTAATCGGTTGCCAGTGCAGCCTGCGCAGAAACAACATGGCTGCAGCACAACCTGAAAGCTTCAAAACCAACAAACTGCCACATTGTGAATAATCTGCAAACAATGCAGTAAAACAGATGGAAGGCCTAATTTTGATACACAAGTTCTACCCCCAATGTATTATAAGTTGGACCATCAAACTAAGAAGTATATTACAAATGTGTTCTTACATGTTATATTTGATTGTTTGGATTTGACCTTTGAAATCTTGTTTTAATTACTGCTATTTTATATGCCTTGCACTGTTGGCATTTTCAAAATCCCTTTTGAGATAACCAATCTTGAATTTGTTTGGTTTATAAAATGACTGTGTATCAGTATATCTCAGACTTTTTGCTCGCCTATCTAAGATTACTTGATGGTCTCATAATTTCCCTGCAATTGATGCATCGCTCAGTCAAATGTTCCAATGTTTAACTAAAATGCATTAAAACATTTTTGGCCTCCAATGAGATGTTCATCATCATTTTTATTTTATCTTTTTTTATTTGTGTTAGTTATCCCTGTATTTAATAGTTTCTATCTTTCTTTTGAAGATGCAGTGTCCAGTCCTGTTTGGATGATCTTGTTTTTCAGTTGCGTCCTTGCTTTAAATATTTTTACTGTTTTTTTGCAGTGTTTATACAAATCATCTTCTCCTGGAAAATTTCTTTTGAGTTTAGCAATCACTTATACAGCAAGCTTCACTTTAAGTTGTTTTCTGGGTGGAGCTTGTTGGTATGCAACATAGAAATCATTGCTTTGATTTTTCTGTATATTTTGGTTTGGATCATATATAGTTTTGTGTAATTTTCAGTGTCCAGAAAGGCAAATTTTATTTCAGTGATTTCATGCATGAATTTTAGGTTAGGTTTGTTGGTATTTAATGCTCTGTAGTATGCTTAAGTTCAGTTTCTTTGCCTTCCCACATGATTAATAAGTCTCAATGAAGCATAACAACATGATTATCTGATCAACACAGTTCTCAATTTCAGGAGCTCATGCCATGTCTTTTTCCCACCATCCCATGAAGAGATCAGCAAAAAAGAAAAGCCAATTGCTGTTCCCTATTTTTGTTTATAAATTTGTTTATTGTATATAAAGACGTTTTATAGACTTAGGGCATCATTACAAGTTTGATGGTCCATGGACTGCCATGGCAGCCGTAGTGGTCCAATTGCAGTCGGGTTGGCGGTCAACCCACCTCATTACGAGTCATGCGGGTTTATGGAGCAAAGACCGCTGAGGTCCCGCCAGCACTGCCAGGCGGCACAGACCGCAGCAGTCACAAGGCAGTACAAACAGGCCGGAAAAGAAAGTGTTTCTGCCAGACACATTATGAGGTTGCACACTGCCAATGTGATTGTGGTGGTCCAACCACCATGACTCAGCAGGCAGAAATGGGGAGCATTAAGAGAGAGACACTCACCTTCAGACAGCCTTACAGATCCGGTGCCGCCATGGAGACCATCACACATGTCCTGCCGCTGCTGCTGGTCATCAAAGGAACCCAAAATCCACACTGCAGTAGATGTACCCTACCATAAGAACACACACCTATCTGTGTCATTATGCTCAGCAACAGATCATCGCACCATCATCCACATGATATGGGGGTCACGCTACCGGCACCAAGTACATGTCTCATTTTGTCTCGGTTTGGAATCATTCACAAAGAAGGACACATTCACAGTCACAAAATGCCCCCTTTGGGCATATCACTCACAATGCACTGCAACACTACACAAAAAAATCACGGTCACAGGGACAGTGAAGTACGCAACCTTGTGTCATACAGTACCGACAACATAACAACATCACATCTAGAAATACAACTGACACATTGCACACATGCTATGGACTGCTGTCACATTCAACACACATGCATGGATGTGTCATGGAACACACAATGGACGGACTATGGGATGCACAATAGTAAGAGAAACACATATCCCAAACTCACTATGCAAACAATACCTGCACAAATGGGATGGGGCATCAGGAGCACTCAAGGAAGGATGCTGTACTGGGACACATATCACTTTGCACGTGCCCCTTAAACAACATTTGCAAAGGAACTGGCACTTCAAGTACCAAGTGACATGCCTATCTGCACAATGTGGAAGTGCAAGTCAACAAAGCAAATACAACTCTAACATCATGACACAAACAGCTAAATGGACTTATGCACCAATAAATGCAAACAATGGGACCACAACTGAACATAATAAATGTCTGTACAAGCAAAACTCAAGCTGCCACACATTAGATGAATGTTCAGTCCATATCACAGGGACGTAGAACACCATACATGCTCACATTAGACAACACAAGATTAAATACTTACCATACCAACAAAACACAATGCATTGACACCCCAATTGCATTAAGAAACACATATCCATACAGTCAACTACTACCTTTGTCTTGGGTGACACCAGCACTCCCACATAGTCAGATACTGCAAACAATTGCTAATGGATCAGCAATCAGGCTGAAACACACAAAACAGTAGACAAACAAAACAAGTTAAGCAGGAACAACATAAAGGTAGAAAAGGAATTGCAGGACAAATGTGTACCCAAAAAACAACTTTTTGGGTTGATTTTAAACAATACAAAAATGAGCAAAGGCCATTGACCAGCCCGTATTCCATTGTCCATACACATCACTATGCTCATACTTGAGTCCTTTGCTGGCAGAGAACCTCCACAGGAATGGGCATCAAGTGGGCAGGCAGGGACCTTAGGGATCATCCTTGATGGAGGGAATTTGGGAGGGGTGGACTGTTTCTTTGGAGGTGTGGGGTAGGGGGAAGGGTATGTGTGCTTATAGAAGGCAGATGTGACAGAGGAGGACTTGGAGGTGGAATGGATGAGTTGGGAGGTAAGTGGGGGGCTCTTGGATTTGGGACAGCATGGTGGGAACAGGGGAAAGGGCAAGGTCAAACACAAATCTTTCCTTAGGAGCACAGGGATGGTCATCAGAAGGGGATGGGATTTGGAGATTGAGCTAGTGGTTGTCTGCTGTGTCGGTGTGCATGTCTTGGGTATGTGCATGTGTGAGGTATGCTTCTGTTTGGGGGGTGTCTGTGTGACTGTGGGCGTTCATGTGTCTTGGGAGGCTGGAAGGTAAAGGTGCTGGGTGATGAAGTGGTGGATGTGTGTGTGTACTAAGGTGGTGTATGGGGGCATGCCTCTAGAGATGGATGTGTGTGTCTCTGTTGGGGAGGTATCTACAGGGATGGTGGGTATGGTGGATGTCTGTTGGGGTGGTGTCTGCAGGTATGATAGGTGTGTGTGGGTGTGTCACTGTCTTTTCTGATGGTACCTGTGGGTATGCTTAATTTGCTGTGTGAGCCAGTGGTGGTGGTGGTGGTGATGGTGGGGGTGTCTGGGGAAGTGGTGACTGATGTGTGTGTGGGTATATGTTGAGTGCTTGCATGCTGGTGTGTCTTGTGGTGTTTGTGTTTATGTGTGCTGCTTTTGTGTCTTGAGGTCGGTACATGAGAATCTGTCTGCGTGCTTGGGATAGGTAGGGGAATGGAGAATTTGGAATGGGAAGAGGGCAGTGGAGGGGGGAGGGAAGGTGGTGGTTACTGGCTGCCGTCAGTGAGGTCAGAGCCTGAAAAGCTCTCTGTAGGTCAGACATGGCATTACGTATGCCTTTTAGGAATGCATGTGTCTCCTGCCATTAGGTGGATAACTGCTGGATGGCTTTCGCATTGGCAGTCTGATCCACAGAGATACTCCTCAGGAGGTCAAAAGCCTCCTCACTCAGGGCAGCAGGGATAAGAGGGGCTGCAGCGGAGGTGCCTATGGCAAAGGAGATGGCCAACCTCTTGGGTGAGAGGGCATGGCCAACTGGGTGGGGAACAACGGTGAAGTTGATGATAGAACTCATGATGGTGGACAAAGATGGAACAGGAGTATGTCTTGATGGGTCTGCTACCACTAGAGATTGGCCGCAGGAGGAAGAATCTGGTGATGATGAGGATGTAGAGCTGGTCTCCCTCGTGGCACTCCCCTCACTCTCTGGGCCCCTCTGTGTCGGTGGTGTCTTGACCGGAGATCGGAGATCCCGCTGCCAAATGCTTCCCCACTCGGCTGAGACCCGTCTCCTTCACTTCCCTGGGTTGATGCTGCAAATACAAAGAGAAATAGGGTCATCACATGTCCATGATCAAAATTGAACAACAGCTGTGATTAGCAAACATTACCATGATGTCAATCAGGCCCCAGCAACAAACTCCACCTAAGTGGCCCCAACATGTAATACCATATGCATGCATCCGATCTGAACTGTCAACAGTTGCCCACGGGAAAATCAGGATCTCAGACAACTGCAATTGCATGGCTGAAGTTGTGAATCACAGTAACCATTAAACAACTAGGAGACCACCTCACTTTCAATGCTTTGCCTCATGAAGCATACATAACTAATCTATCATACAATAGTAGGCCAGTGCCAACTGTATTCCCACAGATCCCACATAAGGTCATGCAGACATCTATTTGTCACATACACAGTCACACAACAATAATAAATGATGCTCCCAGAACCTTCTTTGTTGCTTACAACAGTACAATAGCCTGGAGAAGGTGACATGGAAATACTCATGTCACACTGGTAACATATCAACATTGCATACCAAGTGAAATCAGTCCCAATGGAGTCATGAAGGTAGTACTAATGTTGCTCAGATCTGCCACGTTTTGGCATGGAAATGTACACTGTAGACAAAATGGAGATATGTCTCTAAAATCCACAGCACAATGAGTCAGCAAGTCCGAGGGAAATCACCACTAATGTCTGGCACCCCTTACAATGAGATACTCAGAGTGCATCAGTAGACACCATTCGTCCTTTGGATGTTGGAGAGGCTTGGCGATCTGCAAGTACTTGCAGAAGGACCGCAACATGTCGCCCAATGGGAAGCTCCATCATTGTCTCAAATTTGGTTATGCAAACATGATTCTACATCAATGGCATGGAAATGCACATTGTGGGTAAATACTCTAGGCCTACCTGTCATGTCCCTCATTGCTACTGCAGTTGCACATGCCAAATGACATGCTGTGATGGGTGAGGGTATGTCAGTGATTAATCAATGGTGACACACTCCTGTCTGTGGCATCACATGAAATATACCCCCATTGTAAGTGTCCTATTTCACACACAGGTTGGCATGCACATATATCTGTGAGGGAATACAGAAATTATCCCATCAACATAAGTAGACCATGCATGATCAGCAGCTTACAAATGATTTTCAAAAGAGAAAGGGATGCTTGAGGACATGTAGGCACAAAGAATGTTGGCATCAGTGATGGCACATAAATCTTGTCAATGGACAATCCCCACTTACCAAGGGAACATTTGATTTAAAGCTGCACCCTCCCAAAAAATCTATTCACTGTCACATGTCTGATGGCCATCTTCACATTACAGACAGTAGGCAGGCACCAGCACTTGTCATACACTGAAGACAAGTAGCCTCTGTGTGGCAGATGACAATATACTCATTTCACCAGACATATGGCTTAGGACTGTGATTCTTCACTACCTTTCTTTTGGCCTGTAACACTGAGGAGTAGTGGTCTTTTGCATAGAATTCAGACCCACTACAACAAACAGTACTTGATTGATCAATGTACGCAGCCATGTGTTGTCCCTGGTGACCAAATTGTTTGTGGATTGTATACAGTTGTGTCCTAGGCTCTGGGCCAATAGGCAAGGCATATCTGTATGCAACACATGACATGTCTACATAAACAATCACTCATCTACTGTGTTACACATGTCTCATCCCTAATCATCAGGGTGAGATGCCAGAACATTAACTTGGCAATGTGACAGGCAGGAATATGCCCTGTACTCACCCCCTTGTAGCTGTTGTGCTGTCCTCAAATGCCCACCAAGGTCTGGTTAGGCCACCACCATAATGCAGCCCATTGGGAGGTGGTGGTGGTCTGACGTACGCCCTATCCACGCTGGGAGGACATCCCCCAGCTGGACCTCAGCAATATTCTGGGCCCAGCGTCTCAGGTCCTCCACCTCTTCCGACAGTGGGAGCTCCACCAGCTATAGACCCCCAGGGTTTGCAGCTCTCCATAGCTCCTTATTCTAATGGATGCAGAATACAAATCAAGAGATTACAATCACAAGTTTTGGCACAAATGGTTGAGTCACATGGCAGAAACACCAAGCTAAAACTTTTCAATTTGTTAACACTCCACAAGATTGAAACATACAGGCCAATAAGTACAGAGACATGCTTACATACATATCTATTTACATCTGCAGATTAACCCACTAGCTTGCTCAGGGCCTACAATGACTAAGCAAGCTTAATGACATCAGGTAGCCCATGCTCCAGCAACATGCACTGTGATGTGAGGCAAAATGAAACACTGTACACCTATGTGGCTTCAGAAGGGTAAACTCCTTAGGCCTGAATGGACCAACACATTCACACTCTGTGAGATTGACTCACAGCATACAGTCTCTACAGGCAACTGCTATAGTACAAACCACCATTACACTTAAGTGACAATTAAGGGTCTGGCATGGTGGGTACAGAATGTGTATTCCGGGTCCATGTGTGGACATGTGGCCTACCAAATGCAGACTTATGCCACTTCAGGGGATAGGTTCTGTGGTGTGTACCTGTACCACAAAACTGTCCTTTGAACATTAGTGTCTATTCTACAAAGATGGCATCCAATTCAAAGGCATGCATTGTACAATTTCTACTATGTGACCAAGCTTTTTACTCACATATCGTGGCCTTCCAGGAAACAACACACTGTCTGCACTTTGAGACTGTCATTTGTGCAATAAGCCTGTACAGGACAAATATGACCTGTGTGAAGGTGACAACAGAGCTGTTGGAGTAAGGAACCTGTCATGAGTCAAAGATACACATTGACAATGATACAAAATGTACTTATAGACTAGTTTAATGATTTACCTTTCTACACATTCTTAATCTAGTCAAAGGACTGAGGCATTCAGTGCAGGTTTTGCCACTAAAGCATCATAGTGTCCACATGTCAGGATCTGCTTGTGTGCACGGAGTGAGTACAATGCCACAGTTGCATTTCCATAGTGATACTCCCACAGCCTTGACTAGGTCCCATACTGGGATATACATTTGACAGGCCTTGGTGTCAGCAGGCTAAGTAGACAGAACCTGCATGAGACTCCATTTCCATTATTTCAAAGCATGACAGTACATCATGTGCCCATCAGAATGTGGTATGTGATTGGTGTGTGTAGCTGAAGGGCAGAGTGAGTCATGATATGCCTTCCACACAACAGTTTTGCAAGGCTAGATGTGGGTTGAAAGATTTGTGGCATTATACTCATTGCTCACATTATTCTCAAATGACACAAGATGCACATACAGCTAATGCTATCATGCACATACATGGTGTCCAACATTTAAATAAAATATGGAGAAAGAGATGTCATTGGATGGCAGTAATGTCTCCTTACCTAGTTATGTGCATCCAACACAAGGAGGATCTCAGATCACAAAAACATCACAAAATACAATATGACTGAACTTAACATATGGCTATATCCACCAATGCTTGCATATTGTACATTTCAGTTATGTCACACAAACTCCAACACAAGTACACAATAATGCTAACTGGGGCACACTGTAGTCTGTGAGGAGGAGAAGGATGGTGAAGTACAGAGAAAATTGTGCATATGAGGTACTTACCTGCTCCTCTGGTTAGCAACAGAGCTGTCCACACAGGGGCAGGACCTCAATAACAAGCCTCTCCAGCTCCTCTGGAGAAAAGACAGGGCTCATATCACCTGTCGGACTAGGCATTTTTGCTCACAGAGGCAGCTCACAGCAACTCAGGTCATGGAGGTGTTGTTGGCAGCAGTGTCAGGAGTCAAGTGAGTGAATCTGCACAACATGGTGGTCACGTTCACCATGAACGCAGTCATCAATGCCAGTGGACACAGCCATTGGGCTACAACCACCACTGGCAACAACGTAAGTCTCCACGGTTGCAACCGCCTACTGTCATGAAGACTTCCACCAGCGATCGCAGGTGGTTCCTAATGTCCAGTGGAGAAGGTCAGGCATCCACCATGTTGGTGGCCTGAAATGCTGTATTGGGCTTTATAAACTGTGTCACACCTACAAAACATGTGTTGTTACCTCACAAACATCCTTATCCTGTCTTCTCATGTAGGTCCTTCGACTCAACCAACATTGTAGTATGTTGCAGGTCACAGATGCCACTTAACAGCGGTGCACTCCATCACCACCTATGGTCAGTTTGCCAGTCCGAATATACAGTCACATTGTGATGGACAATTGTGTTACACATCTTCGAGTTTGGTCTGAATCCATGTTGTGGACACATGTGCTAAAAACCATGGGGGTCACATATGGCCCTTGTATAGATGACACCTGGGATGTGTACTGGGGGTCATAGCTATACAATCCGAAATGCTTTATCACATGATATTATTGCCATGCATCTTGTATGTTGCTGTGAACACACTGACTAATGTTACAAATCAGGTCTTGTCATATATAGGTACTCTGGGAGAGGGAGGATGTGACAACCTCTTGTCTACCTTCCATTTTTGCCAGAATCTTCAGACCATACAGCACCGCCACATTATCATGTACTACTGCCTAGATAGGCAAACAATAGTGGACTTACGTCATCAGTTGGAGCCAGACCTGATGCCAGATATTAGTTATCCAACTAGCATACCATCAATTGTATAAGTCATATCAGCATTGCATTTCCTAGCCACAGGGTCCTTCCAACATACAGTGGCCCTATCTGCTGGTATGTCCCAACCTATGTTCAGTCTGCGTTAGAAGGATGTCCTCTCAGCAATGTTGAAACACCTTGACATCTATATACGGATTCCCTAACATGAGGATTTAGACAATGTGAAGGCTGACTTTTATGATTTCGCCTGCTTCTCACATGTGGTAGGGGCTACTGATGGCACACGTGTTGGCTTAGTGCCACGACAGGCCAATGAACAAGTTTATCATAACAGCAAGAACTTCCATTTCATCAACATGTAAGTTGTCTGTTTGGCAGATCTCTACATTTCACATGTCTGTGCCCATTAACCGGCTTCACTCCACGATTCCTTCATAATGCAGAACAGTACCATACCCCAGCTGATGTCACAATTGTACCCAAAGAGGGAATGGCTGGTTGGTAAGTCACACCTGTCCTGAGTGTGTGTGTTCAATGTCTGGTGCTACAATCATTAACAGGAGACTCTGCATATCCAAATCATCCTTGGTTGTTGATGCCACTAAGGAATCTAATTACGCAAGGGGAAGTCTGCTTCAGTGAGGCCCATTGAAGAACGCAGCAGGTAGTGAGTGGGCTTTTGGGCTCCTGAGGGCCAGTTTTAGGCATCTCTGCAGGACTGGTGAAGCCCTCCTCTACTCACCTGGAAAAGTGTACCAGATCACTGTGGCATGCTGCATGCTCCACAACATCGCCTTGCGGAGGAATATCCTACACATTCCAGAGGAGGGGGAGTCTGCAGTGCCATGGGGTGAGACTACTGAAATGCCAAGTGAGGATGACAGTGGTGAAGAGTAACGAGCTGGCATGCGGGCAGATCTCAATAACAGCTACCTTTTGTGAGTGTACGTATGTCATGTAACGTAATGCCTGTACCATAAATTGTAGTTGTGAGAATGTGTGGAGTTTATTGTTTTAGAAACAGCTAGGAAGCTGATACTCTGCAATATTCAGCCAAAAGCTGCTTGATGAGTTAGCTTTTGACAAATCCTCACCCTGATGATGTTGCTTTGTTTGTGTCAGTTTCCTTGCAATGTAATGGGTTTCCCAGATGCTTGCTATGTGATTTGTGTAATAGGTATGTTTCCAAGCCTATACTACTTGTTTGGTCTTTGTACAGGTATTTTCACCAGGACAACCTAAAGTGGACACTTCAGAGTTGTGACATTGGATAGTATCTGATGCTGGTCTGACATAAAAAGTAGGGATGGATTGTACCAGGAAATGTAGGTCACAGAGTTTGGGTGTATGAGACCTGTGTCAAGACAGCTTCCAGAGTGTTTGGGTTGAAGGTCATAAGTGGCCATTGGACTTGTTTCACATGCTGTGGTGGGCCGATTGCATCATGTGTGCCATCATGTGGGCTTGAGAATTGGGCTGCGTCGTTCCGGCTCGGCTGTGTGTCAATCCAGTGCATCGAATTTCCAGTCGCTATGCTGGCGCTGTGTCGATCTTCTCGTTGCAAAGTCGGGATGCGTTGTTCCGGTTTGGCGTACTGTGAATTTGCCACCACAATGCACCGTTTCTGACAGGCTGAGCGTCAATGTTCGCCGCACATTTTCTCTTCTTGCAGAGATGAAGTCTTTTTGGTCCTGAGACTTCAGGGAACAGGAGGCAAGTTCTATCCAAGCCCTTGGAGAGCACTTCTCAGCACAGCCAGAGAGCAACAAGGCAGCAGGGCAACAGCAAAGCAGCAGTCCTTCACAGAAAGCAGTCAGGTGAATCCTTTGGGCATCCAGGCAGTTCTTCTTGGCAGGTTGTAGGTTCTGGTTCAGGTTCTCTTCTCCAGGAAGTGTCTGATTTGGTAGGGGCAGAGGCCCTGTTTAAATACCCAAATGTGCCTATTAAGTAAGGGAGACTTCAAAGAGTGGCTTAGAAGTGCACAAGGTCCCCTTTCACTTCAATCCTGTCTGCCAGGGTCTCAGTAGGGGGTGTGGCAGTCCTTTGTGTGAGGGCAGGCTACTGTCCTTTGACATGTAGGTGTCGGGTCCTCCACCCTCCCAGCCCAGGAAGACCCATTCAAAATGCAGATGTATGCAAGTGAGGCTAAGCATCCTGTATATGGGGTTTGTCTGAGTGAATGCACAAGGGAGCTGTCAGCTGAACCTAACCAGACGTGGATTGTAAGGCACAGAAGGATTTAGGTGCAGAAAAATGCTTACTTTCTAAAAGTGGCATTTCTAAAATAGTAATATTAAATTCAACTTCACCAGCCAGCAGGATTTTGTATTACCATTCTGGCCATACTAAATATGACTTTTCTACTCTTTTCAGATCTGAAGCTACCACTCAAACTGTATATGAGGGTAACCCTAATGTTAGCCTATGAAAGGAGCAGGCCCCACCGCAGTGCAAAATGAATTTAGGAGTTTTACACTACCAGGGCATGTAAACTACACAGGTACATGTCCTGCCTTTTGTCTAGACAGCACCCTGCCCTATGGGATACCTAGGGCCTACCTTAGGGGTGGTGTGTGTAGAAAAAGGGAGTTTTAGGCTTGGCAAGTACTTTTAAATGCCAAGTCGAGTTGGCAGTGAAACTGCACACAGGGCCTTGCAGTGCCAGGCCTGAGACATGTTTAAGGGGCTACTTAAGTGGGTGGCACAATGAGTGCTGCAGACCCACTAGCAGCATTTAATTTACAGGCCCTTGGCACATATAGTGCACTCTACTAGGGACTTATAAGTAAATTAAATAGTCCAATTGGGTGTGATCCAATGTTACCATGTTTAAGGGATAGAGCATATGCACTTCAGCACTGGTTAGCAGTGGTAAAGTGTGCATAGTCTTAAAACCAGCAAAATCAGTATCCAAAAAGTGGAGGGAGGTAGGCAAAAAGTTAGGGGTGACCACCCTGAGGCTGTCAGGTCTAACACGAAACATATAGAATGTTACTGGTTGTATTGTGACATCTACCACCAATAGTTTAGTGTTGCAGTAAGCCTAGAACTTGTACAAAGTTAAGTTGCAGTTAAGCCAATTGTGGCAAGTACCCATGGTATTGGTTGTATTGACATGGAATTTGTAGAGCATGACAGATATTTTTGACGGACACAGCTGCTAAAATATGCAGATCATTAGCACTTGGAGGGTGGACCGAGAATTACATATTGCCACGAGTGCAAGCAACACAGTGGCAATGCAAGATATGGCTTTGGCCATTTTGAGGCCTAGTTGATTGTGATGCAGGCAGACTCAAGAGTTTGTTGTATATGTCACTGGAGTTATCATGTGGTCAGTGCAGTGTGAATGTGTCTGCTGCAAATACCATCCTGGTTATGCATCTTGAGGCTTAGGGATCATTGTTTTGCACTCTGGATAAGCTGTCCTTCCTGTCCTCAATAGTTTCACCTTGGGTTATCAGGTCAAGATGGAGCTAGGTAGTCAGACACATCTCTGAGTTGAGCATGATCTGTATCTTGGTCACTCTGAGGTGAGTAAATGTCAATGGAGAGCTACTAAACAAGGGTAATTGGAGAAAGAACACTGGACTGGTGGTTGGACTGACAGTAACAGAGCCTCCTGGGAGTTGCAATCTGCTCATTCCCTGTACTACACACACTTTCCAAATTTCCTTCCCCTAGGTGAGTTTGCTTCATGTGTGAGTTACCTAATAGGGGTCTTTGGAGAAGAGGACACTGGGCTATAAGTGGATTAACAGTAACAGAGTGGCCAGGCTTTAGTAGTCATGTCACTCCTTTTACTTTACACTCCATACAAATGTTAACCCCCAGGTGAGTTAACTTCCTTTGGGAGTTGACAAACAAGGTTATATATTGGTCTGGTATTTGGAGTTACAGAGACAGTGCCTGATGAAAATTGCAGTGAGGTAATTCCCTCTACTTCCCAACACTTGACAAATTGTATACTCCCGGGTGAGTGAAGAGCACTGGAGCGATTACAAGCAGGTGTATCTGGGCAAGTTAACCCTGTGCTGGTGTTTGAGTTATAGATATAGGACATGCTGGGATTTGCAGTCAGGACACTCCCTCTACTTCCAACACTTGACAAATGGTATACTCCCAGGTGAGTGAAGAGCATTGGCGAGATTACTAGCAGGTGTATTTGGGCAAGTGAACCCTGTGCTGGTGTTTGGAATCATGGACCCAAGACCTGCTGGGAGTTGCAGTCATGTCATTCTCTCTACTACACACATTCTACAAATGTTATCCTCCCAGGTGAGTACACTTCTGTTGGACCTGGCTTTTTGACAGGGACATCCCCAAACTTTTTGCCTCCTTCCTCCTATTTTTTCCGACCTGTTGTTGTTGGCTTTTGACCTCTGAGCACTTTACCACTGCTAACCAGTGCTAAAGTGCATATGCTCTCTGTGTAAATTGTACTATTGATTGGTTTATCCATGATTGACTATTTAATTTACCTGTAAGTCCCTAGTAGACTGCACTACATGTGCCTAGGGCATGTAGATTAAATGCTACTAGTGGGCCTGCAGCACTGGTTGTGCCACCCACCTCAGTAGCCCCTTAACCTTTTCTCAGGCCTGCCATTGCAAGGCCTGTGTGTGCAGTTTCACTGCCACTTCGACTTGGCATTTAAAAGTACTTGCCAAGCCTAGAACTCCCCTTTTTCTACATATAAGTCATCCCTAAGGTGTGCCCTAGGTAACCCCTAGATCAGGGTGCTGTGTAGGTAAAAGGCAGGACATGTACCTGTGTAGTTATATGTCCTGGTAGTGTAAAACTCCTAAATTTGTTTTTACACTACTGTGAGGCCTGCTCCCTTCATAGGCTAACATTGGGGCTGCCCTCATACACTGTTGAAGTGGCAGCTGCTGATCTGAAAGGAGCAGGAAGGTCATATTTAGTATGGCCAGAATGGTAATATAAAATCCTGCTGACTGGTGAAGTCGGATTTAATATTACTATTCTAGAAATGCCACTTTTAGAAAGTGAGCATTTCTTTGCACTAAAAACTTGTTGTGCCCTTCAATCCACGTCTGGCTAGGTTTAGTTGACAGCTCCTTGTGCATTCACTCAGACACACCCCAAACACAGGGTACTCAGCCTCACTTGCATACATCTGCATTTTGAATGGGTCTTCCTGGGCTGGGAGGGTGGAGGGCCTGCCCTCACACAAAGGACTGCCACACCCCCTACTGGGACTCTGGCAGACAGGATTGAACTGAAAGGGGGCTTGGTGCATTTCTTAGACACTCTTTGAAGTCACCCCCACTTCAAAGGCACAACTTAGTATAAAACAGGGCCTCTGCCCTACCTCATCAGACACTTGCTGGAGAAGAAACCTGAACCAGAAACTACATCCTGCCAAGAAGAACTGCCTGGCTGCTCAAAGGACTCACCTGTCTGCTTTCTACAAAGGACTGCTGTCTTGCTGTTGCCCTGCTGCCTTGCTGAACTCTTGTCTGGCTGTGAAAGTGCTCTCCAAGGGCTTGGATAGAGCTTGCCTCCTGTTCCTTGAAGTCTCAGGACCAAAAAGACTTCTCCCTTTCACTTGGACGCTCCGTGCGCTGAAAATTTCGACGCACAACTTGTTTCGCGGCGAGAAAAACGCCGCACACCGACGCTGATCAACGCGACGCCCTCGGGACGATCGAGACTTCGACGCACAACCTCGCAAGGACAAAGCCGCCCGACTTTCCAGGAGAAATCGACGCGACGCCTACCGTGAGTGCGAAACTTTGACGCACGGCCTCGCAAGGACAACGCCGCCCGACTTCCAAGGAGAAATCGACGCGACACCTGCCGTGAGACCAAAATTTCGACGCACGGCCTCGCAAGGACAACGCCGCCCGACTTCCAAGGAGAAATCGACGCGACGCCTACCGTGAGATCGAAACTTCGACGCGCAGCCCCGCAGAACGACGCGCAGCCGAAAAATAAGCAGGAGAATCCACGCACAGACCCGGGACATCTGGTAATCCCCGCGATCCACACAAAGAGACTGTCTGCGCGCCGGAAAACGACGCCCGACTTCCCCGCGTGGAAAAGAACGACGCAAGTCTGTGTGTGCTGAGAGGAAATCGACGCACACACCCCTTTTTCCACGCATCTCTTCTCCTGTGGCCCTCTGAGGAGATTTCCCACCAGAAACCAGGTACTCTGTGCTTGAAAGACACTTTATTGCTTTTTAAAGACTTAAAGACACTTAATATCACTTTTCAGTGATATCTTTACAAATTCGTATTGCAACTTTGATCGTTTTGACCTACAATTACCCAGATAAATATTCTATATTTTTCTAAACACTGTGTGGTGTATTTTTGTGGTGTTATACTATGGTGTTGTATGATTTATTGCACAAATGCTTTACACATTGCCTTCTAAGTTAAGCCTGACTGCTCGTGCCAAGCTACCGGAGGGTGAGCACAGGCTGATTTTGGATTGTGTGTGACTTACCCTGACTAGAGTGAGGGTTCTTGCTTGGAGAGAGGGCAACCGGACTGCCAACCAAAAACCCAATTTCTAACATTGGTGATCAGCGGTGAGGATAGGACTTGTGTTTGTGCAGTGACATACAGTAGCTAAGTATTTCACTACCTACCCACAGTTGAAGGTCAACTTGATCTTTCATCTTTTTTTGCTTTTGGTTCTCTGATGTCCTCCTGGATATACTATTGATATTTTGGACTTTGGATTTTGGTTTTTGCCGGTAAGACCTTGTCAGCAATGAGATTGCTTACCTACTCACTCTTTGTGCCTACTGACCACCTCACTAAGGCTGACTTAAGAAGGCTTTGCAGAAAATGGGGCCTTCCTGTATCAAGGAAATCTACTAAGATGGAAATGCTACATGCCTACGTAGTCTGGGCAGAGAGAGAGGCAGAAAAAAACCAAATGACTAAATACCCCTCAGATGAGGAGGGGGACTACTCAAATGAGGAGGATGACGACTCAGATGAGGAAAGAGATCCAGTGAGAGCAGAATGGCTCCGAGCTCGAGAGCGGTGGGTGGAAGAACTAGATGAGTTTCTTGAAAGGGCTGAGGCAACAAGTCTCTTAGCCCGGGAAGAAGAAAAGATTGCAGCTCAGGAGCTGAGCTGTAAAGAGCTGAAACTGGAGGCCGGAAGGGCTGAGTCCAGTTCAGATGGTGGCAGCAAAAATCTTGCATCCAGTACTGCTGAAGAAGGGCACAAGCCCAGAGATGTGGTGCCCAACTTGAAGAAGGGAGTTGACACACCCCAGGTGGGTCAAGAGTATGAGGTAGTTCCCGTTATGCACAGGGTCCCTGAGAAGGATTGGGGAACTGGCACAGGGAGTCATATTCCTACTGGGGGGAGGGACACTTTACTGACTCTAGCAGAGAGTGACAGAGAAAAGGGTTCCCCCCCTGGTGGACGTCCTGGATATAGAGTGTAGAGACATCCCAGAAGAGTATGGGTTGAGTGTCAGGGACAGGCAGATACTGTCTCACCAGTCTCAAGAGGGTGACATAGAGTGCTTTTCCAAGGCTGAGTTACTGGGTGGTTGGGTGAAGGGTACTGTGGTTAATACATGTGAAGGGCAGAGTGATGTAATTGCTGGAGAGCATATGTCTGGTCCTTATTTTCCAGAGCTACGCCAACACCAGGTGGAGTGTGAGTTCTCTGACCCCAGGGAACTTACAGTGGAGGCAGACTTTTGGGTGAGTACTAGAGAGTCTGAAGAGGCATTTGGGGGTGCTCCTGAAGGGAGTGGTCTAGGTGGTTCCCGACCAAGTGAGGTAGGAGAGGATTGTAGTGTCCCAGGTAGGTCTCAGAGCCTAACCTGTACCATAGGGCCACCTTTTGAGGGAAGCCCCGCAGTGTCAGAAGAACTTGGGGGGATGACTGTAGACAGCATCCCAACAGTTCTGGTGTCTGGCAGTACCACTCCTAGTGAGGGGGTGCAGAAGTCCAGACATAGGGTTGAGAGGGGGTGGCAGACCCCAGTGGAGGATCTTGAAAGTCAGGGGTCAGCTCTGAGAGCAGAGCCCCCCAGGAATGACCTAGGTGAGACCGTTTCTGGTTTGGGGGAAACCCAGACTCTGCCGGATGGGCAGAGGTCGGGAGACCTGCGCCAACCAGACTCTTGTGTGGCCCTTGGGGATGGCGTGTCCCTTGTGGGGGGTGAGAGTGCCCCCCAGGAAGTCCTGGCATGCCAGGCAAAGATTCAACCTCAGGGTGGTGACTCTGGGTTGGATAACCGGGTTCAGAGGTTAAACTCTGACCTGGTGGGAGGTAGGTGTGCCTCCCAGAAAGTCCTGGGGTGCCAGGCAATTGCCCAACCTCAGGGTGGTGACCCTGGGTTGGAGAACCAGGCTCAGAGGTTAAACTCTGACCTGGTGGGAGGTAGGTGTGCCTCCCTGAAAGTCCTGGCCTGCCAGGCAATGGTTCAACCTCAGGGTGGTGACTCTGGGTTGGATATCCAGGTTCAGAGGTTAACCTCTGACCTGGTGGGGGGTAGGTGTGCCCCCCAGAAAGCCCTGGTGTACCAGGCAGTTGTCCAACCTCAGGATGGTGACCCTAGGTTGGAGAACCAGGTTCAGAGGTTAAACTCTGACCTGGTGGAGGGTCAGTGTGCCCTCCAGGAAGTCCTGGCGTGCCAGGCGATTGTTCAACTTCAGGGTGGTGACTCTGAGTTGAATGGCCCAGTTCAGAGGTTAAACTCTGACCTGGTGGAGGGTCAGTGTGCCCTCCAGAAAGTCCTGGCGTGCCAGGCAATTGTTCAACCTCAGAGTGCTGACTCTGGGTTGGATAACCGGGTTCAGAGGTTAAACTCTGACCTGGTGGGGGGTAGGTGTGCCCCCCAGAAAGTCCTGGCGTGCCAGGCAATTGTCCAACCTCAGGGTGTTGACTCTGGGTTGGATGACCAGGTTCAGAGGTTAAACTCTGACCTGGTGGGGGGTAGGTGTGCCCCCCAGAAAGTCCTGGCGTGCCAGGCAATTGCCCAACCTCAGGGTGGTGACCCTGGGTTGGGGAACCAGGCTCAGAGGTTAAACTCTGACCTGGTGGGAGGTAGGTGTGCCTCCCAGAAAGTCCTGGTGCGCCAGGCAATTGTTCAACTTCAGGGTGGTGACTCCGAGTTGAATGGTCAGGTGCAGAGGTTAAACTCTGACCTGGTGGAGGGTCAGTGTGCCCTCCAGGAAGTCCTGGCGTGCCAGGCAATTGTTCAACTTCAGGGTGGTGACTCCGAGTTGAATGGGCAGGTGCAGAGGTTAAACTCTGACCTGGTGGGGGGTAGGTGTGCCTCCCAGGAAGTCCTGGTTTGCCAGGCAGTGATCCAGTCTGAGGGTACAGACCCTGGGCTGGAAGACCAGGTTCAGGGTGTCCCCCCGGACCTGGAGGGAGGGGCTACTGATAACAGTGCCCCTACCATGTTGTCTTCTGAGGAGGCCACTCCTAGTTGGAGGGTGCTGGACCCCAGAAGGGAGGGCAGGGGGAGGGAAGCCTCACCCCGGGCCCTAGTCCAACCTGAAGGTACAGACCCCAGGTTGGAGGGCCAGTTGCAGGTTAACAGCCCTGCACTGGTGGAGGAATGGTACAGGGCGACTTCTATAAGCACCCTGACCATGGTGGACTCTGGGGGTACCGCTCCAGGAGGGAGGGTACAGAGCCCCAGAGGGGAGGACCAGGTTCAGGCTGTCATCCCTGACCTGGTGGAAGGGAGAGTGGTTAAAGGGTGCCCAGCACCTGGGGCTACCGCCCCCCACTCTCCACAGCCACAGTGGTGGGAGAGCTTTGAGAGGCCTGGGGCCTGGCTCTCATCCCTGACAACTGTCAGTAACCACAGTGGCTTGCTGTCCGGGTGGACAGAGTTATCCCTGGGGAGGGGACAAGTGTCACACCCCGGGGATAGAATGGGCAACACCACTGTGTTGGTCCTGGTGGTACTATCCTGCTCCTGGGATACATCTGTGAGCAATGTAAGGTTAGGTGCTGCACAGATGGGATCTGCAGGAAAGGAGAAAGGTTCCCCATGGATGGGCTTAGTGGGCCCTGAGAGTATGGACAGAGGGATCCAATTGGAGTCAGGAAGGTGAAGAACTGGAGCATGCCCCTGCTGTTGTGGGCCTGGGTCCTTGTTCTGTCGCCTCAAACAGGGAAGTACATCAGGATAGTGATTGTTCTCCCCTGGCTTTAGGCTGGTAGGGGGTCATGTTGGACCTGGCTTTTTGACAGGGACATCCCCAAACTTTTTGCCTCCTTCCTCCTATTTTTTCCGACCTGTTGTTGTTGGCTTTTGACCTCTGAGCACTTTACCACTGCTAACCAGTGCTAAAGTGCATATGCTCTCTGTGTAAATTGTACTATTGATTGGTTTATCCATAATAGACTATTTAATTTACCTGTAAGTCCCTAGTACAGTGCACTACATGTGCCTAGGGCATGTAGATTAAATGCTACTAGTGGGCCTGCAGCACTGGTTGTGCCACCCACCTCAGTAGCCCCTTAACCTTGTCTCAGGCCTGCCATTGCAAGGCCTGTGTGTGCAGTTTCACTGCCACTTCGACTTGGCATTTAAAAGTACTTGCCAAGCCTAGAACTCCCCTTTTTCTACATATAAGTCATCCCTAAGGTGTGCCCTAGGTAACCCCTAGATCAGGGTGCTGTGTAGGTAAAAGGCAGGACATGTACCTGTGTAGTTATATGTCCTGGTAGTGTAAAACTCCTAAATTCGTTTTTACACTACTGTGAGGCCTGCTCCCTTCATAGGCTAACATTGGGGCTGCCCTCATACACTGTTGAAGTGGCAGCTGCTGATCTGAAAGGAGCAGGAAGGTCATATTTAGTATGGCCAGAATGGTAATATAAAATCCTGCTGACTGGTGAAGTCGGATTTAATATTACTATTCTAGAAATGCCACTTTTAGAAAGTGAGCATTTCTTTGCACTAAAAACTTGTTGTGCCCTTCAATCCACGTCTGGCTAGGTTTAGTTGACAGCTCCTTGTGCATTCACTCAGACACACCCCAAACACAGGGTACTCAGCCTCACTTGCATACATCTGCATTTTGAATGGGTCTTCCTGGGCTGGGAGGGTGGAGGGCCTGCCCTCACACAAAGGACTGCCACACCCCCTACTGGGACTCTGGCAGACAGGATTGAACTGAAAGGGGGCTTGGTGCATTTCTTAGACACTCTTTGAAGTCACCCCCACTTCAAAGGCACAACTTAGTATAAAACAGGGCCTCTGCCCTAACTCATCAGACACTTGCTGGAGAAGAAACCTGAACCAGAAACTACATCCTGCCAAGAAGAACTGCCTGGCTGCTCAAAGGACTCACCTGTCTGCTTTCTACAAAGGACTGCTGTCTTGCTGTTGCCCTGCTGCCTTGCTGAACTCTTGTCTGGCTGTGAAAGTGCTCTCCAAGGGCTTGGATAGAGCTTGCCTCCTGTTCCTTGAAGTCTCAGGACCAAAAAGACTTCTCCCTTTCACTTGGACGCTCCGTGCGCCGAAAATTTCGACGCACAGCTTGTTTCGCGGCGAGAAAAACGCTGCACACCGACGCTGATCGACGCGACGCCCTCGGGACGATCGAGACTTCGACGCACAACCTCGCAAGGACAAAGCCGCCCGACTTTCCAGGAGAAATCGACGCGACGCCTACCGTGAGTGCAAAACTTTGACGCACGGCCTCGCAAGGACTACGCCGCCCGACTTCCAAGGAGAAATCGACGCGACGCCTGCCGTGAGACCAAAATTTAGACGCACGGCCTCGCAAGGACAACGCCGCCCGACTTCCAAGGAGAAATCGACGCGACGCCTACCGTGAGATCGAAACTTCGACGCGCAGCCCCGCAGAACGACGCGCAGCCGGAAAATAAGCAGGAGAATCCACGCACAGACCCGGGACATCTGGTAATCCCCGCGATCCACACAAAGAGACTGTCTGCGCGCCGGAAAACGACGCCCGACTTCCCCGCGTGGAAAAGAACGACGCAAGTCTGTGTGTGCTGAGAGGAAATCGACGCACACACCCCTTTTTCCACGCATCTCTTCTCCTGTGGCCCTCTGAGGAGATTTCCCACCAGAAACCAGGTACTCTGTGCTTGAAAGACACTTTATTGCTTTTTAAAGACTTAAAGACACTTAATATCACTTTTCAGTGATATCTTTACAAATTCGTATTGCAACTTTGATCGTTTTGACCTACAATTACCCAGATAAATATTCTATATTTTTCTAAACACTGTGTGGTGTATTTTTGTGGTGTTATACTATGGTGTTGTATGATTTATTGCACAAATGCTTTACACATTGCCTTCTAAGTTAAGCCTGACTGCTCGTGCCAAGCTACCAGAGGGTGAGCACAGGCTGATTTTGGATTGTGTGTGACTTACCCTGACTAGAGTGAGGGTTCTTGCTTGGACAGAGGGCAACCGGACTGCCAACCAAAAACCCCATTTCTAACAACTTCAATTGAGAGTTACCAAACAATGGTATTTGGACAAAATAACACTGGGATGGTGGTTGGATTTACACACACAGAGTCTTCCTGGCCTTAGTAGTCATGTCACTCCCTCTACTTCTCACATTTGACAAATGGTATCCTCCCAGCTAAATAAACTTGCATTAAGATTACTTAACAGGGGTCCTTACACATGTTTACACTGCATTGGTGTTTGAAGTGAGAGAAACAGGGCCTCCTGGGAGCTGATGTCAGGGAATTCCCTGTACTTTACACACTTAAGAAATGGTGAGTACACTTAATTTGTGGGTTACCAAACAATGGTATTTGGATATGTGACCACTGTGATGGTAGTTAGAGTTGCTGAAACAGTGCCTCCTAGGAGTTGCAGTCATGTCACTCTTTCTACTACACACACTATATGAATGTTATTGCCCCATGAGAGTCCACTTCAATTGATAATTGTGAAACAGATGTACTGCAGCATGTGCCCACTGTGCTAGTGTTTGTAGATACAGGAACGGTGCCTCCTGGGAGTTATAGTCATGTCAGTCCCTGTACTAGACACACTTGACAAATATTATCTCCCCAGGTGTGTACCCTTAAATTGATAGGTAACAAACAGGGGTATTTGAACAAGTGACCACTCATCTGATGTTTGGAGCTATAGAAACAGTGCCTGCTTGGAGTTGCAGTCATGTCAGTCGCTGTACTAAAACACACTATAAAAATATCATCACCCCAGATGAGTACACTTCAATTGGGAGTTGCCAAATAGAGGTCTTTGGACAGGTGAACACTGGGCAGTGAGTGGAGTAACAGTAAATGAAGCAAAAGGTGAACTATGAGCATGCATGACATAGCATTTTTTGTGTGACTTACCAGACTCCATTCCCCCAGGTATTTCTGTCAAGCCCTCAGGATGTCCAAGACCTTCTCCTCCCAAGGAAAGAGATGTAAAGGGCACTGGGAGGGCCACCACCAGTCTTCTTGGCCTGCATCTGATGTCTAGAGACCAGGCAAAGGACCTCTCTCCTGAGGTCAATTCACATCTTCTTGTGTGCAGGGTGGTGCCTACAGCATTCACTCTGTCATTAACAGTCCTACAGTTCCATTTTCCTACTGAGAGGAGTATGCTCGATTGTGCTCCAAACAATTGTGGCTCTACTCTTAGAATTTCATCCACCATGTCTCTTGATTCATCTTATGAAAAACAGGGATTTTCGGAATGTGACATGGTGGAACAAAAACAACGGGTGACAGTGACTTACTAAACAGGGGAAGTGCAAAAGGGTGTGAATGGACAAAAGTGTGTGCAGGGTGTTCAATGCCATGGTGAAAAAAAGGGGTGCCTAATATATGGACTCTGTGGACTAAAAAAGTTCTGGCTTCTGAGTTCTGTGTTGAAAATGCAAAGGATTGTGGTCTGTGAAGGGGTGTGTTTTATAGTGCCCTTTGCAGGTGTGTTCAGGGTGGCAATGCATGTCAGCTATGTTGTTTTCAAATTCATCCAGTATGTAGTTGTGTATTGCTTTGCTGACCGCTAACCACCGTGGTTGGGACCGCCATGGCAGACCACAACGGCAACTGTGTGCATGTAATAAGGTTGGTGGTTGGTCACAGTGCTGATGGTGTTGGAGGTCGGACTACCTATTTCCAGGCTGTTGCACCACTGATGGTCTGCCTTTTTCGGTTGGTAGTCCACAGTCCTGACTTTATAACTCCTAATAGGGCAGTCTGTAAGACCGTCAAAATGGTGGTCTTTTCAGGGCCGCCAACATGGCGGTCCGAGTGCCAAACTCATAATGAGGCCCTATGTTCTACCTTTTCCAATATAATATGGTTGTGTTGGTGACATTCCATATTTCTTTTGTACAGAATAGATTCAGGTTTACAAGTCAATCTAATGTTCTCTACTGGTGCATAATGAAACCATATTCAGAAATATCAATTTGTAATTCTCTTTCTATTGTATTTATGGAGATAATGCACTATATTACCAGTGTTTTTTAGACAGCAATTTACATCTTTGACCAGTGCTCAATAGTGGTCAATGTCTGATGATAAAATTTCAACTAATCATCCTTGGCAAATACAATTGGTCTTCCCAGTGTTTTTTTTTATGTATTTCAGGTACAAAATATATTGTGGGCATTACTACATGTTTTACCATTATCAATGTGTGTTCATCCTCATTTATTAGGTTTATGCCTTCCCGTTTTTGTGATTATGGGATGTCTTGTCAATTTTTGGTAGCATTTGATATCTGATAGTTGCCCATTTGCTTCATGATGTAATCATTGTCCTCCATTATAACACTAAGGGGGTCATTCCGACCCTGGCGGTCCATGACCGCCAGGGCGGAGGGCAGCGGAAGCACCGCCAACAGGCTGGCGGTGCTTCCTGGGCGATTCTGACCGCGGTGGTAAAGCCGCGGTCAGAAAAGGGGAGCTGGCGGTTTCCCGCCGGTTTCCCGCCGGGTTCCCGCTGGCCCAGGGAATCCACCATGGCGGCGCTGCTTGCAGCGCCGCCATGGGGATTCCGACCCCCTTCCCGCCATCCTGTTCCTGGTGGTTCTTACTGCCAGGAACAGGATGGCAGGAACGGGTGTCGTGGGGCCCCCTAACAGGGCCCCATAAAGATTTTCAGTGTCTGCTTTGCAGACACTGAAAATCGCGTTGGGTGCCACTGCACCCGTCGCACCCCTTCAACTCCGCCGGCTCCATTCGGAGCCGGCTTCATTGTTGAAGGGGCTTTCCCGCTGGGCCGGCCGGCGGTCTTCTGGCGGTCGTCCGCCAGCCCAGCGGGAAAGCCGGAATGGCCGCCGCGGTCTTTTGACCGCGGAGCGGTCTTTCGGCGGGAACCGCTTGGTGGGCGGCGACCGCCGCGGTCAGAATGACTGCCTATATCCTCCATTGTCTGCCACCTTTATTTCTGTGGTGTTATCTTCTTCAAAGGTGTTAAAAGCTATTTTTTCACATCTCATAGCTTTCCTTAAATTTATATTTGTGTCATGTTTCTACATTTTTTTATCATCAGCTCATCAAGATGTAAATTTTATTTCCAAGGGGTAGAATGAGAAAAAGACTAATTTTTGTCTTTACCACTCAAGCCTGCTCCAATGTATAGTACGTCAAGTTCTTCCCATATCTGTAGCTCTCCAATTTTATTTTCCATGGAAGTGTAATTTTGTAAATTAACTAAGGGAGTTAGGAGGGCTAACCTTCTGCCTGTTTATCCTTCATGGCCACTCGAGTAGTTGTGACATCATCTATATCCTTTTTAGCAAATATCTTAGTTCATTTTATCTTTCTGGTAAACCTATGCTTGTCAATCCCTGCTTGGGTATGATCATCATGTGCCATTAGTCAAAAGCTCAATCCTTTACTAAGAAATGCCATTTCATTTAAGTTACCCTTGGATAGGATCCCAATGGGCATTATTGGGTCACTGTGGTATTTTTTGGGGGAACTTGTGTGGATACTGTGCAAGTTTTGGATTGTGGTCTTAACTATAATTCACAATTCAGTGGTTTTCCTGTTTTAAGTGCAACACGTGAGTACACTTTAAAAAAATAAATACATAGAATATAAATATAAAATATATATTACTTATTATTGGTCACCAGTAGTTAGGTCTGCTTTTTCAATAGTTGGATCGTTTTTGGGTTTGCTAATAACTTTCCCCCATTTGATAAATCTTCACAAAACGTTTAAAAAAAACGTTCATCCATCTCAGTTCCTTCCTGGAAAGATTTGGGGTGATGTGTCAAGTGAGGGCTGAGAAAAAGGGTGAGGGGGAGGTCTAAAAATGTAAAATCCCAATGCATTTTCCATAGACTTCTTTTGAAACAATGGATTAAACCCAGATCTTTGGGACAGAGGCTGAATGTTTTTAAATACACTGCAACCTCCCCTTGGGGCTGCATAAGGCCATCTTTAAGGGTGACTTACATGTATTTAAAAGGAAGGTTTGGGCTTAGCATGATTGTTAAGTTGCCAGGTCGACATGACAGTTTAAAACTGCACACACAGGTCTGCAATGGCAGGCCAGACCCATGTTCGAAGGGCTAATAAATTGAATGGCACAATCCCTACTGCAGGCACATCAGTAGCAATCAATTTACAGAACTTATGCACATGTAGTGCACTTTACTATGGACGTATAAGTAAATTAGAACTGCAAATTGTGGGCAAGCCAATGTGATCATGTTTCAGTGAAACAGCAGGTGCACTTTAGCACTGGTCCGCAGTGGTAAAGTGCCGGAGTGTTAAAGCCAGCAAAAACTAAGTCAGGAAAACAGGAGGTCAAAAGGCAGAAAGTTAGGGGAAACCACACCAAGGATGCCGGGTCTAAAAGAAGCTAAAGATTAATGTATTTGAGTTTTACCTTTTGTTTATTGTAGGGTGGTGGTTCCAGCTATACAGTACATATCCTTGTATATTTTCTAGAATTAGTGGCCATTGTTGTTAACGCATTGTTTGAGAAAGCTCAGCTAAGCTTTTCCTCCGTCTACCACCCGTTCATAAAAAGCGTAACCTCAGAGTTTTAGCTAAAATCAGCTCGAGTAGGAATTACTCAAAGGAATATAAAGCTTTTGCTATTGCCCTGTAAATATTTAGCAGGAATTTCACTACAAGAAAAAACACCCTAAAAATCAAATCCCATTTGCATGCACAGTAAGTCAACAGTTATCCAGGAGCAGTGCTATATGCTCATAATATGAATCTAAATCCTGAATAAAATTACATTATGATGTATACCGACATTCATAAATTATTTCACTTTTGAGAGAGTCATCTTCCTGGCGGACTAGACATACGAACGTTCTAATGCTGAAGAAATATAAGAATTACGAGAAAATAGCTGAGGGATGGGTGAATATACATAAGAATCCACTTTTTAGCACTGGCTGCAAACCGGCCTAATTGGTCAAATAACAGAAAGCTTCCTTTAACTCAAGCCTAGTGCCAATATTTGCAGGGACAAGAGAGAAACAGGCTGTACATATGTTCATGTGGGAGTCTTTGTAGAGCAAGGCATGGAACCAGCTAATGCTACTGCAACTACAGGAACTAATGACAACTAATTGTAGAAAATAGAAATTAGGGCAGGCGGTGCAGTCTTCAAAAAACACCCTCACCCAGTCAAAATATCCCTTCTTAAGATGTTGATAACTTCCACAGTCTTTATTCATCTATAATATATCACATCATTGATAAAGTAATCTCACCAGTCATAATATTAAATATGTTAACAAAAATGTTAATGTTTCCAATACTCATGCTGCGATCCCTACCTAGTCTGAAGATAACTGCATTAAATTTGATTGTAAACAATATAACTAAATATTGGAACATTTTAAAAGTGGAAAAAGGACAAATGACGTGAGGAGAGTCCACTGAAAAACGTTTCATTCTTGACGCTAAATCATATATGGCTCTTGTTTAACCCCAATGTTTACTTACTTTGTGTGGGACGTTTGGCCATATGCATGGTCATCCCTAGTCTTTTTGCCTCCTTCCTCCTGGTTTTTCTGACCTCTCGCTGTTGGCTCTAGGACTCTGAGCACTTTTATCACTGCTGACCAGTGCTAAAGTGCAGGTGCTCTCCCATCTAAAGTTGGTATGATTAGCTTATACCTAATTGGCATATTTAATTTACCTATAAGTCCCTTGTACAGTGGTATCTCTATACCCAGGGCCTGTAAATTAAATACTACTAGTGGGCCTGCAGCGCTGCTTGCGCCACCCACTGAAGTAGACTTTCAAACCTGTCTCAGGTCTGCTAGCGCAGGGCCTGTGTGCGCAGTTTTCTGCCACAGGGACCTGGCATCTAAATTTACTTGCCAGGCCCAGAACTCCCCTTTTACTACATGTAAGTCACCCCTAAAGTACGCCCTAGCTAGCCCTATGGGCAGGGTGCCATGTATGTAGAAAGGCAGGACAGGTGCCATATTGCATGGCCTGTCCTGTAGTGACAAACAGCCTAACTTGGTGTCTCACTGCTGTGAGTGCTGCCTTCTCATAGGATTGCATTAGAAATGCCCTGCTTTATGTGTAAAGGGTATTGTCTGATTTATGAGGGGTAGCGTAGGCGTGTTTGGTATGGTTGTGATGGTGATGATAAATACTGCTCACTGGTGTGGGTGTATTTTTTATTACTATCACAGAAATGCCACTTCTAGAAAGTGCACATTTATCTGTGCTTATAATTCTGGTGTTTTGCAGCTTGACTCCAATCCACGTCTGGGCAGAGTGACAGTTGGGGCTTTGTGCATACTTTTCAGACAGCCTGTACACAGGGAGGGTGGAGGTGTCACCTAGGTGCATCTGCATGCTGAATAGTCTTCCTGGGCTGAGAGAAGGGAGAGGCGGGGCACACCTACATTTGTAAAGGCTGTGCCCTGGCCTCACACAATAGGGTCGTTAACCCCCCCACTGATGTTTGGAGCCTGTGCTGAAAGGAGAGAGGGGGCACTCCCAGAACCAGTTGTAACTGGCTGGAACCTCCTCTCCCTATCATTGTAAAAACACTGTAAAAAAGGACTATAAGTACAGGGGAATTATCCCCACAATTTGAACATTCTTGGAACTTGAAACTGGACACAGGACGCTGATGAATGGACTCACCAGGAAACCGCCATGGACTGCTGCTGCTGTGCTGACCTGTGACCTGCCTGGTCACTAGGAGGAACTGCCACCATCTGCACCCCTTGTGCAGGCCTGTAGCTGGGCCCACCAGCCCTGTGCTCCTTCTTGCTTAGTTGTTCCCAGGGGCAGAGTGCTGTGGCCCCTGACCCCTGCAACGATTTTCAAAATCTGTGCCCAGAATGCCTTGACGAGGAACAAGACATTCTTTGAATGACTGAGGCTGCTGAAGGGCCATTGCGCTTTGAAAGCGCTTTTCTTTTGCTAAAAAGAAATCACCGCCGCAGCCCGGGCTTTAAATTGTGCCCTCGCGCTTCCTGGAGCGCGTCTCTGCTGATTGGAAATCACCGCCGCAGCCGGGTTCGGAAAATATCCCTGAGCGCGAGGTCCGCGCTCAGCACTGTGCCCCCAGGGCACGAAGGAAACCTCCGTTTTATTATAAGGAGCAAGCGTGCTCCTGTTGGTGCCCCCGGGGCGAGGACTGCTCTTGGGAGTCCCCCCGGGGCACCGGAAGGCCCTGCCTTGGGCCGGAGAGCCATAGAGGCGGCGAGAGGAGAGGAGGACGCCTCTCTCCCGCCGGGAGAAGCCTCGGGAGGCTCCGGTAACCGTTCGTGGGGCGGGAGGAGAGGAGGACGCCTCTCTCCCGCCGGGAGAAGCCTCGGAAGGCTTCGGTGGCCAGGGGGAACGGGCAGCAGCCTCATCGGAGGCTCGCTGCACCCCCAGGTCCCTCGGGGCCCCTGCGAGGGCCAGCCTTTCAATAAAGGGGTCTCCCTTGGTGAAGGGGCCGACGGAGGCCCCGGGAGACCCCAGGAGTTTGCGGGTCCCCGGAGGGGCCCGTTTCTCAACCGGAGGGGGTGCGTGGCGCCCCCCTCCCCACCTCAAAGGTTTCCCTGACTGGGGCGCCCCCCTCGAGAGGGCAGGTGGAGGCCTAGGGGGGCCCCCAGCGTTTACGGTCTCCCGAGGGGCCCGTTTTTCGTTAAGGGGAGGTGTGTGCTACCCTCCTCGCTCCCCACATTGTCAGGGGCCCCCGTTTTGCACAGAGGAGCGCTGGGGGTCCCTTTCTTCTTTGTCTTCAAGGCACGGAGGGTGCCTCTATCCTTCACCAGGTACTTTTAAACGGACCAATAATATTATAATCCAAGTTCTTTCTACAGACCTTGCTAATTGTGATTTATTGCCTACCTGTTCTAGGATGCTTTTACATATATGTTTACATGTTCCTTTTATGGACATGACTTGCTAATATGTTTCCCTAACTTGCCATAGGCTTTCTAATGTTCCTACTATGGGCGTTTTATAATATCCTTATGACAAGTGTTCTAATGTAATTACGTGTTTCCTGACTACTGCTTATGTTGCAGAATACTGAGTAACCTGTGTGTTATGTGTGACTACTGCTAGTTTGCAGAGTAACTAATGTGTAACGTTCTGACAACTGCTAAGGTAGCAGGATAGTACTGTTATGTGATGTTGGTCTGATAATTACGTTGTGTACAATACAGTATATTTGCATATAATCTGGTGTTGTGTTTCCTTTGTGGTGGGGATATTGCGTCACATGTATGTGTGTGTTGTGCAAACGCCTTACGCATTGCCTCCGGGTTAAGCCTGACTGCTCGTGCCAAGCTACCAAGGGGGTGAGCAGGGGTTATCTTGGACGTGTAACTCCCTTGCCCTGACTAGAGTGGGTAAGTTCTGCCTGGCTGAGGTGCATACCCTAGCCAAACAGAAACCCCATTTCTAACACTTTGTAACACAAAGCAGCAGTTTTTTATGAACATGACTCAGATATGCTGCTGAAGAAGGTTTGTGGTATTTAACAATAAAAAAAAACAGTTTTACATTTTGCCTGCACAGAAATCAAAATACTTTATGGAGAGAATGACAGAATATTAGTTATTTCCTAAAGCACTACTTTACCCAAGAAACTGCATAATGCTGAATATTTTGAGTCTCATATCTTGACTTATGCCACCCATTTACCTACAGGATAACCTTCTAAACCGCTATAAACTATTCTTACTGACATCTAATGCACGATTCAACCCTGAGTCATTGAAAGAGGAAAGAGATTTCGTTTTTTCAACAATACATAAAGTGATCAACAGTTTGGTTTATCTTTTCGTGCCCTGTAATACGGCTTCGGAACATAAACACGCTATGCTCGATTGGCTTGATTACGATGATGACTGGAATATATAAATACAATATTGAATTAACCTTCCACATAACCTATTGGCTAGGAGGTTATAGTTCACAATTGAGGTATGCATCAGAGTTTTCCAAGCGTACTACTGTGAATATGGTGTGACATCTGCTATTTCACAGCTGCAGATTTATTTGCAGAGTACAACTCGGCTTACAGGAAAATCGGACCAACCTGCAAATACAATTATTATATTTTTTTTCTCCATGTGAAGATACCTCTTTCCTGTTCACCCTGTGCGTATGTGGGAGAAATATAGTCCATGTACAGGAAACACAGCACAGCCTCTTGTAATGTCCTTCTTAGCCCATGTAGTCAATATAAGGCACTTATACAAACTGGTATTTGACTTACTAAAACCATTCTGGCTAGGGAAAAGGTTGTCACCATGAAAGAAAATCCCCAAGCATCAACTCTTTTGGGCAAACTACAGTGCTTAATTTGAGCCAGTGCTTGCCAGTGGGGCCCACCAGTACTCACTTTTGGGGACTGGCACTTATTTTCTCACCGCATACTTTAGCCAAGAGTGAAAAGCAAAGACGAGAAAGGAGGAAGATAAAGACAGAAAACACAAAAGTCACAAAAGGAAAACGACGTAATGAAATAAACGTCAGGAAGTATCTAATAGTGAATTAAAGAGGCATGAGGTGGAATCAAGAGAACACAGCATATCAGCGTTTAACAGGACCAGAAGCAGGTTTTTTTTAGCACTTATTCTTTTACAAATATAAGCAGTGATAAAGAACTATTTATGGACAGAACAACTCAGAGTTAAACATTCTGGTTAAAGAAACACGAAGGCGTTTTAGAGTATGTAAAGAAGTAGTCCAGTATTACTGTTTTGCGTAGTCTTACAGGCATTGTAAATTGGCACCAACCATATAAATTGGGATAATTAGGGAATACGCATACACACTATGTACAAACAGAAAGGATTGCACCCTTTTTACTAACAGAGGGTTGGACATTTGAGGTCGCTTTATAAAAGCAGACAAAAGCGAGCGTTACAGATTACCCCATGTATTTTAGGATCTCTTGCGAATGTTCTGGTCCATGGGTTGAGTACTGATATTCCTGAGGTTTTCAAATAAGTTAAGAAACTGTGCCGCACATTTCTATTTCGATAAGCTAAATTACAATACAGTTTGCTACATCCTAATTTCATAGCCAATTGTCAACTTTTCCTCTGACGGTGTGTATTTAATATACATTTCCAAAAGGGATTGGTGGCCCTTTCATAGAAAAATCTATCAGTTCATGTTTTTGTTGCTTTCATTTTTTTTTATTTAATATAAATAGTTTACCTATATTAGAGATATGCAATTTACAGGTCGTAGTTAATATTTAACTCTGGGGTCCTCTGTACCTTCTATGTACCTTCTATGTCTCATTCTTCTTTTCTGGCAAGGTCTCCCTATCAAACTGTTCAGGACCGCAATTGTTTCTACCTGATGGTTCTAATCTATTGCAAGTGTTTCTGGCTATGTTGACCGACATTAAGAGTACAACCAAATAATTTTCTAGATTTTTCTTAGGGTACTTAGGAAATTTAAGACATATGGAATATTACATTTATTATGTACAACAAGGATAAGATAGAATGGCCACCTGGATCAGAATTGCATTATGCCTTAGATAGGTACCTCAAGTAATCAGATTTGGATTGCCAACAAAGATGTAAATGTATTTAGTATTCCAGCATTTAAGACATATGGAATATTACATTTATTATATACAACAAGGATAAGATAGAATGGCCACCTGGATCCGAATTGCATTATGCCTTAGATAGGCACCTCAGTTAATCAAATTTGGATTGCCAACAAAGGTGTAAATGTAATTATTATTCCAGCATTTTCTGCCATCTTTAATGAGTTCCTAACCTGTTTTCCCATTGATTAATGACAGTATATTTTCTCTTGTTTAAAAACGACTTTAGCATTAATTCAGCTGAATCCTGATGGATTGGGAACAAATAATCCTAGCTTTTTATATGAAAAAGTGCAATTTACTTGGATATTAAACTTATCTTTTAATGAACCTCAGGTATGTATCTTACAAAGTGTCCAAAATAAACCACACTTAGATGCAGCACATATTAACTTTTTGCCGCACACTAGACCAAGACCTCTACTTTCTTAGAGCCATGTATCAGCATGAATAGTGGGAATCTTAGATGAGTTGCAAAAGGGATTTTGCTGATTCCCCACTGTTTTATACCTGGGCATGTTCCAGATTATGAGTAAGTTTAAGAAAACCTGGCAGCTCAATGTTAATTAAGGCAGATCAATATTAATTAAGGGCATGGAACAACCTAACTAGCAGTGAATTATCATACTAATGCTCATTGTTTTGAAGAAAGAATCTTGAAGGAAAATGCTTACACAGCTTCATAATAGTGTCTATTGTTAAAAAGGGCTAATCCTTCCTCCACCATGGGCATTTAACAAATCATGCTGATCCATGGTTTCTATTTTAACCATACAAAGCTGGCAATGACATTTTCTATTTTGCTGAACTACTTGGAATAAGGATAGCAAGGAAGTGTTATGAATGCAAATGAAGAAATGGTTTAGAATTGACAATTTAATATAGGCTGCCTGTTGGAAATTAACACATCTTGTGTTGTATTCCTGCAGATTTTTGCCTTCTATTGCTAAACCTGTTTTTGTTGGCCCTAGACCTCTGTGCTCTTTACCCCTGCCAACTCGGTGTAAAGTGCTTGTGCTCTCCCTCTTAAACACAGTAAAACTGGCACATTTAATTTACTTATAAGTCCCTACTATATGCTACTACCTGTACCCTAGGACCCATTTTCTTAACTGCCATTTTGAGCTTTCACAATCAATGGGGACCTAAACCATTTTTAATATCTATTAGTCACCCTTAAGGTAGGGCTCACTGTCCAAGGTAGGGTGAATGGTAATTAAAAGTAGGACATGTGGACATTAATGCTTTATGTAGCCTGCCAATGAATTGTCCCATGTCTTTTTTACTGTGACAATAGTGGCTCTCCGATAGGAAACAATGGGTTACATAATAATATATCATTATAATGCTTAATTTCTTTTTAGGAGCAGTAAGAAAAATATGATTCAAGGATACATCTTAATTGTTATTTAAAATCCAACTTAATTGTGAAGTTGTATTTTATATTACTACCAAGGAAAACACTTTTAGGAAGTAGTATCTTTTCTGCCCAAAACCAAAGGACTTTATGCCAGTTTCAAACTGTCACCTGACTACTGATAGCTCCCCTGCGGTGAGATGTGTGGTGCTGCTAAAGAATGCACAGAGGGTCTGGGTTTGGGGAGGGAGTTCCGTCCTTAACAAGGTGGCCTGCGGGCTGTGCTCAGCCTCTTCATGAGCTTTAAAGGATGCATACCCTGTCACAGGCAGATGAAGCTCACACATAGGCCCCAAAAATGGGTGAAGTTGGTGGACAAGGATTGCCTCCCTGCCCACAAGATGGCACTAGGCATAAATTTGATGTTAGACCTGACATCCTTTGGATAGTTTTCCCCCCAACGTTTTGCTTTCCATCTTCCTTTTTTTGTTGGCATTAGGACACTGAAACTTTACCATTGCTCCCCATTGTCAAAGTGCTTGTGCTATCTCCCTAAAGCATGGTAACATTGGCTTACACCTAATTGGCACATTCAATTTACTTGTAAGTCATGAGTAAAATGGTATTAAATGTACTTAATGCCTGCAATTAAATACTACCAGTGGGCAGCAGTATACATTGTGTCACCCACTTAAGTAGCCTTTCAAACTTGACTCAGACCTGCCGGTCCGGACACAGTGTATTTAAAAGTTGGACATATACTTTTAAGTTTTACATGTCCTGGTAGTGAAAAATCCTAAACTAATATTCCGTTAAAGTGAGTTCAATTGGGAGCAAGTAAGAATGTTCAGTTTGGTGTCTCTTGCCCTAGATCAGAGTCTGTGGAGGAAAAATAACTGCTGGTCCCCAAAACTAAGTGCTTGTAGACCCCAGGTGCTGCCACCAGCTTACATTAAGCAATGCCTACCCTGGTACATGTTTGGCAGAGCCCAGCATTGAGCAACAGTGTATTTGCAGATCAGAGGTGAAACTTGCGTTCAGGAGCTTTGTTTGTTTAAAGAGAGAGATGATGATTACACAGGACATATTGTGAAACTCCATCCAAATAAGTCATCTCAAAGACCTAAATATCTACACCACTGTACAAAACTAATGCACGTGCCTGAGTTACAGGGGATTGAAATGTATATAGTGAGTGTTGGACCTGGCTTTTTGACAGGGACATCCCCAAACTTTTTGCCTCCTTCCTCCTATTTTTTTCTGACCTGTTGTTGTTGGCTTTTGACCTCTGAGCACTTTACCACTGCTAACCAGTGCTAAAGTGCATATGCTCTCTGTGTAAATTGTACTATTGATTGGTTTATCCATGATTGACTATTTAATTTACCTGTAAGTCCCTATTAGAGTGCACTACATGTGCCTAGGGCATGTAGATTAAATGCTACTAGTGGGCCTGCAGCACTGGTTGTGCCACCCACCTCAGTAGCCCCTTAACCTTGTCTCAGGCCTGCCATTGCAAGGCCTGTGTGTGCAGTTTCACTGCCACTTCGACTTGGCATTTAAAAGTACTTGCCAAGCCTAGAACTCCCCTTTTTCTACATATAAGTCATCCCTAATGTGTGCCCTAGGTATCCCCTAGAGCAGGGTGCTGTGTAGGTAAAAGGCAGGACATGTACCTGTGTAGTTATATGTCCTGGTAGTGTAAAACTCCTAAATTCGTTTTTACACTACTGTGAGGCCTGCTCCCTTCATAGGCTAACATTGGGGCTGCCCTCCTACACTGTTGAAGTGGCAGCTGCTGATCTGAAAGGAGCAGGGAGGTCATATTTAGTATGGCCAGAATGGTAATACAAAATCCTGCTGACTGGTGAAGTCGGATTTAATATTACTATTCTAGAAATGCCACTTTTAGAAAGTGAGCATTTCTTTGCCCTAAAATCTTGTTGTGCCCTTCAATCCACGTCTGGCTAGGTTTAGTTGACAGCTCCTTGTGCATTCACTCAGACACACCCCAAACACAGGGTACTCAGCCTCACTTGCATACATCTGCATTTTGAATGGGTCTTCCTGGGCTGGGAGGGTGGAGGGCCTGCCCTCACACAAAGGACTGCCACACCCCCTACTGGGACTCTGGCAGACAGGATTGAGCTGAAAGGGAACTTGGTGCATTTCTTAGAGACTCTTTTGAAATCACCCCCACTTCAAAGGCACAACTTAGTATAAAACAGGGCCTCTGCCCTACCTCATCAGACAC
The DNA here is from genome assembly GCF_031143425.1 of Pleurodeles waltl. Lineage (NCBI taxonomy): Eukaryota > Metazoa > Chordata > Amphibia > Caudata > Salamandridae > Pleurodeles > Pleurodeles waltl. Next base: position 593,470,768 of record NC_090443.1, read on the forward strand.
TTGCTGGAGAAGAAACCTGAACCAGAAACTACATCCTGCCAAGAAGAACTGCCTGGCTGCTCAAAGGACTCACCTGTCTGCTTTCTCCAAAGGACTGCTGTCTTGCTGTTGCCCTGCTGCCTTGCTGAACTCTTGTCTGGCTGTGAAAGTGCTCTCCAAGGGCTTGGATAGAGCTTGCCTCCTGTTCCTTGAAGTCTCAGGACCAAAAAGACTTCTTCCTTTCACGTGGACGCTCCGTGCGCCGAAAATTTCGACGCACAGCTTGTTTCGCGGCGAGAAAAACGCCGCACACCGACGCTGATCAACGCGACGCCCTCGGGACGATCGAGACTTCGACGCACAACCTCGCAAGGACAAAGCCGCCCGACTTCCAAGGAGAAATCGACGCGACGCCTACCGTGAGTGCGAAACTTTGACGCACGGCCTCGCAAGGACAACGCCGCCCGACTTCCAAGGAGAAATCGACGCGACGCCTGCCGTGAGACCAAAATTTCGACGCACGGCCTCGCAAGGACAACGCCGCCCGACTTCCAAGGAGAAATCGACGCGACGCCTACCGTGAGATCGAAACTTCGACGCGCAGCCCCGCAGAACGACGCGCAGCCGGAAAATAAGCAGGAGAATCCACGCACAGACCCAGGACATCTGGTAATCCTCGCGATCCACAAAAAGAGACTGTCTGCGCGCCGGAAAACGACGCCCGACTTCCCCGCGTGGAAAAGAACGACGCAAGTCTGTGTGTGCTGAGCGGAAAACGACGCACACACCCCTTTTTCCACGCATCTCTTCTCCTGTGGCCCTCTGAGGAGATTTCCCACCAGAAACCAGGTACTCTGTGCTTGAAAGACACTTTATTGCTTTTTAAAGACTTAAAGACTCTTAATATCACTTTTCAGTGATATCTTTACAAATTCGTATTGCAACTTTGATCGTTTTGACCTACAATTATCCAGATAAATATTCTATATTTTTTCTAAACACTGTGTGGTGTATTTTTGTGGTGTTATACTATGGTGTTGTATGATTTATTGCACAAATGCTTTACACATTGCCTTCTAAGTTAAGCCTGACTGCTCGTGCCAAGCTACCGGAGGGTGAGCACAGGCTGATTTTGGATTGTGTGTGACTTACCCTGACTAGAGTGAGGGTTCTTGCTTGGACAGAGGGCAACCTATCTGCCAACCAAAAACCCCATTTCTAACAGTGAGCATATGAAACCTCATATCCAGTCAGATCACAAAGCCCTTTGCCAATGATTATGCTTTTAGTACAATATATAGACCACTTGTTAGCAAAAGTTACACTACACATTTGGTACCATATGTTTCAGTACCAATTGTCTGTATGAGGAGCCCATTATTCATCATTTCCCCAATGAAGTTAGTACAAGGGTGAGTTTCTTCCACTGCCAAACATTGATCTAAATCAGAAAACAACATAGATATTATTGTATTAGTATATATTCATGAGGATGCAGCTTGCCTCCAATCTTCCAGTATATTCAAGCCATCTGTAATTGTGCTGTATTTGTCTATCCAAAACAGTTTACTTTTGCACAGGAATCTGCTTGGTCGCCTCCTCGGGGTCCCAATTAAACCTTTTCTATTACTTGCTGCTTCTGATCATTGTTGCTATGTTGAAGCTTTTAGTAGTGTTTGACAAGGGGTGCACCAGTGGTTCCCCACTTAATTCTGCTTCCATGTTGTAAGATCCTGCATTTCACCTTTTGTGTTGTCTGGCCTATGTACACCAGTTGCCATGGGCACCAAATAGCATTGATATCATCCTATTGTATTTCATGGTGAATTGAATATCTTTCGACCTGGTATTAAGACATGTGTGGAATAACTGTAACTCGTTAATCAAGCCTCTCCAGACCACAAAAATGCTGTCTATATATCCAGACCATCTCCTTATGTTTCTAATGAGAGGAATGTGTGAGGCAAAATTCATTTGACTCTCAAAATCAGCCAACATCCGAGTTGCCAAATCTGGGGTAATGCTTGCTTCCATCGCTACTCCTTTTACCTGGAATCAGAAACAGTTGTCAAATTGAAAATAGTTATTTGTTAGGGCAATTTCCATCAATGCCATCAAGAACCAAGTCGGGACTCAAACAGCCTGGGTTTGTGACTCCAATATGTCTGTTATCCCTTTTAGAGCTTCAGTTTGAGGAATACTCATGTATAATGACTGTATGTCCATCGTGACCAATAGGTTAGAGGTCTTATCAAATGCTATGTCTACAAATATGGTGATGAAGTGCATACTGTCCCTGATGTATGAATTGGTTAAAGGCACAAATTGCTTAAGGAAGAAATCTAAATATTAACATAGTTCTAAGATCAACCCACGACACATTGGGTCTTCCCAGTGGATAGCCTAATCACTTGTGCATCTTAGGTAAGGTGTAGATCACAGGTAACCAAGAGTGTTCTTTATTGAGGAACAAATATTCGTTTTTGCTTAGAAACCCTGGTGAAGGCCTTTCTTGGTGATTTCGGCTATTGTGATTTGAAAGTCCCCTGTAGTATCCTCATTGATCATTATTAAGGCTGTTGTGCCACTGAGCTGGTTGAGTATCTCTTGTTGACAATCTGTTACATCTTATATAACTATTCAGTCCTCTTTATCAGCAGCCTTAATGACCACATCTGTGTTCTTCCTCAGATCTTTAATTGCCATGCTTTCATTATATGTGAGATTATATTTCACATATTTCCTTTCTTTTCTTAGTGCCTCTATGGCTTTCAGTACCATTTTCTCAAAGGCCAGAATTTCACATGGCATAGTTCGTCATTGTTAGAAATAGGGTCTTTGGTTGGTACTCAGGTTACTCCCTGTCCAAGCAAGGACCCTCACTCTAGTCAGGGTAAGTCACACACAAAAAGTTAGGGGTGACCACCCTAAGGCAGTCAGGTATAACATGTGTGTCCCCCAGCTGAAAGTGAGGAGAGCTACCCAATCTCCTGGGAGCTCTGTTCGCTAAGGCGGAAGTATCTGGAGAAACCATCAGCATTGGCGTGGTCAATCCCCGGGCGATGCTCCACCGTAAAGTCCATCCCCTGTAGGGAAATGGACCCCATCAAGAGTTTAGGATTCTCACCCCTCATCTGCATGAGCCATCTGAGGGACCTGTGGTCTGTCTGAACCCAGAAGTGAGTCCCAAACAGGTATGGTCTCAGCTTCTTCAGTGCCAGACCACAGCAAATGCTTCTCTTTCAATAGCACTCCACCTCTGTTCCCGTGGTAATAGTCTTCTGCTAATAAAAACTACTGGTTGGTCTAGGCCCTCCTCATTTAGCTGTGCTAGGACCGTCCCTATGCCATGCTCTGAAGCGTTTGTCTGCACGATAAATTCCTTGGAGTAGTCAGGAGCCTTAAGCATGGGGGCGTGCACATGGCTTCCTTCAGGGAGTCAAAGGCTTTCTAACAAGCCTATGTCCAATTCACCAACCTAGGTTGCTTTTTGGATGTGAGTTCTGTCAAGGGTGTCACCATGGTTCCATAGCCCTTGACAAATCTGTGGTAATATCCAGTGAGGCCTAAGAAGGCTCTCACCTCTGTTTGTGTTCTAGATGGTTGTCAGGCCTTGCTAGTTTCAATCTTGGCCTGGATGGACTGCACCTTTCCACCACCTACTAGGTGTCCCAAGTACACCATAGAACTCGGCCAATCTGGCACTTACTGGCATTGATGGTCAGGCCTGCCTGTTGCAGCGCCTGAAGCACCTCCTTGAGGTGGAGCAGGTGTTTCTCCCAGCTGTCACTGTAGATGGCAATGTCGTCCAGGTAGGCTGCGCAGAAGGCATCCTTGCCAGCTGTGACCCCGTTAACCAACAGTTGGAAGGCATTTTTAAACCCAAAGGGCATCCCCCAGAATTGATAATGGCCCACGGGTGTCGAAAATGCCAATCTCTCTTTAGCCCCCTCAGTCAAGGCGATCTGCCAGTACCCTGATGTGAGATCAAAAGTACTGAGGAATTTGGCAGCGCCTAGTCTGTCTACGAGCTCATCAGCTCGGTGATGGGGTGAGCGTCAGTCCGTGTGACTGAATTAAGACCCCGGTAGTCCATGCAGAACCGAAGTTCTGGCTTGGCACCAGGTGCAGCACCCTTGGGTACCAGAACCACAGGGCTGGCCCAGGGACTGCTAGACTTCTCAATAACCTCTAGAGCCAACATCTTGGAGATTTCCTGTTTGATGCTGGCCTTCACCTTGTCTGACAACCTGTAATTTTTGTTCTTTACAAGGGGACTGTCTCCCGTGTCAATATCATGGACACACAAGTGTGTGAGTCCAGGGATGAGAGAAAACAGAGAGAATTACTGTTCCAGTAACAGGAAGCAGCCCCCTCTCTTGTCTAGGGTCAGAAGTCAGAGAGAATGACACCCTCCACTGACCCATCACCTTCCTTGGCAGCGCGGAAGTCGGGGAGAGGTTCACTCTCCTCCTCCATACCTTCATCTGTCACCAGAAGCATGTTGACTTCGGGCCTCTCAAAGTGAGGCTTCAGTCGGTTGACATGCAGCACCCTTAGGGGGTTTCTAGGGGATTGGAGGTCCACTAGGTTGGGGGCCTCCCCTTTCTGCTCCTTCACTTCAAATGGGCCAGACCAGAAGTCCTGGAGAGCTCTAGGCTGTACTGGCTCCATTACCCACACTTTGGGGGTCATTACAACATTGGCGGTAAAAGCAGCTTACCCCTGTGCAGAAGACTGCCAACACACCGCCGCGCCCGAGGAAATCCGCCACAGCTATTATGACCCACAGCACGGAATCTGCCAAAATTCAGACACCCACACAACTCCGCCACACCAAAGGTCAGTGATAAACTGGTGAAAACAAAACCTCCACCGTCACGCCAGCAGGAATACACCCACAGTATCACGACAAACGAATCCACGCGGCGGTCTTTCAACTGCGGTATTCCATTGGCGGTACACACCGCTGCGCTCAAAATACACACACAAATACAAAACACAGCCACATTGGAAAACTCAAAATACACACACCTGATACACATACACACACCACACCCAATACAATATAAAACACACACCCACATCACCCACAAACCCCTATGACCACAAGAGAGAGATACCACCATCAACAATACTAGCATCCACAGGCACACCAGACCATCACCCACATAACTTCCACGCACCTCACACAACACCCCACTACATAGCAGCACACTTATCACCACACACACCACCCCACACATCACCCACACCACCCCATGGCACGGCAAAGACACCCCAGGTTCTCGGAGGATGAGCTCAGGGTCATGGTGGAGGAAATCGTCCGGGTAGAGCCACAGCTATTCGGATCACAGGTGCAGCACACCTCCATTGCAAGGAAGATGGAGCTATGGCGAAGAATAGTGGACAGGCTCAATGCAGTGGGACAACACCCAATAAATTGGGATGACATTAGGAGGAGGTGGAAAGACCTACGGGGGAAGGTGTGTTCCGTGGTCTCAAGACACCATCTTGTGGTTCAGCGGACTGGCAGCGGACCCCCCACCTCCTCCCCCACAACTAACAACATGGGAGGAGCAGGTCTTGGCGATTCTGCATCCAGAGGGCCTCGCAGGAGAAGATGGCGGAATGGACTCTTGTAAATCAAATCTTAACTATTACATCCCCCACCCTACCTGCATGCCGTCACATACCCCCACCCTCACCCCCATCACTCCAACTCCTCACAAATGTCCCAACATCACAAACCACACATCCCAACACCAAGCCCTGCATACAACACCAAAGCATGGACACCCATCACTAAAGCATGCCCACTGCACAAACCCATACACCCCCCTAAACCATCATCACAAAAGGTCCCACACAGGAATGCAAGCACTGGGGTACACAGTCACCCACCCATTGCACACCATGGCACACACAGATGTAATAAACATCCTTTTGTACCCCAGCAGGACCCCTAACCAACGTCACCGGACAGGAGGGTCCACACATGTCCACACCACCAACAGAAGAGGCCCACAGTGATGACAGCAGCTCTGTCCAACTGGATCTAAATGACCAGCCCGGCCCATCGGGGACTTCGGGACAGTTGGTTCCCATCACACAGTCACAGGCCACTACAGAGCTTCCCCCCTCTGGAAACCCCAGCACAGCACCCACCCAGCGGGCCCATACCTCTGTCCCCAGGACACATCAAGCAGCAGTGTGTCCACCACTACAGGGAACCCAGGCTAACCCACCACCCCAACAACAACAGGGACCTGGGGGCAGTGGCAGTGGGCACATGGTCCAGGAGATGGACGCCCAGGAACACAGGGGAACTGGGAGGGCTGCTGTGCGACGGGGGAGGACAGGCCAAGGGAACCCACTCTCCACAATGCCCTCTCCAACATCATGGGAGCCTACCACCACTCCCAGGAGACAATGGCAACAGTACTGGTCAAGTTTCAGGAGACCCAGCGCCTGCAGGAGGAACAGTATTTGGGCTTCAGGGAGGAACTCAGAGCCATCAATTCCACCCTGGGCACCATCGTAGGGGTGCTGAAGGAAGTACTCAACACCAGGAGGGACACTGTGGCACAACAAGGTGCCCCTGACACTAGCCTGGACGATGAACTGCCCACCACCTCCGCCGGCGCTAGTGGACAGGAGGCACCGCCACAGGACCACCACACCAGCACCACAACCCCTGCAGAAGGAGAACCACCCCACAAACGGTCCCTGAGTTCCAGAACAAAGACAGAGAACGATGCCAAGACCCCCGCCAAGAAATGAGATCACCCTGATTGTCATCCTTCTGTCCCACTTTGTCACCCTGTCCATCCTTAAACTGCCCCAGCTCCACTTCCTATGGCCATTTGGGCAATGCTCCTGTGAGACTAATAGACTGGACTCTGCCATGGACATACCTTCACCATCACCCCTCACCATTTTGCAACCCCCTCCAATATCGAGCACTTAAATAAACACCCTTGAAGCACAAAACAATCTGGAGTCAATCTGTGATTTTGAAATAGTGTATTAGCAATTACTGTGGCAAAAAGCTCTTTCAATTGTAATGTTAACATACCTATGTCACACAGCTCTAGTCCATGAAGAATCAAAGCAGATGTCACACAGTGGGACCCACATCTGTGAAATCGTAAGGGAAAGTGACAACTCAGTGACCATACACTGGGTGAAAACGACAGACAGTAGAGAGGTAGTAGTATTAAAGTACATGTAGTAGGCAGGTTTGTATTCTTACCTGTGTCTCAATGGAAATATTGCAGGATCACTGAGTCCCTGTTGTCGATGTCCTCTTCTTCTACTTCCTCGTCTTCACAGTCCACAGCCTCCACAGCTGCAACAACACCGCCATCTGGACCATCCTCCTGCAGAAAAGGCACCTGTCATTGCAAAGCTAAGTTGTGAAGCATACAGCAGGCCACGATGATCTGGCACACCTTCTTTGGTGAGTAGAATAGGGATCTACCTGTCATATGGACGCACCTGAACCTGGCCTTCAGGAGCCCAAAGGTCCGCTCGATTATCCGGCGTGTTCGCCCATGGGCCTCATTGTAGCGTTCCTCTGCCCTTGTCTTGGGATTCCTCACTGGGGTCAGTAGCCATGACAGGTTGGGGTAACCAGAGTCACCTGCAAATGGCAAGGGAAAACTGTTAGACACACACTAACCTGTAGGGATAACCCCAAACCCAGACAATCATTCCCACTGTCTTGCTTCCAGGTACTCATCTAATAGCCACACAAGGTGCCTCTGGAGTTGACCCATCACATAAGGGATGCTGCTATTCCGCAGGATGTAGGCGTCATGCACTGATCCAGTGAACTTGGCATTAACATGGGAGATGTACTGGTCTGCCAAACATACAGTCTACACATTCATCGAATGATAACTCTTCCGGTTTCTGTACACCTGTTCACTCCTGCGGGGAGGGGGGTACCAAAGCCACATGTGTCCCATCAATGGCACCTATGATGTTGGGGATATGTCCCAGGACATAGAAGTCACCTTTCACTGTAGGAAAATCCTCCACCTGAGGGAAAACGATGTAGCTCCGCATGTGTTTCAGCAGGGCAGACAACACTCTGGACAACACGTTGGAAAATATAGGCTGGGACATCCCCAATGCTATGGCCACTGTTGTTTGAAATGACCCACTTGCTAGGAAATGGAGTACTGACAGCACCTGCACCTGAGGGAGGATTCCTGTGGGAGGGCCGATAGCTGACATCAGGTCTGGCTCCAGCTGGGTAAACAGTTCCTGGATTGTGGCATGGCCAAGCCTGTATGTCATGATCACATGTCTTTCCTCCATTGTCGACAGGTCCACCAGCGGTCTGTACACCGGAGGATGCCGCCATCTCCTTACATGTCCCAGCATACGGTGCCTATGAAGGACAACAGCGAGCACAGAGTCAACCAACTCAGAGGTACGTACCCACAGCTTATACAGAACACGAATCATAATCCGAAAAGTGGCCTGTATGTGTGTTGAGTCTAGGCCTAGGTATGTGGGAGGCAGTTAAAAATGAAGCCATGTGGGCCCCTGAAATGGCGGCTGCCTGACCTCAAAAGTGGGACAATGGGATGTGAGGTAACTGCGCTGGCGTTGTACACCGTCGCGGTAGGCGGTCGAAGACCGTGGCGCAATGCTGCATTGGTTAACAATGGACCATATGGGTCCCAGGAGCCAATGACGATATACGCCGGCGGTGACGGTACACACCACCGTGGATGTGACCGCCATTTTCTATCTGTTCAATCACCAGATAGCTGATCTTCGACAGGAGAGGACCTACACTACAAGTGCTGCTGTGACCTCAGTCTGGAAGAGACAATGGCTCGAGTGTCTGGGGAAAGGGCCCCTGCCTTCACATCGGAGGAGTTGGAGAAACTCGTGGACGGGGTCCTCCCCAGTACACACTACTCTACAGTCCTCCAGACATACAGGTAAGTACACTGGGAGCATTCTGTATGGGCTATGCCTGTGTGGAGTGGGGTGGATGTAAGAAGGGGAGGGGGGAGTGCGGCGTGCATGAAACAACAGTGAGTGCATGTGCCACATGGCAAGGGTAGGGATGGGGGCCAATGACTGACGGTGCAGTTGGTAATAAGTTTCTCTTCCCCCTGTACAATTCATGTAAGTCAGCGCCCACCAGAAAAAAGATATTTGGCGTGCCATCTCCAAGGATGTCCGGACCCTGGGGGTCTACCACAGACAGAGCACCCACTGCCGGAAAACATGGGAGGACATTTGCCGCTGCAGCAAGAAGACGGCGGAGGCTCAGCTGGGGATGGCCTCCCAACGTGGGAGGGGTGTCCGTCTCACCATGACCCCCCTGAAGTTCAGGATCCTACCGATGGCATACCCAGAGTTGGATGGGCGCTTGAGGGCATCACAGCAGCCACAAGGGGGTGAGTACACTCTCATCCTGCTGATTTTGCGCGCAGTGGAGGGTTCTGGGTGGAGGAGGTGGGGTGTGGGTATCCCTAGGCCAGGGCGAGCTTAGTAGGCAAGGTCCATCCGTAAGGCAGGCCATATGGCCCCCCACCCAACCTCTGTAGAGTGCCAAGTACGTCTAGTCATGCCCCTGTGTCATCCATGTGTGCAGATGTCGTCCACAGACTAGTAGGCCATTTCCCAGGGATTGAACAGTGGAGCCCAAAAGCGCAACATAGTGCAGGGGGCTTCTGTGTCTGTCGGGTCCGCCAACGGTAGCGGTAATGCATGCACCCAACATGTCTTTCTTCTGTCGTCCCCCCCTTTTTGTGGTCTCCCTGTTCTTGTGTGCATTAGCATCATCAGGCAAGGAGCAGTGGCACCAGAGCACGAGGGAGCTGCATCCCACATGTCCATGGAGGGCGAGATTACAGACTCGGAGTTCACCAGTGGGACGGAGGGTGAGGGGAGCTCCACGGCGGGGACAGGAGCTGACACCATCGACACAGGCTGGTCCTCTGATGGGAGCTCCCTTGTAGTGGTGGCAACATCTGCGCCCCCCGCATCTACAGGTACAGCCGCCACCCCCCCTACCAGCCCCGCCCTCCCAGCAGCCCCACAGCTTTTGCCCCATGCCCGCTCACCCAGGAGGGTGGGCATCACCTTCGGCCCAGGCACCTCAGCCCCCACCCCTGTCACCCCTGCTGCCCTCAGTGAGGAGGCCATTGACCTCCTCAGGTCCCTCACTGTTGGGCAGTCTACCATTATGAATGCCATCCAGGGTGTAGAGAGGCAGTTGCAACAAACCAATGCATTCCTGGAGGGCATTCATTCTGGTCAGACGGCCCTTCAGCGAGCTTTTCAGACTCTGGTCTCAGCACTGATGGCAGCCGCTGTCCCTGTCTCTAGCCTCCCCCCTCCAACTTCCTCCACCCAGACCCAATCCCTTGTACCCCAGCCTATCCCAAGCATACCTTCAGACCAGCATGCACACACGTCAACACACAAGGGAGGCTCAGGCAAACATAAGCACCACACATCCCACAGGCACTCACGCAAGCATCACACACATGCAGACACACCAACATCCACTGCCTCCACTGTGTCCCCCTCCTCCTCGTCTCCCTCCTCCCTCCCAGTCTCGTCTACACTCACACCTGCATGCACTACATCTTCAGCCACTACTGCCATCATCAGCACACCCACCACCACACCCCGCTCACGTGCAGTCACCACCCCCACTACCATTCACATGTCCCCTGTGTCCTCTCCCAGTGTGTCTGTGATGCCACACAAACGCAGGCACAAACCCACCCAACATCCACCTCACGACAGCCTCCAGCACATGCAACTTCACCCAAAGTCACCAAACGAACACCTCCTACAACCACAACCTCTTCCTCCACTCCCAAACCCCCTCCATCTACCCGTCCCAGTGTTTCCCAAAAACATTTCCTGTCCAACCTTGACCTCTTTCCCACACCTCCCCCACCCCGTCCGTCTCCTAGGGCCCGATTCTCCAGGTCCCAACCTAGCACCTCAGCCACAACATCTCCGGGACCAGTGGTGCCTGTAGTCACTGGAATCTGGAGTGCACCGGCCACCAGGGAAGCCAATGTGGCACGGAGCCACAGCACAGACAGTCCCCCACCTGTCAAGCATCAGAAGTTGGCCAGTGCCGGGCGGGGGAGGGGAAGACTCCAGCCACCAAAGCCGCTCCCAGGGGTCCCGGTGGGAGTGTGGCATCAGCTGCGGCACCTTCCAAGGTGGGGAAGGGCCACAAGAAACCAGGAAAGTCTGGGAAGAGCAGCATAGCGGAGGAGACCACCATCATCACCACTGCCCAGGAGGCCACCGCCATCATCCCTGCTGCCCAGGAGGCCACCGCCATCATCCCCGCTGGGACAGAGAGCACCGCCAGCACAAGCCCTGCTGGCACAGAGAGGACCGCCAGCACAAGCCCCGCTGGGACAGAGAGGACCGCCAGCACAAGCCCCGCTGGGACAGAGAGGAACACCAGCAGCTGAGTCACTGCAAAGGACCCCCCGCCTCAAGCACCACTGAACAGGGCACCGCCGCTCCAAGCACCGCTGAACAGGGCACCGCCGCTCCAAGCACCGCTGAACAGGGCACCGCCGCTCCAAGCACCGCTGAACAGGGCACCGCCGCTCCAAGCACCGCTGAACAGGGCACCGCTGTCACAAGCACCGCTGAACAGGGCACCGCCGTCACAAGCACCGCTGAACAGGGCACCGCCGTCACAAGCACCGCTGAACAGGGCACCGCCGTCACAAGCACCGCTGAACAGGGCTCCGCTGCCACAAGCACCTCTGGCCCATGAGCGCCAAGGGCACTGACGCTACTGAGTCCGTCACGAGCAGGATGAAGCACTCTGGGCACAGATCCCCCTCCAGAACCAGTGGAGAAAGGCATCCACTACCTCAATTCTTGGCAGGATAAAGCACTCTGGGCACAAGGCCCCCTCCAGAACCAGTGGAGAGATACATCCACTACCTCTGTCCTTAGCAGGATGAAGCACTCTGGGCACCATGCCCCCTCCAGAACCAGTGGAGAGATACATCCACTACCTCTGTCCTTAGCAGGATGAAGCACTCTGGGCACCATGCCCCCTCCAGAACCAGTGGAGAGATACATCCAATACCTCTGTCCTTAGAAGGATGAAGCACTCTGGGCACAAGGCCCCCTCCAGAACCGGTGGAGAAAGGCATCCACTTGAGAGACTGTGGGTTTGCAGTCCCCACGATGGAACAGTGGGCAACCCACCCACTGTAGAGACTTGAGAGACTGTGGCTTTGCACTCCCCAGGATGGAACAGTGGGCATGTGGCCCCCCTCGTGGATTTGGCGTTGTGCATTCAACCGGCTGAGGTGCCCCCCTTTCCCTCCCCCTGAGGTGCCTGTTTTCTTGCTCTCTAATGCCCCTGCAGTGTTCTCTCCGTCATGGTCGGGGATCTTGTGTGGGCCTCGCCCATACCGTGTGGGCCCATTGTACCACAGACTCCATTGGAGCACTACCTGGACTACTAAGCTTGGTGTATATTTTGTTTATGGTGTATATATATATTTTTGCGTACTTGATTTTAATATATTACAATGGTTACACTCATTTCCTTTTGTCTTTGCATTCTTCCGGGGTGGTTGGGGTGTGTAACTATAATGTATAAATATGTATTAGTATGTGTGTTGTAGTGGGTGAGGGTGGGGGTGGGGATGTTGTGTGAGTGTGTCCCTGTTTTTTCCCTCCCACATCCCCTGTGTCATAGGTGCAGTACTCACTGTTGTTTTCGCCGCCAGGGATCGTGCTCCTGGTAGAGGAGCAAGAAGATGAGGGCTGGCAGGATGTGCATCTCTGGTTCCATGGCGTCCGGATTCCTCGGGGGTGTGTAGAGGTGAGTGTTTTCGCTTCGAAGTCCTGTTTCCGCCGTGTTTTTGTCCGCGGTGAATCCACCCCGGAAAAGGTGGCGGATTGGTAGGTTGTGATACTGTGGGCGGTACTTTGTCTTCCGCCTGTCTGTTGGCGGTGACCGGCAAGCTGTTTGTCTGTACCGCCGTGGCGGTCGGAGTGTTAAAGTGGCTGTCTTTGTTGGCGGTTTCCGCCACGGTCGTAATTCCAATTTTTTTACCGCCGGCCTGTTGGCGGTCTTACCGCCGCTTTAACACCATCCGCCAGGGTTGTAATGACCACCTTTGTCTCCAGGTTGAAACTCTACCAGGGTGGCCTTCTGGTCATACCAGCGTTTCATTACCTTTTGACTGGCCTCAAGGTTACTTTTGACCATTTTCCAGAACCGGTGCATCTGGTTTCAGAGGGCCAGGGGTCAGCATGTAGCTGACCACATCCTGAGGGGGTGCCTTTGGAGCTTTCTCCAACCCCTCTTTGACAATGCTTAAGGGTCCCCTGACAGGGTACCCAGAGAGAGGCTCAAAGGGACTAAACCCCACCCCCTTCTGGGGTACCTCTCTGTAAGCAAAGAGAAGGCATGTTAAGAGGACATCCCACTTATACCTCAGGGCCTCAGGGAGGCCTGTGATCATGCCTTTCAAAGTCTTGTTGAATCTCCCCACAAGACCATTAGATTGGGGGTGATAGGGTGTGGTGAACTTGTAGGTCACACCACACACATCCCACATAGACTTACTGTATGCAGACATGAAGTTGGTACCTGTGTCAGACACTATCTCCTTTGGGAATCCCACACGGGTAAATATACCCATTAGAGCTCTGGTCACCACTGGTGCAGTTACGGTCCTCAGAGGGATTGCCTCTGGGTAATGGGTAGCAAGGTCCACCAAAACCAGGATGAATCTGTTGCCTAGGGCAATTTTGTGGTCCAATGGACCAACAAATTTGATGCCCACCTTCTCAAAGGGGTGACAACAACAGGAAGTGGAATCGGGGGGTCTTAACCCTTTTTCCTGTTTTAGCACTGGCCTGGCAGGTAGGACAGGACCTACCGAACGTATATAAGTTTGTCCTCATTCGAGGCCAATAGAAGTGTGTGACAAGCCTGGCAAAGGTCTTGTCTTGCCCTGATATGTCCTGCTAGGGGAATGTAATGAGCCAGTCCCAGGAGGAAGGTTCAGTAACACTGCGGGACCACCAGTGCATGCGCTGCCGCAATGGCCGAAACCTTAGGCTCACTGTAGAGGAGATCATTCTCCCAATATATGTGGTGATTGCCAGAGGCTTCACCTGCTGCCTGGGCTGAGGCTTGCTCCATCATGCCCTCTAGAGAGGGACATTCTTTCTGCACCTTGCAGAATTCCTCCCTGGTGGGCCCACCATCAACTTGCCAGCCAGCAAGCTCAGGTAGGTCACCTACGGCAGCAATGTCTTCTCCAGTTGGCTCGGGGGCCTCCTCCTCAGGAACCCCATCAACCACTGTGAGAACTTCTGGGACCGGTTTCCCGTGCGCCTTGTTTTTAAGTTTTTCTCCCCCCTCTTACCTTTGATGGGAATCCTGACCACGTTTGTGGGTGTGTCCCCCAGATACCTTTCTCCTCAGCAACCTTCCTGGGATCAGTCAGCTTACTGTCTACTAGGTGCTGGCGCAACTCTGTAAAACAAATACTGAGCATATGCTCTCTCAGAATGAAATTATACAATCTTATGTAATCATCTACTTTACCATGTTTGTGTGGACTGTTTGGTGCTGTCCCTGAACTTCTGATGGTATTTCTCAGGCGTCAGTCCAAACTTGGCAATTAAAATGGCTTTCATAAGTGGGTATGTGTTTTGACCCTTTGGGTCCAAGGTGAGAAGTGTGTCCCTCCCCTGTGGTGGCACATAACTCCACATAGCTGTAACCCAACTCAGTCTTGCCATTTGCAATTGGAACTCCCCATCCTCTCTTCTTTCCTCTGCAGTCAGGCCTTGATCAGAGGCACTGCTCCCTGGTCTGGCACGGGGCACAATTGCAGTGGTAACTTCATCCACTGATGGCATAAAATCTTCTGAGGAGCCATCTTCTGGCTCATCATCCTCTAAGTGGGCTTCTGTCCAAGCCCTCATCGCCACTTGAAAGTGGCGCTACGCCAATCTTCTGTCACGAAGTCGGGCTGCAATGTTCCGGACTCGGCGTGCAGTGAATTTTTCACAGCGAGCAGGCTGTGCATCATTCTTGGCAGGTGGTGCGTCAAATTTTTCACCGCACAATGAGTCCAGTTGCAAGAGAGAAGTCTTTTTGGTCCTGAGACTTCAGGGAACAGGAGGCAAGCTCTATCCAAACCCATGGAGAGCATTTCTGCAGCAAAGCAAGAGAGCAGCAAGACAGCAGGGCAACAGTAAGGCAGTAGTCTTCTTCAGAAAGCAGTCAGGTGAGCCCTTTAGGCAGACAGGCAGTTCTTCTAGTCAGTGTGCAGGTTCTGGTTCTGGTTTCTTCTCCGGGAAGTGTCTGTCATGGTAGGGCAGATGCCTTGTTTTTATACCCAAATGTGCCTTTGAAGTGGGGGGGACTACAAAAGAGTGGCTTACAAGTGTACCAGGTCCCCTTTCTGTTCAATCCTGTCTGCCAGGGTCCCATTAGGGGGTGTGGCAGTCCTTTGTGTGACAGCAGGCCCTCCACCCTCCCAGCCCAGGAAGACCCATTCAAAATGCAGATGTATGCAAGTGAGACTGAATATCCTGTGTTTGGTGTGTGTCTGAGTGAATGCACAAGGAGATGTCAACTAAACCCAGCCAGACGTGGATTGTAAGGCACAGAAAGATGTAAGTGCAGAGGAATACTCACGTTCTAAAAGTGGCATTTCTAAAATAGTAATATTAAATCCAATTTTACCAGTCAGCAGGTTGTTGTATTACCATTCTGGCCATAGTAAAGATGACCTACTCCTTTCAGACCAGCAGCTACCACTCAAACAATGTATGAGGGCAGCCCCAATGTTAGCCTACAAATGAAGCAGGCCTCACAGTAGTGTAAAAATGAATTTAGGAGTTTTACACTACCAGGACATGTAAACTACACAGGTACATGTCCTGCCTTTTACCTACACAGCTCCCTGCCCTAGGGGTTACCTAGGGAACACCTTAGGGGTGACTTATATGTAGAAAATGGGAAGTTTTAGGCTTGGCAAGTACTTTTAAATGCCAAGTCGAATTGGCAGTGAACCTGCACACACAGGCCTTGCAATGGCAGGCCTGAGACAAGGTTAAGGGGCTACTGAAGTGGGAGGCACAATCAGTGCTGCAGGCCCACTAGTATCTTTTAATCTACAGGCCCTGGGCACATATAGTGCGCTCTACTAGGGATTTATAAGTAAATTAAATAGCACAATTGGGTGTGATCCAATGTTACCATGTTTAAAGGGAGAGAGAATATGCACTTTAGCATTGGTTAGCAATGGTAAAGTGCGAAGAGTCTAAAAACCAGCAAAAACAGTATCTCAAAAGTGGAGGGAGGCAGGCAAAAAGTTAGGGGTGATCACCCTAAGGTTGTCAGGTTTAACAGTGATGGTGAAGTGTAAGTAGATGGTGGTCTAAAGCCTGTTGCTCCTGTTTCGGAATGTTCTGTCTCACTTACAAATAAATTATTCAATCATATAGTTCTTTCATCCCACGTTTTACTTTAAAAAAAGTTTGTGCGGACAGTGGGAACAAAAGAGAGTCCCTACTAAAGATCGATATATCATTGGGTGACAGTCTATGTTTGGACAAATTAAAGATGGGTGGCATATTCTGGGTATTATCATAAGCATGTATCTCGAGAGTTGGGATAGAAGTACCCCCTTCTACCACGTGTACTGTTGTCGCCTGGTCTGCTGTTCCCTGTGGGACTACTGAAACTGAACCCAGACCCTCCCTCTGCCATAATCTCTGCCCCTCTGGAGTTCCCTACGTCCAGCCTCTGGCTAAAAAAGTGGAGGAGTCAGTATAACCCTGTTTCCTTGGTTAGCTGCTGAGCTAGGTCATGGTGTCTCGTTGTCTGAGCTTTCCAAGGGTGAGGTATCAGAGGAAGTTGTATGTACCTGCCTCACCCTGCTTGTAGTAATCTGCTCTCAAGTATTGATATGTCCAGTTTTTATTTTACTTGGATATGTATTTGGCTAATTTATTTAGTTTCTTTTTGTGTGTAATGTATGTGAATTCAGCAGATGTTTTTCAAGAGCCTCAAAGACTTCTTTGGCATTCATAAGTGCTGTGTCATCTAAGATCTCATGTGTAAGTTCTGCAATCTCCTTTTGTAGTCTGTTTATGTGTTCAATGGCAGTGTCTATACCCACGACCATCTAGTGACATGAACAATGATTGGCCACAAAGCTGAAATGGCACCTATATATTGGATCCTCGATACATATAGTGACTCATTCCTTACCTGTAGTCCTACTGGAATAACATTAGACTGCAAATATTCCTTCATCAGATGCTCATGTAACTGTGTCCTCAATAATTCCTTTTTAGTTCTCATAGGCTTTACGATCTTCTCTTGTAGAGCATCTACTATTTTTGTAGGTGTCTTGCTCAAAAGGAAGGGCCCTTTATCAGCCTATCAATATAATCTTCGGTATAAGATAAAGTATCTCCCTCTGACATGTTATGCAGTGACCAAATTACAAATTAAATTGTAAGTAGTGATGAATCCTAACAAATAATTTTAATTAAGGCCCTTGCAGTACAGCAACTGCTAAAAGATTGATCTGAAACCCAAAAGGGGCAAACCCTGTAACCTGTGGACCAAGGTAAGGAAAACTATAATCAATAGTCCTTGCAGGGGACGTGTGGGACTTGCCGTCAGCGGCAGTAGTGTAATGAAGCCCTCTTCATAGATAAGGTTTAGTCTGCAATTCATAACCTTTGTTTAAACTAAGTCAACAAAACAATTATTTCATTTGAAAAAAATGCTTATTATTTTAAAAAAGATTATTCATATATTAATCATGTAGGTGCTCCTATTGAGTTATGGCGCAGTGAAGGCGAGTAAATTGAGCTTAAAGTGCACCAGTGTTATCTACAAATATATACACTCGTGAGTCATCAAGATCTTATAGTCTTAATTGCAAAACCTAAAATTCAGGTGTTGAAAAACCCAGTAAATTTGACAAACAGTCCACATTTAATTATATCGTGAATAGCCACACTACGCTTAGCCAAGAGCAACAACATAGCAATAAGTTTGCATGTAGCAGAGGGTGCATCACTGACATAACCACAGTGCAGTCGGCGGAGACTGTTCTAGCTTGTAGCTCGTAATTTGTATGATAACGTCAAAAGGCATCATCCCAGAGATGTGCAAATCTAGGACACTGCCATGGTGACAGGTTGGTAAGTATCTCCTCTAGTGTGTGAAAAGTCAGAGGGACCGCTGAGAAGGTGTCCACAATTGTTGATAAGTGAGGACATCTAGATGTGTGGACACAGGGCCATCAAACACCTTCTGCAGCTAAAGAAGCTCATCCTCCGGATAACCATCTTCGAAAGTCATCAGCTGCCACAGTCAAAGATGGAAGCGGACACCCGTGTCTTCCCATGCAGGAATCAAGAGGTGGTACATAACAGGCACCACCAAAGCATACAAATGATGAACCCCAGCTCACTGGCGCAGTCTGTCCCGGGCCCATATTATACAAGCTGCAGTGTCAACCTTAGATGTGCAGAGTCCACCCTGTTCAAAGAGAAGAATCAACACCTCCCATGCCACCCTAGGCTGTCTCCCAGCCCAGACCTATGTTATAAGAAGAGAGTGAAGGCACCTGCTGGAAAGAACTGTCAGTGGGATGGGAAGATTAACAAAAAAGGTATATGAATTTAGCAAGGACCACCATCTTGGCCAAAGCATTCCTTCCAATGATGGACAGCAGAAGCCTCACCCATGTGGCCACTCAATCCTCCAGCCGAGTTATCAACCGTTCATAATTCTTGTGCCAGATCTTGGCTGAGCCTAATGCCTAAATATTTGACCGGGTCAACTGCTCACACCAAGTGGAAATCAGACTCAAAAGCCCACGTAGTAGCTGTAAGTGGGAACAATATAGATTTGGACCAGTTAATAGTAATACCAGCAAACCCTCCAAAGCATATTATCTCTCATACAAGAGGGTTTCGATTAGATTGCGGATTACAGACATAAAGGCACAGCATCACTATACATTGAGACCAATATCTGCCTGGGCAAGAACGCCAGACCACAATGTGCATGATGCTGCAGCAACTGAGAGGGCGAGAGTTCCATTGCAATTGCAAAGAGGATGGGTGACAGCAGGCAACCCTGTCACATCTACTGCATCAAGAGAGATAATGCCGTTAACCCTCAGTCATGCTGCCGGTCGCATATGCAGAAGCTTAATCCATCATAAGAAGATGCAGCGAAAGCCAAGACAAGCCAAGAGGTGGAACAAGTAGGGCCATGCTAATAAATTAAATGCTTTGGTAAAATCCAGAGCACAGCAGCAGTGTACAGGTGTGGGTTAACCATATGAAGTATAATGAAGAAGGCTTGCAGACAATCGCCAATGACACGGACAACCGCTTCCACTGTGAAAGGCTCATCAAGGTATTGATGATGTCCAACTTCAAGCCAAAACAGCTGCACCAAATCCAGATAGATCAGAACAGACATGTCCGGCAGTGGTGATGCAGTATCCAGAGCAGAGTAAAACTCTATCATCACAAGCTATATATCTTGGTCTCCAGTGTCAACAGTCTGATGGTCGCCCACTAACTCTATAATTTAATCTCTTGGCCAAAGTTTACGATGCAGGCCAGCCAGCATCTTATATGTTCTATCACCTTTCTACCTTCCTCATAGTGCTGAGTGCTGGTCTCACTTCTAAGATAGTGTGTTTCATATGCCACTGCTTCTTTATACTCTAGAGGCTTGCCCTGGATGTCCACTAGGATGGTGATATCATTAGTATCAAAGAAGCATGGCACCAGAACACGTATGTTGGTTTCTAGACATGTTATCTCTCCAGACAGCACCTTATGAACCCCTGTCTGCTTGGCAATGCATGCTCCCCTTATCACTAACTTAAAGGTCTCCCAAAGCATGGACAGAGACTCCAGGGACTGTTTGCGTTGTTCAAAATATTCAGTTATTGCCGTACTTGATTTTTTCTCAGAAAACATGATCATGAAGAGCTCCCGGGGGAAGCCTCCAGGTAAAAGCACACAAGCTCATCTCCGGAGAGGGGAGATTCAGAAAGACAGGGGCATGATCATTTTGCAAACTGGGTAGGTGGGAGACCTCAGCAGTCCAGTTAAATATGTCTTTAGTTACAAGCCAGTAGCCAATGCGAGACCACGTTATGGTTGCATGTATCCTTGTCCCTGGGTGGATATTGGGCATACAAGATATCAGTAAAGCCATTATTATCCTTAACAGTTGTAAGTTGTGCAGCAGCCCGAGGGCCCGCATGTCTGGAGTTGCTCAATCTATTATTGCATGTATCCAAGACTACATTTAAGTCATCCTTATCATATCGACCAGTCACCAGACCACAACATAAAAAGCAGGATCGGCAACATCTGGGCCATATACTGAAACTAAGATTATGTAATGTCCCTGTAGAGAGCCCAACAGTGGACAAACCAGCTCTGGGAGTTGTAGAGCACATGTGGAGTGTTCCACGGTACACCCCTATGAACAAGCAGCGCTACTCTGCATGCATAATTAGAATAATGTGAGACATGGGATTCATCAATCCAGCCAGCCCACGAGCACACCTTTGTCAAATCGAGTAGGTGTGTCTCTGAGTAGGCAGATATCAATAAGGGGTCACTGCAAGTATGTCGCTCCCTACAGTGATCATTTAAACCCCGCACATTTCAGGTAAGCATTTAATCAGAGGCATCAGAGCTTATTGGGGACAGGAGACTAACGGGCCAATGAGCACTCAGATAGTAAGTTCAGTGGTGTGATGCCACAAGATAGAGAGAGGAAGAGACAAAACAGAATATAAAAATTGATTAATTTCATCAAATGAAACCCCTTACCCACTTTGGGTCGCCAATTGAGTCAAATTCCATCTGTCCCACCCCCCAAGATAAGGAAAATGCATAGCACAGCAATATAGGGGAAACATACCATAAAAGGTGACAAGAGGTCCCAACACAAACCTCAGCCGTATGGAGCATTATAAAGAATGAATAAGGAGCCCTAATTGCTCCCTCAAGCAGATTAGACCTATCCCAGTAGATAGGTTTAGGCAACAGTAGGCCCCGCAGGTGAGGAAACAGCTCAGTGTATTCTTCCCACAGAGTAGCGTAGCATAACTTTTCACAGTTGGTTAGTTGCTGTCACGGAGGCTGGAGTCACCAGGAGGAGTACCAGACTTAGTCGGGAAAGGTTCCATGTTTCTGACAAATTGTGTGCAGCCTTAGGATCAGTCAAATTTTATGACTTCCCATGATATAAGATCCACTGCTTGGTTGGGTAAGGCAGTGACTACATAGCACTAGCCTATTGCAAATAGTGCTTAACCATGACGAGCTCACGCTGGGCAGCCTGCACATCAGCATAAAGTCAGGGAAAAAGTAGATGATATTACCTTGGTACTAGAGGGGTCGACATTCCCTGGCGAGGCATAGCACTGGTTTGGACGCATGGGGTGGCTGCGCACCCAGGGATCTATGAGCCCTCTTAACTATGAACAACGGGGAGTGGTTTTCACCAAACAGGGAGTGCAAAATTGCTTCCACATAAGTCTCTATTATTTCCATTGCTGTTGATTTAGGGAGGCCAAGAATGTGCAAATTACAACACAATGGCGCTTCAAGGTCTTTGTTTTTGTTTTTTATGGCTTCAAACATTTTCGCCAGCAAGAGCAGTTGTTCACCAGCAGAGGTTTGAGTATGTCCTACTTCGCTGCTCCCACCCTTGGGGCCTGGCCAAACAGAACACAGGGAGGCACAAGGAAACCCAGATAATGCAAATAAAGTATGGCTGATTGTGAGCCAGGGCAGCACACTGTGCCTGGGGGGAGAAGAGGCTGTCTGATACAGCTTTAGGTACAGTAGGCCATGTAGGGGGTTTTCAGCAGCATGACCACTCAAGGGGGGCTCTTCTCATCCCAGAGATCCTGTTGGGGAGCACGAGTAGGCCCATGGCATGCCCAGATAGCCAGCACCCATGGTTCTCATGGCGCCTCCCCGGGAAGTAGTTCAGGCCAGAATGGAAGGTCCCACCAGATGCCGAGGGTCCAGTCCAGCTGTGTGCCAACATCAGGGCCCAGAAATGGCTGGCCCTTGTGGCCTTGCCTCACCTTCCCCACAGGCCCAAACACCCACAGACTGCTGTGCTCCTGTCCCATTGGCAGCAGCGCAGCCCATCTGAGTGCTGCTCACCTCACCCGATATCTGGGGTCAAATTCCCTTGTGGCACTGCCTTACCTCCACTACAACGCCATGCTCCTTGAGTCAGTAATCATGCCCTTTCTGATGCTTCCGAACAGGCAAGCTCTCATGGCATAGCACGTCAGGTAGCAGTAGCTGGAGAACCCACCAGGCCACACGTCCAGGGCCCTCACAGAGATCGGGTCCTATCACCTCTCCAGTGCTAATAATTGGCCTCCACACAGGCCATCAGTCAGTCAGGAGCAAATAAGGGGCATGTAATTATGTTGATGCACCTCCTATAAAAGGATAAATGTTAGATTAAAGGCCCTGGCCACAGAGCCTCACTAGGTGGCAAACATCTTTCCGTCAGGCACCTTAACGTCCCCATCCCAATGTAGGGTGTCAGAGCAATTTACATTGCAGGCACACATTATACATTGACATTAATTATATATGTGAAAATTAGTTTACATGATATGTTATATATGGCAATGAGGTGTATACTGTGGAGTCACATACCGTCCTTACTCATAGACATTTTATGTTGAGAGTGCATTGTCGGGAGAAACATAAAGTAAGGATTTGAAATGTGATGCAATGGTGGGGTTGCCTGTACTAAGGCTTTATTTCTACCCAAAGGAACCATTCTAACAGCTTTAGAATAACAACAGGTTGAGGAAAAACCAATAAAGTTCTAAACCTATGCCTTACATTTTCTATGCAGATCATAGTGCCGTATTAGAAGGACTGAAATTTATGAAATGCAAGTAACAGAATGATCTCTGTGTCATAGGCAGTACTGTATAACTTAACAAGCATGTAAAATAAAAATCTACGATCTCCATGTCACAGGATGTGTTTTGTAGAAGACATATTAACCCTCTATTCAACTTTAGGACTGGAAGCTGTGACTAGACAAACACATATCTCTTCAGCAACTGCAATACCCACCAGAGTTATCTTACCATTATTGTTATACTCAGAGATTTGCTGGGCACACCAAGATCTCTACAGCAGGAGCCTTACCCCCATAAGATGTTTTAAAATGCACTATTTTTGACAAATGAAGCCAATATAGATTGCACTTGTTGTCTATTTCTATGTGGCAGTGTTTTAAAAAATGAATGTATAAGTTGACTGTCAGACTCTGCTTTTCATGGCTCCACCTCTTGTGACTCCATGTCCTTTTCATTACCACACTTTCATGTGCTAATTCATGGGATCTAGAGTAAATTGTTTCCTATTCAAGCACTGTTGAGGTGTGTTAGACCTGGCGTCCTTGGCATGGTTTTCCCCTGACTTATTGCCGTCAGACCCCGGTTTCTAATAAATGTGTTTCTGTTGGCCTTAGGACTCTGTACACTTTACTACTTCTAACCAGTGGTAAAGTGCTTGTGCTCTCTCCTTAAAACATAACAGAAATGGCTCATACCCAATGGGCATGGTTAATTTATGTGTATGTCACTAGTAAGTTGACACTACCTGTGCCCAGAACCTGTAAATTAAATGCTACTAGTGGGTCTGCAGCACTAATTGTGCCACCCACTTCAGTAGCACATTAATTATGTTTTAGGCCTGCCATGGTAGCCAGTGTGTGTGCAGCTTTAAACTGCCATTTTGACCTGGCAAAGTAAGCCTTTTGCCAGGCCCAAACACTCCTGTTCAATACATATGAGTCATTCTTACGGTAGGCCCTGGACAGCCTAGAGGGCAGTGTGCAATGTATTTAAAAAGTTACTGTACTTTTAAGTTTTACAGGACCTGATAGTGAAAAACTCTTAAGTATGTTTTTTCACTACTGTAAGGCCTACCTCTCCCTTAGGATTACATTGGAGTTTCCTTATTGCATTTTTTAAATTGTAATATTCAAATAGGAACAGATAAACCCTTCACGGTTGGTGTCTCTAGAATCACAATCATAATTTTAAATCCTCACCTATGATGAAGTGGGCCATCACTGGCAGGATGGGAGGAAGACGCTGGACCCAACCCAATTACACCTGAAAAGGCTGTCTCTTATCTCCACACAAAGGTCTGCCTGCCCCCTGTAGTTAGTCTGGAGTGAGGGCCAGGAAGGCAGGGCACTGTGCACTTCAAGACATGCCTCTAAAAGGTTTTTCCTATTTCAAAGGCACACGTGGGTTTATATACTGGACCTCAGACACCACCACTTCGGTACACTTCTGGACCTGTAGGTACTCTGCCAGGAATAGGGACTGCTGTGCTGCTAGAAGTACTGCCACTCTGCTGGACTGCTGCTCTACAGGAATTGCTGTACTATTATGTTGACCTGCTGCCTGTTGCCCTTTTGCCTGGGTGAGAAGGACTGGCCCTGCATCAGTTAAACCTAGAACCCAGAGTGACTTCAAGGGCTCATTGGTTAAACTCCTCATCTGAAGCCTCAGGGACACAACAGGCTTCCATCAACCTTGCATCTGCACCTGGACTCTGTCATCTGTGATTCTACCCCCGTGCCAAGTAGTGCCGCACCAGTCCTGGACCCTTTGAATTCAGCTTAATGTGCTCTTTCAGCCTCAGTGTATCAAGGGAAACTGATGCATTTCCTCTGCTGTGTGGTGCAAACCCAAGCAGAGCTGCTGCATTACTACAGCTCTTTGGAACCCCTGAATTGCCCCGACTGGCAGACTCATTGTCAGTACAGTCCATTGTTTGTCTCATCAACAACAGCCTCAATAACAACATCGGACTCTGCATCATAGCCTGGCAGCTCTTCAAAACGGACACATCATCCTGACTTTGTGCTGCATAGTCAACACCGGACTTTTGCATGGCAAGCCATCGATGGGATCCTTGATGACAACTCAGGCCCTCTCATCACAGCCTCGCCGCATCTCAGAACAGACGCTCCACTTCAATGTAGATCTTCACAAAGCTCAGCAAATCCAGATTTGCAATACTTTGTTGATTGGGACTAACTTAATCCTTGTTAGAAATTGGGTTTCTGGATGGTAGCGGTACATACCCTGTCCAAGCAGGAACCAAATTCCTTGTCAGGATAAGTCACAAACACACCCGATATTAACATGTGCTCAACTTGTGGTAGCTTAGCACAGAGCAGTCAGGCTTAGCTTAAAAGGCAATATGTTAAGTATTTGTGCAACACTTCAAACAGTAAAACAGCGAAAACACCACACACAAAAGATACCACACCAGGTCAGAAACAGAGTTCTTAATTTAATGAACAAAACAAGACCAAAATGACAAACATTCAATACAAATTACTTGAGATATTAATTTTTAAAGAATAAACGAAAATGTAGTATTTAAAATCATATTGAGGCAACCGGGGCTATCTGGTCATGCTAGACCGGTTCAAATCTTGAAAATCAGGATCGAGTAGAGATTGGATCTAGGGTCCAGCCTTGTCCAGCCTTGTAGGTGGGAAACTCGTGTTGACCAGTATCCAGCACATCTATTACAAGGGTTTCTCCGTTCACTCACTATGTCCCAAGTTTGGCAAGGACACAGTGGGAGCATATTGCTCATGCAGCTATGCCCTCACATATGATATGGTGCACCGTGCCTTAGGGCTGCCAGAGGTGTGTCTTACTCGTAGTATAGTAGTGAATGTCCGTCGTCCTCTCCTGGTTGCTGTGTATCTCTCCAATATCCTTTTGTTTGTTTACCACTTTATTTCTCTAAACTCCTAGCGACAACCGACAAACTACTTGAAGGAGGTAAAACTAGTTAAAGGACAAGCATTTATTGTGGTACTTATAAAGATGTTCTTGGACTCAAGCAACCATTCCAATAAAGCTGGATGACCTGCCATTGAATCTGAAGGGCAGTGGAATACGCATCAGCAATAATTACTCTGCATTTTAGCGCATCAATTAGTTTCAGTTAAACGGATGAGCCAGTATGAAGAGATGCTAAACAAAATACTTGCCTGCATCAATTTGTTAATCTCATTACCGATAACAATTTTTTGGAAATGCAAAAACCCGTACAGCAAAAAAACCTATTAGTTCTTGCATTATTTTTATATTTTAATTTGACTAATGATATTCCGTAACATGTGATGGACACTGGATTGTTTCATTTTTAATCTGGTTATTGGCAAGAGGAACTATATAATGAAATTATGTTTATTCAGACGAAATGAGTCCTATTAAAACCACTGTCGGTGGGAAAACAGCCATTAGCTTATTACAAGACAGTCGCCATAAACTAAATGTATAACGGGGGAGACCTACATCACTGCAGTGGGAAATATCTGTCTCCATATAGGGAGGTTTCACCCGGGTAAGAAACAGCCAATAGCATAATAAAAAGGACATTCAGGCATTTCAAATCTGTGTATTGCGAGAGATCTCCAAATAGGGCTGTTTCAACTGGGTAAAACGCAGTGGATTAGTCTCTTAAATTTGGGTTTACAATCCAGGAACAGTTAACCTGGATTAATTCTTTACTTTCAGAGCTACCATACCGTATGTGAGTACACACATACAAGGATCAGGGGCAGGGAGTGTGACCAATATATGGAGTTTGCAATATTGACCTGCTCTGAAATCGAATCCTCAATAACCAAAAACCAACATCTCACCAGGGTAAGTAGATGTGGAGTTGAGGATGGTAAATCTACACCGACCTACGTGTGTTTACCTAGATGGTAGGTTGGTACTTGATACTGTGGACTAGATGTGAGTACGTCGATATTACAGACCTTGATATGTTGACATATAACCACCTGCAAAAAGAGTGAGCTCATACAATTGTTTCATACAGCCAGCCTCATTTGGAGTTCAACTGAGTTTTTAATACCAACCAACAGTGCTTAAAATAGCCTGTCCGGGGACCAAGAAAATTTAATTTCAATGTGACACTCAAGCAATGCTTGCACTCAGCCCACACGTGTATCCTGATGGCTAGACGTAGTAAATTCTAAGACTGATTGCACTATCTCCCTAGAAAAGTCCTTTTGTTTTCAATCCCACCATTGAAGTTCTGATGTTTTTCCTTAGAAGTTGGGGGCCACCAAATATAAGCTGAACCCCTGCTCCAGGGGAGCACCCAGGCATCATCATTCTGCCAGTGATTGACAAGGTCTACCTGAGCACCAACAATATTTCCTGCCCCTCTCCACACAGAGGAGAAAACAGCGTGTGCAGGTTACAGTTAAGAAAAAGCTGACTTCTCCACCCATTACCAAGAGAAGAGTGTGTGTGAGCGGGGTGGCCACTCCTGGACTGTGCATTCTCCAGTGATCATTAAACCTGGCCAAAGGAGAGTTAGGGACAGCAATCCCCAAAGTTAAACATGCATCTTTCTACCAAAAAGGAAGGAATACCAGGAGAAGCATAATGAAGTTGCCCCAAAGAACAGCAGTGCCTACAAGGTTGAAAAGACAGCATGCTCGTTGTTCTGCAGGCAGAGCAACACTGTATCTTGTTTTGAAATTTGAGTTTGGCCAATAAGAATGTGGTATCTGTTAAAGGAGATTTACGTTGATTTATTGTGTATATGGTTAGGACTTGCTATTCAGAATGTTTTTGTCCTAAAAATGAGTTCTCCTGGTAACGTTTTCATTTATTTTAATGCTAACCCTATTAGGCCGATATGTTCACTGGTAAAGTTAGTATTGAAATTAAAGACGTTACGTCCGTTCAATCTTGCTGCACTCGGTACTCGAAAATAGTTAGACTGATAGGCAGTGTCATGATTAGTGGGTACACGGTCTCTACGGGCGATACTAAAATATATCCGCCAGTTAACTGTTTCTTTTACTACTTTCCCATGGCTATCCTCAAATTGGCATATTGATGTCAGAGTGATGTGTTGTCTTATTATGCCTCTTTATACTGCAGATACAAAATATGTAATTTATCATTGTATGAAACAAATTAAAAAAATAATAATACTTTAGGTCCATCCAAGAACGGTGACATGTCTCACATATAGGCCTAACCTTTGATAGGGTGAAAAGTCGTATATGTTGCAATAAGCACATTACAAGGTTTTAAGGGTTTGGCCGGGGGGGGCACAAATCGTCGCAATACATGGTAGATATCAGAAATAGACTACAAAGCCCACCCTGTCACAAGCAAATAAACCTGGCTTTAGATTTGCACCCTTCCTTTGTACCTCTAGTCAACTTGGCTTCAAACGTGGTGGGAGAGGGAGTAATCACAGAACTGGTTTGGAGTGACCACAGAGAAGGGGTTGCTCATTTCCCTGCCCACACCTCTAGGGCGGACATGGCATAGGCTCTTTGCAGGGGGAAAAAAAGGCTCTTTCTAATTTCTTAAAGAGCATATCAAAAAGAAAATGTGTTACAATATTTTCACATGGATAGGATAGAAGGGGCACTCATTCAGGAAACACAACGAATCTGGGCAACCCAGAAAGTATTGTTGGAGTGAGTGATCAGCAGAAGTCGTACCATCTCTTCTTCTGGGTAATCCGTAAAATCATAAAAAGTCTTCAGACAATGTGAGGTGGCAAGCCTTATTCAGAAATCAGTAATCCCTTGGGTAGGTATGTTTTTGCAAAGTTAAAAATGATGGGCTCTACCCTAGTGATTCACTTAGTATACACCTGCAATATGCATAAACAAACTGTCAAGGATGTGCTTAGAATTTGGTGGCACACCT
This sequence comes from Pleurodeles waltl, assembly GCF_031143425.1. Classification (NCBI taxonomy): domain Eukaryota; kingdom Metazoa; phylum Chordata; class Amphibia; order Caudata; family Salamandridae; genus Pleurodeles; species Pleurodeles waltl. The sequence goes on from NC_090443.1 coordinate 593,499,603, forward strand.
GTGGTGATGGCTAGGACTGAACCTGGCCCAACCAAGTCTTAAATAGAAGGGGCACAGTTGATTATGGCACATCATTGGACAGGCTCCTAAATGTTGATATTGTAGAAGACTACATACTTGTATTTAGAGATGTTTGGTGATGGTTACCTTTGTTTAAAGAGTGTAACAATTGTTTTCTTTTCACAGATACTTGGTCCATGAGCATGAACTCATCATTTCTCCTGCAAAGCACAATAAGCAAATTAATAGCTGTATGAATTCTGTCCTTTCTGTATGGTCACTTGCAGGACACAATATCTTTGCTGGCTTTGGAATTCTGTGCATTTTACCCCAGCTAGCCAGGAGTGGAGTGGTTGCGCTCTCCTTTAAACATGGTTACATTGGTGTACTCCTTATTGGCACATTTAAAGTTGCCTGCAAGTCAGTAGAATATGGTGTAGAAAGTGCACCCAGGGCCTTGAAGTTAAATGCCTCTTGTGGAATACAGCACCTATTATGTCACCCATTGGCAGTGAAAACATGGCTACAGGCCTAACCTGTGTAGCCTGACAGCTGTAGTGTAAAGTACAGTGACCTGTTAAACAGCACTTTTTGACAGGTAAAAGTGACCTTTTAAACATTAGTGAGTAACCCCTAAGTAAGCCTTGTAGCTCAGAAGAAATGCTGTATGGTATTTAATAGTGGGACAAGTATAACATTAATATTCCAAAGTTTCTACAGTGACAAGGTCCAAAAAGGTATTTTAACTGTGACAGGCTTAGCTATTTTATTTAGAAAAGAAGAGTACAGATTAAAATACTAATATTGTATCACAAGAATGGCACCAGCTGTAAAAATAATCATACCACTATTTTAATAGGTATTGAAATCCAGCTCAATATTGAAGTTACCCTTTACCTTCTTAAACTGTCATAAGGCTAACTCGCATAAGCCTCCACCAGCTCCCAGCTTGTGCTCAGCTCTGAATAGGGACAAATTATGTATAAAATGCCTCCCAGGAACAACAATCAGGCTGACCTAAATGGGCCAAGAGGACTCCTCCAAACTCCATAAAACATTGTGGAGCTTCAGCAGGTGGACAGGCTACTGATGCCTGGAGGGTTAAATGAAAAGTTAGGTTTTCAGCTTCTCACAGAATTCTAGAAGAGAAGAGATAGCTTGATTGCTGGGGGCAGGTCATTCCACACTACTGGGGGATGGATAGAAGAAAGCACATCCTCCAGCTGTGGCTTTGCGGATGTGGGTTATACTTGCTAGTGAGAGTCTGGTGTAGCATAGGTGTCGGGGATGTGTGAGACGGTAATGGGAATATTCAGGTATGTAGGGTCGGTTTTGTGTAGTGCATGGTAAGTGTGTGTGAGCAGTTTGATTTGGGTGCATTTGTGGATTGACAGCCAGTATTGTTCACTGAGGTATGTGGTGGTGATGTGAATGCAGCAAGGGAGGTTTAGTATGAGTGTTGTAGCTGTGTTTTGAATGGTCCGAAACCATTTCAGTAACTTCTTAGTGATTCATGCATAGAGTATTTGGCATAATCAAGTCAGCTCATGATTGAGGCCTCAGTAAGTGGTTCTTGGTGTTTTCCAGGAACAATTTGAAGATTCTTTAAAGCATCTTGAGGATGAGGAAGCAGGTGGAGGTCACTGCTTCTACTTGGGCTGTCAAGCAAAGCTTGTCTAGAGAATAATAATTATGATTCCCTGATTTCTTGCTTTGGTGGTGGGGGTCCGAAGTTAGTGGGCCTCCAGGTGGAGTCCAAAAGGGATTTTTTTATTTGTAAGATCACTACTTCAGTTTTGTGTGTGTGGCGCTTGAGGTAGTGTTTTTCATCCATGCGTTTAACGGTCAAGCATGTGGTGAAGTTGGTATTTGTGGTAGGGGTCTTATTCCACAGAGAGATTATCAGCTGGGTATTATCTGCATAAGAAAGTATGTAGATGTTGTATGATCTGATGAGTTCAGCCAGTGAAGTCATGCAGATGTTGAGTAGTGTTGGTTTGAGGGATGCTCTTTTGGTTACTCCACAGATTAGTTTCTTTGCCTTTGATGTGTATGCTGATTCCTTGTGTCCTTTCTGTGAGAAAGAAACAGATCCAGTGGAGTGCAGGTCCATCCATGCCCTTTTCTTGTAGTCTTCTGATTAGGGCAGGGTGGGAGTCGAAGGGGGCGGAGAGGTCAAGTAGTACTAGCGCTGCTGTGTCTCCCTTGTCTAGGATTATCCTGATGTCATCAGTTGCTGTGATGAGGGCAGTCTCAGTGAAATGATTTGGCTGGAAACCTGATTGTGATGGCCACAGGAGCTCATGCACCTTGAGGTGGTAGGTGAGCTGTATGTTTATGGCTTTTTACATTATTCCTAGCACCAATTTTAACTAAAGATAAACTTCCATGATTATTGCTACAATTATATGTTGGGTGCATTGATATTGCACACACCTTTCAACAAATGTTTCACTAGTATGGAGTGTATATGACTGAAGAAGAAAAAGTAAATAGTTTAGACCTTTTCAGGTCAATGACTAACACGCTTCTGTTGTTGCCTAGATAATCATTAATGGAGTTGCTTCAATGGAGGAGAGATGGAGGCCTGCGGGGAGGGTAAAAGGGGTACTTAGGTGCACTTTTAGGTCTTTGCATCAACTCTGACTTTTTTTTTGCGAAGAGAGGTCAGCCATTGCACATCATACCTGTGACACGGTCCTCATGACCATAGAAAGTTAGTTAATCCTACTGTTCTGGCATATGTTCTGGTCATCCATTTATGACTAAAAACATTTGTGTTGGTTTGAGCAGGGAAAAGGGACGGTTTAGGCCTGGCAAGTGGGTACATTTGACAAGTCAAATTGGCAAATTAAAATTGCACTCACAGACACTGCAGTGACAGGTTTGAGCCATGTTTACAGGATTACAGGTCTACGAATGTTGGTGGCACAACCAGTGCTGCAGGCCCACTAGTAGTATTTGATTTACAGGCCCTGGGCACCTCTAGTGCACTGTACTAAGGACTTACTAGTAAATCAAATATGCCAATCATGGAAAGCCAATTACACATATATTTTACATAGGAGCACTTTCACTTTAGCACTGGATAGCAGTGTTAAAGTGCCCAGAGTATCAAAAATAACAGAAACAGAGTCCAGCACACATCTGCAACATGGGAAACAGAGGCAAAAAGTTAGGAGAGACCACGCGAAGGATGCCAAGTCCAGCAGTACCCATTCACTGAGTCTGGATTATTAGTTGAGTCTGGATAATTAGTTAAGTCATCGTTCAAAGGCTTGAAGGAGTCATCTTCCACTTGTGTAAGTCCTGGCACTGACCAATTCAGAGATTGGACTACATTAAGACACTTTCAGAACCTTTAGAGGATGCTTCTCCCACAGAACAATTTTTCATAAAATCCATGCTTCTAATAGCTATTAGTGCAATACAAATTAGCCTGCATTTGATGAAAATACCATCTACATCTAGAAGCATTCGAAGTAGATGAACTGTTCTGTAAATTATACAATATACTGTTAAAAATATCTGCTTAAAATATGGTAAATAGAAACTACAATCCATAAGTTTGTGATTCATATATACAACTGTGTATCTGCATGCAGGAAAATTGCATCACTGCCCTTCTATAATTAGCTAGTACAAATGTTTGTGACATCACTCTGTTTACTGATATAGATAGAAGGGAAAGTGAAACTCTACTTGCTACCTGTGCACAATTACTGTATGCCACTTACACATCTAAACAGAAGCATATTCAGGCTGGCCGAATCTGGCAGTGCCAGAATGACTGATCTGATCGGTGAGTGTGAGGGCCAGTTTTATATTTTGGTGGACCAGTTTTACTTTTGATTTTACTCATACTCCCACAAATGCATTCTTGCCCCACACCTAGAAATACACCTTTCTATTATGCCTTTATCAATTCCAAAGTGCTCAGATTTGCAAATGTGATACACGTTTTTTTAACTATGTGATTTACTAGGTGAAGGAGGGAATGGGGTTTGGAACATTTTTATTGTAGAGTCCGAGTCTGTTTTTTGGCCCAGTCTGACACTGAACAAAACCATTTTTTCAGCACACTCTCTTCCTGTCTAAACATACTTAAAAAGTAAGAGGTTTTTAAAATATTTTTCTTTTTGCAATTTTGCAGCGCAAACAAGACTCAAAGGCATTGGAGCACTTTACATGAGCACCAGTTACATTAAACAAGGACACTTTCATTCATGGGACAATCACACCGACTCCACTGATTTGTGCAGAAGGCCATTAATTAGGACAGGGTTGCATAAACATTGTAACATGTAACTAACACAACATTCTGAAATCATTAACATATTAACTGGTTTTCCCTTTTTTCCCAGCCTCAATATTCTCTCACCATAATGCATCACTCATACTTTGCACCATTCACCCCGGTCACTTCCTCCCAACCCTGATGTCTTCATCACTTCCTTTCCAATACACTCTCCCAACGCCACTTCATTCACCTGCTCCAGTCATACTACCCCAAAGTTTTCCTCTACGTTAACTCCTTTACTCCTCATACAAAGGGGTGGATCTGCCTGCATATGAGTCTCCACCCCCCAAATACCGTCCTATAATGGCATCCACTTAAAGTCCCTCCCCCACATAATGACTGTAGAGTGGGTGGGTGGCCAATGCTTTTCAACCCCCCGCAGTCTCTGTGAGAGTCGGCAAAGGAGAGAACATCACTTCCTCTCCGGACTCTTTATATCCCCTTTTTCACTCTCACTTATGCCCTCTCCCAAACAATCCTGATCCTGCTGCCTTATTCCCACAAAGAATCCCGGGGAAGACTAGTCTGCGACTAGCTTCCACAAATACCCTCCATCGTGGGACAACCACAATGAATCCACTTATTTGTGCAAAAGGTCATTTATTAGGACAGGATTGCATAAACCTTGTAACATGTAACCAACACAACATTCTGAAATCGTTAACATATTTACTTGTTTTCCCTTTTCCCCAACCTCACAATTCTCTCACCATAATGCATCAAGCATACTTTGCACCTTTCACCCCGTCACTTCCTCCCAACCCCGACGTCTTCATCACTTCCTTTCTGAAGCACTGTCCACACACCACCTCGTTCACCTGCTCCAGTCATCCTACCTTAAGCTCTTCCTTCACTTGAACTCCTTTATTCCTCCTCCTAAGGGGTGGATCTGCCCACATCTGACCCTCCACCCCTCAAGTACTGCCATCCAGAAAAAACCCAGAGGGTGCATTTTAGCCCCAGGCCCCTTGAACTTTCCAGTACTGCAACACATTCACAACCAACAACTCCTTTCACACCATACCCTCTCATTCCACAGCCCCCAGCTCATCTCCACGTTCCACAATGTAACAGGCATAACCCAGATTAAAAAGGTGTACCCTGTCAAAATAGAAAAGCCCCTATCATCCTCCTTTATGCTCCCATGTGCCACCAGTTTAATGTCTTTTCCTGCACAGAAAACCTTCATCGCTCTGTTGACCTTCCTTCAAGCCTTGTCGATGGCAGTGTGCTTGACTGCTCCCCTCCATTTCCTATACAGCCCATATTCCATCCATACCAAACTTGTCCCAGACAATTTGTACTTCAGTACCTCCAAGTCCCTATGCATGTGTTGCAGGAGTGTCAGCCACAAAAGTTGTACCAAATCATTTCCCGCAAAGTGCAACACCAGCATATCTTGACAGCCCCATTTTGGTGCCATTGTCGAACGGCAGTAAGCTGCCCCTTCTCAATCCACTCTTTCCCCATCATAACATCTCATGCCTGCTCCTAGGCAGTCCAAGGTTACATCTGTATATCTGCTGCTCAGCATATTTTGCCTCCCAGCAGAACAACAAATGCCCCACTATCCATGTCACCACCTTGTGACTCCCTGGACTGTTTACGCATCTTAGGGAAAAGAAATAGATCAGCTGCCATCTTTACCAAACCACGTGCCCTCCCAAACCTCGCCAACCCCACCTTCCTTCATTACTTTTCACTGGAGTTAGACCTTCATCTCCTAATCCTGCGCATAGTAGGCACACCCAACTGTGAAGCCAATGTTGATACCTCAATCCGAAATGAGTGAGTCCCAAAGGAGGTGGGATCGTGCCATAAAGACACCAAAGCCATGTGCAGGACCGTCAAGAGTTGAGAAGCCATGACCTTGCTACCATTAGATGACAAAACACCACCTCCTGTCTGTGTCTCGGCCAAACTTGGTACTTCTTCCACTCATTAACAGGACACACTGGCACTCGTCCTCCTTCATTCGGCCAAATCATCCTCCTTCTCTCTGCTTGGTACATTGTGGACTTCCACAACCATGTCTCCACATGGCCCGACTCCAGTCGTACCTCATCATGCCGTACTCCATCCTCAGCATCCAATCCCAATACTTCAGACACCCTGAATGCTCCTAAGAACATCCAAATCATACACAGACATACAGCACCTCCTGGAACTTGTCATAACAGCAATCAGACATGTAACCAAAGATCCAAACATAAGATTGAATGTAATGGCTTCCCTCAACCCCTTCTGCGTCGCACCTCTCTCCTTGCCCCACCCTTTAAGTTACTTGCCAACCATCTCATCTTCCGTGGAGTGAAATCCCCACAACAGCTTCCCATAAAAAGACCAACCAGCCTGTTTGCCCACAATTGTCGTGGGTGATAGACCCTTGTCCATCAAAGCCAAAACAAAGATCATCACGTTCCTTCCCAGTCTGGGCGATCCCATCTCAAAGACCTCCCTGAACCCTCTTGAAAAGCCTGAAATTCTCTCCATGCTAGCAGATAGCTCCTCCTGGTAGATTCCACTAACGACATCTCCACCAGTCTAAGAACTCTGATACCCCCCCACTCCCAGACTTCTGTAGGGACCGTCATCTTGACTTCCTCCATTTCAGGGGTCAGACTGCCAAAACGCTGCCACTGTAAATGAGATAACAAATCAGCTATCATATTGCTTCGGGCATATGGCTGTGGGCACTTGAGTTGCCTTGAAGACAAGATTCTTTTGCAGGCACAACAACATGAATCATCGTAGCAACATCAGTACCCTCAGTTGCTGTGCTCTCTCTTTGTACACAAGCTTCACCACTGTCATGTTATCACATGGAACATCAATCTTCTGTTTGTCAGCTCGTTGCCTCACACCGCTAGTGCTTCTAATAAGGGGAAAAACTCCAAGAATGCAATTCTGAGCCCTTGTTGCTACAACTGTGGTGGCCAACTTTCCACAAACCATCTGCCATCCCAAAATAAGCCAAAGCCATGGGCCGCTGTAACATCAGATAAAATGTGCACCTGTCATACCATACTCTTTTCCTGAAACCACATTGATACGCCATTGAATTAATCCATAAAAGATTGCCAGACCCCTAAATCCGCTTTCAGTGCCATGGACATCTGTATCCTGTGGTGTGGTAACGTGGCACCAGACACAGCCATGCCGAGCCACCTGCAAAATGTATGTGCCCCCCAACATTCTGCACACAAAGTTTAGGAAGCCCAAAAATGTCTGCACCATCCGGAGCTCCAAGCATCTTTCACCCATTACTTCCTCCAAAAAACACTACACCTCCTGTACCTTCTGATGAAGCAGTCTTGTAATCATGCTAACCGTGTCTTGTTAAATACCCCGAAAAGTCAATACCCTATCTGGGCCTTCCATCTTTTCTGGTGCCAGAGGCATCCCAAAAACAACTGCCATGTCCTCAAAATACCACTCTTCTCACAAACAAGAAATCATTCAAATAGTGTGTTACCTCCCTATGCTCACTCCACCCATGAAAAGCCATTGCAAAAAGGAGCTGAAAACCTCAAAAAGGGCACAAGGGATAGCACAACCCATTGGGCAGCACCCTGTCTACATAGATGGATCCCTTGGATTGCATCCCCAACAAAGGAAAATACCCCTGGTGTATAGGCAAAAAAAAATGTTGACTTGATGTCATACTTTGCCAGCTGCGCACCTTGGCCACAATGCCTGACCAATCTGATAGCATCATCAACTGAGGCATAGACCACCCTTGTATCCTCTATGGCTATGAAGTTGTTAACAGATTCACCTTCAGGCCAGGATAAGTGATGTATCAACCTGTATTCCTCTTCCTACTTTTTAGGTACTACCCCCAAAGGAGATATGATTAAGTCAGACAACAGCCTTTCAAAAAAGGGGCCCACAATCCTGCCTTTTTGCACCTCCTTTTGCAGTTTCACCAAAACAACCTTTGGAAGTTACTTGGCTGACCGCAAGTTGTCAGCCTACCTGTGACCTCTAGGTCCCTGATATCCTACCTGGAAACCCTCCCAAAACCACTTTTTCAGTCTCAGTGCTGCTTCTACAGCTGGATATTGTGCTAGCCATGGTAGTAACACTTCCAATTTAATTGACATAGGTGCCTTTGGACCAACAGGGCCCTGTTCTGATGTGCTGGCCATTGTGTGATGGGATGTCTGCCCTGCATTTGTAGCATCCATGCTTAAACTTGGAAGGATTTCTGTTGCAAAATCTCTTGTTAAAATTCCAACATGCCCCTGTGTGAACATTTCTCACCATGTTACTGGATGCATTACCCACTCCATCTTGCTCAGGACACTACTGAAAGGACTTACAGGTAATGGGCAACCCGCTAGCCATATAGGTACAGGCTGCAGCTTGGGTAGATGACAACCACTGCATCCACATCTTGTAATTAACATCCTCCCATGACTTATCAGAGTTTACAATAACTCTGGCTCTAAATTCTTCAGCATAACTAAGCCAAGCAAACCCCCGAAGTGCGTTTGTGCCTTCCTAATAATGTCCATTTATTTAAACAAAGCAATGGCCCTGAGTATTTATAACAGTAAATGCTGGCACATATCAATAATGCTGATATCCAGTTCTCCATGGTAATAGGAACTCTCCTGGACAGCTCCCTCGCTTCTTCAATCAACTTTTCTTGGCCTGAATGACTCTGTGTAGGAGTTTAAATATGTTCACATACTCATGCTCCCATATCCTGTATAAGTGAGACCCCACCAGCATGGCCAGTCCCATGTAGGGTAATCGCTTCCTGTGCCTGGCCCCTTCTTTAGTCACCTCATTCTCGCCATCCCCAAGGAATTGGCCTGGACCCCCACACTGTCCTCCATTTTGTTTTTGGCACGCTCTTGCCAAGACTCTCCCTCCTTTCCGATCACCCTATCCCTCACTCCAATTGATTTACATGACTTTGACCCAGAACCACTCTTCCGTACATCCCACACAGACCACCAGTCCTTCTTACCTGCTGGCGGGCCAGCAGCATTCCTTCTCTGACAACTGGTCACCATGTCAGACTACTTCTGCTGCTCTTGTGGACCTCCATCGTCTTCATGGGACTCCTCTAAGACACCAACTCTTGCAGCCTTTGGCACATTCACAGAACCCACCACCACCTTCTGGCCTTTGCCCACATCGTTGCACATCTCACCATCCTCCCATTCATCGCTCCCTCCCTCCCTCCCTCCCTCGTAACCCAGCTCCAGCTCATACTCACACTCACACACATCTTGCATCGCTCTCTCATTCATTCTTCCCTCTATATACGTAAGAATGGCTCCCTTGGGGGGTGAGCATGCCTTAGGCAGAGGGTGACATGAATGTTCCCTCGCTGTAGGGAGGGCTGCAGAGACCCCCCCTATTTCTTAGGGCCATCATGCCTCCTGCTGGTGTCACCCTCACACTGCCAACCTCATATGGTGGCTTTGGGTCACTATCCACAAGCTCACTCCAGCCTGGTTGGTCACTGATACTAGTGTGTCCAAGAACCTCCCCAGCTCCTGCTGCCTGCCATCTCTCTGCTGTCTCATCAGGTACTTGCATCAATGCCCCCAAACCCTGACTCTCCTCCACATACCTGCCCCCACCCTAAGCTGGCACCAACTTTACCTTTTTCACCTGCTGTACCTGTTCTGCCCATGGTACCTGGGTCTACACATCCTCTCCCACAGGGCCTCTGCTTCCTCCACTGCCCTATGCTGTTCCCTGATCCTGGCCTCCAAATCCACCACTTGTATCCTGCTATACTGGCTACTCACCAGCCCAACCTGCCCCACTTGTCCGTCATCCTCAGGCCTCCATTCACCGCACTCCTACCTGCCCCTACCCTGACTTCCCCTTGGCTCCCAGGGTGAAGGCCTGCTTCAACCAAAAGTGCATGTCTACCACCAGTGTCCCCAGCCTGTTTCCCCTTTCCCTCATGCCGAGAACCTGTGACCCAGTCCCCTGACTATTCCTCCTCCAGCCCTCATGGTCAGATCCAAAGGTGCCTCCATTTTTGGGGGTCCACTGTCCTGTTGGCCCCTCTTCCCAGGCAGTCTCTTCCCTAACTTGCTGTGAACTAGGTGCTTCCACCTGTCTTCACCTCGCCCTGTGAACTCCCACCCAGGCCACTGGAGTAGATGCGGAAGGGAGGCTCTTACGCTTCCCATTCAATTTTGAAGCCAGCTCCACAGGGAAAATGCTCCTGCCCCTCACCCCATCCTTTGCCTTGCCCTTACCATTAGACATGCCACAGGCGGTGACCGCAGCTGCTGCGCTGCTCAATGCAGCCTTTGTCAGGTGCACCATACCTACCCGGGCCTGCTACAGTACACCCAGTCTGAGCAGGTCAGCACACCCTCTTCGCCAAGTGCCAAGTCTGCTCTGCGTCGTGCCTACCCGATATCACGGATTGTCATGCAGGCAAACTCTCAGCCACCTTCTCCTAACCAATCCTCTCCCCACTGCCTCATTCCCATGAAGAATCCTGGGGGAAGACTAATCTGCGACTAGCTTACCCCAGGACCCTTTATTGCAGTGGTTCCCAACCTGAGGTATAGGGACCCCTGGGGGTCCGCGACTGCCTGGAAAATTAAACAATATTAACAGATTAGGTCCCCATCTCTCAGTAATGACTTAGTGGGGGTTCACCAGACTCCAATAATGATTCAGTAGGGGTTCCCTGGTTCTAGTAATCATAAATTGGAGGTCCACAGAAGTCAAAAGATTGGAAACCACTGCTCTATTGTTTAGGCATGTGGGGATTAAGTGATTTTCCCAGAATCAAAGATGGTGGAGCAAACCTTGAGATTCTAACTGTGTCCCAAGTTCCAAAACTGGCAGCTTTAGCCATTACGCCACATTCTCTCCTTTATCTGATGATGATGAATTTTTGAGAAACAGATAATCTGGCATTAGAAGATTTGTTTCATCACTGGACCAAGAGGCCAAGGATTAAAAACAATTTCTTGATCAGGTGGTGAAGATGTAAGGATCTAGGTGTAACCTACACTGCACATTTGTTGTTTGGAAATTTTAAAAACACCCTTGGAAAATACCCAGCAAATATGTTGCTAACCAGTAGAGTTAAAATACCCAGCAAATATGTTGCTAACCAGTAGAGTTAACTGTACAACGTACACACTCCTCTCTAGTTTGCATCATACTGCATGTAAGGTGAAATATTTTAACTCAATGTCATTCTGTATCAATTTCTGCAAACATTATGCATTTTGTGTGTTACTGATTGGTTTATGTATTACACAGATTTTTTTCCCATTTCGCAGTGAGTACACTTCACTATGCTTTTGTAGAGTAGTTTGTTTAATTTTGCTTATTGTACTAGAAGTCACATATAGATATTGATCCTAGTTTGTGTGTTCTTAGACTTCAAATTTGTGGGAAGTTTTCCGAAATAAATTTGACAAAGATGATAAATATTTATATCACATTGGAGGCCTGTGAACTTACAGGGAGGATTGGTGCTGTGATAGTGCTAAGGTGCTAATACAGATGTTGTCAAATTGCATCCTGGCCATCGTAGAGGCCTTGTTGCAGAGAGGAGGGAGCAAGCAAAGGACAATCAATCTATCATTCTGTCTTGAGCTCTGAAATTACTTGGATCATAATGGGACTCTTTGGTGATCGCAAGATTCTCATAACATTCTGTGTGCACTTTGGCCTACATATGCTGTTTAAATCAAGATGTTGTTCTAATGAATACTACAGAGGGAAGGAATATTAAAGGTTTTTCACCCATGTGAACACTTGCTTTCCCAAAGGGCTAGGACTGTACACGCTTTAAAAACATGTGAACCCAAATCAGGCACAGTGGTGCAAAGGAGGGAACAAGAACTGTGTGAAACATACCTATATGTATTATGAAAGTTTTAGGAGTTCAAATTAATTTGCATATATAAAACTATGGTCAAACTAATATTTGTAGTGCTTCACTTTATTTTGACACAAAGGAAACTTTTATTGCATGATACAGTTTCTTCTTGCCTTAATTATATTGCTTTGAAATGTATTTTACTCTGAACTAGTATGCTAAAATGAAGCTCTAGGGCCTTAATCAACACATACCTAGAGATATATACTCCTGATCTACCTTCAGGAATATCTAAGTACAATTTTCCAAAGTAGCTCAACATTTAAGAAACTAAGAATAATCATTAACCAGTTTATCTGTTTCACAAACAGAACAATGGTGGTTAAAACATGCAGTTTGTAAAGTTGATTTCCATTCAAATTGTTAACTCATTTGGAGACATACAGCAAAATGGGATTTGACAAGAAAACCTGCATTAGAACACCCAGTCTATTCTCACTCATCGTCCTTCACAGACACAGGAGTTATGCAATGTTCTGGGAAAATTAAGAAAAACAATTGCATAACAAGCTCATGAAAAATTTCCATTGCTCACGTACAGTCCTGTCTCCCATTACTGAGTTTGAAAATAAGCTTAGGGCCTAGCAGAAAAATACATGCAGGGTTTCACTTTTAAGTTTATAAATTCATAAAAAGTATAGTCAACCAGGTTTATAAACCTCCAGAAAAAATAAAACAGTCAGCATAATCATCATCTGCCCCCTCTACATCTGTGAAAGTGGTTTCATCCAGATGAGCCCAGCCATGTATGTGGGAGCTCCTGATATTTAGAACTGGATGAGTACAAGATACAATCATTAAGTAGGTTACATAGTATGCAGATCTTTCTTGAATCAGCAACAATGATAAAGTTAAAAAAAGGATACACACAGATTTCTAAACACTCCTGTATCCTAATCAAGTCTACATGTTTAAGTTGTAGGAAAGCCCAGTGGGCCTCTCATCTTTCTTATGGACTAAAGAATCCCGGCTCTCCCTTGTCGATTTCGAAATTAGCATGGTTTGAAGGATCACATTAGACTGGTGCATCAGATACACATTCACACTGTACACATACACACGTTGACTAGTATCCATAGACTTACTTTTGACAGACCAAAATTATTACTGGTGGTAAATCATGAAGAACTATTGTGGAAATATTAATTATTCAGTTGTGCCCATGTTATGCACTTTAAAGTTAATACAGTGGTGTTAGAAGTGGGGTCTCTGGTTGGCAGAGGTATACACCCTTGTCCAAGTAGGGACCACAATCCTGGTTAGGGTAAGTCACAACACAAACAAAATTATTCTGTGCCCACCCTTTGGCAGCTTTGCACTGAACAGTCAGTAAATAGGTACATGTCCTGCCTTTTACCTACATGGCACCCTGCCCTATGGGTTACCCAGGGCCTACCTTAGGAGTGACTTATATACAGAAAAGGGGGATTTTAAGGCTTGACAAGTACTTTTAAAAGCCACGTCCAAGTGGCAGTGAAACTGCACACACAGGCCTTGCAATGGCAGGCCTGAGACATGGCTAAAGGACTACGTATGTGGGTGGAACGATCAATGCTGCTGGCCCACTAATAGCATTTAAGTTACAGGCCCTGGGCACATGCAGTGCACTTCACTAGGGACTTTTAAGTAAATGTTAGGGATAAACCAATGTTACCATTTTTAAGGGAGGGAGCATATGTTCTTTAGCACTGGTTATCGGTGATAAAGTGTGCAGAGTCCTAAAACCAGCAAAAACAGTGTCAGAAAAGTGGAGGGAGGCAGGCAAAAAGTTGGGGGATGACCACCCTAAGGCTGGCCATTCTAAGCCTGACTGACAGATAGACATATAAACAGAGCACTAGTCAAATAAGAAAGCCTAAGCTCACCCTACATCAGGGACTAAATTGATCCCATCAGCATGATGAGAAATGCCATTTTATCACTGTGTGCATAGGTCTACATCTATGACTACATCATCACACATTCCATGTCACGTCACTCTCTAACTGAAGATCATCATCATATTAGGAAAAGGCTTTAACTAGCAACATAGGAGATATTTTGAAACTGGCTGCACAAAATTTGAGGTATTCAGATATTTTCAAAAAATGTTTTTTTTGTTAGTTAGGAAAATATGAAAGTGAATATACAACTATCTCACTCTGTGGTTTCTTTTATAACTGCACATCCTGCTCTAGCAAAGGGGGAATATAACTAAACAAAGGACTAAAGAAGCTGGATTAAAGTAGATACATATGTATGGGGTCTCATATAGGCCTAAATAAGACTGGGACTACAAATGCCAGAAAGCTAAATAAGTAATAAATAGTCCATGGGATCTTCTTATTTAGGCCAGTATGATGATTTCTCCAACTGTATAGCTAAAGTTTTTCCCTTTATAAATTAAATGTTTTGATCAGGGTATTTAGCTATCAAACCTGGTATTATTAGGTTAATAGGTGCTAATAAGTGCTATTTATCACACTCAATCAATAACAAACACTGTGGCATTTAGGTGTGGTATATAGCACTTATACTTGTAACCAAGCCCTTTGTTAGTGTGACTTCTCTCAATGAAGTGGTTTGTCAAATGTTTAGACTCCGTTTTGTATCAGATAGTGTTGCAATGCTGATTTTTCCATTTTTATTGCTGTCATCCTGACATATCTCAAATCATATGGACATGTGATCATGCATATATTATTCTCAGGATTGCAATTTGAAATGAGTGAAAGACGATGGAACTACCATCTGGTCCAGAGACAATAGGCAAGCCCACACAAGTACCTACTTTCCATTTCTTGCATTTATGAACAACAGATAACTGGAGAAGCCTGCCATCTATGACCAGCAATGTTGATACAGGGGGACAAAAGTGACAACATGAATCATGAAGGCAATTATATCAAATGAAGCCAAATAATCTATGAAACCTGAAACTTCAGGAAGGGCAACTGTTTACTTTGTATTGTAGGCAGGACTTCTGGAATCAGGAAAAGGAGAAGAAGTGTGGTATAGCAGCTGCAACTGCGGTTTCATGTGATTTGATGTGATGTAGCTACTGCAATTGTGGTTCCATGCGGTGTGATGTAGCAAGGAAACCCAGCTGCAGCTGGTCAGCCTGTCCTCACATTTGCCAACTTTTATCCCTGGGGCTTTCAGCATCCAGTACTAGAAAGGAAGCTCAGCACGACATCGAAGCATATTAAATGGCTACTGTTATGAGAAGCTCGGCTTTATGTTGGAGCTTGATGTTCCATCCATGTTGAATGTGAATTGGCTGCAAAGTTAGGGTGAATTTATAATCATAAACTGCAAGCAATTCTGTAGAAAATCATGGTTTCTGCTCATGTGCAAACATCCCTAAACCTGCTCAACTGTGTGATGTGATGAAAAGCCTCTTTTTGCATAATCACACCAAAGTTTTAGACTGATGGTGCTGGTTGTTTGAATTTGAGCATGCACTGAGCACTGCCAAACAGGCCTAAGTGCCAGTGTTCTGCCCCTCAAAAATGTATTTGATTGACTCACCCATGATTGGCTTAAGTTAACTTACTTATAAGTCCCTTGTACATGGACCAAGGAATACACAGGGTCTGTAAGATAAAGTGTAATTTATAGATTGCAGTACGCATTGTGCCACCATGCATGGTACAAACCAAAGTAAGACTCCCAGCCTGCAATCACTGGTTGCAAGGCAGTTTTGAAACTGCTTACTCAACGTTGCCATTTAAACTAATGACAAAGTCCAGACCTTCCTTTTTAATATAAATAGGTCAGCCCTAAGGCAGCCCTATTGAGCCCTATGGAAGAGTGCTTTATGTTAAAAAGTAAGACTTTGTTTTTATATGTCCTAACAGTAAAAACCACAAATGATTGTTTTTGCTGTAGAAAGGCCAGTAGCCCCTTTGGTGGGTATAGGGGTACAAACTGGCAAGGTGGGAGGTTATAACTTCTAAATGGTACTACTACGCAAATACTTCAAGTTATCAAAAGAATCATTCATTTAACCTGACAGATGCCCAAGCAGATTTTGACATAACTTTTAAGTAAATGCAACTTTTATGTAAATAGCAACTTTAGCAGGTTACCACTCTATTGCCCACGTTTTTCTATTAACATTTATGGATACTGGTCACAAGACAGCCTTCTGTCCTCCTGGGGAGGTGGGTTGCAATGGGAGTGTGTGAACAAATCTCAGGCAGGAACATGCAAGCTTCAAAGGGGAAGTAGCCTTTGAAGGGCAAATGGTGGACACACACAAGAGGGGCTGCTCTTTTGTTCTGGTAGACAGGTTGGCATCAGGACAGCGAGTTGCTAAAGTAGTTTTTTCAAGGGTGTGTAACCCTTAGGTAGCTACACCTTTAAATTGGGATACAGAGCTCCACACACAAAGAGAGCGGTTCTGCCATCTTGTGAGTGAGCAGAATATTATATCCTGGGACAGCTGGATGCTATAAATTAAAAGGAAGGTGTCATCAGGTGGGAGAGGACCTGGTGGCCTATTGGCTAGTGACCACCACATCTCCCAAGGGCAGTTTCTGGGCATAAAATGGTCACCCCTAACACCCAGACCTCAGATCATGTTTGCACTTGGGGGGGGAAGAATAACAAAGGACTTCCATGCTGTTTCCTGGAGTCAGCAAAGAGAAGCTGCATTAAGGACTAGACTTCACCTTCTGGTCCTTAGACTAGCAAGGACAGGGCTGTGCCAATGGTGCCCTGCTCAAGGAGAAGTATTTTCTTGAGAAGAAGTGACTCCAAAAGTCAGTTGGCCTACATCCTGTTACAGGGCAACAACAGCTAAAAAAGCCAGCCGTGGAGCCACTGACTACTGAAGCGCAGCCCGGGAGATCACGTTTCGATGCTCACAAGTTACACTGGAGTCTGCTGCACCCAGGAGAATTGTCCGAGTAGAGTTTAGTTTCTTAAGATGGACTCTAGCCTCCGTAAATCTGAACCACAGGTTTTGCTGCAACCAAAGACCACTGGCAACTGTTGTTTGGCTGGACACGAGCCAGACATCGTGGTACATTAACTCCTGTGATCAATGTCTCCTCATACTGTTGATGGACCAAGGGGTGGACCCAGGAAGACCCTCCCCGTTACCAGATCAGCATCATCAGCATCCTGTAGCCCTACAATCTGTACCACTCCATTGGTGTCTATTGCGGTTCACCCAGTTAACTTGTAACTGGACTGGAGACTGCTTTCACTGCAAGGTAACTCTCATGCCAAGCCTCACTGGCCCCTGTGGCATGCTTTCTGCCCGAGTTGGTCACTCAAAGTGGACCGGAGTAGTCAAACACAACTTTATAAATGTTTTCAAAAGTCTTCCAAGTAATTGCAAACTGAGGTAGTTGCCAATACTAGTTTGCCATATAAAAGAAAAGCAGCAATTTATTATTTATTATTTGCTTAATTTATATCTCAGGAACCCTCTCCTAGTTTTGTTCATTTTGTTGTCTAAAAATTCAGAAAAATATGAGCCATTTTAATGAATTGGTGTCAGATTTTGTGTCATGTTTCTTTCCTGTTCAACTGTTGTGGTACCTCTAAATGCTTCGTATTTGTTCCTTTGCCCATGCCTGACCTCCCAAAGTCATAGATACCCACAGCTAAGCTAAGGTTTTGCAAGTGAGCTTTACTGGACCCAAGACAGGTTTGTGAGTTTATTACATAGTGAGGTTGCACAACCATGCCATATAAAAAATCACTCCCCTCATATGTGCCCATAAATAAAGAAATACCCTACACTAAAGACATCCAATGTTTTTTGGAGAAGAAGAATTTGAAGATAAATCCTGCAATGGATGGCATCTAAAGATCCACTCAAGTGAAAGGTGAATCAAAGCATTTGGAGTGGGGGCTCGTCAGCAGGCTGACTCACACCATTCTGTACTTCAGACACCCTAACCAAGCCTGTAGATATGGGCCTCACTGGGCAAATGGCCTCTCTTCACCTGAAGGATTATCTGAAGACTGGAAGCATAAGCTTTTCGAAGATGCAGAAATGTGTGAATGGAGGTTTTGCTAGTTTTAGCCTAGTAGGATCACTGATCTCCACCAAAGCTATACCTCACATAGTGCTTAAAGTGTGGGGGATCAAATTCCCTGAGTCCTGAGCAGCCTTCCATATCAGGGAACACGACGGGGAGGTCTAAGTGAATTATTAAGTCAAGCAAGGCAATGTTTTTTCGAATTGAGCTGCATTTCAAATTATGCAAACCCATTAGGAATCAGCAGGTGAGATTATCTATATTTATGCACACGGTGTCTCCATCCCTTCTCTTGAGGAAATCGTAGACACCAATATAGCATTACCAGTCCAGCTTTAGACCCACGCTGGAGCACAAGGACAAATAATCCTCAATTGGTCAATGCCACCCTATCAACTATGATCGAAACAACTTGTAAATTGATAATACTCAATTTCTTCACAGCTGTCAACACAGTCAAACATGAAGCACAGATCCACAGCATGAAATGACGCAAAGGATTCTCTAAAATAATCCTGCTATGATTCATGTTCTCCTTCACTCCTCAGGACCAATGCAGACAGATATGTACCATTTCTCAGAAAGTCTTTCCTTCCTGCTAAGTCACCCTTGGCTCCATCTTCAATCTACCATCTTCATGTCGCTCAGTTTGCACACAAAACCAGGAGATCCAGATTCACCTAGGATAAGATCCACAAGAAATTCACCGCACTCCACAGGGTCCTGTGTATCGCTTTTATTGAAGCATTCAGTAACCTCCACCACACTCCCTGTGGAGTGCGGTGAATTTCTTGTTTCATGAATATTTCAAGGGTGGTCTCCTCCATCACCTGCACAAGAACTTTTTCTGACCCTTTGTGTCGACATATATATCTATCTATCTTTGTGTTTGTATAACTATATATTTAGTATGAAATATTAGTGGAATTGATTACATTATATATATATATATATATATATATATAAATGAAGCACCTCACTGATCCTGTTGTGGACCAAATGGGAATCTGACCTTAATCATGATTTCATGAAAAGGAATGGAGTTTTCTTATAGCGTACCGCAGCATGATTCCTCAGAATACACATTATAATTTTTTCAGTTTTCGTTGGTACACAGGGCATATTTAACAAGTTCCAAACGTAATAAAATTTTCAAAACCATCTTGTCTTCCTGTCCGCGCTGCTATGCTGAGGACGCAGAGTTACTAGTCATGTTGTGATCCTGTCCTTTGCTGCTGTCCTTCTGGATGTGTGTTCCGGACTTATTAGGATGCTGACAAGGTCTCTGCATCGGGAAACAGTTGAACATAGCATTTTAGGCCTCTATCCTCGACCTAAAACCTATAAGGCTGAAACTAGGTTTGTTAACCTGGCGCTCCTCCTCACCAAGAGGCGGATCACACGCCACTGGAAACCACCTGCCATTCCCCTTGCAATGGACTGGAGGGAGGAGGTGTGACGCTGGTGCTTTGCAAAAAGCTAACGTTACGTAGGGAGGAATACCTAGGGCTATGCAACCATCCTATAGGTATGTTGTGGGATGCCCTGCAGGAACAATTTAAATCCCAGGATTAAAAAATACAGTTTGATACCAATACACACGCAAAAGGGTCCATTCTCTTGAATCACTGCCTATGTCCATTCCCCTAACATGTTCTTTTTCTTATGTGTAATAAATTGCCTTCTAGTTAACACTATGGATGGGGGTGCCTCCCACGCTCACGGATCAGTTTTCCTCCTCAAATGGGCCAGGAATTCACATGGTAGCATAGCTCGGGGGTGGGTGGGGAGTTTACTTGTTGGTGACCTTTGCTTCAGAGGCACCCCTGTGACATATTTTGCTATTATGTACATGTGTGTTACATGAAAACATATATGTTGCATGTACTTGTCAGGCTTAATCATGTGTATGTACAGCTGCTGCCACCCTGGGGTCATAGGTTGCTATGTATGATGTCACTTATTGTAATGACATTTGTTTATGTCTACTAAAATGCTATACATTATGTTAAAAACAATCAATAAAAATAGTTTTTATATTTTTTTTTTAAACATTAAAATGTATTAATATATATATATATATATAGATATACACATACATACACAAACGCACACACATTAAAACCATAAAAATATATTTTTAAAAAATCAGTTACAAAAATATAATTAACTTAGGCAAGGAATAAAATATTTACAAAAATGTCCACCAATACACCAAAAGTACTATAAATAGATTTAAAAATAAAAACAAATAGCATTTATAAAAAACAAAACACACAATGCTATAAAATCTATTTAACCAATGCTATGAAAACTATTGGTCTCTTAGAATGTTAATATACAATTCCCAACCTAATTTATGTAGCAGTAGGGAAAGCGTTGCACTTCAAACAGTGGAACAGTAGAGAAAGCACTGGACGTGTTGGACTTAAGAGGCATTGAATCTAATATTCCCACTCCAAAAAAAACAACATTAGGTAAAGTGCTGCACTTCAGAGGGATTAAATTTACTATTCCCACTCCAAACAATGCTATAGAAAGAAAGGTGTTAAACTGCAAAGAGGTCAAATGTTACTGTTCCTACTATAGTGCACACAATAGTAGGGAAAGTACTTCACCTCAACCACATTAAATATGGGAGTAATCCCTTGAATGTAGAAGAAATATTAAACTCTTAATGTAAAAACTACCTCATATATATATATATATATATATATATATATATATATATATATATATATATAAAAAAAAGATAAACATAAATTATTATTAAGTGATTAAATATTTAACTTCCCACCCATAACCCCTACAAACCTGCAGCCCACACCTGAAATATAAATAAAGAATAAGTATTCCATAATTTACATATTTAAAGTCAACCAAATAATTAAACAATGAATAAGTCATGATTAATTAATGATTACCTAATTAACTAACTACCTTTCATCCCTACAAACATAGTAGGCCACAACTAAAATATGAGTAAAGTAAATCACAAATCCATAATTTACATACCTGAAAAGTCAATTAAACGGTGTATTAACAAGTTATTGTAAATAATTATTAATTAATTAACTTCCCATTCTAACTCACTGAAAACCTAACATCCCACAACTAAACTGTAAGTAAAATAAATCAGTATTACATAATTAAAAATCTATTAAATAAATAAAAAATAATTATTTAATTAGCTCTCCAACTTATACCCCTACTATCCTAACAACCCAGTACAACACTATAAATTACTATTAATAATTAAACAAAAATTTCTACATCACTTAAATTTGCAAGCAGTATTTCAAAAGCAATTAATAACATTTACATAACCTACAGTAATACATAAAATCAACTACTACATTACAATAGTTAAAAACAATATTTTAACAACTACATTGCTGAAATCGCTAGATGAAACATTGATATTCTTTGCAATGACATTGCTTACCTCAAAAACAATATTCTTGTCAACATTACTGCATTACAATATTTGTGTTACAATATTTAATTTCCAATAATTATTCCCCCCGATATTTTAAACTTAATATTTTGTCCTATACCACCCATTACTCCTTTAAGGAGGCAACATTATGCCCCTCCGTCACAATTTAAAAATAGAGGCACTTCAAGCCTGTTAATTACACAATGTTTCTACCCCCGCCATTTTCAGTTGCATTGAGTGTATAGACAAAAAGCTACATTTGTTTGATTCACTATCCAGTTCTATACCAGCCCTCACAGTGGTGGTCAAGAAACATTTATTTACTGAGTTCTTTTGAACTGTTCTTAAATTACTGAAATTGTTTTCTTCTCTTACATACAACTATCACAGGATCCAAAGGAGTGCAACAGAAAAATATATGGACTAATTTAGCTGTGAACTTTGAAATGGTCTTATATTTGAAAAACTCAAGTCAGGCTGGAGTCTTTTGTTCTAATATTTCACATGACTCTAGGCAGTATCACACTTAAAGGCCTTCCAAACACCACTTTGGCATTCCAGAAGGGAACACTACACACAGCGGCATGTCTTAAAAAAGGCCTAACGTAGTTTTGCCAAAGCACTCTAAAAGTAAAGAAACTATATTGTTTCCTCATCATTGTATTAATATTTTCCAAACCAGCTGCATCACTTACAAAGGTATTAGAAATAATACTCTGACATAAAGTCAAGAAATAGAATGACAACAGCATGACATCATCAGACTGAACACATAAAAGGACAAGAAAGAAAAAACGAACAAGATTCTTATCAACATCAGAACTGGTTGAAGCTTATGTAAACCAGCAAAACATCCTTTCATGGTGCGCAAAGTCCACACACGGCGGAATTACTGTTACCTGCCTCCTTGTAAGTGGTCTGATTCTGAAGTCTGAGCTGTCGCCTGGTTGCTGCCCAGCTATGTTTGCATGTTTTAAGTGACACTACAAAAAACTTCCTGTCTCCATATGTACATGTACAGGAAGCCTTTTAAATGGATGCTTATTAGTTGTACTCATTAAGTGAAGAAAGAATTGTTTTAAATTTAAAGTCGTACTCACAGTTACATGCCAGGGGCCCCAAGAGTGTGTGAGAAAAAGCATGACAGAATGAATAGGTATGTGAACGGAAAATTGTTCTCACCAAATAATCAAATTATTTTGTGTTTATGCTGCAGAGTGTATAATCTGTGTGTTTTCCTCAGTTGTAGACTAGGTCTTTGGCAACCAGTTGAGTCTTACCTTTTATTTTTTGGGGGGGTGTAATTGACTGTCTTTGAATATCCAGATTCTATAGTACTAGTGACATGGTTATGTTACTACACTCACCCAAGTTAGTGCAAGTGATGTCCCAGTAGACCACTGAGGTAGAATTCAAAATAATTTCTGTGGAGAAAAATCAGTCAGTTGGAGCCTGGCGGGAGAAGAAGCAGAGTGCACAGGAGTTGGTTGGTAGTGTATATTTACAAAAACACTATGAAAAATGCTAGTAAATGATTCTCAAAAAAGCGGACTGTTGTTAATAGTATAAATGCAGACAAATCCAAAGAAAACAGTGAACAACCAACAGGAAGTGTGGGCATTGCCTATGAGTGACTGAGAGATAACTTGAATTGGTGGTGGAGATTTATCTGCTGTTTTTCTTTATGTCGATGCTATTGTCTAATCCACAGAAGAAATGTTGTTTGGTAGTCTACCTTCAACAGAAAAGGTCAGTCTTTTTACCTAGGCTAAAAATGAGTTTTCCTGTCACAGAAAGGGGCCAATTCACAAGAACTTTTAGGAGTATGAAAGTAGTACTACAGGAGTACTTTTTTACCTACGCTTACATGCCTTTGTGAATAGGCCCGAATATCCTCCTCTTTATTAATAAAAGTGCAAAGAAAGAACAGTCTTTAATGTTTGTAGTAATTGCATATAGCTACTCCCGCACTATTCCCATTTTACGTTTCGTGGCCAATTCACAAAGGCACATAAAATCACATTAAACAGAACTACAGGACTGTCATTTTATTACTCCTAAATTTGTCTGTGAATAAGGCCCCAATTTTTTCATAGTCAACAGCGAGCTTTTTCTTGAAAAGACAGGCCTGAAGCCTAGATTCATTTACAGTGATATATAAAGCCAACCAAGATAAATTATTTGTTTTTCTAGCTGTGCTCTACTAGCACAGCGTTGTTGGTCATCGAATTTGACAAAATCAAGTAAAAGGAGCATGGTTAACATACAATGACAATTACATCCTTTAGTACAGGTAGAAGAGTCTCAGCTTTACTACAAGAACATGGTATGTCATAAATAAATATCTGTTTAGTGGTTTTCTGTTCAATAGCACTCCAAGGAATGCTGTTTTTTGTATGCAAAGACTTTTTTGTCAGTAGGCTCCTGTTGCAGTTATTAATATACATCATTTTCAAATGGGGTATTAAGCCAAGAATGAAAGTGACAAAACTGCACTTTTGACTCAAGTCACATCTTGAAAAGTACACCTGGGTTCAAATTAAAATTACAATATCTCATTGAAGAAAAACTGGCAGAGTTAATAGGCAAGGATTGGATGTCCTGGCCAAATCACACACGTGTACTGCAATGAAAATATAAAACAAAAATGATCACTTTCTGCACTCAATCCATCTCAGAGAAAAACATTTGTGTGATGATTCATTGTATTTTTGTAATATAAAATAGTCCTTCATCAATTGCAATGCAAGCACCACACAGAAGGTGAAGCACTACAGCTACAGTCAATTAAACCAAGGGAGAAGAAAATTTATAATGTATGCGCCGTGCTGAAAATGACAGGACTTTTCAGCATTTACCATTTAGAGTACACCTGCAAATGCAAGTCCAGTTATCCCCAAGTAAAAAAAAGATGTGGACTAAAGTGTATACATAAAACTGAACATTAGTCAGAATTGTTGTTTCTTAATTTTGAAGTTTAGAAAAGAGTCTTTTTTATAGCTCAAGCTAATTTAACAGAGTTTATGTTCTCTAAAATGTTGCTTAATGTTTTGCCCTTATTAACACTACCAATAGCTGCTTGATGCGATGCAACGTGATGCCAAACCCTGCACCAACCTATCTCAGCTAAATACTGAATAACCTTACTCCGATCCTGTACACCATGTCCTACAACAACTGCAAGAGGAGGAGCACACACCTCTGTCCTCATTTTCAGCTCCTCTTAGCCTTGGCCTCCAAAACTGCATCACAGTCATAATCTATTCCCTCAATAGATAAGTGAGTGGTCATCAAAAACTAGTGGAGGAAAACCTGCTTGAAGCACCTGTAGACATACAAAGAAGTTCTGTGCACTTTAATGAAAACAATGGACTCTGGTAAATCAAATTACTGCTCTGACTTAGGCCCACATTTGGACCTGAAAGGTATATATCGCCATCCGCCGTGTTGAGTTGGGTCAATCCGTGTCTGCGTGTATGTATGTAAGTGTGTGTGGATGTGTGTGTGAATGGATGTATGTTGGAATGGGTGTGTATATGCGTGTGTGAGGGGAGGGGAGTGTATGAAGGGGGACTCTTTAAAGGAAGGGGGTGAGGGGGAACCTGTGGAGGGTAAGGGGGCGGGGGAAGACCCCTATCAGTGACAGGGAAGGGATTACATGTCACTGATAGTGCCTACCGCCATGGTTTTCGTGGCAGCAAGGGTGACAAGAAAACCATGGCGGTAGGCGAGGTCATGATCTCGCAGGCAGGCAAGTGACGGCCGCCAGGCTGGAGATTGAAGTCTCCAGCCTGGTGGCCATTACCACTGCGGCGGTCGGTGTGGTACATTGGCAGTTTGGCTTCAGCCAAACCACCAATGTCATAATGTGGAGGAAAGTACCGCCAGCCTGTTGGCAGTAATTTCCTCCATATTACAGCTGACTGCTGGGGTCATAATGAACCCCTTAATGTCCTCATTGCAAGCCCACCCTGAGAAGTTATCTTGGATCATATGTTCTTGCCACCAATTCCTCAGTCCATCAATGCCCACTGCAGCCACATTTTATCCCTCATTTTCCTCAAAGCTTACTGTAATCAGAAACATATTTTGAACACGCCTCACTGTTTCCTCCCCTAATGGTGTGCACATTTTTAATAACACATGCACAGTTATAGAATATCAGGAAACTGTGAATATAGGTAGTGGACAGAGTTTTCCAATTTCCCTACCACTATACAATCCATTGTTAAAATCTTCCCCAACTACTTCCTCCTGAACTTATTGTTGTTCAGTGAGAGAGTGCAATCTGTGTCTGTCATTTTCTGATCATCGCTGTCCTGCAGTTTGGCATTCTGGAGCAGAAATTGTTCGACCAGAAGGCAGTATTTGAACTATTCAACACCCTCTGTCCCATAGCCACACAGTTTCTGGTCAACAATCAACCTACCAATGCAAAAAACAGCCACCTCTTCCATCCATATATAATTGTGGTCCTGTTTTCATCTTAATTACTTTTTCAAAACTGTGGATTACCTACTGCACTTTGGCTCAAAAGCTACCTACATTCCCATAACTTGCTCACACATTTACAGTGTGGCTTTTTCCAAACTCCACTGAAACAAACATCCCACATTTTCTATTTTGTCATGAATATTCCTCCTGAATCCTATCCTCCTCTATTTCCATAGTGTATGATCTGGTCCATCATCATACCAAGCTTATGAGCTTCTCCTTCTCACAAATCACAGGCAGGGCTCTCAAGTGGTGGAAACTGTATTACTGCAATCAATACCTCTCTGCTAAGGCTCCCCACTTTTGCCACTTAGCTCTTGTCAAGATGACATACATACATAAATAACTTAGGCATTAAACCTTACTCCTGCCTATTTACCTCTTTAGACCTATTCCTTGAACACATCATCTCATCATTTAGATACTCTTACCATCTGTAATAATCTATGTGTCAAGGAAACACCTTAAAATTACTTTTCCACATGCTGCACAGTTGATCCATCCCTCATACTCAATCCATTCAATAATTAAGGTAATATACTATAATAAATGGAATATTAGTTGAGGGGAGTAACTACCCACCTTAAGTACTAATCATATTCTTGCCCAAGGTCAGCTACCAAAGTTACTAAATAAACCTGAGCTCAACCCCCTGGTAGCTGTGCAGATAGGCTGAACGTAGAAGCAATGTGTAAATTATGTGTGCAGTACTAACACAGTAATAAAATCAGTACCCACCACAAGAAAAATACAAAACCAATTTAGAAAAATTGAGCCAATGTTAACACTTAAAAAGGACACCAAAACAATAAAAACCCAATAAGGGGAACCGGCAATATGAATGTTTAAAGTTTTAATTTTTTTTAAAAAAACATCAAAAAGCATCAAGCGCCAACTGCAGTCAGCTGGTCACCATAAATAGGGACCTAGATGAGATTGGAGGCTGACCATAATTGAGCATGGATTGGAAACAGTAACCAGGTTTGACCTGGTTGGAGGACTTACAGAGGAATTTAGGGCCTGATTTGTATTTTAATGGACAGCCCATCTTTCCGACTAGGTGATGGAGTAAACTACTCCATCCCCATAGCGGAGGGGCTACCTGGCAAATTGATAAATTACGTCCAAGTAGGAACCGCTGTCATGGTGGTTCCTGTCAATCAATGCCTGTCGCCGTTTGGTGCAAGGTTTCCCTTACCAACCATATGTAATACTACGTATTTGGGATTTTCCAAGGCTTCACCCTAAATTGATTGAAAACGCTGATGCATTTGTTCATTCGAGTCTCCCTTTATTTTCTGGATGGCAAATTTACAGTGCACCATACCAAACAGGGTCTTTTCACGGAGTTGATATGCCTAAATTTTCCATTCACTAAAAGAATTTGCTTTTACAGCCCTATTTTGAAAATGTATACCTGTAGTGCAACAGACTCAGCCAGCTGACATTAAATGTAGAAGAACAATGTAAACTCAGGGATCTAGAAACCATCTTCCTTTGGGTTTACTCACATCCAAACCATGCATCAGTTCTTAATTTGCGCCAGAGTTTGCTGGTGCTCGGCCTGGCACTTATTTCTCAACAGTGGCATTTATATTTGTCAAATTCCATCAGATTGTGGCGCTACCAGTCAATCAGCTGAAAAATTAAAATAATTATACTTTGTGCAGTCCATTCTAACAACTTTGGTGACAAAATAACCCAAATTATCATGTGTTGGCGGGTGTGCAGGCTGTATTGGCCTCCTGTGAAACGCCTTGGGCCCTGCCACTTACTTTCTTTACCAGTTAAGCACTGTCATTCACACAAGTGAACAATTCTCCTCAGTTCTGAATATGAACCCCTCGGGTGCCCAGGATGTAATGGTTATGTCCTTGTTTGCACCGCTCGGGTGCCGAGGACGTAATTGTTACGTCCTGGTATGGGGCGTTGGGGAGCACCAGCCATCCCTCTGATGACCTCGCACCCCCCTCCCATGGGCAGGAATGAAAGGGGATTAGCTTCCCCTTCCACCCCCTCCCCCCAACCCCCAGCCCCCGATGGCATCTGATGACATCAGCGTGCATTCTCGCACTGACCTCATCAGAGACTGCCACCTCTGCACTGGAAGCTCAGCTTCCAGCGCGGATCAGAGGAGAAATGCAAAAGCATTTCTCCTCCAATCAAGTGGAGGGGGCAAGAGATGCATGAAAGGAAAGGCCTTTTTATTCCTTTCATGTCTCTCTCTGCATTTCTGCTGCCCGATGACACTGCGATGCAGAAATGCCCACTAGACAACAGGGATTTTATTTTTATATATAATTGAATAAGGGGGAATGGCCCTTTGGGCAAGGGTCACTCTCCAGGGGGGCAAATTAATTTAAGGTCTATTATAATTAGGACGATCTGCCCCCCTTGAAACTTTTTGTTTTTTTTATTTTTTTATATGTGGGGAGGGACCCCTTGGGCAAGGGTCATTCCCCGGGGGGGCAAATTAATTTAAGGCTAAGTCTGCCACTCCTGGGGGCAGATCGGCCTATCTTTATTAGGCCAATCTGCCCCACGGGGCAGAAAACACTAGACACCAGGGATTTTTTTTTTAGATTAGTTTCACGTGAGGGGAGCGACCCACTAAGCAAGGGTCACTCCCCAGAGGGGCAAATTTGTTTAACGACATTTCTGCCCCCCCTTGGGGGAAGATCAGCCTATTTTTATAAGGCCAATCAGCCCCCGGGGGGGCAGAAACCACTAGACACCAGGGATTTTTATTTTTTTGCATCAATTTCACACAAGGGGAGCAACCCCTTAGGCAAGGGTCGTTCCTCTGGGGGGGGCAAATTTATTTTAGGCCATTTCTGCTCCCCTGGGGGGGCAGATCAGCCTATTTCTAGAAGGTGGCAGAAACCACTTAGGCACCAGGGATTGGGGTGTGTGTGTGTATTTTGTTTGGGGGGCAGCCCCTTGGGCAAGGGATTCTCTTAATTGGGGCACATTACTGTTGGCCAGATCTGCCCCCCTTCTGGGCAGATCTGCCTATTTGTTGAAAGCCCACCTTCCCGCCAAAGGGGAGATTTTCTTTTTTGTTTTAAGGGTGGGGGAATGGCCATACCTCCACCCCAAATAAATGAAGTCAAAGTTGTTCTGGCCACCAGTGGGCAGATGAGGCAATTACCCCCGATCCACTCTCTGGGGGCGGGCAGAAAGCCTACTAGATGTCAGGGAATAAAAATAAAAATAAATAAAAAATAGTGGCGTGGTGTCTACCAACCAGTATGGGCATGGTTATGCCCCCACCCCAACTGAAGGGAGTAACAGTCTTTCAGCTCTCCCCTGCACACTAAAACGTCTTACCCCACAGAAAGCAAGAGGACATTTGAATATTTGGGGTTTTGGTTTTACATTTGGGCCATGAGAGCTTGTCTAACTCTCAAAGTCATTCCACTTGGAATGGTGAGGGCTCCACTTTTTGGACTTTGGGAAGTTGCCATGTAGAAAAATCCACAAGACCTAGACACATCTGAAAACGAAACATCTGGGTGAGTCCAGGGTGGTGTGCTTCACCTGCACCCTGCACCATTCTCTTACCCAAAATGCCCTGCAAACCTGCATGTTTGCTGGAAATCACACATTTTCCCACATTTTTGTGATGGAACCTTACAGAATCTGCAGGAATCCACAAAATTCCTACCACTCAGCATTGTTGCATCTATACCGATAAAATTTCTGCCCCACTTGTCAACCTAAAAATGTGTTTTTCAAACTGCCCTTTTGGACCCGCTTTGGTTCCCCCTCAATTTCTACATATTTTTGCTCTTAGCTGTCACAGGTACTTGGCCCATCTACATAAATGAGGTATCATTTTTACCGGCAGACTAAGGGGAACATTGGGTGGTAGGAAATTTGTCCCGGTGCGGTGATCCCACACAGAAAATATGATTTTTTTTAGCTAAATTTCAAGTTTGCTGAGGATTCTGGGTAAGAAAACACTGGGGGATCCACGCAGGTCACAGATCCCTGGACTCCCTTGGGTGTCTAGTTTTCAGAAATGTTTGGGTTTGGTAGGTTTCCCTATATGACTGCTGAGCCCAGGACCAAAAACCCAGGTGCCCCCCGCAAAAACAGGTAGTTTTGTATTTGATAATTTTGATGTGTCCACATAGTGTTTTGGGGCATTTCTTTTTGCGGGAGCTAGGCTAACCCACACAAGTGAGGTACCATTTTTATCAGGAGACTTCGGAATGCTGGGTGGAAGGAAGTTTGCGGCTCCTCTCAGATTCCAGAACTTTGCAGCACCAAAATCTGAGGGAAAAGTGTGTTTTTGGCCATATTTTGAGGTTTGCAAGGAATTTTGGGTAACAGAACCTGGTGAAAGCCCCACAAGTCACCCCATCCTGAATTTCCCTTGGTGTCTAGTTTTAAAAAATGCATAGGTTTGGTAGAATTCCCTGGGTGCCGGCTGAGCTAAAGGCCAAAATCCACAGCTAGGCACTTTACAAAAAACAAGTCAGATTTCAATGTTAAAATGTGATGTGTCCATGTTGCGTTTCCTCTTTGCGGGCATTAGGCCTACCGACGCAAGTGAGGTACCATTTGTATCAGGAGACTTGGGGGAAAACAGAATAGCAGAACAAGCATTATTGCCCCTTGCCTTTCTCTACATTGTTTTCCTTCCAAATGTAAGACAGTATGTAAAAAAAGACGTCTATTTGAGAAATGCCCTGTAATTCACATGATAATATGGGGCACCCTGGAATTCAGAGATGTGCAAATAACCACTGTTTCTCAACACCTTATCTTGTGCCCATTCTGGAAATACAAAAGTTTCCTTGATACCTATTTTTCAGTCTTTATATTTCACCAAATTAATTGCTGTATTTTGGTGTACAATGAAAACCTATTGCAAGGTGCAGCTCATTTACTGGCTCTGGGTACCTAGGGTTCTTGATGAACCTACAAGTCCTAGATATCCCCGCAACCAGAACAGTTCACCAGACATAATGATATACCGTTTTTAAAAGTCTGACATGGCAGGAAAGAGTTACAGAGTAAAATGTGGAGAAAAAGGGCTGTTTTTTTACCTCAATTTAAATATTTATTTATTTCAGCTGTTATTTTCTGTAGAAGACCCTTGGAGGATCTACACAAATGACCCCTAGGTGAATTCAGAATTTTGTCTGCTTTTCAGAAATGTTTAGCTGTCTGGGATCCAGCATTGGTTTCACAACTATTTCTGTGACTGACTGGAAGGAGGCTAAAAGCACAAAAAATAGTAAAAATGGGGTATGTCCAAATAAAATGCCAAAATTGTGTTGAAAAATGTGGTTTTCTGATTCAAGTCTGCCTGTTCCTGAAAGCTGGGAAGATGGTGATTTTAGCACCGCAAACCCTTTGTGATGCCATTTTCTGCTGAAGCCCTTTTCCCCCAACTTTTTGGAGAAAAAAAAAAAAGCACATTGTCGCTGTATTTTGTCTAATTTCTTGGTCTCCTCCAGGGGAACCCACAAACTCTGGCTACCTCTAGAATCCCTAGGATGCTGGGAAACAAATGAAACACATTTGGCATGGGTAGCTTATGTGGACAAAAGTTATGAGGTTCTAAGTGTGAACTGCCCCAAATAGCCAAAGAAAGGCCGAGCAACTGAGGGGGGAAAGGCCTGGCAGCGAAGGGTTTAAATTACTTCACGTCTGAGGAATGTTTCCCTAGTACATGATTCCTTGACAGTGCTAGAGAAAGTTGAATCTGTACCAATTGACTGCAAACGCAAGTCTTCGGTATGCTTGGAATTAGGAAGCCGGGCTTAATTGGTCACCGAGGACAGCTGAGTGTGAACCTCTTGCAAGCCTGCTATCAAGTTACTGACTGTCGTATACATACAGCTCTCAAGTTTCCCAGAACCGTGCGTGACTAGCACGCCCGGTCCAGGGCTTTTCATCACACTCTGAAAGTTGTAGTCCTCATTTTATAAAGCTCAGAGAAAACAAATCTCAGAAATCAATCAGCAAGTCCTGGCCAGAATATGATACTCTGTAATGCCCCTGGGAAATGTCAAACTGCCACGTTATGAGGTAGATTCGGAACCTTATTCTGCTGCACTAAGCATGCTGGGATTTGAAGTTCACTTATTACATTTTAAGCACGGGGCAGTAAGTATTCTCGTTTACTTTTGTAGGATCAACACGATATCCGTCTTGAAGTCTCCCATGAAGTTGGTAAAATCACATAAAACGATTTTGTTTGGGAAAAAAAACGTTGCAATAAGTGTATCTGTTTTTATTGTCCGCTTTGATACACAGGTATCTTTTTCGTGTGAAAGTAAAAATGTCGCTGCTTTTTAACTATGAAATATATTATCGCTTTTTAATTTCACTTGATGACTAATTCCAGCGTTAAACTTTACACAACGTTCTCTAACGGCTATCTGGAATTAAGCGTGCTCTGTTAAAATGTTTTGGGAGGCAGGAATAAAAATCAACATTTAACTCAATGTGACAAATACACGAACAGCTGACCAGTGTAAGTTTACTTAAAGTGGCAACTGTTTAATTGCGTAAGCTGCAACATAGTGGAATTTAATTACAATAAAGTTATGTTTACCTCAATGTCCACCGGGTCTTTCGTAAGAAGGCGAGCCATCTCGAATACAGATACAGAGATTGAAATTTAAGACAGGCAAAAGCAAAACTCCGGAGATAAGAATCACGTCCGTATCATTCAACTGCAGTTGCGATCCCTGCAAGTCACTCCCGACGATATGCTGAACTGAGAGCAGTGCCTATATCTATGTGGGATCAAGTTCACGGTGGGCGGGTTTTAACTGAAAGGGAACTTCAACCTTTTGACAAGGGTGCAGTTCAAGGCTGGAGAGTGAGGAAACCGTAGCTAGGAAAAAGTGCACCTGATTTGTCAGTAAACAGTGAAGATATTGTTAATTTCGTAGAAAAACCCTTCCTTTCCTGACATAATCATTAGCACTGACCACAAAAATCACAGGCAGCTAAAACTTTCAATTATAACTTGCAAATGACATATTAATACTGACTTCATGGTTGCATAAATAGAATGTTTTATAAGGCTTTCTCATAACTAAATAGCAGCCATGCTGTTTCCCAGCTCCATGCGAAATGAGCTGCTCAAGTCCAGGGATTTATTTGAACTCTGGTACTTGTAGTCCTGTTTATTCCATTATAAACCAAATAAATTGAGATTTTCCTAGTCTTGGTGTCTGAAAGGCTAGATTTTGTTAAAGACACGGAGGTGAGTATTATGCAGTATTTTCTTGCTTTAATTTTAACAGCAGCCAAGTAGAAACTACAGTTCCCAGTGAAAACAAACTACAAAAGTGACATCATGAAGGAACAACCAATAGGATATCGAACACCAGTAGTAATATCTTAACTGCGAGCAACAAGCCCTCTTTTCTTGATGCGAAACTAAAGAGGAAAAGTAACAAACAAAATGACATAAAAAATAGAAACCAATGTCACAATGTCCATGAAACAATCTCGAAGATGGTGAGTGTAGAGCGAAGTCTGGAAAGAGTGCACGCTGATGGCAGAATCCAATGCTGGTAAAAGTTGTTCATGTAAATCATGAAGAGCCAACGCTGGAAGAGGGAGTTGGCACTGAAATAAAGATACAGGGCGGGTTAGAAACACTGGCGGGATAATATTCGCCTCCTTGTCTTTAATAAAATCTAGCCTTTCAGACACCAAGGCTAAGAAAATCTCAATTTTATTACAAGACCAGAGGCTCATATTATGCATGTTCAAAGCATAGCAATAACTGAATCAGAAACATGAGAAATTGGTTTACAATAAAAAGTTCTAAAAGTACTTTCATTAGACCAATCTGCAGACTTGAGAATATCCTGTAAAGAGGATCCTGCCCAGAAAGCGCAAGAGACCATAGCCACTCTAGCAGAATGGGCACCAAAAAACTCTACATCAATGCCAGCTAGGGACATGATCCATTTGACCCAGCGAGCCAGAGTAGGAGAGGAAACAGGGTTGTGGGGTTTCTGAAAATAAATAAATAATTGGGAGGCAGAGGATGGTCTCAAATCTGCAATACAAGTTACATAGCTTTTCAAACAATTTCCAACACACAATTTGGGTTGCAAGGGAAAAAACGGACAATTGACACAAGCTAAATTAGTTTTAGTACGTCTCTTGATTTGAAAAGAAACACCAAGTGGAGAGAAGAAAAATGAAGTAACATCTAATGCTTTAACATCTGAAACACGTTTGAGAGATACTAGACACAAAAGCATAGTCAATTTGGCAGAAAGCTGTTTGAGAGAGAGTAAATCATTATCTGGCCAAGTTGCAAGAAATTTTAATACTAAATTAACTTCCCACATAACATTGTACTTAGGAGATGGAGGAAAAACACATCTTACTCCCTTTAACAGTTGGCAGATAAGAGGATGTTCACCGATTGGTCTGCCATTGATTCTTTGATGTTCAGCAGAGATGGCAGATCTGTAAAGATTAATAGTGCGATAGGCCTTACCTTGGGAGGCTAAAGAAGCAAGGAAATTTACAACTAACACTACATCAGCAGAAAAGGGATCTGAATTCCTGTCCATACACCAGCTGCTCCAAAGGGCCCATGCAGATTTGTAGGCTTTGGAGGTACCAGGGGCCCTAGCCTGCTGGATGAGTCTAACAACATCTTCCGAAATTCTTTGGGTTCTCCAGGACGACCCGAAATCCTCCAAGCTATGAGGAACAAGGAATTGTTGAGAATCAAATGATGTTGCTGGCCTTGGGGATCTAAAAGGAGAGTGGGGAGTGTAGGAAGCCAGACGGGCCGATCGATTGCCAACTCCAATAAAGTTGGATACCAAGGTTGAGCCTGCCAGAAAGGAGTTATGAGAACTAGAGTGGACTGTTGTCTGCGTGCTTGTGCAAGGACTTGAGGAATGAGGAGGAAGGGGGGAAAAGCGTAAAGAAGGAATGACGGCCAAGTCTGAAGGAAAGCATCCGTGGCAAGAGCTTGTGTATCTGGCCTCCAACTGAAATAGAAAGGAAGGTGAGAATTGAGGTGAGAAGCAAAAAGGTCTATGGACATTTCGCCAAAGATGGAAGTAAGATGATTGAATACTGAAGGGTGCAATTGCCAATCGCTGGAGTCGTGAAGATGCCTGGAATACCAGTCTGCTACCGTATTTAGCCTTCCTGGGAGAAACACTGCCTTGACTGAGATTCGACGAGGAAGACAATACTCCCAAAGATGTTTCGCCAGAGTGGAGAGAATCTTTTACTTGGTACCGCCTAGATGGTTGATATACCTGACCGCGGACCAATTTTCCATCCTTAGAAGGATGGTGCAACTTACTCTGTCCTTTGTAAAAGTGCGGATGGCAAAGGAACCTGCAAGCATCTCTAAACTGTTTATGTGCAAGAAGGACTCCTTCAGAGACCATGCGCCTCCAGTCGAGAACTGACCACATCTTGCGCCCCAACCGGTCCAACTTGCATCGGATTCTAATACAAGATCTGGGGCGGCAGAGAAGATAGTTCTGCCATTCCAAGCATCTAGATGAGTCAACCACCATAGGAGTTCTTCCTTGGATTCGGAATCTAGAACCAAAGGGTCTCAATAAGCAAGGCCCTTGTGAAGATGGCAGATCTTGAGCCGTTGAAGGGCACGATAATGTAGAGGACCTGGGAAAATGGCTTGAATCGAGGAAGACAGGAGCCCTACTAGACGAGCCAGAGTTCTGAGGGAGATGTGAAGAAGGGATAAGGATTGACAAATTTCTTTTTTTGATTAAGGATACCTTGTGTTGAGGAAGCTGAAGCACCGACTGAGTAGTGTTTATGAGAAAACCGAGAAATTACAAATTCTGAGTTGGAATTAGAACCGACTTCTGAAAGTTGATGAGGAAACCCAGGCTGAGAAGAAGGTTCTGACAAAATTGAAGATGGTCGAGAAGAAGACGTTTGTCTTGTGCCATCAAGAGAAAATCGTCTAAGTAAAGAATCAGTAAAGAAAGAATAAAGAATAAAGAATCAGACGAACACCGTGAGCGTGGAGGAAGGCCGCGACGGGCTTGAGAATTTTGGTGAAGCACCAAGGAGCGGAAGAAAGACCTAAAGGAAGAACTCTGAACTGATAAAAAGAGCTTTGCCACTGGAATTGAAGGAATTTCCTGTGTGAATGATGAATTGGCACCGTGAGGTAGGCATCTTGAAGGTCTAATCTGACCAACCAATCGTTCAGAAGCAGAATGTCTCTGAGATGGAGGATAGTTTCCATCTTGAAATGTTGGTAGATCACAAAATTGTTGAAAGTCTTTAGGTTTAAGACTAAACCAAATTTTTGATTCTTCTTCTGGACGAGGAAAATGGTGCTGAGGAAACCTGAAGGGTCGAACAGGACAGGCTCTATAGCATGCTTGGCGAGGAGAGACTGGATTTAGTTGTGCAGAAGATCGGTTTGATCTTGGGAAAAAACAAGGGGAAGAGGAAAACGGGATTGAAGTGGGGTTTGGTAAAACTCTAATAGGTAACCTTGGACGGATTGAATTACCCAGGGATCTGAAGTGAGAGAAAGCCATGAATTTAGAAATAGAGCCAGTCTGCCTCCTACTGGAGGAAGGCCAGAACTGGAAACACTTACCGGAGGTTTGATCTCCTTTGATGGCATAGCCCCTGTGACGATAGCCTCTTGAGTGACAGGGGTAGAATCTTGGCTTGTATCCTGTGTAGGTCTCAAGCTGGGGTTGCTGATTGTAGGAGTCTCTGTTTGTATATTGGCCTCTGATGGAGCGGCCGGCAAAGCAACTCCTGCCTTTGCCGGCCCTGGCAAAAACCAGAGATGAGAAAATCTTTTTCATGGAAAGCTGAGCTTTGTCAAGGGATGCAAAGGTGGACACGTATTTGCCAAGCTCCTTGATAAAAGAATCCCCAAATAATTGGCCCTTAGCTGACGGACCATCGTCCGTGGAGGCTAAAGAAGCCAGTTTGGGATCAATCTTCAACAGGAGACTTTTCATCCTCTCAATGGACAATTGAGTATTGGCATTGCCCAACATACAAATGACGCGTTGCGCCCAGTTCGAGAGAACCTCAGGATCTATTGGTATGTTGTCCATTTTAGCCTCTTCCACTAAATAAAAAATCCTGGTGAGAAGACCCACCAAATCCAGAAGCTTGTCCTGACAACCTGACCAGGCTTTATCGACACCTTTCTTGGGATCCTTGCCAAATTTTGTGAAAAACATGAGCATATTGGGATCAATAACTGGGGTAGAAGTAATGTTAGCAGGTAACGAGGGGTGAGGACATTCTGATTTAAGTTTATTCCGGGTAGCTTTATCAAGAGGGTGACGTAAAAAGAAGGAGACATAGTCAGCAACATGGTCAGACGGATACCACTCTTTTGAATTTGGATGAACCATTAGGGAAGGGTCAAACATGGGCTCACCAGAATGGTCCACCAAAATATGAGACACAGGGTGAACGTCACCACCGTCACCAGGAGAAATTTTACGCCTTTTCTCCAGAGGCCCAGACGAAAAAGGATCCGAAGATCCGTCCATATCATCAGTATGACTAGGGGAGTCATCATGCTCATCATCAGTGTCTCTCAATTGAGTTATATGCATTGGAGAAAGAGAGGAACCCGATTTAAACACCTCTCGGGTGGAAGGACCAGAAGAAACGCCTTTTGAAGGCACCGGGAGGGTAGCCGCACGTTTCTTGCCTTTACTAGAAGGCACTTTAGAAGTGGACATAATTTTAGAAAAGGAGGCTTCCACATTTTTTGTTATGTCAGACATAGAAACAGCAACTGCTTGCTGAACTGAATCTTTGATAAAAGATTTCAAATTTTCTTGGAAAACTTGGGAATCTTCTTCCTCGGCCATTTCAAAAAAGGGATTATTAATAAATACATATGTATCAGAAAAAATACAAAATATATGAAGGATTTGTCAAAATACCTGAAGTGAAAAATATCCGGTTAACCAGGGGTTAAAGCTATGAGGAGAATAGAGAAGGAGTGGCTAAAGGGTGCAGGAGCCCAGAATTTGGGGCGGTTCCCAATAAACAACAGTCTCTGAAGGAGAAGCGTCTCGAGCTGCGTGTTGAAACCGGAGCCCGACCGAAGGAGAAACGAGTGAAAATACGCTCGAAATGAGCTCCAAGGCGAGGGCTGAACAACACGTTATTCAGGTGGGGAATGAGAAGAAAAACTTACGCGCTTGCACGCGCGCATCTATAACGGCCGAAAAAGACCATTGAAGACGCGCTACTGAGCAAAAGTAACACGTGCGTAGCAAGCGCATAAACAAGCTAAACATTAGTATTCAATATAACTAATTATAACATTTCATTTAAACAACATTATGAATTTGAGGAAAAACATAGTGATACTTATCTTGACTGCGAGCAGCAAGAAAAGAGGGCTTGTTGCTCGCAGTTAAGATATTAGTACTGGTGTTCGATATCCTATTGGTTGTTCCTTCTGGATGTCA
Source organism: Pleurodeles waltl (assembly GCF_031143425.1). Lineage (NCBI taxonomy): Eukaryota > Metazoa > Chordata > Amphibia > Caudata > Salamandridae > Pleurodeles > Pleurodeles waltl. The sequence continues at coordinate 593,538,166 of NC_090443.1, forward strand.
CTTTTGTAGTTTGTTTTCACTGGGAACTGTAGTTTCTACTTGGCTGCTGTTAAAATTAAAGCAAGAAAAGACTGCATAATATGAGCCTCCGGTCTTGTAATAAAATCAAAATACCTGAACTGGAACTATTCTTCACACATAGACCTGGGAAATATGGTAGCTATGAAATAGAGACTGTTAAAGCCAGTGGCATGGCTTTGGTGACATGGGCACTAATGCAAGCTAGAACCATGCATTGGTTCCCTCCAGGTTATTAGCAAACAATTTGTCATAACTGGGACAAGGTCAGCCCCTCATCACCTCGGGTCTCTCCACTTTTGAAGGTACCAGTGTGTTGCAAAGCCACCCTTTTACCCTGGTCATCCCCATTTTTTTGCTGACTGTAATTGATGGTAACTGACTCTGACTGTGCCCTGGGCCCTGCTAGCCACGCCTAGGCCAGTGCCACGTTAAAACACAAACATATAGTAGAGTACACTAGGTATTAAGGTCCCTCCTACAACTGGCCTGACAGACCCTGTAAATCCCTAGTAGCTAATAGAGCAATGGAGTACAATCTGCCCATAGGTCCCTAGTGTATAACCGGGCATGGAGGTTAGACTCCCAGCAGAATTTCTGCACTTGCATGTGTTCGCTGCTCTATGCTTTCTGCCTGCCTTTCAGCCTGTCTTTAAAAGTAAAATTCTTACTATTTGCATGACACCACTTATAAGTCCCTAATAGATAATAGGGCAAAGGGGTACCAACTACATATAAGACCATAGTAGATAATAGGGCATGGAAGTTAGAGGCCCAGTAGATTTTCTGCCCTTTGCATGTGGGCACTCCTGGAGGTTTCCTGTAATTTTTAAATGCAGCCTGACTTTGCAGACTACATTTAACTGGAAATGTCCCAATAAGACTTTGGTGCTATGGGCACTTTAAAAGTGATAATCTAGATTATTTTTACATATTAGCCACCCCCGTGGTCTCCCCTCGGTGTCCCAGGGGAGGGTGGTCATGTAACTTTAAGCAGGGTCCTTTTTAATGATGTTTTAGAAACCCTGGTGAGGGAAAACAACTGATTTCATTTTTCCCCATTGTAGATACTGGGCTCCATAGGCTAACATTGCAAAGATGTGTTTTATAGTAAATATTGTTAGGAATGATGTAGAAGTTTAATTCCAGGACTTAAAGGATTTGTTTTGATACATCCAGCAATTTGTCATTGGTGAATTTATCATAATTTGTACAGAAAAGAAGCTATGAGTCTTTTCTTTCTGTAAGCCAAATCCATCCTTCTGGAGGTCCCCCATTATTGGTTACTGCTAAAAGGATTAGCAAGGATGCTTTGATAAGTGTCTGTCCAGGAGAGAGTCTATCTGCAGACGGGAGCTCTGCAGCTGGACAGACATGCCAGAGCAGGGGAGGGGTAATACATCATCCAGCCTGAAAGGAGAGAAGGGCATGCAGGGTATGCCTAGCCATCTACTCCCACATCCTGTGCCTCTCAGCCAGATAGCCAGCTTAAGTACGGAATTTGCAGATGTCAGGAGGAGGAGAGCTATTGAAATGATGCAGACTGGGAGTTGGTTTAGTTAGCTCTGACTGCTCTGCTGAAATTTCAGCCATCATGAATTTTGAAAGAATTATACTTTCTGAGACAGGAATATGCCACACTTTGGAGGAAGTGGTCATGCACCTCGGTGTCACCCTGCATTCTATTGGTCAGGGATGCCCCGCTTCCTGATGCCCAGGGGATATGAATAACTATGTGAGCGGTGCATAGTGTCTCAGTTCTTCTGCCTGAAACTACAATAGAAAGAGAAAGAAGGACTGTCTCTTGGAATGTGGATCTGCAACCTTGGCCCACACTTCTGAGTGAACTGCGCCCGCTGCGCAATCTGGTACTACAGCCCTGGGGACTGTGCCTTGCTTCAAGAAGGACTAAGGAGTGGACTCCCTGCAGCTACAGTTTAACAGAGCTTCACCTGCATCATCTTTTGCATGAGTCCCCAGTCTGGAATGCATCCAGGGGACTTTTAAAGATTTTGCCAGGTGCATTGTGGAAATCATGTTCCTAACCCTCCAAGGACCATCCAGGAGATTCCAGACCCTTGGAGTTCTACTTTGGACACATTGAACTTGCAAGGAGGAGTTCAGAAAACATCTCCTGAAGTTTGGAGAAATTTGGAGAACTTTTGTGTAAAAGATGTAAGAGATTACCAACTCGACTCAAGGAAGTCAACCTGGCGAACCCTCACCCCAACCCAGCCTGGATTTCAAGCTTGTCCCCCTGAAAAGCTCTGAAGACCTGACTTCCAAGATCTGCCTGGCAGCTCACCAAAAGTCAAGCCAGCAAATTCTCATCGAATCGGGCCCGGTGAAGAGCAAAGTGGGCCCTCAGAAGAAAAAGCTTCAGAAATGTTTTTACGTGTAAAGGTTATATTTTGACCGAGGCCTCCCGCTTAGTGTATCCAACCAGGGCTCCATCACAGGCAGCATACAATTTTGACTTTGTCCCGGTCTACTTCAACCAGATGTCCTGATTTGGTGCTTCGTGTTTCTAAGCGCAAGATATCACAAACTGCACTCAACTTCTCACCTCTGGATACAGGATTGGGGAAAACACCTGGTCTTCTGCAGGTTCTGGATAATCCCAGACAAGGGTGACCCTTTCTAGTAGCCACGGTGCCGCTTGACAGAGAACCCCAAAGCAGACCATACCCTCCAGAAGGAGTCCCAGAGGGAAAAAACCCAAGAACTGGGAAAAAACCTAAACAGGAACTCCTGCAAAAGAAGAAAAAACAGGACTTGAAAACAGGAAAAAACAAGGCAAAAATACTCCAAGGCGAAAACAGGAACGACGAACAGGAGCGAAGAGCACTACCAAAGCGAAGTGTTTGCAATGCAAGGTAGAGCAAGACTGAGTGGCTTATATACTGAAAAAAGGGAAGTGACATCACAGGAAATGAAAATAACACCATCTTGAATTGGGAAAAGCCCATAGAAAAGAATAGGGAAAAAGATGTAGTATATAAGAAAGCATGCTGGGAAATGAAAACAAGAAGAAGTCAACATGGACACCAACAGGAACATAAAGGAATGCAGAATACAGAAGCAAGAAAAAGAAAGGAAAAAAGAAAATAAAAAGACCACCACTGACAGGGGAGAAGACAATGCCCTACAGTTGGTAAGGGCAACGCGACCAGGAGTGCAAAACACACTTCCCGGTACGTGTTTCCAAAACGGCAAGAAAACGCGAGGAACGCCGCTCTGACAATCGGTAGCGTGTTCCGACCGCAGACGGAAAAACAGACGCTGCGTCGAGGCGCGGCGTTACACAAGAAGGTGTTTATTCTTTAAAAACTCATATTTCAGGTTCCCTGCATTGGATTTTTATCGTTGTGGTGTCTATTTACGCTTAAAAATATAACCTATTTTTATAAATTGGTGTGGGATTTTTATTGTGTGCTGTGTCTCACTTATTCACTGTATTGATGTTTTTGAATGCTTTAGACTTTTGTCTCCTACGTTGAGCCTGCGTGCTCAGTTACAGCTCCCAAGGGTTGAGCAAGGGGATAATTTCATTAGACCTTTACTGACCCTAAATTTTGTTAGTGATCTTATTGCCAGTGGTAGATGCAAACTTACCACTACCAATGACCCACTTTCCAACATTTAGTGTTCAGCCATGTGGATGAGGACTTGTGTTCAAGTTCACCATACAGTGTTTAAGTTAAGATCAGTAAATGTTTGCCAAATTGCCTTAGAAAAACACTTTAGATTTTAGATTTTTTTAATTTGAACTACCTGATTTTTAATCCATTGTTTTGATTTTTCTAAATGTGTTCCACGTCTGATTGATAGTTGTTGTGACTAGGGATACCATGGAGCTGGTCCTGGCTAAAATGACTAAACTCAATGTGGCTGAGCTTAGGGTTTTGTGTAAGGCTAGGGGGCTACCTGCTACTGACAAGATTAGGAAGGCAACATTGGTTAGTTCCCTGAAGGTCTGGGCCACACCAGCTCCAGAGAGTGAAGGGGAGGGGGAGGTGTACTCTTCCAACCTCATCACAGAGGAGGATGAAGAGGGTAGAGCTTCCATTGCTTCCAGTACTAAGTCTGTCACTTCAGATGGTGGGAGGAGGGCAGGGGCCCCTACTCAGGAACCACCACTGTCCCTTGCAAAGAGACAGTTTGAGGCCCAATTAGCTTCAATAGCTTTGGAGCAGAAGAAACTGGAGTTAGCTAAGGAGCAGTGGGAGGTGGAAAATGCTAAGAGAAATGGTGGCAGAGATAATGAAGAAGATTCTCAGGTGCCCAAGGCTGGGGGTTTTGATTTCAGGCTTCCCAAGGGAATAGTACCCAGGTACATAGAGGGGGACAACATTGTCAAATGGCTGATTTCATTTGAAAGAGCTCTTGAGATGCGAGGGGTCCGCCCCAAACACTGGGGTTCAGTCTTGTGCAAACTGATTCCAGTAGCTGGGAGGGATAGGCTCTCGACCCTGCATGGGGAGGAAACAAAACCCCTCACCCACATATGGATATGCTTAGTTGAGTGCATTGGTTTGACCCCAGAGCAGTTTAAGGTGAAGTTCAGAGACACCCAGAAAGTGAGTACAATGTCTTGGGTGGACTTTTTGGATGCCTCAGATAGCGTACTAGACAGCTGGATTGTTGGTAACTAAGGGCCAGATGTAGCAAAGGTTTTTACCCATTCTTTGTTATGGGAAAAAGTGTTCGTACATATGGCCCTAAGTGAGCACATATGAGGGATTGTATAATTTGTATTTGAAATAACATATTTTGGCTTGTTGGGTACAAGAGAAGTTATGCCAGTATCTAGTAGACTTTAAACTGTCTAGCCTAGGGAACTAGTCAAGGCAGCTGATGTGTGGGCCAGAACCAGTGTTTCCAATCAGCACAAGGGGGGTGACCAGAAGAAAGGAGGATAGGTCCCTCCCCAGGGGAAAGCCCAGGGCAAAAGAAGGTTAAAAACAGAAGGAGTTCTCCACAGACCCACAAAAACCTGAGAAAGGAGGGGGGCCTCAAGCCAATCCAGCTCCAAGGGGAGAGGGTATCAGGGAAGGAAGGGTAGGTTCTTTGATCCCTGTAAGGTGGGAAAGTGCTTTGACTGTGGTCAGCCAGGGCACAAGAGAGGAGATGCTGTCTGCACAAATAATCCTTCCACTGTTGGGCAGTCCCCAGGGATTGATAGTGTAAGTGTGGGGGTAGAGAGTGCCACAGAGAGTGGTAGGGAAGTGGCAGAGGCATCCTTAGTGTCCTTTGGTGGGGTGGATCTTGCAACTCTAACTGCCTTACCTCCAAGCATGGGCATGTACAGACAGAGGCTTAACATCAATGGGAATGGAGTTGAGGCTCTGAGAGACACAGGAGCCAGTGTGACTTTGGTGAGAGAGACACTGGTGTCTCAATAGCAGATCCTACCCCGGTGAGTTTCACCAAATGACCTTTGCAGACAGCAGGACCAAACTTCATCCAATGGCTAAGGTGAATTTGGAGTTGGGAGATGTGACAGGCCCTAAGACATTAGCTGTGTCACCTAACCACCCAGTACAGTGTTTAATCAGAAATGATCTTGATGCTTCTGAGTGGTCAGAAGTGGAGAGAGGGCTCCATATGAGAATATTGGAGCTCCCGAGTGAATATGTGCTGTGACCAGGTCAAAGACTACTCAGAAGGGAAATACTTAACACTTGAACCCTGAAAAAAAGTGTCAAGCCTCCATGGACAAGGATGGTGGGCATAGTGAGCCAGCCCAGGGAACTCCGGGGGTGCAAGAGTAACCTGACCCTGATGGGGAGGATCTGACCTCTGAGGATGGGACTCCGTCTCTACCAGATCTGTCAGACTTGGCAGAACTTACAGGAGCCAGTGGGCCCACCAGAGAGGAGTTTAGTCAGGGGCAGAGAGACTGTCCCACCTTTGAGGGATTGAGGCAGATTGCCTTTAAGCAAGAAAAAGGGGATGATAGTGGATTTAGCAGAACTGGGAAGATGGGCTGCTGTATACTGAGGCCAGAAACCTCAAGGAGGGGACCACCAGGAGGTTGGTGGTGCCCCAAAGCACAGAGAGTTCATCCTGACTTTGAGGTATGATATCCCCTTGGCAGGACATTTGGGACAGAGCATGATTTGGAACTGGTTGGTGAACCATTTCTATTGTCCTCATATGTCTCAGAAGGTAAAGGAATTTTGCAGCTCCTGTGTCACCTGTGAGGCAGGCCTGAAGCAGGCAGGTCTGACTATTAAGGCCAGCAAGTGCCAAATAGGGCAGAGGTCTGTGGTGTTCCTGGGCCACCTGGTATGACAAGGACATGTACAACCTCTCCAGGCCACGATCCAAACATTTTGGACTGAACAGCTCCTACTACCGAGACACAGGTCAGGGCCTTCATTGGTCTAACTGGTTACTAGAGAAGGTTAGTTCAGAACTATGGGAACACTGTGGCTCCCCTGACAGAACTTACTTCTAAGAAGAGGCCAAATAATGTGGTTTGGACTCCAGAGTATCAGAAGGCTTTTGGCACACTGATGCCTGCTATGTGTATAGCACCAGTATTGCTGGGCCCTGACTACACAAAGGAATTTGTGGTCCAGACTGATGCTTCAGAGCAGGGAATTCGGGAACTGTTAGCACAGGTAAATGAGGAGGGCCTGGATCAGCCAGTTGCTTTATTAGCAGATGACTTCTCCCCAGAGGCCAAAGATGGAGTTCCATTGAGAGGGAAGTCTTTGCTCTGGTTTTGTCCATGAAAAAGCTGAGACCATATCTGTTTTATACTCACTTTCAAGTTCAACTGATCACAGAACTCACAGGTGGCTCCCACAGATGAGGGGGTAGAATCCCAAGCTTTTGAAGTGGCCCATTTCTCTGCAGGGGATGGACTTTACAGTGGAACAGAGACCTGGAGTTGCCCATGCCTATGCAGATGGACTTTCCAGGTTTTTCCATTTAGCTGATGAGGACTATCTGGGTGCAGGCTACTGATCCATTATCTTTCGTTTGTGAGGGGGCACTATTGCAAAATCATCCTTTATCCCTGTTCACCACCATTTTTTTGTTGACTGGTGCTGATGGTAACTGACTTTGACTGTGCCCTGGGCCCTGCTAGCCAGGCCCAGGCCAGTGCCATTTTTAACCACACACATGTAGTAGAGTGCACTAAGTAGTAAGATATGCTCTCAACTGGCCTGATAGACCCTATACGTCCCTAGTAGCTAATAGGGCAAGGGAGTACAATCTGTTTATATGTGCCTAGTATATAAGAGGGCATGACGATTAGATGCTCAGCAGAATTTCTGCACTTGTTGTGTGCTTTCTGTCGTTTTAAAGGCAGACCTGTCTTGCAGCCTGTCTTTAAAAGTCAAATTCTTACCTTTGCATGACAGCACCTATAAGTCCCTAGCAGATAATAAGGAAGAGGGTGCCAACTACCTATAGGACCCTAGTAGTTAATAGGGCATGGGAGTTAGATGCCCAGTAGATTTTCCATGTGGGCACTTCTAAATGCCTCCTGACTATGCAGACTGCATTTAAATGGAATGGTGTCTCAATTCAACTTTGGTACAATGGGCACTTTAAAAGTGATAATCTACATTATTTATACATATTAGGTACCCTCAGGGTCTTCCATAGGTGTCAGGGGTGAGGACCATGTAACCACAAGCAGGGTCCTTATAACATATGTTTTATAAACCCTGGTGAGGGAAACTGCTCATTTAATTTCCTCCCTAAAAGATACTGGGCTCCATAGGTTAACATTGCAATATTATATTTGATTGTAAATATTGTTAGAAAAAGAGTCGACATGTCATTCTAGGACTTAAAAGATTTGTTTTGATAAATCCAGCAATTTACTATTGGTAAAGTTATCATAATTTGTACAAAAAATAAGCTATGAGTTTTATCTTTCTGTAAGCCAAAATCCAGGCTTCTGGAGGTACCCCCTGACTGGCTAGTGCTAACAGGATTAGCAAGGATGCTTTGATTAGGTGATAAGTGGCTGTCCAGGGGAGAGTGTATCTGCTGAAGAGAGCTCTGCAGCTGCATTTGAATGCCAGAGGAGAGGAAGGGGTAATAATCCATCCCACATCAAAGGAGAGCAGGACAAGCAAGTTATACCAGGCCATCTACCCCCACATCCTGTGCCCCTTAGCCAGATACTAGGCTTAAGGAAGGAATTTTCAGATGACAGGAAGAGGAGTGCTATGGAAATGAGCCACACTGGGGGTTGGTTTAGTTAGCTCTGAATGCTCAGCTGAAATGTCAGCCATCATGAAGTTTGGAATAATGGTGCTTACAGGAACAGGAATATGCCTCACTTTGGAGGAAGTGGCCATACACCTAGGAGTCACCCTGCACTTGCAGGGGCTGTAAATAAGTATATGAGAGGTGCATAGCCTCTCAGTTCTTCTGCCTGAAATTGCAAGAGAAAGAAGAATTGTACTGCTGGAATCTGGATCTGCACCCTTGGCATGCACTTCTGAGTGAACTATGCCTGTGCACAGTCTGATACTGCAGCCCTGGGGACTGTGCCTTGCTTCAAGAAGGACTAAGGACTAAGTAGTAGACTTCCTGCAGGTACAGGTTAATAGAACATCAACTGCATCATCTCCAGCAAGAGTCCCCAGCCTGGGGACTTTCAAGGATTTGGCAACGTGCATTGTAGGTATTGTGGTGCCAAACTTCCAAGGACCATCAAGGAGATTCCAGACCCCTGGAGTTGTATTTCGGACCCATTGAACCTCAAAGGAGGACTTCAGGAAAGATCTCCTCAAGTTTGGAGAACTTTCATGAAAAAGCTCCAGGAGGTGATAGACTTGACCTGGGAAGTCAAGCAGGTGAACTAGCACCACTACCCAGCCGGGATTTCAAGTTCATCCTGCTGAAATTCTCCAAAAGTCTGACTTCCAGACACAGCCTGGTGAAAAGAAGTGAGGGCCAGCTCCATAAAAGTGGAAGGTAAAGTTTTAACCGCTGCCTCTTGCTTAGTGTATCTGACCAGGGCTCCGTTGCAGTTGGCCTCAAACTTTAACTTTGTCCTGGTCTACTACGACCAGATGCCCCGATTTGGCTATTTGTGTTTCTAAGCACTAGAAAGTGTTTATTCTTTAAAAATTCATTTCTCTGGTTTCCTACATTGGAGTTTTTTTTATTTTGGTGTCTATTTACTTATAAAAATATAACCTATTTTTATAAATTTGTGTGGGATTTTTATTGTGTGTTGTGTCTTACTTATAAATTGAATTGCTGTTTTTGAATGCCTTACTCCCTTGTCTCCTAAGTTGGGCCTGCCTGCTCGGTTACAGCTCCCTAGGGATGAGCAAGGGGCTAATTACCTGAGACCTTTACTGACCCTATGTTGTGTTAGTAGCCTTGTTGCCAGTGGTAGGTGCAAACTTACCACTAAGAATGACCCACTTTCCAACACTGCATTAGTAGCTTATCCAGTCCAGGTGTTTTGTTTTCCGTTTTGGGGATTGTAGTTCTTTTATGTCATTATAAAGTCAGAACTACAAGTCCCAGCATGCAGAGAATAAAACCTGGACCGGATGAAGACTTGTTATGAACGTGGGATACTTGAGGACTGTCCACACATGGTCCTCTGTACCGCTGCACCATTGATATAGAGCTGTCAAGTTTCCCAGGTCAATGTTTGAGTAAAGTTTCTAGTTCAAATTTCTTACTTTGTATTTTGTGACTTGTAGTTCAATTTAACCCTTTCATAAAATGATAATCTCAAGCCCCAGCATGCACAGCAGCACTATAGACTAGGTAAACTACTTACGCATGGACCTAGGAAACTTAAGCACCCTGTCAATATCTATGTTATGTGTTTACAGCTCTCAGAGTGCCATGTTTCATTAGATGCCTTTTTGCTAGGCCTTGTTTCAGTCTACAGCACTGTGCATGCTTAGAAGTGTTTCTTCAGTCGTCTTGTCACAAGTATGAAAGTTCAATGCCAAATAGACATAGTGCTCTCTCGAATGTAAAAGTCAGATTTGCTGAAAATTACCAGCATTGTCAAGTCAGTATTTGTAGAGTTTAAGAACTTTTGAGATATGATGAGATAGAACTGCTTATTTTCTTCATTATTTTAATCTCTTGTTTTACATTTCCCCCTTCAATTGCAGTTACAATTGTTATTTAGATTCCGAAAACATTAGCGGTTTCATCCCTACCTGATAGACCCATTGTAGGAGGCTGGCCTGGTTTGTAGTGGGTACCTTGGGTACTTACACGTTAGACCAGGGCCAGTTAACTAGGAGACATGCAAAGCTCCTGCAATACCACTATAGTTACACAGTACATATACACAAGTAAAGACAATACTCAGTGTTACCAAAAATAAAGGTAGTTTATTTGAGTGACAAAAGGCCAAAAATACTCCTTCTTGAGGTAAGTATTATACACAATATATACACTAGACACCAAAATAAGGTAAGTAATTTGACATAGGATAGTGCAAACAATGGGAAATGCTATAGAATGTAATAGGAGAAAATAGGTCTAGGGGCAACACAAACCATATACTAAGAAAGTGGAATGCGAATCACGAGTTCTCATCTAGACAAGTGTAGTATGTAGAGAATCACTGGGAGAGTAGGAAAACCACAAACATGAGTAAAATACCCAACCCCAAAGCCCAGGAAAGTAGGTGTAAAGTATTGCAAGTTTCTTTGCGACACACTACAAGTCGTGATTAGAGTTATTGCAAAAACCAAGCATGACTGCAAATAACAAATGGTGGATTCCAGGACCTGAAGAACTGCAAAAAGAGGAGACCAAGTCCAGAAGTCGGAGAAGATTCCAGGAAGGACAGGAGCCCCTGCCAACCTAGAAGAGGGTGCAAAAGAAAAATCCCCGGTTGGGCGAAGACTGCAGAAATGCACCAAGAGAAGATGGCTGCGGGTTCCTGCATGATGCAATTGATGTCCTGCATGGAGATGTTGTATTCATCCAACAACCCTTGGTTCAAGCAATGTTGCCGATTGTATCAAAGTGGTGCTGCCTGGACCCAGGAGGGACCTGGGGGCCTCAACTCAGACTGAGGAGGCAGAGGGGGTTCCCAACACTGGAGGGAACCCACAGATGACCAGGCAGCACCCACGGAGGTCCCAGGACATGGGGACAAAGAAGATGCAAATTGCGGTTGCTGCAGCATCACAAAGGAAGGTTCCATGCCGCCGAAGAACAACTTAGTGAGTTGAGCGTCACAGGATAGAGTGCTGTGGACCTGGACCAGGCTGTGCATGAAGGATTCTTGCAAATAGTGCACAGAGGCCTCAGGAGGTGAAGATTACGCAGTGCACAGGGGTACTATCTCAATCAGGGAAGGCAAGCTCTTACCTCCTCCAAATTCGGACAACAGGACCTTAGGACAGTCTGTGTTGAAGGGGTCCACCACCTGTGTTCCAAGGAGCACGTTCATCACCAGGAGAGGAGTCCTAGAGAACCGGTCATCATCTTAGAAGGTGCCTGCTGGAGCAGCAAAGTGACTCTGTCACTCCACAGGAGATTTCTTTGGTCCTTCTGGTGCAGGGTGAAGACAGGGCGTCCCCAGAGCGTGCACACCATGGAAACTGTTGCTGTTGCTGGCTGGAGCTGAAGTTGCAGAGGAAAAGTAGCCCTTCTGGATACTTTGTTGCTGTACCAGCGGTTCCTTGAGTAGTCTGCAGTCGATCCGGTGTCAGAGGATGAAGTAGTACTTACAGAGGATTCCTGATGGAAACTTGCAAGTAGAATCTGAAGAGACCCTAAATACCCCAGAGAGGGGGATTGGCTACCTAATCAGGTATGGACCGATCAGGAGGGGTCTCTGACGTCACCTGCTGGGACTGGCCACTCAGAGGCCCCCATAGTGTCCCTACACTTTGGAAAACAAGATGGCTGAAGTCTGGAACACACTGGAGGAGCTCTGGGCACCACCGTGTGGTGGTTATGGACAGGGGAGTGGTCACTCCCCTTTCCTTTGTCCAGTTTCATGGCAGAACAGGGACCAGCGGTCCCTGAACTGGTGTACACTGACGTATGCAAGGAGGGCACCATCTGTGCCCTTCAAAGCATTTCCAGAGGCTAGGGGAAGCTATCCCTCCCCAGCCTGCAACACATATTTCCAAAGGGAGAGGGTGTAACACCCTCCTCCCAAAGGAAGTGCTTTGTTTTGCCTTCCTGGGACTGAGCTGTTCAGACCCCACGGGGGCAGAACTCTTTCTGTGGGGTGGCAGTAGCTGTAGCTGCAGTGCAAACCTCAGAGAGCTGATTTGGCAGTACTGGGGGTCCATGGTGGAGCCCCCAGGATGCATGGAATTGGTTCCCCATTACCAAATTAGGAATGGGGGGACAATTCCATGATCTTAGACACCTTACATGGCCATATTCGGGGTTACCGCTGTGAAGCTACATATAGGTATTGACCTATATGCAGTGCACACGTGTAATGGCATCCCCGCTCTCACAAAGTCTGGGGAATTGGCCCTGGAGTGCATGGTGGCACCTTTGCTAGTGCAAGAGTGCCCTCACACTTACTAACTTTGCACCTAGCCTTCAGTAAATGAAGGTTAGACATGTAGGTGACTTATAAGTTACTTAAGTGCAGTGAAAATGGCTGTGAAATAGTGTGTGCACTATTTCACGCAGGATGCAGTGGCAGTCCTGTGAAAGGGTTTCTCTGAGCTCCTTATGGGTGATAAAAGAAATGCTGCAGCCCATAAGGATCTGCTGGAACCCTAATGCCCTGGGTACCTAGGTACCTTATACTCTGGACTTATAAGGGGGGTCTAGTGTGTCATTTGAAATTGGTAAATGAAGTCAGTATCCTATAGTGACAAATTTAAACGCAGAGAGAACATAAGCACTGAGGTTCTGGTTAGCAGAGCCTCAAAGACACAGTTAAGCACTACTGACAACACACACATTAGGCCACAAACTATGAGCACCGGGGTCCTGACCAGTAGGATCCCAGTGAGACAGGCAAAAACATACTGACACACAGGTAAAAATGGGGGTAACATGCAAAGAAAGATGGTACTTTCCTACACCTATGCCAAATGAAACCTTCAGCCAGTCCTACTCTTTCTGACAATAATATGTAGCATGCTTAGATTTTCTGTCTAGGAACACAACGTTAGAAGCAAAACTGTAATTTCCAGACTGCAACATGCATGTGTGTAAATAGCCAGCTCAAGCAGAACGTGTCACATGTGACATGGAGTTGCTTGATAGCTAAGCAACTAAGCTAGGGCATGTGTACACAACATCTCTTCCAACTGACCCTATGCTGTGAGGGTGAGTTTCAGTTTAAATCTGCTCGGTGTTAATGATGCTAGACTGTAGATTTGTTTCACTTCGCTGGTCACCTATATCCGTATTTGTTATCAGTCTGATGTTATGGTTTTGACTTCAGCCCCATTAACAGGGACATAGCAATAATCAGTGCGATAGCTGCAGTACTGCCTTAGCACTAGGGTGTGAAGGATGGATGGAATCTAGCTTTGGCTCTCTTTCACTACCTGGGTTTCAGAAGGGTGCATACCCTTGCTTGGATTAGGGTTCCTTGAAATGATTACTAGTTAGAGGAGAGGATGTGGTGTTACGGCAAGAGCTGCTGACTTAAGAACTGTGACACCTAGTGCAAGACCTAGTCAGCTCAACATCTTGTGATTCAGGGCAAATCACGTAATTGCTCTGTGCCTAATATGTGAAAACAAACGAATATGACCCTGTGTAATGTAAGTGATTTTCATGTGAAGCACTCCAATGCCCGTGAATCGAGGTCGAGCAATATATAACTGCAAATCAAAAGTCTGATGGTTACAAATGCACTGATATTATGAGTATGTCCTGGGTAGTCATGTTGGCTGCATTCGAAGGGGAATCTAATTTTAGGTATGGCTTGATGGTGCCTCTGTCTGTGAGACATATTGTTATCTATTATTTAATATATACATACAATGGGCTTTAGCTCTAGTCAGAAAAGCAATACCTTCCCATCTCATGCTATTTGCTTGTTTGTTGTGTCATTCCAGCTTCCAAGTTTCCATTGAAATACACAAGGAACTTTTTTTCATTAAATAAGTGTGCTCAAACATCACTTGTTTGTCACATTTGCCACTTTACATCCTATGTACTTTCTACACAAAAAGCGGCCGCTTTTGGTGATTATTCTCCCAGCACTGGCAAAGCCAATAAGACAGGTTTTAAAGTGATAAATAGCATTGGAACATGCAAATTCACGTGAACAGAATTTGTGAATATCTGCATCTACATGTACTATCACATTAGAGCCAATTTGTTTCCTCTGTTGAGAGCTCAACCATGGTTCCCCCTACTTCTGGACATGTCGTGCCACTTCCCAGTCCAGCTTCCTCTTTTTTCTGGATCCCCTCTTAGGCCCAGTAGGCAGGGGCGTAGCTAGGTCAATTTGATTGGGGGCGAAGCGGGGAGGGGGAGCTTCAGATTTCCCAACAATCACACCTACGTATAATGTTAAAATGTATTATACAACAAGCATGGCGCACAAGAGGGGCTTAATAGGCAGTGGAAAGGGACAGGAATGCATATTGGTAGGTGTAGTAATTGAGAGAAACTGCATTATTTTGTGAAATACCAATATTTTTAAAGTCTTTCCAAACAGAGAGTGTTCACGTTTTTGTCCGTGTAAAATTCCTAGCGAAATCTGACAGACACCTTACCATACCCGACTGAAAACACCTGCACCCAACTATTTATCACAATATACATTTATTTGAGGGTTTTAACACCACATACACCCTCTTGATGCTACGCCTCTGCCAGTAAGCCTTCAATATTCCTTGATTTTGCAAGGCCGTCTTCATCTCATGGCTTGGTGCATTTCAGAAGTTGCTGTTTCTTCTCAGGTCTTGTAGAACAATCTCCATTTTCATATCCAGTTTCTGGTCCAATGGTACTCACAAATGGTACTCCTTAGCATGGCAGAGATGGTTTGTTTGGTGCAATGAATGGGGTCTGGCTCCCGTGGGGGCCCCCATTACCTTTGTCATCAACTTTCCGATTCAATCATCTTCATCTGGCCTAACCTGCTTCTCAGTAAACAACTATCAGCCAGCAAGCTCAGACAGTAATTCTTTGTTTGAGGGAAGCTTCTAGGGGAATACCTGCTGGTGAGCAGAGTCATGAGAGGTATTTGTTTAGTGAACCCTCCTCATTCGAAGGTCACTTTCCTCTGGGATGTCAAAATAGTTCTCAACATCTTACAGAAATTGCCAACCAACTCAGACATATCAAGGAAAAAACTTTCAGCAAAGCTAACTATGCTTCTATGCCTGGCCTCCTGGAGGAGAGTGTCCAATATGAAAGCCCTGGATTTAGCAGTGAGGTTTTTCTCCCTGGGTGGGGTTTCCTTTAAATTACCTAGGATAACAAAGGCCTTTTCAAAACAGGTCACATGCCTTAGTTTCTCAGAAAATTAAAAACGTAGCATTGTACAATGTTTGAAAGAATATGATGACAGCAAACAAGAATTTATCCAATGGCAGTCAGCTACTAATTGTCCTTCAGAAGTCTTTTTATCTGGTGTCATCACCCACATTAGCAAGCTGAGTAAAAGGGCAAATGACAGAGGCCAGTATTGAAACCAGTAAATTCTGTGCTTACTCAGTGAGTGGAGCTATGGGCTAAAAATCGTACCTTTTAGGTTCTCATTTACAAGGCACAATGAGAACAGCTGACCGGTCACCAGATTTCACTTTCAAAACATCCTATTAAAAGGCAATAGTAGATATTGCCTCAGTGGTGTTGAATCCGCTTTGAACAAGCATAAGCTGAAGCCTCTGGTCCTGACATAAATATTTAAAATTTCTAGCTAACAAGTCTTGAATTTTCAATCTTATGAAGGATTCAGATGTGAGAATTAATCTTGAGTGATGTTTGATCCAAATTGCCATTATTGTTTGTACAACTGTTATAACCACCCCAAGAGTGTACTGAATTGATAGTTGTAATTTACTATTTTCGCTCACCTGCATAATACTGTATTCCTTTCTTTGTCCTTGAAGGCACTGACTAGAAACAGGAATAGAATACAGCAGAAAGGTTAACCATATTCAGAGTTGTTATCCTACAGATTGTTCTGCAGATGACTCCAGTTCTTGAGCACCGCCACAAGAGAATATGTTATCGTTATTCAGTTGAAGCTGTTGGAGCTAGTTCGATGGATTTATATTCTTTTACCACGAGACAGCCATGTAGGCAAAAAAGAGGATTAGAAATGGCTGTGAAGCATTTTATGAGGCCAGAGACATGATGGTTGGCACAGAGAGTGTGATTTTATTTTAGGAGTTATGGGAATGGTAGTTTGTATTTTAGTTTAGTTTTGATTGGCTGCTGTAAAAAATGTGACAATAAACAGCGAAGAAAGAGAACCATAATCCTTGCCTCTGAGTCCTTAATAGAATTGGAAATTTTAGATGTGTTAGCTAGACATTTTTTTAGTGATATCTGTTGTTTTTTCTATGTAGCACAATACTACTAACATTAGCAAAAAAAAAATATATAATAAACTAGACTGCATTTTTTAAAGTTACAGATTTACTACATAAATGACTGAAAGACCCATGCATGGTCACATGCTAATGGGAACCAAAAAACAAATACATATCTAATAGAATACATGCAAATCTACATAGGTTTTCTTTGCATGGCCTCCAGCTCCCAAAACAAAACCGTGCTCAACAAGCCAAACAAAAAACATCTTCCTCATGCACTCCTGTGTAACAAAATGGAAAAGTGTCCTAGAAGTAAGCTACACAAACTACTATTTGGAGGACATGATAATTGGTCACAAGAAAAACAATTAATGATCTCACTTTTTATAACAACAACAATAATTGGCTTTTGTTCACTTTGGGCTTAATATGTAGAACAAACTATTAAAAGTAGAAAGGAAGCCCAAAAAATAAACTAGTCAGCATATGCAAAATGTCAAAATTACTACATAAGCAGCTAAAAGCCACATTTATGGTCACATGATTATATAAACCAATACACAAATGCATAATAAATACAAAAGATAAATTCAGATTCCAGGAGATATGAAATTCTCAGTTTTTTGCTCCCCAATAATTTTTTGCCCCTTTGATGAATCAACACAAAGCTTTCCAGACCTACAACATTTTCTACATTTTGTGATGATGTACATTTTTGTGGTGAATCATTGAGGGGGTGCAGAGATTAAAAAAAGCATCCTAAAACTTCCAACCAATGCATTTACCATAGCCTATTGTATTCAATGTACTACAAAAACGGCTGAAAGAATTTACATGAAATTTGGCAGGATTACACTTAATGGTCCACAGATGAACCTTTTTGGGTACTGCAGGAAAGTAGGATAAGTTAGTTTGAAGTTATAAGGCATTTAAACTTATTGATATCTGTGGCCACAGTACTTTTGCATAATTTCACATAATCTCATGAAACTACAGCAGTACATGGATTTCACAGGTCATTTATCTGATAGATAATGACTACTTTTACAAAAGTTTAAGGCAGCTGGGCTGTTTTAAGGCCGCTTTGCCAGAGTTGTGGCTCAGTCCTTAGAAACTGGTAAGTATTAAGATGTATATTATTTCCCTACCTATTACCAATTTAGTAAAGTGGTAATACATATGAAAAAATAATTATAATTTTCTATATATTTAAAAAAATCTTGCAGAGTACTCTGGTACTACCTAGGAAGTGCCAGAGTACTTAAAAAAATAAATAAAATCAGTCTTACAAAATTGGAAAAACACTGTAATACACTATATTTCACAAATATTGGCCCTCATTACGACCCTGGCGGCTGGGGATAAAGTGGCGGTCATACCGGCAAAAGGCTGGTGGTAAATACTGCCAAATTCTGACCATGTCGGTGATATCTCCGAAAGACAGCCAATGTACCACACCAACCGCCAGGGCGGAAACACCACGGCAGAAGCCGCCTTCAGCCAGGAAGAAGACAAAGGGCCTCATTCTGAGGCTGGCGGGCGGCAGTAGCCGCCCGCCTGGCGGGAACCGCCAAATGGCCGCTGCGCGGTCGAAAGACCGCGGAGGCCATTCTGGTTTTCCCGCTGGGCTGGCGGGCGACCGCCAGAAGGCCGCCCGCCAGCCCAGCGGGAAACCCCTTCCCACGAGGAAGCCGGCTCTGAATGGAGCCGGCGGAGTGGGAAGGTGCGACGGGTGCAGTTGCACCCGTCGCGAATTTCAGTGTCTGCACAGCAGACACTGAAATTCTTTGTGGGACCCTCTTACGGGGGCCCCTGCAGTGCCCATGCCATTGGCATGGGCACTGCAGGGGCCCCCAGGGGCCCCACGACACCCCATACCGCCATCCTGTTCCTGGCGGGCGAACCGCCAGGAACAGGATGGCGGTATGGGGTGTCGGAATCCCCCATGGCGGCGCAGCAAGCTGTGCCGCCATGGAGGATTCCGTCGGGCAGCGGAAAACCGGCGGGAGACCGCCGGTTTTCCTCTTCTGACCGCGGCCAAACCGCCGCGGTCAGAATGCCCTGCAGGGCACCGCCAGCCTGTTGGCGGTGCTCCCGCCGACCCTGGCCCCGGTGGTCCTTGACCGCCGGGGTCGGAATGACCCCCAAAGTTCTGCCCACCATATTATGACATGGCAAACCGCCACCTTTTCCGGGGCGGTACCAACACCATCAAAATCCTGGTGGAAACAGAACTCAGAAGTCAAAGGACTCACCATCATCATTGGAGACACAGGGAAGAACCACGCTGCCATGGAACCAGAACTGTAAGTCTTTCCGATGATCTTCTACGTTATGCTCCCCCACAAAGACCAACGCCTGCGAAGAAGACGACGGTGAGTACAGCCGCCTAGCACACAAGGGGAGGAGGGAGAAAAATGAGAGTGACACACACACGCACAACACACACCCCACACACACACCCCATACACACAACCGGCTGCACAAGAAAACAATTTATCCCTGAAAATTGGCTGAACAATGCAAGGACAACAGGAATTGACTAAAGTGATTGTAATAAGATCAACATCAAAAATAATAAGTCGATGTGGCAATGCAACAGATATGTACAAATGTGCAAAAAAGGGACACTGCCCAGTCCACTGTTCACAGGGGCCACATGGCCACACGGCAAAGTCCAAGGCCCCACTCGACCCCTGCACCAATAAGGAGAGAACACTGCAGGTTCATCAGTTGGCAAATAGGCAGGCACCTCAGGGGTAGGGGGGCACCTCAGCTGGATGCAGAAACAAGACCACTGGTTCTGGAGGGGGCAACATGCCCTGTGCTTGGTCCTGGGGAGTGCAAGGCCACACTGTCTCAAGTGGGTGACTTGCCCAGTGGTTCTGGAGGGGACAACATGCCCATTGCTTTGTCCTGGGGAGTGCAAGGCCACAGTCTCTGGAGTGGGTGACTCGCCCACTTGTTCTGGAGGGGTAAACATGCCCATTGCTTTGTCCTGGGGAGTGCAAGGCCACAGTCTCTGGAGTGTGTGTCTTGCCCACTAGTTCTGGTGGTGGCAGACCACACAGCAGCCCATGGAAACTGGATCATATGGCGTCCACCTGTGGTGATGGCTGCACTGTGGTGGTGGTTGTGGGAGGCTCCTGCTCAGCCCCTGCACCCTTCGATGGCTGCACTGTGGTGGTGCTTGTGGGAGGCTCCTGGTCAGCCCCTGCACCCTCTGATGGCTGCAATGTGGTGGTGGTTGTGGGAGGCTCCTGCTCAGCCCCTGCACCCTGCGATGGCTGCACTGTGGTGGTGGTTGAGGGAGGCTCCTGGTCAGCCCCTGCACCCTCTGATGGCTGCACGTTGGTGGTGGTTGTGGGAGGCTCCTCCTCAGCCCCTGCACTCACTGATGGCAGCACAACCATGGCTGGCGGTGGGGTCTCTGTGACAGCTGCTGGTGCAGGCACTTTCCCCTTCTTGCTGGCTGGTGCAGGCTCCTTCCCGTTCTTGCTGGCTGGTGCAGGCTCCTTCCCCTTCAGTATTTGTGGCCCGGAATCCTCTCCACCACTAGAAGGTGCTGCTGAAACTGGGCTCGTGGACTGTTTGGCTGAGGTGCTTGTCTGGGTCCTTGATACCCTGGCCATACGTGCAGGACACGGGGAGGGGTAGGAAAGATGTCAATCTGGGAAAGGAAAAGCTTTTTAGGGACATTTTGGTGGAAAGAGGGAGAAGTAATGGGAGCGGAGGATGAGAGAGTGGTTGTTGGAGGTGTTTGTCTGCTGAATTTGGGTGCAGGTGCATGGGTTGTATGCTGTTGTGAGGTGGATGGCTGTTGGGTGTCTGAGTGCTTCTGTTTGTGTACTTTAGGAGGGTGGGGACAGACACAGTGGGAGAGGACACATGGGACGTGTGCATGGATGTTGTGGCGGTGTCTGCCAGTGAGGTGTGAGTTCTGCTTGGTGTGGTGATGATGCAGGTAGTAGATGGTGATGTAGTGCATGCAGTTGTGAGTGTGGCCATAACTGGGTGAGAGGTGGAGGAGGAGGAGGAGGGGGAGCCAGTGGAAATAATGGATGTTGTTGTGTCTGCAACTGAATGGTATTTGTGTGAGTGCCTGTGGGATGAAGTGTGGTGCTTGTGTTTGGCTGTGACACCCTTGGGTGTTGTCATGTGTGCATGCTTGTCTGTCTATGTACTTGGGATGGGTTGGGGTTGAGGAGAATGGGACTGGGAAGTGGAAGTTGGAGGGGGTGTTGGTTGAAACAGGGACAATGGCTGCATCAGCGAGGAGGCCAGAGCCTGGATCGATCTCTGTTGGGCCGCCAATCCATTGTGAATGCCCTCCAGGAATGCCCCTGGATGGCATTCACAACGGTTGATTGCCCTACAGAGCTGGATCTCAGGAGGTCAATAGCCTCCTCACTAAGGGCAGCAGGGCTCACTGGGGCAGGGCCTCAGGTGCCTGGGGAGAAGGAGATGCCCACCCTCCCGGGTGAGTTGGCACGGGCAACTCACTGAGGGGCTGCTGGAAGAGATGTGCTGGTATGGGAGGTGGTGGCTGTACCTGTAGTTGGGGTGGTCACAGAGGTGTCTGCCACCACCAGGGAGCTCCCATCGAAGGAGGTATCAGAGTCTGTATTGTCCCCTCCAGTCTCCGCTGTGGTGCTCCCCTCAACCTCCATCCCCCTGTTACCCTCAGCATCGGTGGACTCTGCCTCCTGGGTCCTGTGGGATGCAGCTCCCTCCTTCACCGGTGCCTCTGCTCCTCCGCCAGATGATGCTAATGCACATAAGAACAGGATGACAAAACAAGAAAGGGGGGAGAGACACAAAGGATACACTGGGTCAATGACTGCACCAACACCACAGTTGGCGTACCCAGCACCCTCACACACAGGGGACAGGCCTACGCACTATGCAGTGCACTACCAGTGATATTGCTAGCCACCAAGGCATGAGGAGGAGCACACATCGCCAACTGCAGCACACCTGGGACCAACAAAGCCCTGACCAGTAGTGGATGCTAACAAGCTAGGTAGGCAGTATTTACACTTCAGACCCTTAGCCACCAGAGGACCTACATTGCCATGTCTGGCCTGGCCTAGGGGCATCCACTGACACACGCCCAGCACCCAGATACCACCCCTCCAGCCGTGTCCTTCAATGATGGCCACTGTACTCACCACCTTGTGGCTGTTGGGATGCCCTCATGCACGCATCCAGCACTGGATAGGCCACCATCAGTATGTGGGCCATCAGGGGGGTCAGGGTTCGACTGGCAACCCTTCCTCGTTGAGAGGCCATCCCCAGCTGGGCCTCTGCAGTCTCTGCACCCAGCGTCTCCGGTCCTCCCACCGTTTGCGACAATGGGTGCTCTGCCTGCCATAGACCCCCAGGGTCCACACTTCCTTGGCGATGGCACGCCATATACCCTTCTTTTGATGGGCGCTGACCTGCAGAGGCAATACAGACAGGAGAACACCATTAGACAAACAGTCGAGCCTGTAACCTCGAATGACTCACCATACCTGTTTCCATCACTATTGGCACACACATAGCCCAGCACTCAACGTGTACCTAGCCAAGAGGACATCCCTCCCCCCTTACATGATGCATTCACACTCCTCCATATATTCATGCCACATGCATCGTGCCCACCTGTTGGTCCGGAGGCCCATACAGCAGTCCGTACTGAGGTAGGACCCCATCCACCAGTCTCTCCAATTCCTCTGAAGTGAAGGCTGGGGTCCTTTCCCCAGTCACACGGGCCATGGTAGGTTCCAGACACAGGTCACAGCAGCACATGCAGTGTAGGTCCTCTCCTATGAAAGGTCAGGAAACAAGGGAGGAATCAGATAGAAAATGGTGGTCACATCCACGGCGGTGCATACCGTCACCGCCGGCGTAGATCGCCATTGGCCACTGTATCCACAACCAATGAGGAATTGCACAGCAGTTCCCGAACATCTCCAGCCACGGCACACAAAGTCAGTGGCATTACCTCAATTCCACCTGTCCGGCCACACAGGACAGGTGGACCCGATTTTAGGAGGGGGGCAGGCCTATGGAATAATGCTGCGACACAAGATAAATAGGCACATACTTGACAAATCACACTGTCCCATAACATATGTACAGATTCTGGACTACTGTTGTGGCTCCATTGTTCAGTTTGTGACAGCCTCCTCACTCTTTTGTCCCTTAGATACCTTCCGCTGCAGATGAATAGGAGATGGAGACATACCCCTGTGTACAGACCACTGGTGGACTTGGCTACACTGGAGGACAGACACAATATCCTCACCTGTAGACTGGACAGGGCCACAATCACAGAGCTGTGTGCCCAAATGGAGCCTGACCTGATATCTGCTTTCTGTCATCCCCCTGGGATCCCCCCTCTTGTGCAAGTGCTATAAGTTCTACATTTCCTGGCAACTGGTTCTTTCCAAGTGACAGTGAGCTTGGCAGCAGGAATGTCACAGCTAATGTTCTCAATAGTGCTGACAAGAGTGTAGTCTGCCCTGATAAAACATATATGCAGCTACATTGCGTTCCCCCAGGTTGAGGATTTGGCCACTGTGAAGGCCAGGTTTTATGCAATGGGACATATCCCCAATATAATAGGTGCGATTGACGGAACACATATTGCATTTGTCACCCCCGCCAGAATGAACAGATATTCAGGAATTGTAAGAGTTTCCACTCTATGAATGTGCAGATGGTGTGCTTGGAAGACCAGTATATCTCCAATGTCAGTGCAAGTATCCTGGGTCGGTGCATGATGCCTTTGTCCTAAGAAATAGCAGCATCCCAAATGTGATGGCCCAACTACAGAGGCGCAGGGTGTGGCTGATAGGTGAGCCCTGGATCCCACCCAGTATATGTGGTTGTATGCCTATGGTGTTGGCCATATGGGATAGTGTGTGGCTAAAGGATGTACCTCAATATTTACAGGTGACTCTGGTTATCCAAACCTATCATGGCTGCTGACCCTGTGAGGAATGCCAGGACAAGGGCAGAAGAACATTATAATGAGGCACATGGCGAACCAGAAGGGTAATTGAAAGGACCTTTGACCTCCTGAAGGCCAGGTTCCGGTGTCCCCATCTAACAGGTGGGTCCTTGTGCTACTCACCCAAGAAGGGCTGCCATATAGTGATGGCATGCTGCATGTTGCACAACCTGGCACTCAGACGCCATGTCCCTTTTCTGCAGGAGGAGGAGACTGGAGATGCCCCTGTGGCAGCAGTGGACCCTGTGGACAGTGAAGAGGAGAAGGCAGAGGATGAGGATGTGGACAACAGAATATCTGTAATCCGTCAGTACTTTCAATGACACACAGGTGAGACAGTGCAACTTAACATTTCAATAACTTTGGTTGTATTCTGTGTGGCATTGTCACGCTGGTATTTCCCACTTCTATGCCCACTTACTATCACCTCTGGCTATTCATTTTGCAGATGTTGGTGATTTGGCAAAAACTCCTGGTTTGATCACAACAGCCAGTTACAGATCATTGATTCTATGCTCATTCTATGTACAATTCTTTTGCAATGGTTGTACCTGTTTCAATCAATACATATTTGAAATACATAACATGCTCGAAATCAATTTTTATCCAAGGGTGTTTATTGTAGTGCTAATATATCGAGGGGGAAGTTTAATGGAATGGAGTGATGATGGAGGAAAGTCCAAGGTATTGATTCAGTCTGTTCGTAGCACAGGTGCATTATCCAAGGGGACATAGGAAGGGGAGCAATGGCAGTTCAAGGTAGACAGGGTGACTGAGTGGGACACAAGGGGGACAATAAGGAGATTCTCATTTCCTGTCGGGGGTCTTGGCAAGTGTCTCTGACTTCTGTCTGGATCGCAGAGAATGTTTGTGGGGTGGTTCACGTTCTGTGGGGGAGGGGTGCTGGTGGCCTGTGAGTCCTGTGTCAGGGCCTCATGGCCGCTAGCCGCAGCAAAAATGGAAGGCTGTTCAGATGACTGGCTAGTGGCAGGGGCCCACTGGTGTGACACTGCCTCCATCATAATGTTGGCCATGTCTGCCAGCACCCCTGCTATGGAGATCAGGGTTTTGATGACCTGCACGTCCTCCCTGATCCCCTGATACTGTCCATCCTGCAGCCGCCTGTTCTCCTGCATGTTGTCTAGGATCTGGCCCATCATGCCCTGGGAATGTTGATAGGCTCCCAGGATCTCAGAGAGCCCCTCCTGGAGAGGTAGTTCCCTGGTCCTGTCCTCCCCCTAGAGCACAGCAATCCTTCCAGTGTCCCTGTTCCCTGAACCATGTGACCACTGCCACAGACCCAAGGTCCCTGATTGTCTTGTGTGCGAGGTATGGCCTGGGGTCCCTGTACAGGTGGGCACACTGATGATTGACCTGTCCTAGAGACAGAGGTTTGGGGATGCTGGGTGGGTGCTTTGGTGTTGTTTCCTGTTGGGGGAGGCTCTGTGGTGGTCTGTGACTGGACTTGGGTAACAGGCTGTCGAGTAGTCCCTGATGGGCCAGGTAGATCATCCAGAACCTGAAGACCAGAGTTACTATCATCACTGTGGGCCTCTTCAGTTGGGGGATTGGATAGTGCTGGCACCTCCTCTCCGGTGACATTGGCTGGGGCACCTGTGGGGATCTAAATGATGTGTTATGTGACATATTATACATCCCTGGCTTCCCCTTTATGGTTGGCATTCCCCTGCCAGCTTTTACTTGTGTATGTTGGTGTATGGTGGGATTGTTAGTTCTCTGTGCTGTGCAGGCTTTAGTGATGAGTGTCCATGCAGGGCTGTGGGGGTGTCCATTCATTGGTACAGCATGCAGGGCTCGGCATTGGGATTATATAGATGTGATGGTGGAATGTGTGGGATGTAGTGGAGTGATGGGAGTGAGGGCGAGGGTGAGGGTATGTGATGGCATGCAGGTAGGGGGGGGGTGATAATATTAGAGAGTTGACTTACCTGAGTCAAGTCCTCCTCCAACTCCGGCCAGGCCCTCAGGATGCAGTATTGCCAAGACGTGCTCCTTCCATGCTGTGAGTTGTGGGGGAGGAGGTGGGGATTCACCGCCAATCCTCTGGATAGCGAGCTGGTGTCTTGCTGCTATGGAGCATACCTTTCCCCGTAGGTCGTTCCACCTCTTCTTGATGTCATCCCTTGTTCTGGGGTGCTGTCCCACGGCGTTGACCCTGTCCACAATTCTTCGCCATAGCTCCATCTTCCTAGCTGTTGCTATTTGCTGCACCTGTGCTCCAAATAGCTGTGGCTCTACCCTGAAAATTTCCTCCACCATGACCCTTAACTCCTCCTCAGTGGGGGGTGCATTTGTGGTACCATGGGTGTTCTGTGATGTGTGTTGGTGAGGGTGTGTTTGGTAATGTCTTGGGGTGTGTGAAGTGGGGTGTGTGAGGGATGTATGGGTGTATGTAGTTGTGTCAGTGGTCTTGGTGTCAGTCTTGCACCAATGATTTATAATCGTAAAGGGTTGTGGGTAATGTAGGTGTGTGTTTTATAGTGGTGTGGGTGTGGTGTGTGTTTGGGTGTCAGGTGTGTGTTGTTTGAATTGTCCAATGTGGTGTTGTTTTGTCTGTGGGTGTCCATTGTGAGCGCGGCAGTTTGTACCGCCAATGGTTTACCACCGCTGAATGTCCGTGGTGATTCGTGGTTCATAATTTGGTGGATGTTGTTCTGTAGGCATAACAGTGTGGGTTTCGATACCGCTACTTTATCACTGACTTTTGGGCTGGCAAATTTGTGTCTGTGTCTGAATTCTGTCGGATTGGTGTGTGTGTGTGTCATAATATGGTGAACGGATATCCGCCACCGCCGCTGTAAGATGGTTGCCGTCAGCATGGCGTTAAGTGGGATTTACCACCAGGGTCCTAATGAGGGCCATAGTGTAGTACAGAGTTTTACAATTTGTAACATTTAATTCTGTAAAAAAATGTGTACGTAGTACAGCAGAAATAACTAAAAAAATCTGTGCAAATTCTGAGCAATTTAAAAAAAAGAAACATTCCTTTAAAGATATGGCACCTACCAGGTAGTACTCAGTTAACCTATTTAAAAATAGGTAAAAAAATAAATACTTAAATCAAGTAGGAATAGGTAGGGATCTACAATAAAACCTACTTCTTACCTATATCTAAGGCCCTACACACAGAACACAGTCAAAGTGCAGTAAAAACAATATGGCTGCCTTTTCATTTTCCAAAAAACAGCCATTACCCAATTAAATACTGGCTTGTCATCACCATGTACCATGGTATATCTCAAAGTTTCCATGGTATACCGTGGCCCAAAATACAACTAAGGCCAAGTTGTAATATTGTATTGTGGAATCCTTGCCCCACGCATGGTGTAGCATGGGCAATGCAATACCTAAGTCAGATTTACAGAGCAACACAAGGCCACCCTACATTGCCCTGCATTGATTGGTAAATCTAGAGCAACACAAGACAGCTCAATTTGCTGTTTTGCATTACTCTACACATTATAATCTTCATTGCTACTAAAGTTCGCATACATTTGCATGCCACTCCTCTGTATGCTGCTATACTATGCACTACTCCACTCTATCATATTCCAGCATACGCCATTCCAGTTTACAACACTCCACTTTACAGCACTCCACTCCTCCATACGCTATTCCACTCTATGCTACTGCACTCAATGTCTCTCCGCTGTACAAGACTCCACTCTACGCTATTACACTGTATACAACTCCACTGTACAACACTTAACTCTACCCTCTTACACTGGACACACCTCCTCTCTACACCACTACAGCATATGCCACTCCACTGTACACCACTCCACTGGATGATACTCCACTCTACGCCATTCCACTCCATGCCATTTCACTGTATACCACTTCACTCTATGGTAATATACTGTATGACACTCCACTCTACAACACTCCACTCTACACTACTCCACTGTATGCCATTTTACTGTACACTGCTCCACTCAATGACACTCCAGTTCATGGTACTCAGCTCTATGCCACTTCATTCTATGATATTCCGTTGGACACAACTCCAATGCATGCCAATCCACTGTATGCTATTACACTCTACCACAGTCCTTTGTACGCCACTCAAGTGAGCACCACTCCAATGTATGCCACCCCACTGTATGCTACTCCACCATATGTTATTACACTCTTTTGCCACTCCACAGTACAACAATCCACTCTTCACCACTCCACTCTATGCTACTACACTGTACACAACTCCACTCTAAGCCTGTCCACTCCATACTATTACACTATATGCAACTCCACTCTATGCCACTTGAGTATACGCCACTCCACTGTATGCCACTCCACTACAGTCTACTCCACTATATGCTATTCCACTCTATGGCATTCCATTGTATGCCACTGCACTCTATGATATTCCACTGTATGTCACTCAACTGTGTAACACTCCACTATATTCTATTCCACTGTATGTCACTAAAGTATACACTACCACAATGTACACCACTCAGGTTCTTGCCGCTCTGCTCTACGCCATTCCATTCTATGCTGTTCCATTGGACATCACTTCAGTGTATGCCACTCTACTGTATGCTATTACACTCTAACCCACTTCAGTGTATGCCACTCCAGTTTATACCACTCCACTGCATGCCACTGCACTGTATGCTACTCTACTCTACCCCACGCTACTGTATGTCACTCCACTTTATGCTATTCCATTATATATACGCTACTGCACTCTATTCAGCTCTAATGTACACCACTCCAATATATGCCACTTCATTCTACGCAACTCCATTGGATGACATTCCACTCTATGTCACTCCACTGTGTGCCATTCCACTCTAACTCACTCCACTGTATGCCACTCTAGTCTACACCACTCCAGGCTATACCACTCCACTGTATTCAACCCTATGTGTGATCTTCCACTTTATGCTTTTGCACTCTACACCACTCCACTCTACACTAATACACTGGGTGCAACTTTAATCTTCACCAATCTTCTGTATGGTATTCCACTCTATCCCACTCCACTGTATGGCACTCCATTCAATGTTCTTCCATTAGATGTCACTCCACTGTATCCTACCCACTGAATGACATCACATTCCACCCTATTCCACTGTGCGCGACTCCAGTCTACACTACTCCAATATATGCAACTTCACTGTATGTTACTACACTGTATGCTGTTACAGTCTATGCCACTCCACTACAACACTCCACTCTACACCACTCCACTGTATGCCACTCCAGCTTATGTTACTCCACTGTAAACCACTTGGCTGGATGCAACTCCACTATACTCTATTCCAACTCTACGATATTCCACTCTACACTATTCCATTGTATGCCACTCCACTCTACGACAGTCCAGTGTAGGCTAGTCCCCCATATGCCACTCCACTGTACTCTACTGTACTCCATGCCACTCCAGTGTACTCTCCTCTATTCTATATAACTCCATCCTACAAAACTTTATTATACTCTATGCCACTCTACTAGCCTCTACTCCACTCTATGCCTGTACAATCCACTGTCTAAATTTGTATTAGACTCTATGCCCATACACTCTGTTGTACATCAATCTACTCCAATCTATAACTGTTTCCAACATAGTACAGTACAGCATTCCACTCTACTATATGAGACACCACTCTAATTTCTAACAATTTATTTGATGGTATGCCGCTTCAAAGTATACCACTGCTCTGTATGGTAACCCACTATACACTACGCCACTCTATGCCACTACACTATTCACTACTCCACTCTATGCTATTCCACTCTATGCCACTTTGTCCACACTCAAGTGTGCGGTATTCCAATGTATGCTATTCTACTGTATGCTACTCCACTGTATGGTAATCCACTCTATGCCAATACAGTGTACACCACTCCACTGTACGCTGCCCCACTGTATGACACTCTCCACCACTCTGTATAACAACACTCTATAGATGTCTACTACACTTTATGGCACTCTATGACATTGTACTCCACTCCATCCCTGTACACTCCACAGTCCAGTTGTATTATCCACTCTCTGCCCATACTCTCAACTGCACAATACTCTCTTCCACCATACAACACTTTTCTAAACTGTACAACACAGCCCTCCACTCTATTGTATGAGACCCATCTCCAATTTACAACAGTTTACTGACTATGTTACACAACTACACTCACTTCATGGAACTCTACTCTATAACACGTCAATATATTATATTATACTTTACTCCACACTGTTACACTATTTTACTTAACTCTGTTCCACTGTACCAGACTTTACCTCACTTAGGCCCTTATTCCAACCTCGGCGGTCTTTTCCGAAGACAGCCGAGGTTCTGCTGGGCCGAAGACCGCCAGTGTTGGTGGTGTTCTTCCAACCATATTATGACTGCTGGCGACCCTCTGCCCTTTTTTGGACGGAGAGCCGCCAGCAGCCATACTGGCGGTTGGCGGTGTAGTGGAGGCTGCTCCACCGTCACCGCCATATCATCAGAACACCACCCCAGTATTCGGTGTGGCGGTGTTCTGGTGACGGGTTGCTGGTGGCGGAGCAGCCCCGTGGATCCTGTTCCCTCATGGAGAATCACCGGAACAGGTAAAGTGATCGTCCGTCCAGGGAGGGGGTGGGGGTGTTGTGTGGTGTGTGCATGCATGGGGGTGTGCGTGTGAATGTTTAGAGGGGGTGTGTGAGTGTGTGTATGTATGCCGGAGGTGTAATGTGTGTAGGGGAAATGTTCCATGTATGTGTGCATGTGTGCATGTATGTGTGCCTGTGTGTGTGAGTGGTGTGAACATGCATGAGGGGGTTGGGGGTATGTTTGGGGGTCTATGGGGGTCAATGGGGGTCAGGGCTGGGGTGGGTAAGGGGGTCAAACTACCTTTGGGGGTGGTAGGGAGGTTGTGGGTGTTAAGGGTGGACTCAGAGGAGGGGGGGAAAGACCCCATTCAGTGCCAGGGAACAAATTCCCTGGCACTGATAGTGCCTACCCCCATGGATTTCATGGCGTTTCAAAACTCCACAAAATCCATGGGGGTCATGAAACTGCCGGTGGACTAGTGCCGGCCGCTGGGCTGGAGACCGGTGTCTCCAGCCAATGGTCCTTACCGCCATGGTGGACGGTGTGGTACATTGGTGGTTTGGCATATGCCACACCGCCAATGTCATAATGGGGCGGTAATGACAGGCGGCCTGTTAGCGGGCCTACCGCCCTCATTGCACCATCCTCCAGGGTTGTAATGAGGGCCTTAATGCTCATGTGCTACATTCCACTCTACACAGCTTCATTGTTGATACTCTACTGTACTCTATGCAAATCAACTCTACAACACTCTATCACACTATGGCCTTCATTATGACATTGGCTGTAAGTCCCACTTACTGCCATGCTGACTGCCGCCAACATACCATGGAGGTATACCGCTACCCATATTATGACCCACACATAGCAATCCTTCACTACACAGACACAAACAAAAGTCCGCCAACTGGCGGTATCCAAACCCACACCATTACGCCAACAGGACTATGCCCACAGAATTCTGACCCACGAATCACCGTGGTGGACATGCAACTGCGGTAAACCATTGGCGGTACATACCGCTGCGCTCAAAATACACACACTCAAACAAAACACCACCACATTGGACAATTCAACCTACACGCACCTGACAATCATACACACACCACACCCACACACATCACTATAAAACACACACCCACACCACCTAGATCCCTTTACGACTACAGAATATTTACAACTGAGAGGGAGAGACACACCAAGAGAACCCACAGAACCAGAGTCACAGAACACCATCACCCATACACCATCCACACACCTCACAGCACACACCCAACACATCACCCCACACACCCTCACACACACCACTCACACTACACCCATGGCACCACAAAGACACCCCAGGTTCTCAGAGGAGGAGCTAAGGGTCATGGTGAAGGAAATCATCCGGGTAGAGCCACAGCTATTTGAATCACAGGTGCATCAGAGATCCATTGCAAGGAAGATGGAGCTATGGTGGGGAATCGTGGACAGGGTCAATGCCGTGGGACAGCACCCAAGAACAAGGGATGACATCAGGAAGAGGTGGAATGACCTACGGGGGAAGGTGCGTTCTGTGGTTGCAAGACACCAGATAGCTGTGCAGAGGACTGGCGGTGGACCCACCTCCTCCCCCACAACTAACAACATGGGAGGAGCAAGTCTTGACAATACTGCATCCTGAGGGCCTGGCAGGAGTAGCTGGAGGACTGTATTCTGGTAAGTCAAATCTTTACTACTTCCCCCCCACCTGCATTCCATCACATACCGCCACCATCACTCCCATCACTCCACCAGTACCCACACAGCCCACCATCACAACCCACTCATCCCAATGCCAAGCCCTGCATGATATACCAATGCATGGACACTACTCACAGACCTGCATGGACAACCATCACCACTGCATGTACACTAGAGACAATCACCTTGCCCACCAAATAACAACACTCACTATGGCCAATCTGCCATGGCAATATCAACCATAGAGGGCAACCTACCCATGCACAAGATGACACACTGAGAAACTATAACACTGCATTTTCATCCCCACAGGTCCCCCACATAACATCACCGGAGAGGAGGTGCGAGTAAAATCCAGTACTCCTACAGAAGAGGCCCACAGTAATGACAACAGCTCTGCTCGCCTGGATCAGAATGACCAACCTGGCCCATCAGGGACCTCCGGACAGTCGGTTACCCAGCCACAGTCCCATACCACCACAGAGCTCCCCCCTCAGGAAACACCACCACAGCACCCACCCAGCAGGCCCATACCTCTCTCCCCAGGACACGTCAATCAGCAGTGTATCCACCACTACAGGGACCCCAGGACACCCCACAAACACAGAACGATCAGGGACCTGGGGTCATTGGCAGTGGGCACACGATTCAGGGGGACAGAGGCACAGGACAACAGGGAAGCTGGGAGGACTGCTGTGCAACAGGTCGAGGACAGGCCGAGGGAACCGACCCTCCACGAGGAACTCACCAACATCCTGGGAGCATACCACAATTCCCAGGAGATGATGGGCCAGATACTGGCCAAGTTGCAGGAGAGCCAGCGGCTGCAGGAGGGACAGTACCTGGGGATCAGGGAGGACCTGAGAGACAGCTACACCACCCTGGTCACCATTGCAGGGGTGCTGGCTGACATGGCCACCATGAGGGAGGCATTGGCTTACCAACGGGCCCCTGACACTAGCCACAATGATGAACAGCCCTCCACCCCTGCCAACGCTAGCGGACAGGAGGCCCCACCACAGGAACAAAAGGTCACCAGCACCCCACCCCCTGCAGAAGGAGAACCACCATGCAAATGGTCCCTGAGATCCAGGAAAAAGCCAGAGAATATTGCCAAGACCCCTGCTTGGAAATAAGACTCTCCTGATTTTCACCCATGTGTCCCACTCTGTCACCCTGTCCACCTTGAACTGCCATTGCTCTACTTCCTATGCCTCCTTGGACAATGCACCTGTGATACAAATAGACTGAACTCTATTCTAGACTTTCCTCCATCATCACCTCAGCCCATTGCACATCCCCATTTACTTCTCAGCACTGAAATAAACACCCTCTTAAAAATAAGTATGGAGTTTGTCAAATGATTTAAGGATGTATTTGTTTAACAATATGTAGACATCACAATTAGACTGTACAGTTATGTATACATTGGTATGACCTGTAATGTGCTGCAGTCAATACACCAGGAGCCAGAGTAGGGCACAAAGATATGTGACTAGACATGTCAAAGGGTACAGTGAGTGGCCAGAATAGTGGCAACAGCAGCCTGCCTAGAGAAAATTAACTACACAAAACTGCAATGGAAGGTGAAGTTACAGTGTCTTACCTGTGTGTCAATGGAAGTACTGTTGTATGATAGTTGTTCTGTTGTCCACATCCTCATCCTCTGCCTCCTCTTCGTCACTGTCCACAGGCTCGCAGCTACCACATGCCCATCTCCAGCCCCATCCTCCTGCAGAAAAGGCACCTGGCATCTCAAGGCTAGGTTGTGCAACATTCAACATGCAATGATGATCTGGCACACCTTCTTGGGTGAGTAGAACTGGGATCCACCTGTCAGATGGAGGCACCTGAACCTGGCCTTCAGGAGGCCGAAGGTGCACTCAATAATTCTTCTAATACACCCATGTGCCTCATTGTAATGTTCCTATGCCCTTGTCCTAGCATTCCTCACTGGGGTACGTAGCCATGAGAGGTTGGGGTAGCCAGAGTCACCTGCAAATATCAAGGGATACCTGTTAGCCACATACTTAGCCTTAGGGCCAACCCCACACCCATAAACCAACAGACACTGGGGGGGGACCTGGGCTCACCTATTAGCCACACCCAGTGCCTCTGGCTGAGCCATCACATATGGGATGCTGCTATTTCTCAGGATAAAGGCATCATGCACAGACCCAGGATACTTTGCATTTACATGGGAGATGTACTGGTCTGAAAGGCACACTATCTTCACATTCATAGAATGAAAGCTCTTTCGATTTCTTAACACCTGTTCATTTCTCCAGGTGGGGACAAAGGCAATACGTGTACCATCATTGATGTTGGGGATATGTCCCATTGCATAGAAGTCAGCCTTCGCTGTGGTGAAATCCTCCACCTGGGGGAAACGATGTAGCTGCGCATGTGTTTCAACAGGGCAGACAACACTCTGGTCAGCACGTTTGAGAACATTGGCTGTGACCTCCCTGCTGCCATGGCCACTGTCGCTTAGAAGGAGCCACTTGCCAAGAAATGTAGAACTGATAGGACTTGCCCAAGAGGGGGAATCCCAGTGGGCTGACAGATAGCTGAGTCTGGTCTGGCTCCAATTGGGCACACAGCTCTTGGATTGTGGCCTTATCAAGTCTGTAGGTGAGCCTAATGTGCCTGTCCTCCATTTTTGCCAAGTCCACCAAGTGCCTGTACACAGGGGGATGTCTCCATCTCCTATTCATTCTCAGCAGTTGTACTCTAGGGGGAAAAACGATGAGCATCTGGTCAGTTTTCAACTTTTCCTCATTGTAGAATGCATTGCATGTTGTGACAGAAACAGTATGTTTATGCTAATTCCCAAAATGTGCTTATGTCGGCTTTGACACAGTTAGGTGCCATGGTCTGCCCCTCCCTGAAATGGCAGGTGCCTATCCTGTGTGGAGGGACAGGTGGATATGAGGTAATTCCGCTGCCGTTGTGTGCCGTTGTGAGAAGCACTTGAGAACTCCTCATTGGTTATCATTTGGCCCTATGGGTTCCAGTAGCCATTGGTGATGTAGGCCGGCGGTGACGGTACGCACTGCTGTGGACGTGACCGCCATTTTCTATCTGTTCACTCACTTGCTGCTTGAGCTTCAATAGGAGAGGACCTACACTGCAAGTGCTACTGTGACCTGTGTCTGGAAGCGACCATGACTCGAGTCTATGGGTAAAGGGCCCCAGCCTTCACTTCCAAGGAGTTGAAGAGACTGGTGGATGGCGTCCTACCCTAGTACTGATTGCCTTATGGGCCTCCAGACCAACAGGTGAGTACACTGTGTGCACGATGCATGAGGCAGGAATGCATGGAGTGCTGTGTGCGAAGACCTCGTGTAAGGGGGTCTGGTTGTGGGGTCCTAGGCAGAGTGCTGCATGTATGGTGGGCAATGTATGTGCGTAAGGGGATGGGAGGGATATAATGGGCCATGAGTGTAACAGGCCGGACGGTATGACTGATAGCATTATTCTATGTTTATTTTTATGGCCTGTAGGTGCCCCTAAGCCAGGTCAAACATTGCAGCAGATTTTCCATGTTGGGCAGGGTCTGTTGCACCCCACCCCCAAACATGCTAGTGGGCATCTACTCTTGGGCAGGGTTCTGTGGGTCTCAGGTATGCTGCATTTGGCATTAGGCCTTATTCTCCAAGGTCTGGTGACCAGCATTTTGACTGGTAGTGCAACGCCTAGTGCACAGGGCTGTCCCCTGTGTGTTGTGTATGCCAACAGTGGTGTTGTGGCTGGCATTGACCAAGTGTATCCTCTGTCTTCCCCTCCTTTTTGTTTTGTCACCCTGTCCTTCTGTGCATGAGCATCATCTGGCGGAGGAGCAGAAGCACCGGCGACGGAGGGAGCTGCATCCCACATGGCCCTGGAGGCAAAGTCAATCGACTGTGAGGGCACCAGTGGGACGGAGGGCGAGGGGAGCACCCCGGCGAAGTCTGGAGGGGACAGTTCAGACAGTGATACCTCCTCCAATGGAAGATCCCTGGTGCTGCCGCCACCCCGCTTACCAGCACCACCCTCCCAGCAGCCCCTCAGCATGTTTCCCGTGCCCGCTCACCCAGGAGGGTGGGCATGTCCTTCGCCCCAGGCAGCTCAGGCCCTGCCCCAGTCAGCCCTGCTGCCCTGAGTGAGGAGTCTATTGACCTCCTTCGATCCATCTCTGTTGGGCAGTTAACCATTGTGAATGCCATTGAGGGGCTGGCAGGGCATTTGCAACAAACAAATGCATTCCTGGAGGGCATTCACTCTAGCGTGGCGGCCCAATAGAGATCATTCCAGGCTCTGGCCTCCTCCCTGATGGCAGCCATTGTTACTGTCTCTAGCCTCCCCCTCCAACTTCCTCTACCCAGTCCCACCTCCTTCCAAGTTGAGTCTCCACTCACACCTGCATGCACTACATCCTCATCCACTACCTCCATCACCATCACGCTTATCACTACACACCCCTCACTGGCAGTCAGCACCCCCACATCCATGCACACATCCCCTGTATCCTCTCCCACTGTGTCTGTGCCCCCTCCTCCCAAAGTACAGAAACGCAAGCACTCAGACACTCAACAGCCATCCACCTCACAACAGCATCCAACCCATGCACCTGCACGCAAACACAGCAGACACCTCCAAGCACCACTCCCTCTTCCTCCACTCCCACACCTTCACCCTCTTCCCACCGCAGTGTCCCTAAAAAGCTTTTCCTCTCCACCCTTGACCTCTTCCTTGCCCGTCCCCCCGCCCTTCACTTCGGGCCAGGGTAGGCAGAACCCAGGCCTGCACCTCAGCCACCCAGTCCACGGCCACTGTAGTTTTGGCAGCTACTGCAGGTGTGAGAGGCTCCAAGGAGACACCCATCAGCACTGCCAGTGTCCCTGCACCAGCTGGCAAGGGCAAGAAGGGACCACCAGCTACCAAGGGCAAGGAGGCACCACCAGCTGGCAAGGGCAAGAAGGGACCACCAGCTACCAAGGGCAAGGAGACACCACCAGCTGGAAAGGGCAAGAAGGGACCACCAGACGACAAGCAGGCACCACTAGCTGGAAAGGGAAAGAAGGGACCACCAGCTGCCAAGGGCAAAGACAAAGGTCCGGCTACTGAAGACAGGATGATTATGGGGCCTGGTGCTGGATCTGAGCACACAACACCAACTGTGGCACTTCATCCATCCGAGGCTGCAGGGGAAGGGCTGGAGTCTCCCCCCACCACTGCCAGCACCGCCACCAGCACCGACAGCTCCACCGCCACCTGCACCACCACCAGCACCACTGTCAGCACCACTGCCAGCAGCAGCAGCCCCAGTGGGCAGCCGTCCAAGGCTGCAGGGGAAGGGCTGGAGCCTCACCCCATCAATGCCAGCACTGCCACCAGCACCGGCACTATCACCACTTTGTAGCCGTCTCCGCCGGCGGATGGACTGTAGTCCTGCCTCCATGGCGTGTCATGCATCCTGCCCACGGCAAATCTTGTGGGTCTGACACCCAGGTGAGGGACTGTGACATGCCACTCCCCAAGTGCTGCATCACTGGGCACAAAGCCCCCTCCATAACCAGTGGAAGAAGGCATCAACTCACCCCCTCCTTTCCAGGATGAAGCACACTGGGCACAAAGCCCCCTCCAGAACCAGTGGAAGAAGGCATCCACTCACCCCCTCCTTGCCAGGATGAAGCACACTGGCACAATGCCCCCTCCAGAACCAGTGGAAGAAGGCATCCACTCACCCCTCCTTGCCAGGATGAAGCACACTGGGCACAAAGCCCCCTCCACAACAAGTGGAAGAAGCCACCCACTTGAGAGACTGTGGTATTGCACTCCCCAGGACCAAGCAGAGGGCATGTTGCCCCCTCTAGAGCATGTGGACAAACCACCCACTTGAGAGACTAGCCTTGCACTCCCCAGGATCAAGCAGTGGGCAAACCACCCACTTGAGAGACTGTGGTCTTGCACTCCCCAGGACCAAGCAGTTGGCAAACCACCCACCTGAGAGACTGTGGCCTTGCATTCCCTAGGACCATGCAGTGGGCAAACCACCCATTTGAGAGACTGAGGCCTTACACTCCCCAGGACCAAGCACTGGGCAAATCACCCACTTGAGAGACTGTGGCTTTGCACTCCCAAGGATATCACAGAGGGCATGTAGCCCCCTCCAGGAGCAGTGGCATTGTACCATCTTCCAGCTGAGTTGCACCCCCTCCCCCACTGAGGTGCCTGTGTATTTTCGACCTGATTCCCCAGCAGTGTTCTCTCCATATTGAGGCAGGAGTCTCCAACCTCGCCGAAGTGCCACCACCCATTACCAATGACCCCAACGCTGCCGCCCTCAACCTCACACAATGACTCGACGCATGTGCTAACTCCCTCTCCCCACTCAAAAAAAACAACACCCACACCAACAAGACAGCTCCCTGGTTCACCACAGAACTTCAGACTTCCAAACAAGAATGCCGGAAAATTGAGAAAGCCTGCCGCCTAGAACCATCAGTGAGCAACTTCTCCGCCCTCAAATCAGCCATGTGCAAACACCACCAGCTCATCCGGACCACCAAACGATCCTTCTACAAAGAACGCATAGACGACAACGCAAACAACAGCAAGGAACTTTTCAACATTGTTAGGAGAACTCATCAAACCCACATCCTGCGCCATCGACCCTCTGCATTCTTAAGACCTCTGCAACTCCCTCTCCAACTACTTCCACCACAAGATCGCAGACATACATGAAAGCTTCATATCATCGCCACCCACCATCACCACCACTGAGGCAGCCAACCCCACAGCACCCTGCAGCACCAACGTGCTGAACACCTGGACCTCCACCAACGATGAAGAAACCAGCAAAACCATGAGCTCCATCCCTTCAGGCTCCCCAACAGACCCCTGCCCCAACCACATCTTCAACAAGGCTAGACAAATCATCGCTCCCCAGCTCTGGGCCGTCATCAACAGTTCCTTTGAGACCGCAACCTTCCCAGATATTTGGAATTTCAACGCCCTGCTCAAAAAACCCAAAGCAGACCCTGAAAACCTCACATACTATCTTCCTATCTCTCTACTCCCCTTCCCCGTGAACGTCATAGAGAAGATAGTAAACAAAAAACTGTCCCACTTCCTGTAGGACAACAACATACTCAACGTCTCCCAGTCTGGATTCCGCAAAAACCACAGCACCGAGACCGCCCTCATCGCCTGCACAGACGACATCAGGACCAGACTGGACAAGGGTGAAACCGTAGCCCTCATCCTTCTAAACCTCTCTGCAGCGTTCGACACCGTATGCCAACAAGATCTTCACACACGCCTCTTCGGCACCGGAATTCACCACGAAGCCCTGGACTGGCTCACCTCCTTCCTCTCCGAAAGAACCCAAAGAGTTTGCCTCCCTCCATTGTGGTCTAAAGCCACCAAGCCCATTTGTGTGGTACCCCAAAGATCCTCACTCAGCCCCACCCTCTTCAATATCTACATGGCTCCGCTCACCAGCATCGTCTGGCCCCACGGCCTCAACATAATATCCTATGCCGATGACACCCAGCTCATCCTCTCCCTCATGAGGAACCCATCTACAGCCAAGAACAACCTACACGCCGGACTCATCGCCATCACTAGCTGCATGACAGCAAGCCACGTCAAATTAAACTCAGGAAAAACTGAGATCATCATCTTCGGACCCAACAAGACAGCATGGAATGACTCTTGGTGGCCTGACACCCTAGGACCACCCCCAACACCCACCACCCACGCATGCAATCTCTGCATCATACTTGACTCGTCTCGCTCCATGACTCAGCAAATCAACGCCATATCATCATCCTGCTTCAACACCCTCCACAAGACCTTCAAGTGGCTCCTAATAGAAACCAGAAGAATGGTCACCCATGACCTCATCAGCAGCAGAGTGGACTACGGCAATGCCCTCTATGCAGGGACCACAGCCAAGCTTCAGAGAAAACTCCAGCACATCCAGAATGCCGCAGCACGTCTCATCCTCAACCTCCCTCGCCATAAGCACATCTCCGCCCACCTCAGATCCCTACACTGGCTGCCCATCAGCAAAAGGATCATCATCAAACTCCTAATCCACGCTCACAAAGCCCTCCACAACACTCGACCGGCCTACCTCAGCGAACGAATCAACTTCCAGATCCCATTTATTTTTGAGGACGTATAACTGTTATTTTATCTTCTTACAATCACTTCATTCACTTCCTTTTGTCCTTGCATTATTCCTGAGGGGTACGGGGTAAATATGTTATGTTATTGTATCTGTTTGTGTGTGTGGTGTTGGGGGGGGTTGGGGGTGTTGCATGTTGCGTGTGTGTGTCACTCTCTTTTTCCTGCCCCCTTCCCTGTGTGCTAGGCGGCAGTACTCACCATGGTCGTCTTTGCCGGCATTGGAATTCCTGGTGTAGGAGGAGGTAGACCAGCATGGGTAACACCCCCATGACGTTGTGGTTGTTCCTTGATTGTCCAGAGGTGAGTCCTTTCCCTTCTGTGTTATGTTTCTGCCGAGCTTTTGATGGCATTGGTACTGCCCTGGAAAAGGTGGTGAATTGGCCTGTTATAATAGGCTGGGCGGCACATTGTCTTCTGCCTGGCTGTTGACAGTTACCGCTGCAGTGCTTGTTGCTACCACCGTGGCGGTCGGTGTGTTAAAGTGGCTGTCTGTGTTGGCGGTTTCCGCCGTGGTCATAATTCATTTTTTTTTACCGCCGGCCTGTTGGCGGTATTACCACCACTTTATCACCGACTGCCAGGGTCGTAATGAGGGCCTCTATAACAGTTTACAACACTTTACTTCAGTCTATACCCCTGCACTCCATTGTACTACACTGTACTACACTAAATGCCATTTTACAGCACTCTACTAAACTCTATGCCACTCTACAATACTCTAAACCACTATACACACTATGGGGGTCATTCTGACCCTGGCGGTCAGTGTTAAAGCGGCGGCCAACCCGCCAACAGGCTGGCGGCCTAAAAATATGAATTCTGACCCTGGCGGGAACCGCCAACACAGGCCGACGCTTTAACACTCCAACCGCCACGGCGGTACAAACAAACAGCGTGGCGGTCACCGCCAACAGGCAGGCGGCAGACAATGTACCGCCCACCCTATCACGACCCACCAATCCGCCACCTTTTCCGGGGCGGGAGCCCCACCGATAAAAACACAGCGGAAACAGACATCTCCAATGGAAAACGCTTACCTCGACACACTCCATGCGGAATCGGAACAGCATGGAACCCGAACTCCACATCCTCCCAGCCATTGCCTTCCTGCTCTTCTTCCAGGATCACGAACCTCGCCGCAGACGACAACGGTGAGTACTGCACCTACGACACAGAGGAGGGGGGAGGAGGAAAGGTTACGGGCACACACATACGCCACACAGCCACCCCCACCCTCACCCCCACCGAAATACCTACACACCTATGCAGATAAAAAAGTCAGAGTGACACCCCCAACCCCCTCCCCCCAAAAAACAAAGACAAAAGCCAATGAATGTAAAAGTAGAACCATATAATTGCAACAATAAAGTATAGCGACCTTAGCAATATATGAAGAATG
The DNA here is from genome assembly GCF_031143425.1 of Pleurodeles waltl. Lineage (NCBI taxonomy): Eukaryota > Metazoa > Chordata > Amphibia > Caudata > Salamandridae > Pleurodeles > Pleurodeles waltl. The sequence continues at coordinate 593,579,509 of NC_090443.1, forward strand.
AATACACATCTAGAACTCTATCCATACAAGCAGCAAAAGTCCGGCCCAGTCAATCAAAGTCCAAAGGTCCGTGGGCCAATGTGCAGCAACACATGGGCAAAGCTCACACACGAGATCCAGTCCATTGGAGAGAACACTGCTGGGGCATCACTAAAATAAAAAGACAGGCACCTCAGGGGGAAGGGAAGGGGGGGCACCTCAGCCACATGAGTCCACGACGCCAGATCCACAAAGGGCCTCCATGCCCACTGTGCCATCTTGGGGAGTGCAAAGCCACAGTCTCACAAGTCGCTACAGTGGGTGGATTGCCCACTGTGCCATCCTGGGGAGTGCAAAGCCACAGTCTCACAAGTCTCTACAGTGGGTGGATTGCCCACTGTGCCATCCTGGGGAGTGCAAAGCCACAGTCTCACAAGTCTCTACAGTGGGTGGGTTGCCCACTGTTACATCCTGGGGAGTGCAAAGCCACAGTCCATCAGGTGGATTACAGAGACCACTGGTCATGGAGGAGGCATGGTGGGCAGAGTGCGTCGTGAAGGCCTGCCCGACACAGAACCGGGACTGCCAATGGGCCAGCAGTGCTTGACAGGAAGGGCCCAGCGGAGCGGTGCTTGAGATGAAGGGCCCAGCGGAGCGGTGCTTGACAGGAAGGGCCCAGCGGAGCGGTGCTTGAGATGAAGGGCCCAGCGGAGCGGTGCTTGACAGGAAGGGCCCAGCGGAGCGGTGCTTGAGATGAAGGGCCCAGCGGAGCGGTGCTTGACAGGAATGGCCCAGCGGAGCGGTGCTTGAGATGAAGGGCCCAGCGGAGCGGTGCTTGAGATGAAGGGCCCAGCGGAGCGGTGCTTGACAGGAAGGGCCCAGCGGAGCGGTGCTTGAGATGAAGGGCCCAGCGGAGCGGTGCTTGACAGGAAGGGCCCAGCGGAGCGGTGCTTGAGATGAAGGGCCCAGCGGAGCGGTGCTTGAGATGAAGGGCCCAGCGGAGCGGTGCTTGAGAGGAAGGGCCCAGCGGAGCGGTGCTTGAGATGAAGGGCCCAGCGGAGCGGTGCTTGACAGGAAGGGCCCAGCGGAGCGGTGCTTGAGATGAAGGGCCCAGCGGAGCGGTGCTTGACTGGAAGGGCCCGGCGGAGCGGTGCTTGAGATGAAGGGCCCAGCGGAGCGGTGCTTGACAGGAATGGCCCAGCGGAGCGGTGCTTGAGATGAAGGGCCCAGCGGAGCGGTGCTTGAGATGAAGGGCCCAGCGGAGCGGTGCTTGAGATGAAGGGCCCAGCGGAGCGGTGCTTGAGATGAAGGGCCCAGCGGAGCGGTGCTTGACAGGAAGGGCCCAGCGGAGCGGTGCTTGACAGGAAGGGCCCAGCGGAGCGGTGCTTGAGATGAAGGGCCCAGCGGAGCGGTGCTTAAGATGAAGGGCCCAGCGGAGCGGTGCTTGACAGGAAGGGCCCAGCGGAACGGTGCTTGACAGGAAGGGCCCTGTTCAGCGGTTCTGGTCACGGCGGGGCCCTGTTCAGCGGTTCTGGTCACGGCGGGGCCCTGTTCAGCGGTGCTTCTCACGGCGGGGCCCTGTTCAGCGGTTCTGGTCACAGCGGGGCCCTGTTCAGCGGTGCTTCTCACAGCGGGGCCCTGTTCAGCGGTTCTGGTCACGGCGGGGCCCTGTTCAGCGGTTCTGGTCACGGCGGGGCCCTGTTCAGCGGTGCTTCTCACGGCGGGGCCCTGTTCAGCGGTTCTGGTCACGGCGGGGCCCTGTTCAGCGGTGCTTCTCACGGCGGGGCCCTGTTCAGCGGTGCTCCTCACGGCGGGGCCCTGTTCAGCGGTGCCTGTCTTGTGTTTCCAGTGAACCACACCTGGCCAATACTTGCCGCTCGCTCTGCATCGGACCTTTCCGTTGCGGGGCCCTCCTGTGATGGAGTCCTGGGGCCCTGGCTCTCCTTCGATACCCCCGGAATGGGGCTGGTGGGGCCCTCATGGCCAGGTCGGCTGCTCCCTGCCTTTTGCTCCTTGCTGCCCTTGCCCTCCTTGGCAGACTGTCCGTGGCCCTTGGCTCCCTTACCCGATGTGGCAGGTGACGGTGCAAGGCTACCCTCCTTGGGGGCAGGCGTATCAGGCCTGTCGCGCCTGCCCTTCAGTTTTTTGGTCCTCTTCCCAGGGGGGGGGGCTGGCTGTGCCTTTGCTGCTGGACGATGTCCCAGCCCAAGGAAAGGGCGGACTCCAAAAACCAGGCACGACGTTCTTTGGCGTTGCTGGGCTGGTGGTGGCTGAGGTGTTTGTGGAACTCTTACGGGATGGAGGGGGTGGGTCAGGTGAGGAAAAGAGGTCCACTTTAGAGAGGAAAATTTTCTTTGGAGCCATAGGAAGGGTGGCTGGAGTGGGTATGGGAGTGGAGGAAGAGGATGTGGTTGTAGGAGAGTCAAGTGTGCTGTCTTTGGGTGCAGGTGCTTGGGCAGGAGGCTGACGTGAGGTGGATGGCTGTTGTTTGGGTGCCTGCCTGCGTTTGTGTGGTTGGGAAGCAGGGGTGACAGACACACTGGGAGAGGACACAGGGGACGTGTACATGGCAGTGGGGGTGGTGACTGCACGTGTGCGGACTGGTGTGGAGGGTGTGCTGGTGATGGGTGCAATGGCTGATGGTGGTGTGCTTGCAGGTGTGTGTGGAGACGTCACAGGGAGGGAGGAGGGAGACGAGGAGGTGGGGGACACAGAGGAGGTAGTGGCTGTTGGCATGTCTGCATCTGGATGCTGCTTGGGTGAATGCTTGTGTGTCCTGTGGTGCCTATGTCTGGATGACCTGCCCTTGGGTGTTGAGGTGTGTGCAGGCTGGTCTGTAGGTGTGGATGGGATAGGCAGAGGAACAAGGGAGTGGGACTGGGTGGAGGGAGTCAGAAGAGGGAGGCTGGAGACAGGGACAATCGCTGCCGTCAGTGCTGAGGCTAGAGCGTTGAACGATCGTTGATGGGCAGCCTGACCCGAATGAAGGCCCTCCAGGTATGCATTGCTTTGATGCACCTCCCTCTCCACACCCTGGATGGCATTCAAAAGGGTAGACTGCCCAACAATGATGGTCCTCAGGAGGTCAATGACCTCCTCACTGAGGGCAGCAGGGGTGAGTGGGGCAGGGCCTGAGTTGCCTGGGGCGAAGGACATGGCCGGCTTCCTGGCCTTGCGGGCACGGGCCGAGGGGCTGCTGGGAGGGCAGAGCTGGTGCGCTGGGTGGCGGCTGTACCTGTAGGATCGGTGGGCACGGATGTTGCCGCCACCGCAAGGGAGCTCCCTTCCGAGGACGTGTCGGTGTCGCTGCCGTCTCCACGGGTCCCCGTGGTGGAGCCCCCCTCGCCCTCCGTCTCACTGGTCATGTCGGAGTCCGTTGCATGGCCCTCCGGGGCCATGTGAGATGCAGCTCCCTCTTGCGCCGATGCCACTTCTCCTCCGCCTGATGATGCTAATGCACACATTCACAGAAAAACAAAGAAAATGGGGGGGTGGTGGCAAACATAAAGACAAGTTGAGTGCATGCATTGGGGACACCGTTGGCGGAGAGGACAGACACAGAAGCCCCCTGCACTACGCTGCGCCCTTGGGGTACACTACTCATTCAATGGGACATGCCCTACAAGCCTATGGGCGACAACTGCCCACACAGTATACACTGGTCCATGAATCGCGTTACTAGGCACCCTACAGAGGTGGGGGGCGGGGGCACAGGACCATACTTCACGGACGGGCCTATCCTACAGAAATCGCCTTGGCCTAGGGATACCCACAGCCCTCCTCCCCCAACCAGGCACCTCCACTGCGCGCAAAATAGCTGAATGTGCTGGTACTCACCCGCTTGAGTCTGCTGTGATGTCCTCAAGCACCCATCTAAATCGGGGTAGGCCACCGCCAGGATCCGGGACATCAGGGGGTCAAGGTACGACTGGCACCCCTCCTAGGTTGGGAGGCCATCCCCAGCAGAGCCTCCGCGGTCTTCCTGCTCCCGCGGCGGATGTCCTCCCACCTCTTGCGGCAGTGGGTGCCCCTTCTGGTGTGGACCCCCAGGGCCCGGACGTCCTTGGCGATGGCACGCCACATGTCAATCTTCTGATGGGCGCTGACCCATGTGACATGTACAGGGGGGGAAGAGAAACATCATCACTTTTCTGCATGCTCGATGTGAGTGGCCCCCCTCCCCAACCTTGCCATGTGGCACATGCTCTCATCTGACGTGCCATGCATTCGTCATTCGCTGCCCTCCCCTCCATCGTACATCCTCCCCACTCAGCCCAGGCATTGGGCACTATGCATTGCCCCCCGTGTACTCACCTGTTGGTCTGGAGGCCCGTAGAGTAGCGCATACTGGGGGAGGACCCCGTCCACGAGCTTCTCCAACTCCTCGGAACTGAAGGCGGGGGCCCTTTCCCCAGTCGCAGCAGCCATTGTCACTTCCAGACCGAGGTCACACCAGCACTTGCAGTATAGGTCCTCTCCTGTGGATGCTCAGGTCTCGTGTGATCAAGCAGAGAGAAAATGGCGGTTATGGCCGCAGCGGTGCGTGCCGCGGCGGTGCGTACCGCGACCACCGGCGCTCACCGCCATTGGCTCCTGAAACCCATAGGGTTCAATGTTGTCCAATGCGGCTTTGTGCCGCGGACTGCGACCGCCTACCGCCACGGTGTGCCACGCTTGCGCAATGACCTCACTTCACATTGTCACACTTCACAGGTCAGGCAGCCGCCATTTCAAGGGCCCACATGGCTTCATTCCTACTGCGTCACACATGGCTAGGCCTTGCACCGACAATCATACTAGCCATTCAATCCCGAGAGATTCGTGTACTGGGCATGCTGTGGGCACTTACCTGTGGGTTGCTTGACTCTGTGCTCCATGTTGTCCTTCTTAGGCATCGTCCGCTGGGACTTGCGAGGAGACGGAGGAATCTTCCTGTGTACAGACCGCTGGTGGACCTGTCGACAATGGAAGAAAGACACGTCATACTCATCTACAGACTCAACCGTGCCACTATACAGGAACTGTGTGCCCAGCTGGAGCCAGACCTGATGTCACCCATCCGGCAACCCACAGGGATTCCGCCTCTAGTGCAGGTGCTGTCAGTACTGCATTTTTTGGCAAGTGGATCATTTCAAACTACCGTGGCCATTTCATCTGGGATGTCTCAGCCTATGTTTTCAAAGGTGTTGTCCAGAGTGTTGTCTGCCCTGATGAAATACATGCGGAGCTACATCATTTTCCCTGAGGTGGGTGACTTGCCTACAGTGAAGGGTGATTTCTATGCCCTTGGACACATTCCCAATATCATTGGTGCCATTGATGGTACCCATGTGGCTTTGGTTCCCCCAAAAGACGATGAGCAGGTGTACAGGAACCGTAAAAATTATCATTCGATGAATGTCCAGGTGGTCTGTTTGGCTGACCAGTACATCTCCCATTTAAATGCCAAGTTCCCAGGGTCAGTGCATGACGCGTACATCATGCGAAATAGCAGCATCCCTTATGTGATGGAACAGCTACAGAGACACCGTGTGTGGCTAATTGGTGACTCTGGTTACCCAAACCTGCCTTGGCTATTGACACCAGTGAGGAATCCCAGGACCAGGGCAGAGGAACAGTACAATGAGGCCCATGGGCGGACTAGGAGGGTGATTGAGCGGACCTTCGGCCTCCTGAAGGCCAGGTTTAGGTGCCTGCATATGACTGGTGGATCCCTAATGTACTCACCAAGGAAGGTGTGTCATATCATCGTGGCCTGCTGCATGCTTCACAACCTGGCTTTGCGACGCCAGGTGCCTTTCCTGCAGGAGGATGGTCCAGATGGTGGTGTTGTGGCCGCTGTGGAGCCTGCGGAGAGTGAAGAGGAGGAAGACGAAGAGGACGACACAGACAACAGGGACAGAGTGATACTGCAGTATTTCCAGTGACACACAGGTAATAATCTACTCCAGCATTGTAATATATCTGTAACTGTAGTGGCTCTCTACTGTCTGACCTTTCACCCCAATGTATGGTAACTTAGTTGTGTATATCATTTCCTATTTCAGTGATCTGATCCCCACGGAGTGCCCTCTGGTTTTTTTCCCCATGGTCTCCCGCTGTGTGACACTGGTATGTTGTCATCACAATGTAACTAGAAATGTTTTGTTGGTTATATCGAATACATTTGCTATAAATAAATAGATAGCAGAATCCAGTTGGTTAATGTGCAATAATTGTGTTTATTGAAGTTTTAAAATAGGTGTATAGTTCAAACAGGGTGATGGTGGAGGCATGTCCTTGGCAGTGTCCAGACTGTCGTTCCTACAGGTCCATTGTCCATATGCCTGTGGAAGGTGGAGCAGGGGTAGTTCAAGGTTGGACAGGGCAAAAAGTGGGACAGTGGGATGACATCCGGGGGTTTCCGTGCATGGCGGGGGTCTTGACATCCTACTCTGTCTTCTTCCTCGATCTCAGTCCTTTCTTGCGGGGTGGTTCTTGTTCTGCAGGGGGTGGGGTCCGGGAGGGCCGTTGCTGTTGTGTCGGGGCCTCCTGACCACTAGCGCCGGCGGAGGTGGTGGGCTGTTCTTCCTCCATGCTAGTAGCAGGGGCCCTTTGGGGGGCCACATTGTCCCACAATGTGGTGACAATCTGGTTGAGTGCCACCACGATTGTACCCATTGCGGAACTGATGGTGAGCAGTTCTTCCCGGAACCCCATGTACTGGCCCTCCTGCATGGCCTGGATCTCCTGGAACCTGGCCAGGACCGTCGCCATCGTCTCTTGGGAGTGGTGGTACGCTCCCATGATGGTGGTGAGGGCCTCTTGGACAGTGGGTTCCCTAGGCCTGTCCTCCCTCTGTCGCACAGCAGCCCTCCCAGTTCCTCTTTGTTCCTGGGCCTCTGTCCCCTGGACGGTGTGCCCACTACCAGTGCCCCCAGGTCCCTGTTGTTGTTGGGGTTGTGGGTTACCCTGGGTGCCCTGTACTGGTAGACACACCGCTGCTTGACCTGTCCTGGAGACAGAAGCATGGGCCCGCTGGGTGGGTGCTGTGCTGGTGTTTCCTGAGGGGGGTAGGTCTGCTGTGGCCTGGGGCTGACTGAGGGTAACCGACTGTCCAGAGGTCCCCGATGGTCTGGGCTGGTCATCAGGTTCTAGGTCGACAGAGCTGCTGTCATCACTGGGGGCCTGTTCTGGGGGTGGGATGGACAAATCTGGACCCTCCTGGCCGGTGTGTTGGCGTGCGGGCCCTGCAGGGGTAAAAGAATATGGTTATTGATTTTGTGTGTGCCGTGGCGTGCGATTTGTGGGTGCCCTTGTCCCCCAGTGCTGGCAGTCCCATGTGGGAGGAGTTGTGAGGGTGGTTTGTGGGGGGGGATGGGTATGTGCAGTGGTCATGCTTAGGTGATGGGTGTCCATGGTTTGTGTTGGCATTCAGGGGTTTGGGTTGGGTTGGGTGGTTTGTGCTGGTGAGACATTAACAGGGAGTATGTGTGCTGGGGGGTTAGGGGTGAGGGTGGGGGTGGGGGTGTGGGTTGGCATGCTGGTGGTTGGGGGGGGGAAGTAGTTGAGATTAGACTTACCAGAGTCCATTCCTCCGCCTACTCGAGCGAGGCCCTCAGGATGCAGGATGTTCAAGACCTCTTGCTCCCATGCTGTGAATTCGGGTGGCATGGGTGGGGGTCCGCCGCCAGTCTTCTGCACAGCGATGTTGTATCTTGACACCATCGACCGCACCTTCCCCCGTAGGTCGTTCCAGCGCTTTCGGATGTCTTCCCGATTTCTGGGATGCTGTCCCACAGCGTTGACCCTGTCGACGATCCTTTGCCATAGCTCCGCCTTCCTGGCTATTGTGGTGTGCTGCACCTGTGTGCTGAAGAGCTGGGGCTCTACCCTGATTATTTCCTCCACCATGACCCTGAGTTCTTGGTCCGTGAACCTGGGGTGTCTTTGGGGTGCCATGGGGTGGTGTGGTTGAGGTGTGGGGTGGTGTTTGTGGTGATGAGTGTAGTGGTGTGTGGTGTTTTGTGCGTAGATGTGGTGTGGGTGATGATGTTGGGTTCCTGTGTGTGTTGTGGTTTGCGTTCCCTGTGCTCTCTCTCTGTGTATTGCGCCTTGTCTCTGAATTTCGCTTTGTGGGGGTTTGTGGGTGATGTGGGTGTGTGTTTTATATGGTGATGGGTGTGTGGGAGTGGTGTTTGTATGTGTATCAGGTGTGTGTATTTCGAATTGTCCAATGTGGCTGTGTTTTGTAAAGGTGTGTCTATTTTGAGCGCGGCGGTGTATACCGCCAATGGAATACCGCGGTTGAAAGACCGCCGCGTGGATTCGTGGGTCGTAATGGCATGGGCGTGTTTGTGTTGGCGTGACGGTGGAGGTTTGGTCATCTCCAGTTTATTGCTGACCGCTGATGAGGTGGGCTTCAGTGGATGTCGGGTTTTTGGCGGTTTGGCAGTTGTGGGTCAGAATGACCGTGGCGGTTTACCGCGGCCGCGGTGGTATGATGGCGGTCTTCTGACCGGCGGTAAGTGCCTTTTACCGCCAGGGTCAGAATGACCCCCTATACAACACTGTACACAACTCTTTGTATGCCACTGCACCACACTTCACTCGTCTATACTCTATGATATAGTGCTCCACTCTACTCCTCTTTATGCCACTCTACTCCACTATGTACCATTGTACTTTATAACACTACATGCCAATCCACTCTACCACACTCTACAAAACTGTACTATACTATACACCACTCCACTCTACAAAACTCTAATAGACTGTATGCCACTCTACTCTACTGTAGTATACAACACTTTACCACATTGTACAACATGCCACTCCACTCCACTGTACAAAACAGTACTCTACTTTATGAAGCTTTACTTGACTGTATGCTATGCCACTCCACTCTAATGCACTGCACACCACTATAGTCTTCAAAATGCCACTTCACTCTATGACACTTCACTCCACTCTATGCTACCTCATCCCAGTGTACTCCACTCCTATATTCTCCACTCTACTGCACTCCAGTATACTCCACTCTACTACACTTTATCCAACTCCATGACTCTGTATTATACTGTGCTCTAGCCTGCTCCACTGTCCAACACTCTACTCAAGTGTATGCAACACCACTGGACAACACTGTACTACACTCTATGTGACTCTACTCTACTCTATGCCCATCCTCTCTATGCTAGTGTACTGTATGACACTCGGTGACATACCACTCCACTCCTCTCTATCATGCACCACTCCACTATATGACACAGTATTGCACTCTACAACTCTCCCCTCCACTATACCCTACAATATTCCACTCAACGATATTTGACTCTCCGACACTCAACTTCACCCTATTTCACCCTAAAACACTCAACTCCACTCTATGATAGTCTAAGACACCCTTCTTTACTGTGCAAAGGGCTAGTCCACTGTACAACCTGCAGCTTGGCTCTACAATACTTGACCCCATCATATGAGACACCAAGACACTACACTACATAACACTTTACTACACTATAAAATACACTACTCCTCTATACTCTACTCCATGTACTCCACTCTACAACAGTAGACTTTACAACACTCTAATCTACTTTACTGTATGACACTCCATTAAACAACACGGGGCTCTATGATTTCAAACATAGTTTCATTAAAAGGTTTAATAAAACATTAAAATTCAATGAAAAAACAAAGTTAAGCTTAATTATAGTTAGGAAAACGTGTTTCCCCAATACAAATAAAACTAAAACTACACAAATGTTTAAAAGTAATAACTTTAATTTTAAATTCATCCACCACCTTCCAATTATTATAAGCAGCACACCTTCATACACACTCTTTTCAGCTTGTTAACCGGACAATACCTTCCTATATATTTTTGTGCAGAGACTCCTCAGTCATTAAAATACTTTTATGAAAAGCAAACAATCAGAAACTTACACAAAGGTGTAACTTTAACTTTGTGAATCAGGCCCAAAGACTTTAATCTGTGGGTCAGATGGATAAGGCTGGAAGTGGTGGAAACATGAAAAAAAATGATGACCTAAAAGGGGAGAGTTACAGTGTAACCAACATCTTGTCGCTATGCATCCCAACTCAGTGCATCTCCCTGCAGAAATAATTAAATTTTTTAATGAGTGCAGTTTGAGCCAGATAAACAGAACACATTTTCCTAGATATGGCTTGTCTATAGTACTTTGGGGAGATGTAAAATAACAGCTGAGCTAACAACCTTGGAACTGCTCAACATTCTATAAGTCTGGTTGAAACTTTTTCTTGTGCAAACTTGCCTCAAGAGCATTAGATGCAAACCAGATCCTATGATTCTGGTCAAAACTGATAATGCCCTCATGCCTAAAAAATGTGTTGCAAAAACAATAAGGTGATGCATGGAATGCTTGAATTAATCTTAGCCACTGACAATCGCTTTGGCCGCATCCCAACCCATAATTTTTTTGTCCACCATGCCATCTCAGTTTGGACCCATCCATATGCAAATCAGTCTCACCCTGCTGTTAATGGGAACAGCCCAGCCTCAACTGCCAGGTCAGGACTTCCGTGAACAGGAACACAAGCAACCTAGGACTAGTTTCTCCCTTGTTATGGCTTTTCAGCCTGGTATAGTTTGGTTCCAGTGGCACAGTGAGCCTGGGACCCATCTCTGGCTATACCCGGCACACTTAGGGCAGCAAATGCAAAAACAACAATATGATGGCAGTTCGGGATGGACTCGGTCCAAAATGAGTTGGCATGGTGGGCAAATAAATGATGGATTGTGTTATGGCCTGAGGAATTGGCAGTGGCTGAGATTAATTCAATCATTCCATCCATTACCTTGTTCACCTTGTTGTTTTTGCAACACATTTTTAGGCACCAGGGCATTATGAGTTTTGACCAGAATCATAGGATGTTGAGCAGCGGCTGGGATTCCATACTGGTTGCCCAGTTCCAAGGTTTCTATCTCTAGTTGTTATGCCCCATCTGAGATTAATTCAAGCATTCCATCTCTCACCTTGTTTTTTTTTTCAAATGTGTCAACATTTTCTGGGTCAGCGTGTATATTGTCCTTGAGGCAAGTTTGCACAATACAAAAGCAGCAAAAAATGACATTTCCTGGCTTTAATTGCTTTTTGATCACTTCTGAAGGTCTGTTCATACTGAATCTCATGTGATTATGCTTTTGGAAAAATGTAAGCATTCAACAGATTATATTGTAAAGGTAGACACAATTTACATATAATAATATGTGGCATTAAACACTTGTGACATCAACAGAGTTTTAGCAAATCACAGCAACAATTTAAAAATAAGAGAGGGGATAATGAAATATGTTAGTCTGGTTTTCCCCCAGCCGTATCCTAATAGATCATTTACCTGCATATTAGTCTCTGACCTTGAATTATAATTTCTCCTATTTTCTTGCCACTTTGGTTTGGACACTTGGACGTATACTTTATGGGCCTTATTTATGAATGAGTTGCATCACTCTTACGCCATGCAATGGGGTGCAAGCATGACAGCACTACAAAATGCGATTTCTCAAGCCAGCAAGGCCACTTTGCATGGCCCTGAGTGGCTTAATACATGAGAAGCAACACAACACAGCACAAATCACTGCATTGGATTAATCTGCCCCATGGAGGTGTTCCGTGGGTGATGTGTGGGTGTTTCCATGCAACACCTATGGATTTTGACTCATTCCCAGATTTATGGTTAGTGGTAGACCTGAGAATGTGCAAAAACTGCTACGCTTCTCCAGGTGAGGTGTAACGAGGAAACATATGTTTATTTCTCCTCATCACTTCCTCCATGCTGCAGCACACATAGAAAGTTGACTATGGACCTCATTCGGACCTTGGCGGGCGGCGGAGGCCGCCCGCCAAAGTCCCGCCGTCAGGTTACCGTTCCGCGGTCGAAAGACCGCGGCGGTAATTCTGACTTTCCCGCTGGGCTGGCGGGCGGCCGCCTTCAGGCCGCCCGCCAGCCCAGCGGGAAAGAGGCTTCCACGATGAAGCCGGCTCGGAATCGAGCCAGCGGAGTGGAAGCTGTGCGACGGGTGCAGTTGCACCCGTCACGTATTTCACTGTCTGCGCAGCAGACAGTGAAATACATTTAGGGGCCCTCTTACGGGGGCCCCTGCAGTGCCCATGCCAGTGGCATGGGCACTGCAGGGGCCCCCAGGGGCCCCGCGACCCCCCCTACCGCCATCCGGTTCCCGGCGGGCGGACCGCCGGGAACTGGATGGCGGTAGGGGGGGTCGGAATCCCCTCGGCGGCGCAGCTAGCTGCGCCGCCTTGGAGGATTCCAATGGGCGGCGGTACACTGGCGGGAGCCCGCCAGTGTTGCCGGTCCGACCGCGGCTTTACCGCCGCGGTCGGAATGTCCATTGGAGCACCGCCGGCCTGTCGGCGGTGCTCCCGCGGACCTCCAACCCGGCGGTCATGGATCGCCAGGGTTGGAATGACCACCTATGTCTCAGGGTATTGTGTTTGTGCAGGAAGGTATCCTTTCCTGCACAAAAACAATCCTGTCTGCAACGCAGGCACGTTTGCATCATGGTGCATGAGTGCCTGCATTGGCGTTAGGCAACCAAAGGCAGGATTGCGCTGTATTTTTTTTAAATATGGCACATTCCTGCCTTTTCCCTGTCACGGAGCGGAGCAAGGTGGTTTGCTGCACTGTGCTGCATGACAAGCTCATAAATAAGGCCCTATATGCTATTTACATCGAGAAGCCCATATCTAGGAGGATGTGGAATATTCCATAGCTGTCTTCATTAACTGACAATTCTAGCTGTTCGAAGTGTTAAACAGGAATTTTAAGGTATCAGCATTGACATTGTGCAATTTACCCATCTCATTTGCATAACATCCTTCTTGTAATCCGCCATTTTCTGTTACCTCTTCAGATTTCAACAAAGAAAATTATTACATGAAGAACAAGTATCCAATAAACAAGTGATACCCACATTGGAGGGTAACTTATTTAAATAAACCAAAACGTGCACACTCAGATTTTGAATACGCCTATCAAAAGAGCAGAGAGACAGACATATCTTTGTGTACATTCCAGGGTGCTCAATAAAAAGGGATAGATAAGAGGAAGATACAAATGTATTCATTGTCTGACCTTTAGTGTGTCTGTCTCAAAGAAAGTAGTATCATGGGCTTGCACTTATTGTCGTTTTTCATGTGATCCTTGTTAAATATAACAATAGCAATTTTATGAGAAGCAATACACCATGTTTCCTTCCATCTAGTTCTTCTTGTTTAATATAAATAAATGTCTGTTTATAGGTTGAGCTTTCTTGAAGTCACTAACACCAGTGACAACAACCTTGTAATTCATGAAGAAATGTTCCTGCAAATATTACTACCTCACTTCCGTCACAACAAAGAGTTAGAGCCTCATTTACGAGGCTCTAGCAGCAAACTGCGCTACCAGAGTTTCATTTTTTTTCATGCTCCGGTGGTGCAGTGTGCCAGCTCATATTTAAAAGGGCACGTAAAGCCACCTTGCATGGATTTTCAAGGCCATGTAAATATGGACCCCTTTCGCGCAAAACATTATGTGAAAGGAGCGTTCCGTGGGTGTTACTTGGGGTGTTCCCACGCAACACCCATGGAACCCGAAGGAATCTGACATATTTCCAGACTTACAAGTCTGAGAATGTGCCAGATTTCTATGCCACCTCAGGGGTGGCATAAGACTGATGCAACAATGAGAAATATCTTTACTTCTCCCCTCTTTTTCCTCTTTCTATGTGTGCTACATTGTGCAGCACACATAGAATGAGAAAACAACCTGTTGCAATTGTTTTTGCGAAGGAAGGTGTCCCTTACTGCAAACAAATGATCATCCCCATAATGTAGGCACCCTTGTACCATAGTGCAAGGGTGACTGCATTGGCGCATGGCAGCAATTTGTGCACCAGAACATGGGGAGATGACAGAAATGCACCGGATCTTGTGGATATGGCGCACTTCTGCTCTTTCCCAGTGGCGAAGGGTGGCGCAGCAAGGCACTTGTAGATACAGCTCATTTTTGCCCTTTTCTGGTGGTGCAGGGTGGCACAGTAAAGCATTTCTGCCCCCTCCCTGTGGCTCAGGGTGGCTCAGCAAGGCACCTGTTGTGCTGCCATGCGTCACTGAGAAAGGGCAGAAATGCACTGTATCTAGAAGACACAGCGCATTTCTCTCCTCTACCCCTGCTCCAGTGCGCAAATTGCTGCCATGTGCCACTGTAGGCATCTTTGCATCATGGTGCAAGGGTGCCTGCTTTGTGGGGATGATTATTTTTGTACAGAAAGGGACTACTTCCTGCACAAAAACAATCACAAGAGGTGTTTTCCTCTTTCGATCTGTGCTTCAGAATGTAGCACACATAGAAAGAGGAAAAAACAATCACAAGAGGTGTTTTCCTCTTTCTGTCTGTGCTGCAGAATGTTGCACACATAGAAAGAGGAAAAAACGTGAGACATAAAGATATTTATCCCAGGTGCGTCACTCTTGTAAAACTATGAATGCGTCAGATTCCTTTGGGTTCCATGGGTTTTGCGTGGGAAGACCCCAAGCAACCCCATGTAGCGCCCCTTTCACACAGTGTTATGCGTGAAAAGGGTCTATATTTACAAGGCCATAAAAAACCATGCAAGATGGCTTCGTCTGGCCTTGTAAATATGGACTGGCACTCTGCGCCACCAAAGCATAAAAAAACAAGCATTTGCAATGCAACGGGTCTCACGTTTGCTCATGTTAGAGCTGATAGCGTTGTAAACTCCTACAACCCGACTTTCCACCTATGGCAAAAGTGCATTTATGTAGGTACCCGAAAAAGTGCAATTAACAATGTAAAGCACTCGACTTCTGCCAAGCAAAATCGCGCTAGTAAATTAGAGAAAAAGTAGTCCACGAGCCGGACAGAAAACAGCGAGCCTCGCATGTTTTCTGTACTTGGTCGATGCGCTCGAGGAGGACTAGCCACCGGAAAAGGCATGACCTATGCATGCCTTCGACTAATGAAAACAAGCAGATTTTATTAGGCAGGCCCACGAACCAATGAAAAACACTGACGTGACCTCGACAGGGCTCAGAGCCCTTTTCTAAACACTAAAGCGTCTCGCTGCGATACGCATGCGCAAGCGCATGCAACCCAGGATCGACCCTAAAAATGAGTGGAGCGAAATGGCAAACCTTTACCTCAAAGCATAAAAATACAAAACAACACCATCTGAGTAGTAGTCGCAAGTGGCCTCCAAGAATTTACAGAATACAATACCTACACATT
The DNA here is from genome assembly GCF_031143425.1 of Pleurodeles waltl. Classification (NCBI taxonomy): domain Eukaryota; kingdom Metazoa; phylum Chordata; class Amphibia; order Caudata; family Salamandridae; genus Pleurodeles; species Pleurodeles waltl. The sequence continues at coordinate 593,594,761 of NC_090443.1, forward strand.
AAAATGTGACTGTACACTGAAATTTTAGTCAGGATTTCCGACCCAGTTAGCACCGTTGATAAATACGCTTCATACAATAAAAATACTGAGCTACAAGTTGATGTACCCGAGGAGTGGGTGCTATGGAAACAGACTCATTTTCACAAAGTGAAAAATGGTTGGCGAATTTCACTCAGAATATTACTTTGATAGATTCTACTCTGTTTGCGAAAATGTAAGCATCTACCAATGACCAGAAAGAGAGATGTGTCAGGAAGTATTGTGCAAAGTGCTCTCCAGGGTTTAGATGCTGGTTGTATATTAAACATGGTTACAACGCTAAACATTATTTTGATTTAATACCATTATAATAAATTTCTCTTCGATTTTTCTTAAAATCTTAAAAGCAGAACACTGATCAAGGTTTTGCTCGTAGTGAATATATATTCTTTGTATGCTACACAAGGTCTGATCTTGTTCGTTTCCATTTTACAGAGGAGATCAAGATGTCATCTGAGCTGCATGTTTTTCTCTGTAGACTGACAAAACAAATAATAAGGCAGTGGAGATAAATAAATTAAAAAAAAAACAGTATTAAACAGCAGCCAAAAATATATCCAAGCAGGGACAAGCTACAAAATAGAAGCAGTGTGGGTCATTATTATTAATAGGCAAATCTCGAATATTGAAAATTATACTACAGTCTTGCAAAGGGAAATGTACATGGGTACGTGCCCCCAACAGACATTATTTGAAGTGAAGATTTATGTTAAGGAGTGCTGCAGAAGCAATGAGGTACTCAGGATTGAGGACATTGATTAAGATGGCGCAAGTCATGCATCTCAGGTTGGGTTGATAGAAGTTGCTAATTTATTTTCTCGTCTGAATTTACCGTATTCCTCATAAAAACTACCCACAGTGCGAAAAGTTTTCTGCATGTGTAGTTAATGTGTTCAACTTTGGATTTTCGCTTCTATTTTAAGACATGTAAAGTAGAAAGGTTGTGGACATCAATCCAGTTCCAATGTAGTTAAAACAGCACATCCATTTTCATCTCTGTCTAGCACTTAGAAGTTAGAACTGCAAGTTCTGGAAAAAAGCTACAACAAGGCGCAAACGTAGGGAAAAAAATGAAAACAGTTTAAGGATCTACACGAAACTTTGCTTCCCAATAAACACATTGCACATTCATAGAAATTCAACGTGACATGGCTGTTGTGTCCCAATGATTTCTCTCAGGTGGAAAAGTGTGTACAGACGATCTATAATTCATGTTATCGATCAGAGGAAAGGTGCAATTCACGCGCTTTCAACTGATATGTACTTTGTTGTTTTATGATATTGAGCATTTTTGTTTCTGGAATAAGAATAAACATCATTACCACATACAGCAGCGTACTTTTGGGTGTTCCAGTTGCCCTCACTAGGAATACTAGGTCATGATTCTTTTTTCTTTCTCCTGGGATTGTTCAGATATGACAAGTAAGGAATCTCGAGGTCAGAGACACTCACAAAAGGTGAGGTAGTTTTGATGAGGGACTCCACGACCCAAAGCAACTTGTATCTCGATAAGCCCTGCAAATGTGTGATGCAAGGAGAGGCGGGGACACTCACAAGAGGAATGGCACTACTGACTTGGTATCTAGGATCCAGATTCTCCTCCTTTCGGGTAAGCTATACCCACCAGCAGTGCACCCCAAATAGTGCAAAGCTGGATGCGAGAAGAGGCCAGGAGTCCTCACATGAGAAAAGAAACTGGTTGATAGTAGTGTTTAGACTGCTATGTGCCCCGATAAACCACATACACCGTCAATGCACCACCCAGGGCCCATGAGATGCGGGAGTTGCACAGGCACACCCAGCTACAGCGCAAGCAAAGCCTGGGGTGGTGTAGGCCCGTCAGTGCCCGTGCAATGAGAGCTCAGGCAAGGTCAAAGGAGGAGAGGCACAGCTCATGGACATCCAAGGATCCAGAATCTTCAGAACCTCGAGAACCCCCACCAACCACCACTGCACCACATAATGGACCCTGTGCTCCTACATTGTGGAATGTAAGGCGAAACAGGATGCTGACACATAAGGAGAGGGACATCTTATGGAAGTAACTAGGATCCTGTGTCTCCAATGTCTCAATGAGGCACACTTGGCTACAGCCCTGACAAAGCCTAGGCTATAACAAACCCATCAGTGCATGTCTGTACCCAGAGAAGATAAGGAAGGGCCAGGCTTTTAGCCAGTTGAACCTGTCCCTGGAATGTCTGCAGGCTTTTGGTGTCCTCGGTAAGCCTTTTCAACTCTCCTAATGTTTACCATTTCACCCAGTGCACAACGTTTTGTTTTTCTAGCTTTCAAATATTTTGAGCTATTTAAGAGAGGGCTCCTCGGACAAAGTGCCGCCATCATGCCATTCGGATTTGCCCGTTGAAAGTCTAAGTACATGTTGGCAGCTATGATGTCTACTCATTTGGTGACATATGGTCTTGTGCAAAGTGGCATCCCTTGTTTTATAATCCATTTATTATTTGCTCTGAGTAGTCTTGGTAGATACAGAAAAAAACATGCCCCGCAATTTGTAAAATAAGCCCTTCAACCACTTGCTTTCCATTAGTCAGCGCGGTGCCCTCAATGATCTCAGCTCACTTGGGGATTTAGCTTTTGATTTCCCATGGTGCTATGGACTTTATTACATTTACACTAAGCACTGTAGATAGTGTTTACTTTTGGGCTGAGCGATGTTGTTTTATTAAACGTATTGATTTTAACTACTTTCTGTAAAAGGTGACTGTGGTTTATTTTGTCTGATTTGGGTGAATGCTATTGCTTATTTGTTTTTAATCTAACTATATTTGGCCTGATTTTTTGCGTATTGAAACGGGGTTCTTTTTTCTTGGATGCATATAATATTTGCCATTATTTAACATTTTATTGCCTGGTATAGAAAATAAATAGGGCATCAGAGTGAACTGTGTGGAAAAGTCCCCAAAAAATCACATAGTTCTTCTGAGGTACATTTAACTAGAGTGTTGTGCCTGTTGGATTAGGATGAGTTGCTATTGGACTCAGAAAGCCCTAGTGGACATTGCACAAAATTATCCACGACATCTGAAAAACCCGACTTAATAGATCTACTCCAAAAAGTGAAACCCAAAGCCAATTGCACAATCAAGCTAAGATAATGTTTGGGTAGAACATTTAAGCGTTTCAGTGTCTAATAATGGGCCCCAAAGTATGGCACATAATTAATTTATGTCCGATAAATTGATTAGGCTTGACCATATCTCTACTACCAATGCCTCTTGTAGACATCTGTATGATGTCTTAGCTGCTCCAAGCGTCTGTGGCTCCTTTCTATTGAAACTACTGCTCTCAGCTGTATACCTGGGGCCCTAGTACATTTTCTTGAAACGCCAAAGGCAGATATTCATGTCGCATATGCCTCGGAGTCCACTTGTGCCTGCTTACGTGAAATTGCTGAATAGTTGACACTAGTTGGAAAATGGGGTTAACACTCTTGAGTGATATTTATTAATCTTCTCATATCAGAGACATTGTTAAATGAGTTCTCCAAAGTTACCTAGTGTTCACAAATGAGAACTCAACACATTTTCTAGACATCGGAACTGCAAAATGAGTTACTGGTTTCTATGTTGGAAGTCCTGATGTGGGATCATATATAATCTATAGGGAATTGATGCCCATAGTCATTGTAGGTACCCTCTCATTAGTTTGATAAAGATTAAGGTACGACCTGTAATGAGCACTTGAACTCAAACAAATATATAACAATATGCTAGCTCATTCTGACAGTCATACAGGGAGGCAAGATACTGCCCTTATTGCATCTCTCAGTTTTCTATGGCCTTTAGGCTACAAGCCTGATTTCTCAACCTATATGGTCAGTGTTAAAATAATGTCCTGCAGGAAATATGAAGACCAGAGCACAGCGATACAAAAGGTCATTCAAGGGTTTAAAAATGTGAGGTATTACTAATTAGTGATTTGACTTGATACACTCAGTGCCACATCAGTTTCTTGTGCTTCTGAGCAATATTGCTATCACTGCTTACCCTAGCCCATCTGGAGATCAGAGATGGTCTGCTCTCTTTATCCTTCTATAGAACTCTTCTACTGGGTGCAATATCCAATTAAAACTGTTCCCCATTTTAGACCAAAAGTTATAAATTCTAAACCTTTGTCTGTGAAACAAGTTACCTTGAGGCCTTCAGTAACTAGTACAATTAATTGTGTGGTGGATACAAACTCTCAATCAGTAATCAGGATCTGGCACACACTAAGGGGTGCTTGATTACCAAAACACATCGGTGTCCCTTCATCCACTAATAGAGTCAAATACAACAAACTCTTCTTTATGATTCAGGATTTTTTCCTGGAATATAGCTAGCTTTGTAAAGAAAACTGGAGCACCAGAAGCAATAACCTTCATTAATAACCATTATATCTCTCTATCACAAGGAACACACATTGTAATACATATATATATATATATATATATATATATATATATATATATATATATATATATATATATATATATATAATGATGGGTTATTAAATAATTTTCAGGGCCACTGTAATTCTGGGGCAGGAGAAAGCCAAATTATGTGGCAGGGTTGAGAAAATTATGCAGCAAGTAAAGGCAAATTATGCCGTATAATGCAGCTCATTTTTCAATAGTATTACTTAAATATTTTGTCAGTTTTAAACTTGGTATTTTGTCTGGGTATTGGTTGCGCCTTATTAGTACCTGTTTCAGACCCAAATATAGCAGTAAGCAACAGAAAGGAGACCAGTTCAGCTTGGCTAAAGGGTCTTCCACTGTGCAGCAACACATGTCACTGCATTTTTCATATCTTTTGAACCATTGGAGCTAGTAATATTTGTTTTGTTTAAAACTGCAGATGATGGATTATGTGGCAAATGTAGCAAATCTATAATTATGTAAAAATTGCTACACATTCTCATAGTTCCAGTGGACCTGCCTATAGTACTTACAAGTTCAGAGCCAAAAAAGTCTAGAGGGTGTAATATTTGGACTAACCTACATCTGTTTTAAATCTATAATAACTGATTTAAAAAAAAAAAAACAATAGGAATACAGTAAGTATCACTGTAAACATATAAACAGCGATAAACACCTGCAAGTTCACTATATAAAATTCAATTCAAAGTAAAGAAAATGAGAGAGAATGGGTCATTTTTCACTTTTCCCTGGACGGTGACACAATCTGACTTTGTGCATACATGGCAGTAGTAGGACATAGTGCAAGGGACGCCCTGAAGACATCCCTCAACATTCTTTCCTGGAATATCGCAGGGCTGAAAAAGATTCTCTATGAAGGGTACCTTCACTGGAATGGGGCAAGTATGAGGTAATTGCCCTACAAGAAACTTGGTAAATCGATCCTCTTCAGCTACCAGCATTTACACTATACCAAGCAGAAACCAGAAAGACACACCGATTTGGAAGACCAATGGGGGCTTGGCAGTTAATCTATCAATAGCCTTGGATTTAAGTTCAAAATTCAGACTGAGTCACAACAGTCACACAAAGATAGTTCTGCTTATTAATTTGTACACTTACCCTAAGGCATCCAAAAAAGGGCGCTGTTTAAAAACCTAATATGTATTATAACACAGATAAAATTAACAAATCCATTGTGGATAATAATGGTAAATGGAGATTGTAACGGCAATTTAATCTACACACCGGCAGACGAGGAACTTTTGTAAATCCAGGCGATCTTGGGATGTCACACCACAAGCAGTTGTAGAGAAGATCGTATGGGTCATGAGTTAATCAATTCACTGGAATACCTAGGTTTGAGAGTGCGAAACAGAACAAAAAAGGACGGGCCATCTAGGGGCACTTGCCATAGCACAAGAATCAGGTCAACAATTGATTACACCCGTGGTTCCCAACCTTTTGATTTCTGTGGACCCCCACTTTAACATTAATGGAACCCAGGGACCCCCACTGAATCATCATGGGAATCCGGGAACCCCCACCTGAGTGATTACTGGAAGCTGGGGACCTAATTTGTCCATATTTGTTAATATTTTTTCATTTTCTAGGCTCTCGCGGACCCCCTGTGAAGGCTTTGCGGACTCCCAGGGGTCCGCAGACCACAGGTTGGGAACCACTGGATTACACCATTCTCTGACTTCCATTACTAAAATACGTGATATCACAGTTAAATATACTACATATAGCGATCACATGATACAGCACTTGGAGCTAAGCATATATCCTCCTTATTACAAAAGGGGTCTCTAGTTGGCAGTCGGTTTGCACCCTGTCCAAATAAGTGCCCTCACTCTAGTCAGGATAAGGGAGATACCCGCTCAGATAACCCCTGCTCAACCCCTTGTTAGCTTGGCATGAGCAGTCAGGCTTATCTCAGAAGCAATGTGTAAAGCATTTGCACATAATACACAGTAATACAGTGAAAACACTACAAAAGGACACAATACCAGTTTTAGAAAAATAGCCAATATTTATCTATGATAGAGAATACCAAATACGATAAACATCCAACATAAAATAATAAAAATTTGAATTCTGTAAGATTTACTCAAAAAGACAGTTGCTTGAAGTTGATAGCTCACCCAGGGGCTATCACAGCATTGTGATCAACAAAACCAACAGTTCAGGCCGGCAGCAGTGTCGCGGGCCAGCTATGGTGTTGGGGAGACCTGCAAACGGTACCTTTTGCAGGGTGTCGTGATCCTCGCGGTGAGCTCCGGAGAGCAGCGTTGCTGGCATCACAGTGTCTCTCCCGGAGTCTGTGCGGGGTCATCGGGCCCTTGTAGTCATACACGTTGGGGATCGAAATCCAGGCTGATGAAGTTAAGAGCGCCAGCATGGATAGTGTTGGGGCTGCGGTGCAACGCGGGACGGTGCAACGTGAGGTGCCCACATGTCATGGTGCAGGCAGCGGCTCAGTGACGGTCGTCCAGAGGCATCGGTGAGACCAGGGCTGCGGTGTGAAGCGGGTCAGAGCGACGTGCAATGTCACCAGTTCACAGTGCAGGCAGCGTCATCGTCGTTTCTGAAGCGCTGTCATCGGTAGGCCCAAGCCAGCGGTGCAGGATGGGACCAGGCGGTGTTTGGTAACCCTCATGAACTGTATCCACAGGCCACAGTGCGGGCAGGAATGTATGGTGATGACACTGGTGTAGATGGTGCTGACGTCAGTGGTCCAGGGCTGCGGTTTGGGACGGTGCTTCATGTACCTCACGAGCGGTGTCCACAGGCCATGGTGCACGCAATGGGGCCGGTGTCGGCAGGAGCGGTGAGTCGGGGATGCCCAGGCTGCGGTGTGAGCAGGCGATGCCTGAGTGCGGTGCTCTCAGGTCGCAGTGCGAGCAGCGGCTTGGTGAAGTAATCCGATGATGGCATCAGTGAGACTAGGGTTGCGGTGCAAAGCGGGGCAATGCAACTCTGTGCAGAGTGTGCAGGTCAAGGTGCAGGCCAATGGCTTCGTTGGCAGCATAGCAGTGATTTCTCCTCTTGAACAGCATAAAACACACAGTTCCCAGTACAGCAGGTCGAGGAGACTGAAGTCTTTGGTGTCTCTGAGACTTCCAACAGGAGGCAAGCTCTGCTCCAAACCTTTGGAGAACTTTCTCGAGCAGGACACACAGCAAATTTCACCATTTGCACTATTTTAAAGCAGAAGCAGCAACTTTAGGCCAGTCCAGCAAAGTAACACAGCAAAGGGACAGTACTCTTCCTCCAGCTCTTCAGCTCTTCTCCTAGGCAGATGTTCCTCTTGATGCCCAAACGATTCTAAAAGCCTGGAGTTTTGGGTCTTCTTCTTATACCCCTTTGTAGGAAAATGCCTCTGATAGCATGGTTACCCCCTAACGTTTTGCCTTTTGTTGATGCTAGTTATGATTGAAAGTGTGCTGGGACCGTGCTAAACAGGCCTCTGCACCAGTGTTCTTTTCCTAAACTGTACCTTTGTCTCCACAATTGGCACAGCCCTGGCACACAGATAAGTCCCTTGTAAATGATACCCCTGGTACCAAGGGCCCTGTGGCCAGGGAAGGTTTCTAAGGGCTGCAGCATGTATTATGCCACCCTGTGGACCTCTCACTCAGCACATACACACTGCCTCACAGCTTGTGTGTTCTCATGGGGAGAAAATGACTAAGTCGACATGGCACTCCCCTCAGAGAGGCATAGGTAAGTCATCCCTCTAGAAGGCCTTCCAGCCCTAAGGCAAGGTGCACTATACCACAGGTGAGGGCATAGCTGCATGATCACTATGCCCCTACAGTGTCTAAGTCAATTCTTAGACATTGTAAGTGCAGGGTAGCCATAAAGAGTATATGATCTGGTAGTTTGTCAAACACAAACTCCACAGTTCCATAATGGCTATACTGAATACTGGGAAGTTTGGTATCACACTTCTTAGCACAATAAATTCACACAGATGCCAGTGTGGGATTTATTGAGAAATGCACACAGAGGGCATCTTAGAGATGCCCCGCTAAGCTGACCACATCCAGATGGGTTTCTGGCCACATGGGGCGAGTGCCTTTGTCACTCTGTGGCCAGGAACAAAGCCTGTACTGGGTGGAGGTGCTTCACACCTCCTCCTGCAGAAACTGTAACATCTGGCCTCAAAGGCTCAAGCCTGGTTTTATAGCGCCCCAGGGCACTCCAGCTAGTGGAGATGCCCGCCCCTCCGGACACAGTCCCCACTTTTGGCAGCAAGTCCGGAGGAGAAAATGAGAAGAACAAGGAGGAGTCACCCTTCAGTCAGGACAGCCCCACGCCTGTTTCTTCCACAGGCGAGACCAGTACCTCTGTAAGCACTGAGGGCAGCCTCAAAGAAGAGGACATCATTTTATCAAGGATGCCAAGAGATTGGTGTTGGAGAAACAGCTCCTAACTATAGAAAGGGAAATAGAAGAAATGAGTTTAACTCCCATTAATGGTGGCAGCAACTTAAATAGGGTCAGAGAGAATACTGACATCCTAAAAATCCCCAAAGGGATAGTAACTAAATATGAAGAAGGTGATGACGTCACCAAGTGGTTCACAGCTTTTGAGAGGGCTTGCACAACCAGAAAAGTAAGCAGATCTCAATGGGGAGCTCTCCTTTGGGAACTGTTCACTGAAAAGTGTAAGGATAGACTCCTCACACTCTCTGGTAAAGATGCAGAATCTTATGACCTCATGAAGGCTACCCTGATTGAAGGCTTTCGATTTTCAACTGAGGAGTGCAGGATTAGGTTCAGGTGGGCTCACAAATCCTCGAGCCAGACCTGGGTTGATTTTGTTGACTTCTTAGTCAAAACACTAGATGGTTGGCTAACTGGCAGTGGTGTAAGTGATTATGATGGGCTGTATAATTTATTTATGAAAGAACATCTATTAAGTAATTGCTTCAATGACAAACTGTATCAACATCTGGTAGACCTAGGTCCTATTTCTCCCAAAATTTGGGAAAGACTTCCACAGTGGGTGACCAAAAGAAAGGGGTCACAAAGCCTCCCCAGGGGAAGGGTGGTGAGACATCCAAGGTCAAAAATAAAGAGTCTTCTACAGGGCCCCAAAAACTTGCTCAGGAGGGTGGGCCTCGAGCCTCTTCACAGTCCACAAATGGGTATGAAGGTAAAAAGTTGGATTCCAAGAAGGCCTGGTATCACAACTGTAGACAGCATGGACACCTAACTAGAGACAAGGCCTGCCCCAAGAAAAGTCCCACAACTACTACTCCAGTTAGTAATGTAATAGCCAGACTCCAGGTGGGATCAACAGTGGGCCCAGAACAAATCAGGGTCCACACTGAAGCTACTTTAGTCTCAGAGGGTGGGGTGGATTTAGCCACACTTGCTGCCTGGCTGCCTAACAAGTAAAAATCCAGCAGCAGCTCTTGATAAATGGGAATGGAGTAGAAGCCCTGATGGATACAGGTGCCAGTGTCACCATGGTGACAGACAAACTGGTTTCCCCAGGACGATACCTGGCTGGACAGACACATCCAGTCACAAATGCTGACAATGAAACTAAAGTCCATCCCATGGCAATGGTAACTTTAAAATGGGGAGGGGTCGCTGGCCTGAAACAGGTGGTAGCCTCCTCTGCAATTCCAGTAGAGTGTCTGCTAGGGAATGATCTGGAGTCCTCAGCATGGGCTGAAGTAGAGCTCAAGACCCATGCAGCCATGCTGGGAATCTCTGAACTGGTGTGTGTCAAGACTAGAGTACAATGCAGAGCACAGGGTGAAAAAGAAGTGTCGGAGTCTGGAATAATGACCTAACCTTCCAAGAGGAAAGGAAAGAAGACGGGGGACCAGCTTCTGCACAGCACAAGAAACAGAACCTCTCTTCTCAGGAAGATGTTCTATCCCCTGAGGGAACTGAGTCCATAGACCTGGAGCCTTATCAGGTAGAGCTTTGGTCCCAGGGGGACCCTCAATGGAACAGCTGTGTCAGGGTCTACTGGGAAGATGGACTCCTTTACACTGAGGCAAGAGATCCCAAACCTTGTGCCACTATGAGAGTGGTAGTGCCTCAGGAGATTAGGGAGTTCATTCTGACCTTAGCCCATGACATTCCCTTTTGCAAGGCATTTGGGACAAACCAAGACGTGGGCGAGATTAGTCAACCATTTCTATTGGACCAATTTGTCCCAGAAAGTAAAGGAGTTTTGCAGCTCCTGTGTCACCTGTCAAAGCAAGTGGCAAGACAGGTGGTCATCCAAAGGTCCCCTCATTCCACTTCCAGTGGTGGGGGTCACCTTTGAGAGAGTGGGACTGGACATAGTGGGTCCACTTGAACCTCCCACAGCACCATGGAACCAATATATACTGGTAGTAGTAGATCATGCTACCAGGTACCCTGAGGCAATTCCCCTTAGGTCCACTATTGCCCCTGCAGTAGCCAAAGCACTCATAGGTATTTTTACCAGAGTGGGGTTTCCTAAGGAGGTGGTTTGTAAGAGAGGTACCAACTTCATGTCAGCTTATCTGAAACATATGTGGAATGAGTGTGGGGTGACCTGGCCCACCTGAAGGTGGTTTTGAAGGCCCTGCAAGCAGCAGGCCTCTCTATCAAGGCATCCAAATGTCAGATAAGGCAGGGCACAGTGGTTTACTTGGGATACCTTCTGGTGGAGGCCAAGGTTAGCCACTCCAACCCAAGATCCAGACTATTCTGGACTGGGAAGCTCCAAAACCCAGACCAAAGTCAGGTCATTCCTTGGCTTGACTGGCTACTACAGGAGGTTTGTGAAGGGATATGGATCCATAGTGACACCCCTCACAGAACTTACCTCCAAGAAAATGCCCACAAAAATTAACTGGACCTTGGACTGTCAACAGGCCTTTGACACCCTGAAAGAAACTATGTGCTCAGTTGAGAGCATACCTATTTGGTACTCACTTCACAGTTCAAACTGACCACAGACCTCACAGATGGATAATGCAAATGAAAGGAGAGAACCCTAAACTGTTGAGGCGGTCCATATTCCTACATGGAATGGACTTTGTAGTGGAACACAGACCTGGGACTGCCCATGCAAATGCAGATGGCCTTTCCAGTTTCTTCCAATTAGAAAATGAAGACTCTCTTGGGAACAGTTCGTCTGATCCTCTTTCGTTTGGCGGGGTATAGGGAAATGCCTCTGATGGCATGGTTACCCCCCTACTTTTTGCCTTTTGTTGATGCTAGGTATGATTGAAAGTGTGCCGGGACCCTGCTAACCAGGCCCCAGCACCAGTGTTCTTTCCCTAAACTGTACCTTTGTCTCCACAATTGGCACAGCCCTGGCACACAGATAGGTCCCTTGTAAATGGTACCCCTGGTACCCAGGGCCCTGTGGCCAGGGAAGGTCTCCAAGGGCTGCAGCATGTATTATGGCACCCTGGGGACCCCTCACTCAGCACATGCACACTGCCTCACAGCTTGTGTGTGCTGATGGGGAGAAAATGACTGAGTCAACATGGCACTCCACTCAGAGTGCCATGCCCACAACCCACTGCCTGTGGCATAGGTAAGTCACCCCTCCAGCAAGCCTTACAGCCCTAAGGCAGGGTGCACTATGCCACAGGTGAAGGCATAGCTGCATGAGCACTATGCCCCTACAGTGTCTAAGTCAATTCTTAGAAATTGTAAGTGCAGGGTAGCCATACAGAGTATATGGTCTGGGAGTTTGTCAAACACACACTCCACAGTTCCATGATGGCTACACTGAAAGCTGGGAAGTTTGGTATCAAACCTCTCAGCACAATAAATCCACACTAATGCCAGTGTGCGATTTATTGAGAAATGCACACAAAGGGCATCTTAGAGACGCCCCCTGTATACCAGTCCAACTACTAGTGCCAGACGGGTTTCTGGCCACATGGGGTGAGTGTCTTTGTCACTCTGTGGCCAGGAACAAAGCCTGTACTGGGTGGAGGTGCTTCACACCTCCCCCTGCAGGAATTGTAGCACCTGGCGGTGAGCCTCAAAGGCTCAAGCCTGGTGTTTCAGCATCCCAGGGCACTCTAGCTAGTGGAGATGCCCGCCCCTCCGTTCACAGCCCCCACTTTTGGTGGTAAGTCTGTAGGAGATAATAAGAAAAAAAAGGAGGAGTCACCCTCTAGTCAGGACAGCCCCTAATGTGTCCTGAGCTGAGGTGACCCCTGCCTTAGGAAATCCTCCATCTTGTTTTGGATGATTCCCCCAATAGGATTAGGGATGTGCCACCCTCCCAACATGGAGGAGGCACAAAGAGGGTGTAGCTACCCTCAAGGACAGTTGCCATTGGCTACTGCCCCCAGTGCAAAACACACTCTTAAATTGAGTATTTAGGGGCGACCCTGAACCCAGGAAACCAGATTCCTGCAACCTACAACAACAAGAAGGACTGCTGACCTGAAAGCCCCACAGAGACGATTGAGATGACAACTGAAATGGCCCCAGCCCTACCGGCCTGTCTCAAGACTCAAAGAGCCTGCACAGCGATGCATCCAGCGGGACCAGCGACCTCTGAGGACTCAGAGGACTGCCCTGCACTCAAAGGACCAAGAAACCCCAGTGGACAGCGTTCTGTCCAAGACACCAAGAAACAACCATCTTTAAAGGGACTCCAGCCTCACTGCAGAAGCATGAGTCCCCAACACTCTGCACCCGACGGCCCCGGCTCATGTTCAGAAGAACCAACACTGCAGAGAGGACCCCCAGGCGAGTCCAACAATGTGGACACCCTGAGTCAACCTCTCTGCACCCCCACAACAATGCCTGCAAAGAGGATCCAGAGCCTCCCCCTGACCGCGACTGCCCGGTAACAAAGGAATCCGATGCCTGGAAGAAGCACTGCACCCGCAGTCCCCAGGCCCAAGAGAAACCAACTAACAGTGCAGTAGTGACCAGCAGGCATCCCCTTGCCCAGTCGGTGGCTGGCATCTCCTTGCCCAGTCGGTGGCTGGCCTGAGAAGCCCCCCTGTGCCCTGTCTGCATCGCCAGAGTGAACCCCGGGTCCCTCCATTGATTTCTATCTGAATCCCGACACCTACTTCACACACTGCACTTGGCCGCCCCTGTGCCGCTGAGGGTGTATTTTGTGTGCATGTTTGTGACCCCACCAGTGTTCTAAAAAAAAACCCTGGTCTGATCCCCGAGGATGCAGGTACTTACCTGCTAGCAGACTGAAACCCGACCACCCCTTTTCTCCATAGGCGCCTATGCTATTTGGGCCCTACTTGGACCTCTACACCTGACCGTCTGGTGCTGGATGTTTGGGGTTGACCTGAACCCCAAACTGTGGGCTGCCTCTGCCCCAGAGACTGAACTTGTAAGTGCTTTACTTAGCTGAAAACTAACCATTACTTACCTCCCCAGGAACTGTTGATTTTTGCAGTGTCCTCTTTTAAAATAGCTATTTGCCATTTTTGCCAAAACTGTGTACACTACTGTTTTAATTCAAAGTTCCATATTTACCTATGCCAAGTACCTTACAATTTATGTACTTACTTGAATTCTGAATCTTGTGGTTCTAAAATAAATTAAGAAAAGAATATTTTTCTACCAATAAACCTATTGGCCTGGAGTTAAGTCTTTGAGTGTGTGTTCTCATTTATTGCCTGTGTGTGTACAACAAATGCTTAACACAACCCTCTGATAAGCCTACTGCTCAACCATACTACCACAAAATAGTGCATTAGTATTATCTTTTATTGCCACTATCAACCTCTAAGGGGAAGCCTTGGACTCTGTGCACACTATCTCTTACTTTGAGATAGTATATACAGAGCCAACTTCCCACACCCTTTCTGGCTTTGAGGTTGGCAAAATACAAAGCAAAGTCTCAAGTGTTTGCAAGATCCTTCCTTGTCCAGGCCAGGCCCCAGACACACACCAGGGGGTTGGAGACTGCATTGTGTGAGGGCAGGCACGGTCCTTTCAGGTGCAAGTGACAACTCCTCCCTCCACTCTAGCCCAGATGGCTCATCAGGATATGCATTTTACACCCGAGCTCCCTTTGTGTCACTATCTAGAGGAGAGGTGTGAACAGCCCAACTGTCAAATTGACCCTGACAGGGAATCCAAAACAGGCAGAGTCACAGAATGGTTTAAGCAAGAAAATGCCTACTTTCTAAAAGTGGTATTTTCAAACTCACAATCTAAAAACCAACTTCTCTAAAATATGTATTTTTAAATTGTGAGTTCAGAGACCCCAAACTCCACATTTCTATCTGCCCTCAAAGGGAAACTGCACTTTAAAATTATTTAAAGGCAGTCCCTATTTTAACCTATGAGGAAGATAGGCCTTGCAACAGTGAAACCAGAATTTGGCAGTATTTCACTGCCTAGACAAGTAAAACACACCCGTACATGTCCCACCATTCAAGTACACTGCGCCCTGCCCATGGGGCTAACTGGGGCAGACCTTAGGGGTGCCCTACATGTACCAAAAGGGAAGGTTTGGGCCTGGCGAGTGGGTACACTTGCCAGGTCTAATTGGCAGTTTAAAACCGTACACATAGTCACTGCAGTGGCAGGTCTGACCCATGTTTACCGGGCCACTTAAGCAGGTGGCACAACCAGTGCTGCAGGCCCACTAGTATCATTGATTTACAGGCCCTTGGCACCTCTGGTGTGCTTTACCAGGGACTTACCAGTAAATCTAATATGACAATTATGAATAAACCAATCAACAGAACAGAGACAATAAACCAGCAAAAACAGACCTGAAAAAATAGGAGGAAGAAGGCTAAAAGTTTGGGGATAACCCTGCAAAAAGGGACATTTCCAACACAACCCTCCCCCGGCGTAAAGCCAGAGTAGGCCAATCTATACCTTGCTGGACTTCCCTGCTGAGGGTGATAGAACCTTGACAATGGCCCACTACTGCAGGGGCTCTTGCCAGTTCTATGCCTCTCTGAACCCAGGTTGATCCCTAAGTCAACACTCTCATGGCCCACTGAACTAACCCTGGGGGAACCCTTCTCATCTCAGAACTCCATCTGTGCAGCACCTAACCTTACCTTGCTCACAGGTGCATCCCAGTAGGTTGACATTTACACAAGGGCCAACAGTGTGATGTGGCCCCTTCCAGCCCTGGGGTCTGTCTTCAGTTACCCTCCCAGGGAAAACTCTGACCACAAGGATAGCAACCAAGAGAGACTATTGGCAGCTCTCAGTGTCAAGAGCCAGCCCCCTTGCCATCCTAGGGACTCTAGTCTCTGTGGTTTTGAAAAGTGGGGGGCAGTAACCCCAGGTGACTTGCACCCTTTTTCCACTTCACCTCCCACCAGTTCTGGGGTGGCACCCTGAGACTGGCCACTCACTTTTGGGTCTTTGCCCTCAGGCTCGGCAGGGGACATGGGTGGCCTCTCCTTCCTCCTGTCCCTCTTGCTGGGGTCCTGTACCTTCCGCCTTGAAGTGGGACCCCAGACAACTGAACTGTGAGGGCGCTTCCTGGGGGCCATCCCTCCCAGTTCCCCTGACACCTGTGCCAACTCACTCCCCAGAAGGCAGTCTATGGGCATCTGGGGGATGACTATGACCCGCCTCTGTGTCACTTCCCCACCCCACTCTAGGGATATTAGGGCCAAAGGGTGGAAGAAGTCCTGCCCATGGGCTGGTGTCACCCTACACACTTGGTCGGTGTACTGCTCTGGGGAGACAAGCCTTTCCACCATTGTGGTATGGCTAGCCCCACTATCCCTCAGAGCAGTGACTGTGACCCTATTCCCTTTCACCTGGTGGAAGTGATGACTCCCACCCTCAGGGATCACCAACTCACCCTCAGAGTCCTTCTCCCAACTAAGGGATATCATGGCATGGTCTATGGCCTGACCCTGGGGGCTACCTTCCCCTAAGGCCACATTGGCCACCTCAGCAGACGGGCCACCAGTGGGGGTTTTCTTAGGACAGACAGAGTCCCCATTCATGTGTCCTAACTGGGAACACTCAAAGCAACGAGGTTGAGAATGGGGTGGTCTGGGCCACCGCCTATCAGGACCTCCCTCCTTCCTGTCAGAAGGGACCTGGGACCCTTTTTCTCCCTCCTAAACCTGGGATCTATCTGTGTCTCCCTTGACTTTCCTCTCCTTCTTCTGGGAACCCTACCCACCTTTGACAGAGTCTCCCCCATAAACCTTCTTGTGGACCCTGGCATTCACCCAGCGGTCCACCTCCATAGCAAGCTTCCTGGAGTCAGTCAGCTTACTATCAGTCACGTGCTGGCACAGCTCTGAAAAACACAGACTAGACAAGTGCTCCTATGCAATTAAGTTGTACAGCCCCTGAGAATCTGATCTGTCACATTACTGACCTTCACCCAACCATCCAGTGCTCTGCAGAAGGAATCTACTCATTCTAACCATGTCTGAAAATCAGTTTTCTTATTCTGCCTAACTAATCCCTGTAATTGTCAGGAGTTACCCATACTGAGTGAGAAGTTCCTCCTTCATGTCACCGTAGGTGAGTTTGTACCCCTTACCCAAAGCTAGCAAACTGTCCCTCCCCTCCTCTGTGAAGTGGTTCCACAATCCTGCCACCCAATTCTTCTCAGGGCCCCATTCATGTGGATGGATCCCTCATATCCCTGAAACCACCTCTGTATGTCGTCTTCCGTCTTATACTCTCTTCCTACGTTCTTAGGAATGTGCACAATTCTATCTGACTGTTCTGAGGAATTGTTGCCACCATCCTGGCTGGACCTGCTCCTCACATCTAGCTCCTTTACTCTAAGCTCATGCTCCAAGAGCATTTTCTTTGCCTCCATTTTCAATCCCTCCAACTCAATCTGGTACCTTCTGGCTTCGCTCCTGTCTTCCATCTTCTCTGGTGTCAGGCTTTTAGAACCACCACTGCTACCTTAACCAGGGGGCACCCCCCCAGCAGCTCCTGCACCCTCGGTACATCTTCCCAAGGATTTGTTTCCGCAGAGTCCCCATTTGGATCCTCAGACTGCCCACTGGCAGGTCTGGCTGCTACCCAGGCCTCAGCATCTTTTGTAGCTCCTCCTTTTTGGTGAGGCCTCAGACCTCGACTTTGAGGTTTTTACAAACTGCCTTCAGTTTCTTCAGTGTATAGGTTTCCAACCGATCCTCCTCAGAAACCAAATCCTGGGATGCAACTGACGATGCTCTTGACTGAGACATGATATTGTTGGAGTTCACTTGAAGTCAAGATCAAAAATAGGTCAAAGAGAAACAAATCAAAAACAAAAATCTGTATCTGGTACATAGTGGTCTGCGATATGGTGGTAGTGTACACCAATCACTGTAGGCCAAGTGCCAATGCAAGTCCTATCCTCACCGCTGACAACCAATATTAGAAATTGGGTCTTTGGTTGGCAGTGAGGTTATCCCTTGTCTAAGCAAGGACCCTCACTCTAGTCAGGGTAAGTCACACACAATCCAAATTATCCAGTGCCCACCCTCTGGTAGCTTGGCACGGAACAGTCAGGCTTAACTTAGAAGGGAATGTGTAAAGTATTTGTGCATAAATCATGTAAAAACAACACAGTGAAAACACCACAAAAAGACACCACATAGGGTTGCGTGAAGAAAGGAACAGCTGGTGTGGAGAAAATCAAGGAAACCCCTCAAAATGGGGAGCCATTTGTCAGCACCTGCCCTCTTGTAATCCATGGCAACTTGTCAGTTAATCCCTACACAGCAGCAGAAGTGGCAAATGTTACCAAGGCTGGTCGCAGGGACTGTGCGCCCGGCCCAATGGCATCCTGGAAGCCATCTATAAGCAGGATCCCAACTATTGGCCTCAACAATTATCAGCTCTTTATAATGAGGTGGCAATAACACACGCTATCCCTGGAGATTGAAGAGGATCAATACTAAGACCAATTTACAAGGGTGGGGATTACTCGAATCCAGCAAATTACTGATTCATTGCCTTTATTGATATGGAAGTAAAGCATTATGCCTCTCTAATTCTAACAGAGCTGACAAAACGGTCAACTTGAAAAGGTCTAATTCCTGTCAACCAAACCAGGTTTCACAAAGGCTTTGGCATAACTACCAATATCTTAGCATTAGCATCAATTGCTGACAAATGCAAGTGATCCAAAAGTAAGCTGCACTTATGCTTTATTGACTTCAAAGCAGGATTGACCAGGTGGATCGAAGCCTCTTATGGGAAAAGCTAAGAATATGGGGGCTTCCATTAAGTCTCTTACTTGCTATGGAGCAGCTATAGTCATCCATCTGGATACAAATTAAACTAGCAGATGGCAGCAGGCTATCCAGAAAAATGTCCATAGAAGTTGGTCTAAAGGAAGGGTGCGTATTAGCCCTGCATTTGTTTAATCTGTTTGCAAACGACTTGTCCCCAGGACTCAGAAAGGCTAACTCCCACTTTCCTTGGCTGGGCCATTTAGGACGGATTTTTCTTATGCAGATGACATTGTTCTTCTTAGTCGCACAAGAGTGGGTCTATAGAGACTATGTACAGAACTAGTGGAATACGCCACAATCAATAAATTGGAAATGAACACAAGAAAAACTAAAAACATGCCTGTTTGCAGCAACTCCGGTTATTTTCCAAGGGTCAGACTCCATGCTTCCATCCTAGAGGAAGTTAATTGTTACAAGTATCTGGGGATGTACATAGATAACAAGTTGACTTTCAAGGCTTATGAACAGTACATCGCTAAGAAAGGAAACGCATATACATTTGCATTTTGTACCTTGCCAAAAATCTGACTGACCCTTCACTCAAACCTCTTATGATGGTCTTTTCTGTAAAACCTCTGCCATCGATCACCTATACTAGTGCAATTATGCTCTGCTCTTGGATATTCTTCAAATCAGGGCATACAAGAGTGCATTTGGGCTCCAGCTGAGCACCTCCCCAGTGCAGGGTTGGAGTTGGGACTCATGAATCAATCCTAGGGGAGAAGGTAGTCTACTAGAAAAGCATGGCATAAGGTAAGAGCAAATCAAGACCAAGCTCCTTCCAACGCCTTATGGCAGAAATGGAGGCATTTCTGTGCCCTGCATTGGAAGCAACAAGTGCAACAGCTATGTGGAATGCAGATTTATTTCATCATGTATGCTGTCAAGAATTGAACAAAATTGCAAAAACCCACTGCTTCATTTGTGATAAGCAAGTGCTTGCATCTCCTACCCATGTCTGTGTGGTCCTCCGCACATATAGGAACCTGCAGCATATTTAAGCATGACATTTATGTTACATATGAACATGACATTGATGGCTATTCACTTTGGGATCATACCATCTCTAGCTGACCAGCCTTTGTGGAAAGATTGTGACCCCAAAACATGCAGGCAATGTGGAGCTGCTAAGGAAGACATCATACATCTAGTTTGTATCTCCCCATTCTTAAAACACCTGAGGATTGTATGGTTGAGCGAAGCCTTTAATAGTTGAGGCATCAGAACCTACAGGCCAGCTATAATTAATGCTATTCATCCATCAGATCCTCAGATTAAATGTAGACTGATGAAGTACTTAACTGCAGGTGACAGTATTTTGAATGAAGTGCCAGTTGGCAGTTGACACTAAGCCTTCACCCAGTAGGGTTCCCAGTGAAGGGGCACTCAGTATATATCTCATTGCAGTGGCTGGTATTCTTTGTTCAAATTAATGTGTATAATGTACGTCTCTATCTGGGCCACTGAAATAATATTTCATCATTATTTGGAAGTTGTAATTCTGACACCTTAGTTGTTTTAGGAGTCATTTTTAGCAAATCATATTTAATATTTAATGTTTTAAATTACTTTCCTAATTTATTATATACATGTTTGAATTGAATAGCATAAAAATTGTGATGGTTTTGAAACAAAAACATTTTCTGAATCTGATAGTACTCTATGATTAGTCTGCTTGCATTTTGTTTTTTAGGGATGTGTCTGAAATGTTGTTTCTTTTTTGCATGCCTGGGGTAAGGGTGCAGTGCTTCAAAGCATGCATCCAGGTCTGATATAATTATTTTATATACTACAGATACTCTGAGTGTAGTATAATCACATATGACATTTTGGTAGTGTTTAATTTTGTCATTGATTGGTGACATGTCTGGCTTGTAGAAATTGTGGTCAACATATACTATCACAATTTACCATTAAACAAATAATGGGTAAGACCATTTGATGCATCAAGTCCCTTTGCTCACAAGAGTGTATCGATAGCTCTTCAACTGCCAAGCACCTCATGTGCTTAACATTCAATGCAAGGTTTAGTGGCAAGTTCATGTGGAAAATGTGTTGTCATCATGTTCATGAGACAGTGGTACAAGCAGGGCACAAAACTATAAGCATGCCAAAGCAGCATAACAAAAGTTTATGGTGGAAAGATGTACCACTGCTATGTGTGACATATTCACCTATTCTTGGATTTTTAGCAAGCTGCACTGTATTGTTGTGGTTTGTTAACCCAAACTTACTGTGTTAACAGGAAAAATTCAAGTTCAAGAAAACAATGTGATATTGAGTTAGCTCTGGCTTAGATCATGGCTTGGTAGCTATGAATCTCCATGTAACAACAGTAGCACCACTTTCATGTAGTAAATAAAAGATTGCAGAAACACAGTTGTAAACATGCTGAAAGCATCAGGATTCTGATGTTTTAGAATTCGGGACTATACATTAATGTTATGTATTTCAAATTTATAAAGTTCTGCAAAGTACTATATTATGTACTATTGACAGGACTTTCAACCCTACAGTATCATATTATTTAACAAGAAATATGTGACTGACAAAGAATTTGTTTGTTAAAAATATTTAAATATCACACATTCTTTCTTCCCCTGTTACACTTATAGTTCTGTAAAACAGATAGAGACCTGGGATAGTGAGAAGTAATGAGATGTGAGAGATTCTGTGAGCGTGAGTGAATGTGCAATGCACAGGCATCTACTATAGGTCCATTGGAAATGCTGCAAGGGGGAAGATACTGCATACCCTGTAACACATCTCATTCAAATTAAAAGTATGTGTTGTGACAATCATTTTTAAAAGTAACATGTTTTGAAAGGACTTGACACTTTGGCCCTCATTCTGACCTTGGCGGGCGGCGGAGGCCGCCCGCCAAAGTCCCGCCGTCAGGTTACCGTTCCGCGGTCGAAAGACCGCGGCGGTAATTCTGACTTTCCCGCTGGGCTGGCGGGCGGTCGCCTTCAGACCGCCCGCCAGCCCAGCGGGAAAGAGGCTTCCACGATGAAGCCGGCTCGGAATCGAGCCGGCGGAGTGGAAGCTGTGCGACGGGTGCAGTTGCACCCGTCGCGTATTTCACTGTCTGCGCAGCAGACAGTGAAATACATGTAGGGGCCCTCTTACGGGGGCCCCTGCAATGCCCATGCCAGTGGCATGGGCACTGCAGGGGCCCCCAGGGGCCCCGCGACCCCCCCTACTGCCATCCGGATCCCGGCGGTCGGACCGCCGGGATCTGGATGGCGGTAGGGGGGGTCGGAATCCCCTCGGCGGCGCAGCAAGCTGCGCCGCCTTGGAGGATTCAATGGGGCGGCGGTACACTGGCGGGAGCCCGCCAGTGGTGCCGGTCCGACCGCGGCTTTACCGCCGCGGTCGGAATCCCCATTGGAGCACCGCCGGCCTGTCGGCGGTGCTCCCGCGGTCCTCCGCCCTGGCGGTCTTTGACCGCCAGGGTCAGAATGACCGCCTTTATCTGTTCCTTTGTTCTGCCATAGCATTTTTAAAAGCTATATTTTCCAAGAATAGTAAATACCCATCCGTAATGACAAATGATGTCACAATGTTAGTTTAATAAGAGCATTATAAGAAACAATGGCTTTTCAATGAAGGTTCACCTGTGGCATCATGGAGAACATTATGATGATAATTGTTTATTTGCCAATAATGCTAATGACACTGCTGCTACGTACTCTGCACACAAATGGTATACAACTATCCTAAAATATAACAAAAAAATGTGAAACACAACACTGATGAGACTTTATGGATGTTGTTATGACCATGGATAATCAAACTTTCAGGCATATTACTGGCCATGGGATCTTACCTCACTCTAAAAACCTGGATTATACATCTTGCTATAACACTCCAAAGTCAATAAGTCAATCAATTTCCGATAAACATTTTATTGAGAAAATGTATGCACCTCTGTTATTATTCCATTATACGTTTCAGGAAAGCATGTCGAATAATTTATTGTGGCTCAAGAAAAAGGCAAAGCCATGGGCATGACAAACTATGAACTGATTTTTTGAGATTTTAGCCAATGATTTGTAGCCCTTATAACTAATTTACAGCACACAGTATCTCTTACAAGCTTCTATGCCCTAAACATAGTTGGGTCCTGAGTTAATTTATGTGCTTATAAAAGGTGGGAAGTGTGATCAAGAGTTCTATACTCTCTCCTGTCATCGCCAACCTCGGCATGGAGACACATGGTGCTTTACTCACAGATAACAGCATCAAGATACACCAATGTGCAGCTGAAACAAAACTGTACTTGAATACCTATTCATTTTTAGACATCCAATGCCTCAAACACTACCTGCACCTCATCTAGTCCTGGATGTTCAACACCTACCCGTAGTGCAACTCATCCAAGACAGAATTCCTGTTATTTAGCAAGAGCACCAAACAACAAAATGTTCACTGAATACAGAGTAATTTGAATTCACCCTGGGGGCCAAACTCACTCTCTTGGAGCACATTGTCAAAAAAGCCTGGTAAAAGCTTTTTCTTTATCAGAAAGCAAATTCAGAACTGCTGTTGAAGTCCCCTTACTCTTGTAACCCATTGATGGTAAAGCCATGGGCTTGCAGACTCCACACTGTCACCCAATGAGGGCCTGAAGAAGTATGATCACATCCCCCCACCCTGAAGAAACTTTATTGGTTCACCTTTCCCATACCATCCTTATACCCAGATGAATCATTTACAAAGTCATCATGACTAGCACCTTTGCTTATTTTGCTGGCAAGCTCATAATTTCTGGTGGCTCTCAGTACACCTTTAACCAAGCCACAATCAGACAGAGTCTTAAAAGTGTTGGAAAGGAAAAGCAAAGCAGCAAATGTTTTCTATTTATGCATCCAGGATCTAAAAGAGCATTCCTATATCCATGAGGATAGTACAGGTGCTGCTCCAGTTTTGGAAAGCAGTGAAGATATACCTCTTTATAGAATACTACATCACATTACAGTAACATCCAATAACCATCTACCTCTCCTATCACTTGTTGACTGTATGCTTGACTTTGACCCTGTACAGTATCCCGGCTGCCTTTTTGGCAAGGTTCACTATAAAAATACTACATACATACATGTATGCATACATACATACATACACGTTTACACATTGAGAGAGTGCATCAAGTGGAACAAAGGCAACCACAACAAAACCATGATTCAGGCAACAAAATAGCTCATTTCCATGACTACACTGACAAAGAGGATGTGCTATAGGCTGCAAGGAAATTGCCTCAAGTTTCCTTTCAAGCCTACACACGTGGCATCTTCCAGGAAATGTCTCCAGAGTCATCTGGCCGTCAACCCACTTACCATGAACCCTGGATCAGAAAAACTAAGATTTATGATGGACACATACTTTTGAGATTTCTTTCGATAATGGGGCTCACTCACATTACATTGTTTAAGGAAATGAAGCTCTGAAGGTTGTGGAAGTAAAACTGGTAAAAAGTAAGGTAGAGCTGGAGGAAATGGCACTGGAAGATGACTTATGTCCATTTCTGGTAGCTGTTGGCAGACAGCGAGCTTCATGGGGGCCAGGAAGGCCACAGAAAAAATGAGAAATGCAGTGGAGGGACCACTAACACAATATTGTGGTAAACAATGTTGTTGACAAAAATGTTGTGTCAAAACTATTGTTTATCAAAATAACGTGCTCCGATACGTACAAGGTTACAGGAACGTTATAGTTAGGCTCACATTTCAAACATTAAAAATTTTATTGCAAATGTTGCAGTGCTAATTTCAATGATGCCGTAGAAGATGTCATTACTGATGTAGTATATGGGGTATTTACCAGTGCATGGTGAGGGCGCGAGTTATAGTTACATTAGTGCACAAGTTATAGTTACTTCAAATATCTCTAACTATAACTGCTGAATTGCTATGGTTTTGTCCCTGTAACCTTTGTTTTTTAAGTAACTTTCTATGTTTTTTAATTCTATTTCCTAACTGTAATATCCCTGTAAGCTTTGTTTTTTTTCAGTGAATTTCTAGTTTTTTTGAATGATAAATAACTTTAATTACTTTACCTTAATCTAACGACCGCCACGCAAGGCCTTCAGCTGTGCATGGTGCAGGTTGACCACAGGATATAGCCTGTGGCCAACCCTTTAGAACCACCCAACCCCATGCAATGAGTGTCCTCTGGTCCTGCACAGTGGAAATTGTATGCAGGGCCAGCAGCCTACCCCCTACAACCACCCAACCTTGCACCATGCACAGCTTTTGGTTGTGCTCAGTGGGGGTTGGCCACAGGGCCTGGCCTGTGACCAGGACGGCGGCCTACCTCTTATATCCACCCAACAGCCGCTTATGAATTACTTCTTTATTTAGTGGAGATGTGTTCATATTCCTGTGCATTGAAGACACCTCTCCAAAACTGGCCGTAAACATGCCCTGGAGGTCATTTTAGTAATCTGTCCATCATCCTGGAAAAATGGCAGGAAGACATTGCATACCACTAATGTATATGAGTTGGGTCCAAATGTTGGGGCTTCTAGGCCATTTTACATACTTGTAGTTTTTAGAAGGGAAAAAACAAACTCTGGTCTCAGCAGCACAAGACAAGAACGAACCTACTCATCACAGTCATTACATGAGATATTGCACTTGAAAAATAAAGGATGGAAACACCCCCATCAAGGACTGCAGATAACTTTTCATGATGGGAATGCAGAGAAAAAAAACCCTTGCTTTTCTCTGAACATGCACAAGAAATTAGGATGATTAGTACTTTTCAGACGTGAAACTTCAACTTGGGCACCTGCTTTGTTTATATTTGTAAGTGCTTCTCATTGAGGTTTAATTTCTGTGACATGAGCATCATGCCAGAATGAATCCTGTCCTGCGTATTTATCTAAGAAGAGGCCACCGTTTCATGCAGAATGTCCACCCAACTGGAATACTTTCTACTTGCTAATTAGTAAGTGCTGCCTCGTTAGGTAAATGTATAGTGCATCTCCCACGCTCCTGCTGTGTAAAAACTGTGTAAAGAATACAGAGATAATGTCTCCAGTGACCTGTGTGTTTGTAACTTTGCCAATGGGACGATTCCTTAAGCGTCTTCATTAGAAAACATTTCAAGGTGGAACTGCACAGAAAACACTGTATGAAATGAACTTTACAGAATTATGGGCTTCTTTGTTTGGAGTAGAAGTGATCATATTCCTCTGCATCAAGAACGCATCTCCAAAATAAGCAGGAAACATGCTCCGGAGGGCCTTTTAAGAAGCGGTCAATCATCTTGGAAAAGGGTGGGAAGATGTTGCATACCACTAATGTATATGGGACGGGGCCAAATAGGTGGGGCTTCTAGGACATTTTATATACTTGTAGTTTTTAAAAGGGTTAACCCGATCTCTTGTCTGAGCAGGAGATGACAAGAAACAACCCACTGGTCTCAGTTACTACCTAAGAAATTGGGCTTGAAAAAAACAAGGATGCAAAAACCTCCATCAAGGATTGCGTTAACATTTCAAGGTGGAAATGCAGAGAAAAACACTTTCTTTTCCTTGGTAATGTGCAGGAAATTAGAATTATTAATACTTTAAAGAAGTGGAGCTTCAACTTGGGGACAAGCTTTGTTAATATTCGTAAGTGCTTCCTGCTGAGGTTTAATTTCTGTGAAATGTGTTTCATGCCAGAAGGAAACCTTTCCTGCATATTTATCCAAGAAGAAGCCACTGTTTTTTTTTAACATGTCGAGGACCACAGGAGGAGTCTCAAGGCCCCCGCAGTCCGAGCCAGTGGCCCACCTCCTGTTGGAGCTGCATTGCTCCCGCACATAGGGAGCTGCTGGAAATGTAGCTCCCTGAGTGAATGAACAATACTTTCATCGGTTTCCTTGTCTGCATGTCGAAACGGGGACGCATGCCCCCTTCCTTTCTTTTGCATGGGCGGACCCCAGGGAGGTGGTGGTCACCGGGACCATATATGGAGACCCCCCTCCATGTTTTAAAATTACTATTTAGCCCTGGGGAGGTGTTGGTCCACTGGGCATCAAAAATGTGTGGGTCCTCCACGAATTACACAGTAAATTAAAAAAAAAAAATTTTTGGCCCTGGCAGGGTCCCAGGGGGACCCCAACACCAAGGCTAGGGGTTTAGGGTATTTATAAACCGCCCCCTTTTTGTTATTTTTGCATTTTTCTTTGGGACTCTGCTGAAGCCGAGCCAAAAATGGCTGCCAACACTTCCTAGATGATGTGTTGGTAGCCAATCAGATGTGAGCATGGGGACTGCTGGACCCATGGAAGACCTGGGTCTTTTTCATTTAATATCTCCAAAACTACTGAACAGGTATACACCAAATCACTAAAAGCACTCTTTCTGGACCAAGAGCTAGCTTTCTGCCAAATTTGGTGTAATTCCACCCAGGGGTTCAGGCTGTAGTCATGTTCAAAATCCCTATAGGAATTAACATAGGAAATTCACTTTTTTTAACCGCTTTTTCTCTGCCGCTGCTTGACAAATCATCCCAAAATTTTAATTTAGAGGCATGCCAAAAAAAGCCTTTCCTGTGGAAACTAGGCTCTATCTATAAGTACCTATTGGCGAGTGGTATATATACATATTCACTAAAAAAACAAAGGTTACTAGGAAGTTATAGTTACGAAATGGAGTTTAAAAAAACATGGAAATTCACTTAAAAAAACACTGGCTACAGGGACGTTATAGTTAGGCTCACATTTTAAACGTACAAAACCACAGAAATTCAGCAGTTATAGTTCGAGATACCTCAAGTAACTATAATTCGTGCCCTAAGGTTTTCGTCAAAGATTGTACTGGAAATATTGCATTGATATTATCAATGATGTTATCAAAGATGTCATGAGTGGCGTAATTTGTGGGTTAATTAGCAGTGCATGGCAAGGGCGTGAGTTATAGTTACCTTAGGCTGTGCGTGGCGGCAGTTGGCAACAAGCCCTGAGGCCAACCCCCTATAAGCACGCCCAACTTGCACTGTGCACAGACTTCACCCATGTGCAGCGGAGGTTGTCCCCAAGACCTTGCCTACAGCCAACTCTCCTAACAACTCAACCTCATGCTGTGCTCGGCCCTTTGACTGTGCACGCTGGGAGTTGGCTGTAGCCTCTCTGGGTGTGAGAATAGGTGTGAGGGGGTATATCTGGAGGTGAGAGTGGCTGTGAGAATGTGTGTCGTGGTGTGAGAGTGCCTACATTAGTGGTTTAGTGAGCGCATCAGTGTGTGCACGGGTCTGTGAGTGGGTGTATGAGGGTGTAAGTGGGACTTTGAGTGGATGTGTGAGAGTCTGAGTGGATCTGTGAGTGGGTGCATAACTATCTGAGCAGGTCTGTGAATGAGTGTGTGAGGGTCTGAATGGAGGTGTGAGGAGGCGCATGAGGGTCTGAGTGTGTCTTTGAGTGGGTAGGTGAGTGGGTAAGTACATATCTGAGTGAGTGTGTGAGTGGGAGGAAGATTGAAAGAGAGAGAGAGAAAGAGAGCGAGAAGGAGGGAGATAGAGAGTTGTTTAGGATTTGATATATGATATACTTAGAATGCGATATTTCTGGACAAATTGAAAAGAAAAATGTGTTTGTCATTTGAAAATAGTGAGATCACCTTTCTGTATGAGCCTTAAACATTTGTAGGTTAAAAAAAGGAGGGAAACAAGTAAGGGTGGACTCAAACCCTCAACGCTCAGTATGTAGGTCTGTGACCTTCACACTGAGCTATTCTGTTTTTTTTGCAAAGTTTTTTTTAGCCCTTTATGGGCTATCTGTGACTGCGAGGGGGCCCTCAAGGGCTCCCCCACAGCCCCTAAATGTTTTTATTTATTTTTATTTTATAACAAGCCCTTTACGGGCTATCTGGGATCACGGGGAAGACTCAAGGGCTCCCCTGGTGTCCCATTACTTAAGGAACCAAGCAGCTGCTTTAAGCAGCAGCTCCATGGTTGCTGAAGCAAACCTTTCATCTTTCTTGCCTGCCCACATACCTGCGGACAGGGAACATAGTTGAAAGCTCCAATTTCTGACAACAGGACCTGTCAAGCAGAAACTGGAGTGTGGAGGGATGAGACCCTTGGGACCGAGATCTGCATGGGGGATGTCGCCTGGCTGCCACCCCCCAAAACAATTTAATATTTAGGCTGGGCCTCAGGGAATGGGTCCCTGGGGCCTAGATCATCCTGGGAAGGGGGGCCATGCAGGTTTGGATTGTTATAGGGGCTGGCCACAGGGCCAAAGGCTTTGCACATTGTGCAGTGCAGATTTGGGTGGTTATAGGGTTGGATGCAGGGACAACCCCTGATGCTGAAGCAAACCTTTCATCTCTCTTCCCTGCATGCACACTTCTGTGCAGGAGACAGATTTGAAAGCTCCACTTTCTGACAGTGGGACCTGTCAAGCAGAAACTGGAGTGTGGAGGGGTGGGATACCCAGGGCCGAGATCCACCTGGGGGAGTCACTTGACCCCCCCACCAAAAAATATATATTTAGGTTGGGCCCCAAGGGATGGGGTCCCTAGGGCCGAGATCGTCCTGGGAAGGGAGGGCCGTGCAGAGTTGGGTTTTTAAAGGGGTCCCGCACAGGGCCTGGCTGCAGGCCATGACCAGCAGCCGAAGGCATTGTACATTGTAGGGTTGAGTGGTTATAGGGTTGGCCAGGGAACAGGGCCTGGCCTCGGGCCAGGCCCTCTGGACAACCCCAGCTGCACACGGCTGAAGGCCATGTGCAGCGCTGGGGTGCATTGTTATAGAGGTTGGTCACAGGGCCTGGCCACAGGCCAGGCTATGAGGCCAACCACCATCACGCACAGCCGAAGGCCATTCATGGTGGTGCCCCGGTGACCAGTATAGTAACGAAAATTACTTTCCATTAAAAAAAATAGAAAGTCACTGAAATAAACAAAGGTTACAGAGACGTTATAGTTAGGATATAGAATTTTGAAAAAAACATAGAAATTCACTTAAAAAAACCAAAGGGTAGAGGGACATTGTAGTTAGGCTCACATTTCAGTGTTCAAGTACAAAACAATAGAAATTCACCTGTTATATTTACAGTCTTCTCAAGTAAATATAGCTTGTGCCCTAGGTTAACTATTGCTCACACCCTCACCATGCACTGCTAATTACCCCACATAATACGTCACTCATGACATCTTTGATAACATTGTTGATAATGTCATTGTAACATTTGCAGTAAAATTATTTAGCAGAAATCTGTGCATGGCTAGGGTGCAAGTTACAGTTAACGTAAGGCATGAGTTATAGTTACTTGAGATAACTATAATTATGGCAGGTGAATTTTTCTATGGTTCTGTATGTTTAAAATGTGAGCCTAACTATAATGTCCCTGTAACCTTAGGTTTTTTGAGTGAAAAAAACTATATATATATATATATATATATTTATATATATATATATATATATATGTGTGTGTGTGTGTGTGTGTAAAAGCAAATAATCAGTTTGCATAGCTTCTATTCAATACCATCATGATCAATTAATAAATAATTGTTATTCAATTATTAAGTAATAACTTCCCACCACATACCCCTTCAAACCTCGCAGCTTGCACTTAAAATAGATCGGAATTCCACAATTTATATATTTAAAATCGATTACATAATTCATTAACAATCAACTGTTAATTATTACTTACTTAACCTTCCAGCCTAGACCCATATAAAATTAGCAGCCCACAACTAACATATAATTAAAATAAATAAGCATTCCATAATATACATATTTTAATTCAATTAAATAATGAAATTACAAATAATAATACATTAATTAATTATTACTTAATTAACTTCCCATACTACACCCCAACAAACCTAGCAGCTTTTAACAAAAATATAAAAGAATTATACTACTTAAATCCTATAACTAAAAATCGATGAAAATAATTAATTAACAATTAATAATTCATTGTTGAATGAGTATTACTTAATTACTTAACAGCCCACAAATAACATTCAATGAAATTAAATCAGTATTACATACTTTACATAGTAAATATCTATGATATAGTTAAATAAAAAATATGAATTCATTTATAATTAATTATAACCTAATTAACTTCCCACCTGATCCTCTATGAACCCAACATCCCGCTATGACACTATAAATTACTATTAAAAGTGTCCTGTAACACGTATTTTATCTGTTTTTATGTATCCTATTTACGAAATGTTTCCTAATGCTGTACATGTGCTTTTATGGTTATAAAATAACCGAGTAAACACTATTTGATGAAGATGATGAGTTGACGAGAAACCAGTCTGGGTGTGTTTGGGAAAGGATTCTGCTGCAATCTTTAAATATCCTTTGTTGTATATGGTTCACAATTACCATTAATAGGATGTTGTGCTGTATTATATAATCAATGTATGTATGTGATTTGTATAACCTATATACTGTTAAGAGGATAATTGACTATGAAATTTCTGCATTTCAAATGAGTCGATTTGCTGATATGTTTTTGTATATTTTTTATATGATGCGCACTTTGGGGACAATTTTACCCGAAATACACGTGTTTTGGTGGCTTGATGGAAACATTTTCATCCCAAGAAATAAGTCACTTGATCTCAATGGAGATCATGGCTCAAAGACTTTGCTGGTAAAGATATTGAGCTATATTACAGAAAGCATCATCAGAAAATATTTATGACTGCATTTTACGGTTACCTGTGACAGTTCAAGTTTGTGTGTGTGTTCATGATTTATATAGTTTGTTTAAACATATGCGAACGAAACCAAAAATAGCCTTCTCCATATGCCCGACATTCACAGTGCATCTCTTCCAAATATTATTGCGAAAAGCCGTTTGTTTCCAAAAACAGAAAACACTGCTGAAGTTTTATGTTGTCACTTTTTCTTAGAATTCAGGTTACCATGTTTGTGAAAGCTGCTGATTTTTAAATTGCATCCCTTCATGGAAAAATACAGTGATTTTATCCCAGAGATTCCTGATCCACACAATTGAATTATTGTGTTTTCTGCTGAATATCAGCTGAGCAGTAGAATTTGCTGTCCCTAATTCATGCAGGATTGGAAATAACAATTAGACCCAAATGAAAATCGCTGTAAATCTAAGTCTTTGGGTAGTGGGGGAAAACGGTGCTTATATGCATTGTATGAATTGTTTAAGTCTTAGGACGAGGGCCTGTCCAGCATTACTGGAGTCCTACAGGAAAGTGTGTCCTCTTTCTGTGTCCTACCCAGAACCTGATTCCCCAGACTCTGGTGGTACGGGACTGGTATTTTATGCCTCCTGGACTGGATAAAGTGCTGATGATACTTCAGTAGGCCAGCCTCCCATGCCCCAGTCCTCTATACTTCTTGTCAGTGGTGTGGTGAGGGTGTCTGTATATTTTGGAGGTGGGGTGCCTGCAGCCTTCTCTGCATGCGATGAGACTGTTATTGCACAGAACCCGCAAAAAAAAAAATTATATGCTGAATCCTTGAGGTGGACCACAGAGGAAGGGCATAACAGGCGAGATCTTTGATGCTTTTACGCACCGTCAAGGTTTATAGACACTACATACTTGTAGATGTCACAATAAACTGTCAATTTCTATGGCTTACTGTAATCGGCAATCATGCTCATCACAGTGGATGGGAAAAATAGAGGGTTCTCCAAACCAAAGGACCTGGAGAAGTTTCTAAAGGAATGCGATGGACACCTTGTGCTCTGTAGACTCTACCTGGTATTCTGCTTCTGCACCACTCCCTAGAAAGCAGAACTGAAAACTGTCCCTTCTGACTTTTTGGAGGAAATGGACAGGCTAGAATCTGTCATTCAAATCTGGGCTTCTAATGACTGGCCTTCAGAGAGCATGGGTGACAAGGACAGAGACAGAGATACATCCAGGTTTCCCTTCAAATGTTGTACATTAGCCAGGTAACAGAGACCCCACCAAATGAATCTGGAGCTCAATCTAAAGTGTGCAACCCTGGGACTCCATTTGGCACCCTTACGTTGCATTTCATTCCCACCCCTGGCAGGCATAGTGACATACATTAGCAGGGCCTGCCTGTCGTGGGTCCATTTTAGTTCCCTGCCTTTGTACAGGAGACAGCTTAGCTTTAGCCTGTGGACCTGTTGCCCTTTTTATCTAGTCCCCTTCGACCTCTTTATCATGCTCTGTTTTATTCTATTTAATTATTTATTTCATTTTAGCCCTGCCTACAGATGTATGCATTTTAGAGAATTTTTTTCATTTTCCTAATCAGTGTCATTCTGAGAAAGCATAATTATCAGTGATGTACATGGGTAATGCCATTACGCTCCTTTTGTTTTACGTTGACAAGAACAGAATGCGAACATGTCAGGTATTTATAATGTAATTGCTGACATAAGTTTGCGCCCACAAACTGATTTTATGGTACATAATTGCATCAGGATTCCTCAGAAATGATAACATGTGCCTTGAGAAAACACCTCACAAGACCAAGGTCATTAGAGGGGGTTCCACCAGGATACACCATCTAAACTCCATGGTGCTTTGCAGCCAATCTCAGCCTTGTATCTCTACGAGTCTTGATCAGGAGACTAAGGGGCCGATCTCATCCCAAGGTAACAGAGTTTTTGGCGTTTCTCATGGAGGCTGTGCTGGCATATTAGGCTTATCATGCCCAGCTCTTGCTTTAGAGTAGGGTTTAGGTCTCATTACTAGGAATTGCATATTTCATGTTTATTACAATATGTTGAGGTTTTTCATATTTACCACTTTTATCCTTACCATTCTTCTTCTGGTATTTCTCATTGTCAAAATCATGCAGCACATGCATTTTATCATAGATTGCAGACTTTTCAATAAATATAGTAAAAACTGTCCTGCTTCTTCTTCATTTCCTGAGTGTGTGTAAGAGACTCATTTCTAAGAAGAGAAAAGGTGTAATATTTGTTACACCACACCTTCCCTGAGAGGTCTTCAGAGTCCATACACTAGGCTGCCAGAAATCACTTTTACTACTTAGGGTTTTGGCGAGATACTGCTTGAGAGCCAGGAGGTTTGGGTCAACAGCTTCTAACTGGCATAGGAGTGACTTATTCACCTATGAACAAAAGGATTGCCACCCCTACTCCAGCAATCTCGCTGAGAGGCGAGAGTCATTCCCAACATGCCTACTGCCCATTATCTCTGAGGGACCCAATCCTATTTCCACTATTAGGAGTGCCTACATTTGGAGTGATCCTGTAGCCCCTTGACAAGCGTGTTTACGGATTTGACAACACATGGTTGTGAGTGAGTGTACTCAGCGAATTCAACCTACCTTTACTTGCTTTCTATTGTTCCATTGGTGATGGGCTGTGTATGCTACTATTCACACTTCTACATATGTGCGCAGTTGTTGTAGTTGAATTCTGCTCAGTTCCAGAGTTGGAAGATGAAGAGAGGGGCATGAGCATTTAGTCTGCCTGTCTAAACGTCAGGTTAGTTTGCCATTTATATGAGGTTCTTGTTAACACTGGCCCACTCTTCTTTAGAATACTCTTCTTTTTTGTTATCCATATTTGATTCAATTGAACTATTTCCTTCTCTCACTATGTCTTATCTTAACTTCATGAAATGATCAAAAAGCTCTACCTACTTGATCAATATTTTAAATGACTTCAATTCATTCTTTAGGGACCACTGTGACAGGCAGCATCAAATGATCAGAAAACTTTGCCCACTTGATTGATATTTTAAATGACTTCAATTCATTCTTTAGGGGTCACTGTGACTCAGGACATAACCACACCTAGTGGAGCAATTTCTGAGTGACGATTCCTTGTGGACGCTCTCTACTGATTAGAGTGCTTCGCTGGGTAACAGTGTGATGGAAGAGGAGATAGATGGGGTCATTGACAATATGTGCATTAGAAAAAAAAACAAGGGTTGATGGAGACCCTACAGAACTTTATACAATAAATGAATCCAACATCCTACAATTGCTGTGCCTAGCATTTAAGTGGAAAAGGTAGAGCACTTACAATCCAGATTTAACAGGGCATAATTAAAAAATGTCTAAAATCTTGAAAGGACAATGCCTGGTTGAAATTTTATTTGTGCCAGCAACATTTGTAAAATGTCAGTATTTTGCATTACCCAAATCAGGTGGAGTTTCTCAAAATTACACATAACACAACTTCACATGATATATTTTAACCAAGTTCAAATCTTACATTACAAAGTCTCACAAGATACCAGTGGGAACTTGGTTTTCAAATACATTTCTATTGCTAAGAGACATTTTCTACTCAAGCCAATGTCCTGTAAGTATCGCAGGAGGACTTCCTAAAGTGAAATGAGAGCTTGGGTAAAAACAATGACAGACACCGGCAAATCACATTTCAGTCAAAAGCATACCTTGACAAAAATTTTGTGAAATTTCATGTGAAAACTATGATTAAGAAAAGACTCAATGTGTTATGCCAGCTGTCGACCAATACTGTTGCTTATTAATAACTTTAGGATACTAGCACACAGTCGCGTCTGGCAGCTGGGCAAAGTGGAAGGGCGGGATTTAAAAAAAAAAAACTTACCTTAAGCTCACCACCGCTCCGTCACTCTCCGCCGCACTCCAGGCACAGGCTCCCACCCTGCCCTGTGGCCATTCATGACGCTGCTGAGAGTAGTGTTATGATTCGCTGGCGCGCCCTGGCTGGGCACTCCAATGGAGACAGGGAGCCTGGGCCTGCTGTCTCCAACCCGTCAACACACTTCCAAGTTGGAGAGAGTCCTGTATGCATGTGTTTTTAGCTGGCCCAAGACAGCCAGCCAAACCTACATGCGCACTGAGGGGAGTGCTCTGTGCACTCACCTCCATGGCTGTCATCCCCCCATGGCCCGGCTCTTTCAAAATATAAAAATAATAAACATTGTTTATTATTGTTTTGTTTTTAGAGGTTTACAGCTGCTGCTAGCGGGGGCA
This sequence comes from Pleurodeles waltl, assembly GCF_031143425.1. Taxonomy (NCBI): domain Eukaryota; kingdom Metazoa; phylum Chordata; class Amphibia; order Caudata; family Salamandridae; genus Pleurodeles; species Pleurodeles waltl. The sequence continues at coordinate 593,630,324 of NC_090443.1, forward strand.
ACACTCCTCTGCCATAGTGGAGGCACTGCTCCTGCTAGCCAAAGTGTTTGCCAATAGGTTAGCTCATGAATTCTGACCCTGGTATATGCCACAGAGATGGAATCTTACCTGATAGGTTTTCCAGTGATATCTTGAGGGTGCTACTACACATACTTTAACATGTTAGAAATGCTCAGGAATAATAATATCCCTATCCTTGAATATGGAGACAACATTTGAGTACATGGAATGGGGATACCTTTTTAGAACCCAGAAAAGTTGAGATTAGGACCTAATTTATTTTATAACCTATGTTGGCTGTATTCAAACCTCACAGCTGAAACAATCTTAATGGCCTTCGCTAAGAGGCTTTTTCCATCCAGTGACAAATTAATCAGGTTTGTCATCTGCCACTCCTCATTTTTATATTGGTGCCAGAACTGCTGGCTTTCAAGACTCACCAGTCTCCAACACTGAAAGGCATCAAAACTCTAGCAGGCCCACATAAGGTCCTATTCTACAGAGATGACATCATCCTGACATTCTTTCAGCCTTGTCTTCAAAGCTGTTGATTGTTAGAAATGGGGTCTTTGGTTGACAGTCAGGTTACCCCCTGTTCAAGCAAGGACCCTCACTCTGGTCAAGGTAAAAGAGAATCACCCTCAGCTAACCCCTGCTTACCCCGTTGGTAGCTTGGCAGAGCAGTAGGCTTAACTTCAGAGTGCTAGGTGTAAAGTATTGTACCAACACACACAGTAATCTAATGAAAACACTACAAAATGACACAACACAGGTTTAGAAAAATAGGAAATATTTATCTAAACAAAACAAGACCAAAATGACAAAAATCCAAAATACACAAGTCAAGTTATCAATTAAAAAATAAAAAGAGTCTTCATGGAGTTTAAAACACACACTAATGCTGTTAGCGGCAAAATGTACCTTGGGTGTGTCAAAAATAACCCAGCACGGGCGAGTGTGCGTCAAAAAGGGCTTGCGATGCGTCGATTTCACTCACGAGCGAGATCTTGCGTAGTTTCTCCTTTCGTTGGGTCGGGCACGTCGATTCTTCTCTCCGCAGGAGAGTGATGCGTCGATCCGGTCAGCACTCTCGGGTCCGGGGCAGGCCTTGTGTCGTTTTTACACATCCAGTGGTGTTTGCATCAGAAATCCAGCCGTACTATGATCTGAAAACCACGCAGCGGGGTTGCGATCTCACCAGCCTCCGCAAGCGATGCTGTGCATCATTTCTCCAGCCCCGGGCGTCAATCTTCAGGTCGCATTGCAGGCAAGCGTAGATTTTCAGCTGCGGAGCCGGCAGCGTGTCCTTTCTTCAGCCGCATATCGGAGTCGCGTCTATCTTTTCCCCACACAGCGCTCTGTGCGTGGATTTCCTCCTCTTAGGCTGCCAGATTCTCCTTTTGTGGACCCAGGAACTGGATGGGTACCACAGGGTAGAGTAGGAGTCTCTCCAGAGACTCCAGGTGCTGGCAGAGAGAAGTCTTTGCTATCCTTGAGACTTCAAACAATAGGAGGCAAGCTCTAAATCAAGCCCTTGGAGATTTCTTCACAAGATGGAAGGCACACAAAGTCCAGTCTTTGCCCTCTTACTCTGGCAGAAGCAGCAACTGCAGGATAGCTCCACAAAGCACAGTCACAGGCAGGGCAGCTCTTCTTCCTCAGCTCTTCAGCCCTTCTCCAGGCAGAGGTTCCTCTTGTTTCCAGAAGTGTTCTAAAGTCTGTGGTTTTGGGTGCCCTTCTTATACCCAATTTCTCCTTTGAAGTAGGCCTATTTCAGAGTAAAGTCTCTTTTGAATGTGAAATCCTGCCTTGCACAGGCCAGGCCCCAGACACTCACCAGGGGGTTAGAGACTGCATTATGTGAGGACAGGCACAGCCCTTTCAGGTGTAAGTGACCACTCCTCCCCTCCCTCCTAGCACAGATGGCTCATCAGAAAATGCAGACTACACCCCAGCTCCCTTTGTGTCACTGTCTAGTGTGAGGTGCAACCAGCCCAACTGTCAAATTGACCCAGACAGGGAATCCACAAACAGGCAGAGTCACAGAAATGGTATAGGCGAGAAAAGGATCACTTACTAAACGTGGCATTTTCAAACACACAATTGCAAAATCAACTTTACTAAAAGATGTATTTTTAAATTGTGAGCTCAGAGACTCCAAACTCCACATCCATCCGCTCCCAAAGGGAATCTACACTTTAATCAGATTTAAAGGTAGCCCCCATGTTAACCTATGAGAGGGACAGGCCTTGCAACAGTGAAAAACACATTTAGCAATATTTCACTTTCAGGACACATAAAACACATTACTATATCCATGCACTGCACCCTGCCCTTGGGGCTAGCTAGGGCCTACCTTAGGGATGCCTTACATGCAAGAAAAGGGAAGGACTAGGCATGGCAAGTGGGTACACTTGCCAAGTCGAATTTACAGTTAAAAACTGCACACACACACACACTGCAGTGGCAGGTCTGAGACATGATTTCAGAGCTACTTAGGTGGGTGGCACAACCAGTGCTGCAGGCCCACCAGTATCAATTGATTTACAGGCCCTGGGCACCTCAAGTGCACTGTACTAGGGACTTACTAGTAAATCAAATATGCCAACCATGGATGAACCAATTACATACACATTTTGTAAAGGAGCACTTGCACTTTAGGACTGGTTAGCAGTGGTAAAGTGCCCAGAGTAAATAAAACAGTAAAATCAGAGTCCAGCACACATCAACAACCTGGGGAACAGAGGCAAAAAGTTAAGGGAGACCAAGCCAAGGATGAAAAGTCTAACATTGATCATGTCTCAAATTGATCAGTTCTCACATTTTTCATGTTACAAGTTTAACTGGAATAAGAGTGAGACATTTCTGATATCCATCTCCACACCTAGTTTGGCCACGGGCAAACGCCCTTTAGATGGGTGCCATGTAGTCCGCTGTTGATAGGCTTTTTATTTAACTGAGACCTCACTCAATGCTCTGTGTTAATATTCCACCCCTATTGCTAAAGACATTAGGGAACTTTATACTTTGGTCTGGCTTGCAACACTTTTGTGGGGGCCAAGTCCAGGTGGTAAAAATGACAGTGCCACCTAGATTTAAAAAAATATTTAGGAGGCTTTAAATGAGAATCATCTCTTAAGCCACAAAATTGGGGATTGGTTCAATCAAAAAAAAATTCATGTGAGGCATGGTTAAACTAAGATGTATATCTTCTCCACACCAAGCAGCAAACATCAATGGGGGTTACATCTACCATGTAAGGAGTCCTATTACCTGTTCCACCTACTCCCATGTATTACCCAAAGTTAGACCTGATATCCTTGGTGTGATTTTCCTCAAAACTTTTTGTGTTCACCCCATTTTTGCTCTAATATATTTTTCTTTGCATTAGGACTCTGCACACTTTACCACTGCTAACCAGTGCTAACATGCTTGTGCTCTCTCCCTTAAACATTTTGAAACCAGCATACACCTACTTGGCACATTTAATTTACTTATAGGTTCTTAGTAAATCGTACTAAATGTACCCAGTTTCTGTAAATTAAATACTGCTAGTGGACAGCAACAGCCATTGTGCCACCCACTAAAATAGCACTGTAAAACATTTCTCAGGCCTTCTACTGCAGCCTGTAATGCATAAAACAGGCATTTTGCCCAGGCAAAATAAACCATTTGCCAGGCTTAAACCTTCCTTTAGTATTACCTACAAGCCACCTTTAAGGCAGGTCCTAAAGGCACTGTAGCAGTGTTAATAACCCTGCCAAGACGCACAAAGAAACAGGGCCGATAGGAGCATGCCTCGTAAGGTATGACAGGAGGAATTCCCTATAGGCCTGATGTCGTCACCGAACGGAAGAAGAAGGAAAGGACGTGCGCAAGGGTGCTGGCGGAGTCAGAACGCAAAAAGCCACAAGAAGAGGAAGAAGACGCAGCGTACAGGGAGACTGAGCGTGAATGCCCAGGAGGAACAGGATATGCACAGAACGGGAACGAGGAAAAAGCCCAAGTCAACAGCGACGCCGAGAAGAGTTTGCAGAGGAGGGCCCAAGGAAGACCGGTCACGGGCGAAAACAGCAAGCCCCAGTGTGAGGATTCAGGAGCCCGCGACGTGGCTAGCTCAGGTACGTGCCCACATTCGGAACTCTACTAATACATTATTAAAAACAGGAAAAACAACCTTAAGGGGATAGTTAGAAAACAGAGGGAGAATCAGGCACTAAGAAAACTAAAAGGGGCAGTGTACAAAGAAAATATACTGTTGAGAGGAGAACAAATGATACTTTATTATTTTTCTTTATTTCTTTTTACCACTCTTCACAAATGTTACCACAAGAAGCATCAAGTCTAATGGGATAATCACGGAGTTAACACACGTTAACACCAGCCCTCTAAACAATGATAAATTAGATATATCCTCAGGATAAAATACTTATCTCCTGTCCTACTGTCTTCTGTTTTCCCTCCTGCTCTGGTATCCTGGTCATGGAATCTTGAAGCACCTATGAAGGAGACAAGAGAGGGAATTATGTACACAGACCACCCAAGAAGAGAAAAGGGGAGACAGAAAAGAACAAAAAAAGGGGAAAGGACTAACGAAAGACCACCAGAAGTAAAAAAAGGAAAGAGAGAATGATTAAAAGGAAGGTCATTAAGGAATGGGAAATAGACATAAGGAGAAATTAAAAAAAGACTTGTGGTACAAAAAAAACCCGATTTATCTGATTCTGTGAGACTTTCTGAGGGGTGATTGGGGTTCTTCTCAAATAAACCACAACAGGCACATAGAGCAGGGTGCAAGGTGGAACATGTTTGCTTGCATTTTACATATCCTGGCAGTGAAAAACTCCTAAAGCAGTTTTTCACTGTAGGAAGGCCATCTCTCCCACAGACTAACACTAGGTTTCTTTATTACACTTAAAACATGATAAAGTCAGTTTGGGAACAGATTGGGAAAGACTTCTTCTTCTCAAATTAATTGTAATTTATAATCCTTTTTAATGGTAAAGTTCAATTTTAAGTTACAAATCTGAAAATGTCACTTTTAGAAAGTTAGAATATTCCTGCGTAAACCACATGTGCCTTTCTGCTAGTGTCTAGGGTCAAATGACTGTGAATGGCTCTCCTGTGGTGTTTTATGTATTCCCTCCAGGGTTGAGGACAAAAAGGCTTTGGGTGTGGGGCAGAGTGTTGCTCGCCTGAGCACAATGTCCTGGGGGTTGTTCTCAACTCTTCCTGAGCTTCAAAGGGTAGCCTCTGGGCTTGCTCACCTGCTCCTAATTTCTGAGTGTTGCCTGCCCTTCCAATAACAAATGCAGCTCACACCTATGGTTATCTTGGACATTTTGGAGCCACACCCAAGAAAAGTGGAAGGTTAGACAATGGGGGCAACCACGACTAACAGGTTGGCACTGGGAATCAAAGTGTCACCTTCAGATCCTCTCATCAGAACAATCCTGAACCTATGGAAAATTCAGAAGAAAATTTGCATGCCGTCTGAATAAAAAAGACTAGACCTTTTTGCCTTGAACCCAGGCTCACCATACATGCCTCAAAGGGGCAATTCACTAAGCTCCTGATGAGCTACAGAGATACAACAAGCTTCCAAAGGCCTCCCTCCAACTACACAGCTAATATGCACCATCTGGGCCTGCCTGAGCGTTACTGCTGGCCTCTGCTGGAGTGATTCCTGTTCCCAAGAGGTGCCCCTCCAGGTCCTGAACCCCTAGCTGGCATCAGAGTTCCATTTGAAGATCCAGATGTTTTTGTGCTCCTAGAGACAGTGAACTGACTTCTTGCATTAACCTCCCACCAACTGTGATGCTAACAACACATCTTCTCTAAGAACCAGTGCCAATGCCAGCAGTCCACATTGATCGCCAATGCAAAGCTCCAGTGACAACTGACTTTTTGTGCTGAACAGTGACTGTCTATGAGGCCCGACTTGCTCATCATGTAGAATGCTAATACAAAGCTCCACTACAGCTCCATGCGTGGACTTGGACTGAGAAAAGGTCAAATAACCAGCACAACTGACCTGGTCCTTGTATCTGACCCATGCTTCATTGAGGCGTGAACTTCTGACTTTAACACAATCCAGTGTGACCAGATAACCACAATTGGCCTGTGCTGGTTATATTGTTATTCAAAAATATAAAAATGCATTGCTCTGATCTATTTGTTTGGTTTTTGTTATGTTGGTGTCATTTTATTTGCTAGATTTTACTCTATTTTTCATAATTGGTGTGGGATTCTTCTTGTGTTGTAATTTCACTTTACTACTGCGAGTGCTTATAAATACTTTATACATTGCCTCAAAGTTATCCTGCACTTACCCCATCAGCTTTTGTGCCAAGCTACTAGAGGGTTAGGGACAGGTTTATTTAGTGTCTCTTGTGGTTCACCCTGGAAAAGAGTGTGTTTATTATTCAAATGGAGATCCCACCTCTCTCAAGTAATAACCGAATTTCTTATACACAAGTAATGACAACTTGTCAGACTTCACCCTAATGGATACAGAATAAGAGGCATCTGCTCTCCGTCAGAAGAGTCCCGGACACTCTAGCAGAGAAAGCTACAGAAAGATCAATGCATGCTACAGCACTAGCATGGTGCACTCTTCATAAAAGTCTACTTATAGATTATAGCTTGCATTTAGATGCACCTTAAGAGGCAATGTCAAATTAAGGGTGGATAAGTGGGAGCTTTGCAGGAAGCACTGATCAGAAGCTGGTATCTGTTTTATGACACAGAAAGCCATTTGTAATCCTCAGTGAGAAATTTGGATTCCAGCCCTCACAAATATGGAAGAAACATCTGCTTACAGACTTTATGAGGGTGATTTTGGCTGACCCATCTTACGCCTTTTCAAAGTGTCCCATCCAAATGTATTTTGGGATATGGAGCCTATTTAGGGGTATAATTAGAATGCTTAGACTGAAATGGAAATACAAACTGTTAATGCAATTCACTAATGAAGAGTGGAATGATATACTAACTCTTTATGAGAGTGGGCTTTCACAGACCAGGATACAGTACAGTTTAGAATACTGCCCAAATGGCACTGGTCACAACAGAAAAAATGAATCTAGTGCACTTGTGAAAACTGCTGCATAGGGAGGAGGGTGCTACCCATGTCATTTGTCGTGACTCATTTAACACTAGTCTCCCCTATGTACCTCTACCCTATACACTCCTCAGTCCTATATATCCCTTATGTTCTACCCAGACATACACTATTTCCTATGCTGCAGATCTCGTAAAGCGCATGAATTAGCAATTGCTATCCCTCTATAAGCCAGAAAGAGATCTACAGAAGCTTCTATCATTTTTCATTGACATATGTTCTGAATGCCGACATGTTACTGGCACTATATAGCAAATGATCATTAAATGGATGATTTAAAAATGCATTTGTGCATGCCTGTTTCTCCATGACGTACATATGTAAACATATTTGTGTATGAGTAATTCACGTGTTCCTGGCTAAATCATTGTAAAATGCCTGTTGCAGTGCATCAAACATAAAAGGTTTGCTTTCTGAATACAAAGAAAATTAGATAAACAACTTGATGTGTCACAATTCAGTGTACGTTTGGGATGTGAAATACACCCTTTTGCATTGCAGGCAGTTGATAGAAGGTCCAAAGATACATCAAACCGCCAATAGCATGAGGTGAGAGAAAAATGCTCTCCTGGATGCATTCAAGTCTATGTACACTTTAAATAAGGGGCAACAGCAGGTCATTATACAGCTTCAGTGTCAAGGCAAGACTAAAAGAAAGGCTCTATTACCTTGTGTGGTCCTGATTACCTTGTAAGATATAAATAAATAGAAACATTGCACTGTGGGACCTCCAACGCCTCTACACTTGGAAAAAAAAAACACGAAAGTTGAATGGTACTAAACAATTACTTTGCAAAGTTATTCTGGTTCTGTTCTAAAGTACTTCAAATAAATAAAAAAAACGCCCTTGGTGCCTAGAACAAGGACAATAATGTTTGTGGCATGCACTTTAGAAAAAATAACACCTAATTAAATAAGTAACCCAAATTCCCAGGACAATGACTGTACATATTCGAGAGGAAAGTGAGAAGGTTTGGCAAAAAAATACTTTCATGGACACGTTCAGCAAACTATTTTATTGAAATATTTCATGTAACTCAAAATAGGTTTAGTCTCCTGGCTCGGTAAAGGTGTTCTATTGCCTGATAGAGCGAATCAGAGAACATTGATTTCTTTATTGGTGAAGAAGAAAAAAACATTTGCGAGAAAGGCATGGATTTGAAAATGGTTGGCAGTCAATCACATTACATCTGTAAGTTTACATGTTGTTATTTTTAAAAAAAATAGTTAAAACAAACTAAGATATTTGCGTTTTCATTTTTATAGTTATTTTTTGATCCATTAAAATCATGAGGCAATATTGTGAAAATGGTAAATGAAGTATCCTAAAATTGAGGAGAAAAAAATAAAGAGAAACCTCAACAACAGGTTAGCAAAAGTCGATATTGGTGCCAAAAAATAATGTTTGCAAGGCTCCCTGAGCGGCCATCAATGATATTACTTTACATCACCCCCTTACCTTCATAAGAAACTCATGACTGTGGTTAAAATGTGGGTTACCAGAAAGAGGAAGAGTCTAATACAAAAAAGCACAGGTAAAAAAAAGAGAGCATGCTAAAAGCATTCTCAAGCAATGCTATACAACATTAGCAGGCCTTGCTCAAAGACTCGCTACTAATGTCTAAAACCACTTTAAAAACTTACCTTTCAAAGCAGCGTCCATTGACACAATAACTCACCCGATTATGCTCATCTCTTCCATTCTCCAGTTTAATGAGGTTTCGTGTTATGACTGTGCGTAGAGTTATTCTTGGAGTTTCCCGTGCTCTTGGGTTGGGCCTACATCAGCTAAGGACGTTTTGAAAGTAAAGTAAATACATAAGAAGTGCTGCATGTAAGCAACTTTGCCAGCAGGGTACAAAAGAGACTACCAGGGAATTGATGTCAGATGTGAATGAGATCTCGCAACACCTGGACAGGGGACCCACAAAGGTAAACCAGCTTCATTTAAGATTAACCTTAGTCCACAATTGGGAACTTTCACCAGTGCAGCAATACAGGATAAATATATGAAGTTATGCAGGTAAACTGACAACAAAATTACAATATGGTTACTTAAATAAGGTACCTTACGTCGTCAATTTGTTAAACTAAAAGGAATAATGGTTTGGTAGCTAACTGTCAGAATAAGAAAAAATCGGTTACTGAGTTCAGGAGATTTGAAATTCAAAAACGGTTTCCTAAACGAGCAACTTAAGTCAACAGTTCTCTGTAAGTCAATGAGTAATGTGAACGACCTTCCAACAGAATGCTGAAGTTTGGAGGGACTTAGGGAACAAGTGAAATCTTTCCACCAGTGCACGTTCAGTCAGCAGTTCGGCATTTAGACGGACTAGGATATTTTTCTGCAAGGTTCTTTCGACTTTCAGAGATCAGCGTATTTCTATTTAACCGATTTTGATTTCGTTTAATTTTTCTATTCACATTATTTGAGCAGTGAAAGAAATCGCATTTAGATGTAGAGCAAGGCGGGTCAAAAGTAATGAGATGCATGTGGTGTCGCGGGCCAGTGAGTTATTTGGTCACCGGGCAACACCAATGTCAGGGGGTGCGGCTCCTCGCACACGCCTGATTAGTGTAAACACCCCCTGTATGTGTCTGCCAATATTTGGTCTGCTCCGAGGTCAGGGGTAGACCCAGAAGGAATAATAAAGAGGCGTGGTTGGTAGGGACGCGGCTGGCGGCAGAGCAGCACTGCTGGAGTGCAATGAGCAAAGAGCCAATACCTCCTCCGACTGCGCGGAAATAATCTAAAGACTGTGTGCGAGTCGTTCTTTCTACCGCCGCACACGCTATACACCACATTTTGGTGACGAGGTCAGAGCAACCCACTGTGCCGCCTTACATGCGGTGCTCGTGCTGCGTGAGCGCTGCCTCCTCCCCTGCAGCAGCCAGTCAATGGGCAGCTCCCGCGCTGGCCGCGAGCTGATATCACAAATAAGGATTGCTGGCAGAATGCTTCCTGCTGCCAGTATAAAGAAAGATTGCTGGCAGAACGCTTCCACACGTGTCTTCTCTGCAGCGTCTTGCTCACAACAGAACCCAGGCTGAAGACCCCGCCCCATGCCCCTCTGAAGCCCGAGTTTGTGCTCCTGCTGGGTGCAGGAACAAACTACTCCGCTGCTCCTGCAACCCAAGAGCTCTGCCCATCCTCCGGCCCTGTGAGGAAGGTGCCCCAACCTCCTAAACAGTGAGGCACACTGAAACTACCGGAAAAGCCTGAACACACACCTTGGTGATGGTACTCTTCAACTGCGCTGTCCTGCCAGCTTTTTGCACAGCGAGACACACTGAAGACACTGTCAAGGCCTGATCACACACCGTGGTGAGTGCGTCCGTCAACCGCGCTGCCCTGCCCTGCCTAAGCTCGCTAACATGTCTGTCATACCACCTATGGAGCCATTCATTGTGGAAGGAGCACCTTCGGCACAAGGCCCAAAAGGAAGGGAGTGGGTGGAGAGAGTCCTGCTGTTTTTCGAAGCCACCAAGGTTGACGACGATCAAAAACGCACCATGCTCCTGCATTTAGGAGGAAAAGAAGTCTATAAGATCTCCAAGAACCTCGTCGAGGATACGCCCAAGACACACACGACTCTCATTGCCGCGTTGAACAAACATTTTGAGCCGATGGGCAAAACCGATTACGAACGCTTCATCTTTAGACAGGCCAGGCAACAAGCGGAAGAGTCATTAGATTCGTTCCATCTGAGACTAAGAGATCTGGCCCTCACCTGCAGGTTCACAGATAAGACGGAGGAAATAAGAGGACAAATCATCCAAGGATATGCGTCACTGCAACTAAGAGAACGCATCCTTGAAGAATCCGGAAGGACCCTACCCGACATCTTACAAATGGGTCGCACTAAAGAACTGTTGTGCATCTCACATGGAAGCAGCCCTACAGAGACCCATAAAAGAAGAAACCGCCAATACGGTAACTCCATCTGCAAACAAAACAAGGTACCGTCCGAACAAATCACCAGCCAAACAGTGTGGATATTGTGGCGGACCGTCGCACAGGCCGTTCGAGTGCCCAGCAAGAGGCAAAACATGCTCCAGCTGTGGAAAACTAAACAGGAAAGTGTGCAGATCAAGGAGGACCAGTGCGAGAAGCATTCCCGTCAACACAGCATCAAGCAAGTCAGAGCGAGGAAGCGACAAGGACGACGACGAAGCTGAGGTGCATGTAGTTCACGCCCTGTTCGCCGTTGGAAACACCTCCTCCCTACAAAAACAACTACCGAAGTGCCAAGTTCACATTGGCACACACACGACCTTGGCTGTGGTCGACACTGGTGCATCAATCAACATCCTTGCAGCAGAGGAACACCAAAAGATGGTGCCAACTCCAATGTTAACCAAGGCCAAACTGAATGTCTATGCCTATGTACAGACCACCTCACTCATACTGAAAGGCATGTTCCGAACCACGATCGCCCATGAATTAGGAACAATTCCAGCCAAAATATATGTGACTGAAGAAGGACGAGGAATGCTATTAATTTGCAAAGCGGCGGAAGACCTGGGAGTGGTCACATTCACTTTCAGCATCCACCAGGAGTCAGTAACTGAATTGTTGGCAAAGTACACAGGAGTGTTCGAAGGAATTGGGTGTTTACGAGGCAGAGAAGTGAAGCTACACATAGACAAAACTGTGCAACCCGTCGCCAACGACGCATTGCATTTCATCTCAAGCCGCAGGTAGAGAAAGAGCTGGATCATCTGGAGAAGGTGGGCATCATCGAAAGAGTGTCGGGATGACACCGTGGATTTCCCCAATTGTAGTGGCCCGCAAACCCAAACAACCCGGGGAGGTCCGCATATGTGTGGACATGCACCGCCCGAATGCGGCCATCAAACGGGAAAGACACTTGACACCCACAATCAATGACATCCTAGGTGAGCTCAGTGGATCCCATTGGTTCTCAAAATTAGACCTCCGGTCCGGCTACCATCAGCTGGTGTTAGCCAAAGAGTCGCGTTACATCACAACCTTCTCCACCCATGTCGGACTGAGGAGGTACTGGCGGTTGAACTTCAGAATATCCAGTGCCGCAGAGGTTTTTCAGAACGTGATACAGGAACTCTTAGGTGATCTCCCAGGAACCTTAAATGTCAGTGACGACATTCTCATCCACGCACCCACCATTGCTGAACACCACTCCTGCCTCCAAAACGTGCTCAGCAGGATACAGGAATCTGGACTAACCTTACACCGCAGGAAGTGCAAATTCTTAAAGGACCGGATACAATTCTTCGGATATGTATTCTCAGCCAACGGGGTGGCGACAGACCCGACCAAACTAAGTGACATCAAAAGGGCACCTCCCCAATGTGCATGACAGAGGTCCGAAGCTTCTTAGGCATGGTCAATTACTGTGGCCGATTCATTAAGGACTTGTCTACCCTCACCCAGCCCCTCCGAAAGTTAACCAAGACGTCCGAATCTTGGGTCTGGGGATCTGTGGAACAAACCGCATTTGAGGCCATCAAAGAAGCACTATCGTGTGACACTACGGTGAGATATTTTGACCCACAGAGAAACACCAAAGTCGTGGTTGATGCTGGGCCGAAAGGCCTAGGAGTCGTGCTGCTACAAGAGCAGGACGAAGGAATATGGTCCCTGGTGGCCTATGCGAGCAGGTCCCTCACTGAGACAGAACAAAGATACTCTCAGATAGAGAAAGAAGCAATTACTGTGCATTGGGGCTGTAAGCACTTCCACATCTATATCTACGGACGCCCCTTCACAGTGACTACAGATCATAAGCCGTTGCTGCCTCTGTTCAACGGCACGGCCTCAAAGCCACCTCCCCGAATAGAAAAATGGATGCTCCAGTTACAGGGCTACAGATGCCAACTGGAGTACCGACCAGGATCTGAAAACCCAGCTGACTATTTGTCACGACACCCAAGGGCAGCATCGGATGAAGAAGTGCACGATGCACGAGAAACCGAGGAATACGTCTGGTATATCTCAGATCGGTCGAGACCATTGCCCCTTTCAGTGAGTGATGTTGTCCAAGCCACAGAGAGTGATGACTGTCTGCAAAAGGTGTTAACTGCCATATGCACCAACCAGTGGCATGTTTTGAAAAAGCAGATACCCACTTTAAACCCAGACTCACAACGCGTGCTGGGTGGCCTATACAACGTCCGAGATGAACTTACCGTAGACGTGGATGGGTGTGTACTGAGAGGGTGTAGACTTGTCATACCATCATCTCTCACCGCCAGGGTAGTGCAACTAGCTCACAACGGTCAACAAGGCATGGTTAAGAACAAAAGCTGAGTAAGGTCAAAGGTCTGGTTTCCCCTCATCGATGAACAGGTGGAGAGTGTGGTAAAGTCATGTGTATGGTGCCAAGCCTCTGGAGATCCCAGCCGTCCCGTCCCGGTGGAGACAGAGCCTAGTCCCAGAAAGCCGTGGGCATCCACAAGCCTGGATTTTGGGAGTCTCCCAGATGGTCGCCACACCATGGTCCTCATCGATGACTTCTCTAAGTATCCAGAAGTGGAAATCATTCTGGCTCTCACAGCGGAGGTGGTCATAGCCGGTCTGGAAAAGGCCATGGCCACCCATGTCCTGATATCCGAAATCAAGACCGACAACGGCCCACCGTTCCAGATTCGGGAACTGTTGGAGTATCTGAACAGCACCGGTACCCGACATCACTGCATCACATCAAGATAGCCTGAAACCAATGGCGAGGTCGAGAGGTTAATGAGGACTTTGAACAAGGTAATTCGCATCGCTCATGCCAATGGTCAAGTCTGCGACTATGCCATCTATTCATTTTTGCGAAACTACCGTCAGACACCTCATTCAATGACCAACCGGGCGCCAGGGCACATCGTGTTCGGGCGTGCTTCAGTTGACTCCATTCTGCATCACTCCTCATGGAAGCCTCCGTCTATAGACTTGGACCAGGTTCAGGCACGGTGTTCAGCTACCAACCAACGAGCCAGCCGGAAACGGCGAGCGGTGCTGTCTGACCTTGCAGTTGGAGACAAGGTACTGTTAAAGGAAATCTCGGCAGGCAGCAAGCTCCGCATGCCGTTTGGCACTGCTCCATGGACTTTCATTCGTCGAAATGGGTCAGCTATAGTGGCCCGGTGAGGGGGCGGATGTTATAACCCAAAATGTTTAGCTATTCAAGAGATTCTGTTCCCTGAAGGACCACCCTCCAAGTAAGATCTCCCCTCCGGCTGGAGGTGACTCAGTATCGCTACCAGAAGACTACTCTGATTGCAACCCAAGCCCAGACTAATCACCTGAGGGTACGCCAAAAGAGATCCAGGGGGGTCCCCGTGTTGCAACTCTGATTCTTAGCCCGATCGAGGGAGGTTGGGAATCACCAGGTATCATCTTCACGACAACCCTGTTCCATCTACACGGCTGCGTGACCACATACTGGATGGATAGTTTGACACTGCAGAATATTAACGTTTTTCATTTTTTATTTTAGGAGGCATGTGGTGTTGCGGGCCAGTGAGGTAATTGGTTACCAGGCGACACCAATGTCAGGGGGGGTGCGGCTCCTCGCACGCGCCCGATTAGTGTAAACACCCCCTGTATGTGTCTGCCAATATTTGGTCTGCCCGAGGTCAGGGGTAGACCCGGAAGGAATGATAAAGAGGCGTGGTCGGTAGGGACGCGGCTTGCGGCAGAGCGGCACTGCTGGAGTGCAATGCGCAAAGAGCCAATGCCGCCTCTGACCGCGCGGAAATAATCTAAAGACCATGTGCGAGTCGTTCTTTCTACCGCCGCACACGCTATATACCACAATGCACACAAATCGGCTTCTCCTGACTCAACAGAGTTAATATTGCATTTCAAATGTTACTTAGTGAAAAACATGAGTGAATTTCACAAATAAGCTTGTTCCATACCATGGGAACCTGCGCTGTGAAGCTTCTGTACCCCAAGATCTACAACAGGAAAGCAATTACATCTGAAGGTGTTTTCCTTGAGAGCGTTTCCATGGAGGTGCATAAATGCATCATTTTTTATCTGCTACGTTTGACAGGGCAGTGCCATGAAAACATTTAAGTCAGTGGCAGAAAAAATATTTTTCTAGCTTACGGATCAAGAATGTTCTGTTCTATTAAGGACACTGAGGCTCCGATTATGCTATCTCTCTCTTTTACTGATCCAAACAGCAGCCAATCAAATTACAACAAAAGAAAAACTACACATCCCAGGATGCTTAACCCACAGTCACATGGTCCAATCCCCAGCTACGACCTTAGACCATAAATATCTTGACACCCGATGTCACTTTCTCTTTCTTTGATGAAGTCAGATAATGTCAATCATATGAAAAGAAAACTTCTTACAGCGTCGTAGGATCAATGAGCCTGGTAAATCCAAACGAAAAACCCAACAGAGCTCAACAGGAGCCCAGACTTGCAGAGAAAAACTGCAAATAGCAAAACTCGAAGGAAGGAAGCCTCATCATGAATAGATGAATATTAAGGAATTCTTCTGATCGGAACCTATAATAACATAGAAAAAAGGTAGATAATACCCTGTTGATAGAACACAGTCCATAAAACTGATAATCATTTCATATAAACAAAACGGGTGGGTAACATTATTAACAAAATACAATCAAAATACAACCAGTCTTTCTGAGCAAAGAATACACTATTTTACCCTGTGTGGGATAATCCTCTCGTCTGTGTCCTTAATAGAATTGAAAATTCTTGACGCGTAAGTTAGAACATTTTTTATTCTAGGTCAGGACCGGAGGCTCCGTTTATGCTCGTTTAAAGCTGATCCATTACCACAGTCACCACGTTCACTACAGGTTTGTGGTAGAACTTACGGAAAGTGGCTTCCGAAGACCAATCAGCAGCCTTCATAATGTCTTCCAGACGGTAACCTAAAGCATATGACTTGGAGGCCATGGCCCCTCTAGCAGAATGAGCTCCAAATTTTTTGGTATCTGTACCCACTTCATTAATTAGCCATCTCATCCATCTAGATAAAGTGGTTGAAGAAACTGGTTTGAAAGGTTTTTGCAAAGAAATCAACAATTTACCATTAACATCTTGTCTAAATTATTCTGTAACTACTTCATATTCCTTTAAACATTGAACTACACATAATTTTGAATTATCTGGACACATTGGATATGATACTGACCTGCAATTCGTTTTTGTCCTTCTAGTAATGGAAAAAGTAACTCCTTCGGGGGAATAAACCCTACCAGCTAAGTCCAAGGCTTTAACATCTGAAACCCTTACAAGAAATCAGACATAATAACATGGTCAGCTTGGCTGAAATCTGTTTGCGAGACAAATATCTATTGGCAGGCCAAGAGTTCAAAAATTTCAAAATAATTTTAACATCCCAGAAAACTGAGTACTTTGCTTGAGGAGGCTTAGATAAGCAGATACCCCTCAACAGTTTACAAAGTAAAGGATGTTCCCCAACAGGTTTGCCATCTATATGAGTGTGGCCCGCTGAAATAGCTGATCTGAAATTATTAATTGTCCGATAAGCTAAACCTGAGCCTGCTGACTCCGCTAAGAAGTTAATAATCAGTTCAATATGTGCTTCCACAGGATTGGCACCCCTTCCATCACACCATCTATTCCATCGGTGCCAGGCTGAAGAATATCTTTTGTGAGTGCTAAAGGCCCAGGCCTGTTTAAGGAAGTCCGCAGCTTGCTGCGAAATGCCTGGGGTACTCCATCTTGTCCTGAAATCAACCAGGCCAGCAGAGTCAACTTCCCTGATAAGATCATTGGATGTTGAAAGCCCTCCGAATTCAAGAGAAGATTCTGGCGAGGATGAATGAGAAGCGGAGTGGCACAAGCTAGTAGGAGGGCTATTGGGAACCAAGGCTGAGCTCTCCACAATGGCATCACTAGAACAATCTCTGCCTTCTGTCTCTGCACCTGGGACAGTACTCTGGCAATCATCAGAAAAGGAGGGAAAGCATTCCCATGAAACTGAGACCAGTCTTGGAGAAAAGCAGCTGTCTTCAGTGCCAAAGGGTCTTGATGCCAAATGTAGAATTTTGAAAGCTGGAAATTGAGGTGGGAGGCAAAAGGATCTATTTCACAAGCACCCCACCCCCTGGTTATCTGACAGAAAATCATTGGATCTAGTTTCCAGTCACTGGAATCTGTCAGATACCTGGAATTCCAATCCGCTACTAAGTTCTGGTCTCCCGGGAAGTAATCCGCCAGGACAACCAGGCAATGAGTCAGAAAATAATGCCAAAAATCCTTGGCTATTTCCACCAAAATCCTGGATTTCGTTCCCCCTAGCTTGTTCACATATCTCACTGCTGAGATATTGTCCATTCGTAACAAAATGCAGCAATATGTCGTCTGCGGGGAAAGACTCTTTATGTCAAAAGAGCTCCCAAGAAGCTCCAGACAGTTGATGTGAAGAGTCTGTTCCCATTCTGACCATCGACCCCCTGTCACTAGAGTGCTGCAACGTGCTCCCCATCCCCAACAACTGGCATCGAACTCAATCACCACTTCTGGTTGAAACCCGAAAATAGCTCTGCCGTTCCAAGCTTCCATGTGTTGGAGCCACCACTGAATCTCTGACTTCACTTCGATAGTTAATGGAATCTGCTCCGAATAACTCAGGCCCTGTTAAGATGCCTGATTTTGAGCCTCCGCAGAGCACGATAGTGTAAAGGGGCTGGGAAAATTGCTTGAATAGACGAGGCTAGTAGTCCCACTACTCTGGCAATGGTCCTCAAGGATACAGTCGGACTGATAAGGACAGACCTCAGTTCCCTCTTGATGTTGGGAATTTTCTGGGAGGGGGGAATTAGTTGACATAGGACAGAGTTTATCTGGAATCCCAGGAAGTCTATCACCTGAGTCAGTTTCAATAATGACTTCTGTGCATTGATCAAGAAATCTAAATCCTGCAAAAGGTTGATGGTCCAGTTCAAATGCATTAGAAGGGATTGAGGAGTCTGAGCCATCAGTAAAATATCGTCCAGATATATGATCAACCGGGCTCCCTTGGATCTCAGCCATTTCATCACTGGTCTCAATAGTTTCGTGAAGCACCAGGGGGCTGACGAGAGGCCAAACAGGAGAGCTAGAAACTCTAGACATTGGTCTTTCCACAGGAATTGTAGAAATCTCCTGTGTGGCAGAAAAATTGGAATTGAAAGATATGCGTCTTTCAGGTCTAGACGGACTATCCAATCTCCTTCTAATAGAATATCTCTTAACATGTGGATCCCTTCCATCTTGAAATGTCTGTACAGGATCCAATAGTTGAATTCTTTTAGATTCAGGACTAGACAGTGACCTCCCCCTTTTTTGTCTACTACAAAGATGGGGCTGAGGAAACCAGAAGGATGAGGGGATGAGAACTGTACTGCGCCTTTGTCCAGTAATGTTTAAACTTCTTTGTCTATACAATTTTGATTTGACTGGGAAAAATACATCTGATGAGGAGGGTTTAATTGTTTGGTGGTACCGTGAAACTCCAGTCGAAAGCCCAGAACAGTCTGGAGAATCCAAGGCTCTCCAGAAATATTTTCCAAATTTTCTAAAAACAAGCCCCCTCTGCCCCCAAGAATCACTTGAGAGAATAGAATAATGCTCACCTGAGTAACTTGTGTCTTGTATTACTCTTTGTTGTCCCCTGCGGGGACCTCTGCGGAATCTAGGACGACCTCCTCTGGAGCGTGTAAGGTAGAAGGTGGAGTCTTGTTCTCTATGTCAATTGCCTCTCCTTCTGGGGTAGTAGTTCTGAGGACCATTGAAAGTTCCTCAGCCAGGCATGCATCCTCCATAACGACCCGCCCTGACAAAAAGGCCCCGTCTAAATACTTTCTCAAGTGACGTTTGGGCCTTGTCCAATGAAGGAAAAGTGGAGCAAAACTTAGCCAACTCTTTAATAAAAGAAGACCCAAAAAGAAGTCCATTGGCAGAAGGCTCTGCTTCAGAAGAAGCCAAATCTGACAGTTTAGGGTCAATGCGCATCAGAATGGACTTTCTGCGCTCCGATGAAATAGCGCAGTTAGTGTTACCAAGCTGGCAAATGGCTCTCTGGGCCCAGCCAATTAGAACATCAGTGTCCATAGCGGTATCTGACTCTTTAGCAATAAAGGACATTTAAAGATTTTTTGTCAAAGGACCAGTCAAGTCCAGAAACTTGTCCTGGCAACTACGCCACAACCCATCTAAGCCCTTTTTTGGGTCTTTCGCAAATATTTTCATAAACGTGACCATTGTAGGGTCAATCTCAGGGGTATCAGATACATTACCTTCAAGATCTGGTCTAGGACATTCTGCCCGAAGGCGTGATCGTACTTCTTTGTTGAAACTTCTTCTAATATTGGACTGGACATATTGTGCCATCTCCAGGGAAGGAATCCAATTAGAAGCTCTGGGGTGCACAATCTCAGTGGGATCAAAATCCAACACCTGAAAAGGTGGAACTACCTTTTTTTGCTTTTTTGCTGGGCCCCAGAGTATCTGAATCATCTGAGTCAATAGATGAGGAATCATTATTCGAGGAGGACGGGGAGAAAGAAGTATCCTTTTTTTAACTATAGCTGTGTTGAGCCCCACGTTTCTTGCGCAAGTTATCAAAAGCATCAGCATGTAAATCACCAGCACCTGCGTTAGAGCCTTCTAAATTTTTTGATTTTGATTTTGATTTTACTGTAGTCCCTTCGGGTTTTGATTGTCCTTGAAGCCAACCTTGGGAATGGGCGTAGTCAAAAAGTTGACCTGAAAAAGGTCCTCAGGCTCTCACCAGGGCATCATTAACAGATTGCTGAACCCTGGTATCAAGGGCTTCCACAAGGTAAACCTCTAGTTGGCTACCTATCTCTTCCGGGTAATACCCTGCATCTTGAACACTCCACTGAGCATGGTAAAGTTGACTGAAAAAAATATATTTTAATGATATTGTTTAAAGTATAAGGCTGTATATAAACAATAGGGGGAGTGTAAAAAACAGGCAACAAGGAGCCCAATAGAGTGTGGAGGGAGCTGCCTGTGAAACACTCTAGGCAAAAGCCTTATTTATTTTACAACCCACATTATTTTGTAATAACTGGGCGTCAGGGAGCAAAGAGTGTAGCAAAAAAAGGGTTTCCGGCGCTACGTGACACCTCAAACACGAGCCGATCTCTCAGAAGAAAGGAACTGAGAAGATCAGCTCACGTGAAGGATAAAAACTGAAATAGGACTACGTGAATGCACATAGCCAGCTCCCGCTCCACAAGAAGAAAGGGGCTTAAATCCTGGTAATAACCGAGGATATTACAGCGCGAGTAGCGCTAAGTAAAACACACTAAAAAGCGAGCGGAATCGCATCACTAGACAAAATCTTTACTTGAAAACAAATACAACAATGTCAATACAATTACAAGGAGAAGGAAGAAAATGTTACTTATCTGCTGCGGAGCAGCAAAGAAAGAGGAAGTGACATCGGGTGTCAAGATATTTATGGTCTGAGGTCGGAGCTGGGGACTGGACCATGTGACTGTGGGTTAAGCATCCTAGGATGTGTAGTTTTTATTTTGTTGTAATTTGATTGGCTGCTGTTTGGATCATTAAAAGAGAGAGATTGCTTAATCGGAGCCTCCGATCCTGACACAGAATTATAAAAATGCTTTTCAAACTGACCCAAAGGATGCACATGGTTCACTTAAGGGGGTAAAAGAGTCACGCTTCTAAAGAGCAAAAACTTGCACAAACGGCTTGGTCCAGACATTCTACATCTGGTTCAATGGACTTACCAGTCAGGGTGCAGTGAATTTATATAGTGTAGTCTTATAGTCCGCTGTCTTGGGCTCTACTGGTTGTAAAGGCCCTGAACCCAAAAGGCCTAGAACAAGGGAGTGGGCCTATAACAACCAGTATAGTATTACGCAAAATGGCTTAAGGCTATTAGAACATTAAACCTGCTAAGGGTAGAATGCTCTAAATTAAAAAGGGAATAACATGAAGACAAACCTTGGAAAGTTGGACCTCCAAACTTATAGCAGCCAGTATAAGCCCATTGTCTCCAATGGAGCTCTGAGCATTCTGTTGTTCTAATATAGCTGTATAGTCAACCCTAACAGGTTATACATCCCATTGAAGGCCCGCTCCAGCATTAAAGGTCCGAGCCAAAGACAAGTGCCTTTAACAAGGGAGGGGGAGTTTAATGCCAGTATAGCCCAGCTACCGAGGGCTATAAGGCTATTATAACATGACCACCGAGGTTGCGGGCGCCAGAATACCGCCATTGCTGGCGGTATGGCTGGCTCCCAATTTTGACATTTCTGCTGGGCCAGCGGACGGTAACAGAGTTACCGTCTGCTGCCCCAGCGGAAATGTAACATCAACATTGCCGCCGGCTCGTAATTGAGCCGGCGGCAATGCTGATGTGCAGCGGGTGCAGTAGCACCCGTCGCACATTTCAGTGCCCGAAATTCGGGCAGTGAAATGCGCGACGAGGCTCTGCCTGGTGGCCCCTGCACTGCCCATGCCAGATGCATGGGAAGTGCAGGGGCCCCCAGGGTCCACCTGAGTCCCCTTACGGCCAGCCTCTTCCTGGCGGTGCAAACCGCCAGAAACAGGCTGGCGGTAGGGGAGTCATAATCCCCAGGGCAGCGCTGCTTGCAGCGCTGCCCTGGTGGATTATCACCGCCGGGGCTAAAATGGCGGTATACCGCCGGCCCCGGTGGTGCGACTATACGCCGGGAGGCACCGCCAGCCTGTTGGCGGTGCTCCCGTTGTTTTGGCCCTGGCGGTCAAGGACCGCCAGGGTCATAATGACCCCCTCTGTCACTAGAGGACAGACTGTTCTAATAAATAAAATAATGACCTCATGCCCTTCCCCCCCCCCCCCCGAATCCCCCATCAGTCTCTGAGAGGCATTTGTTCACAGCAACAGCTCTGACCAACATTGGAATGTTGGAGCTCCAGGCTTCTATCGGCCGTTAGAAGCCTGGAGCCCTCCATTGTTTTCAACAAAGCTCCTAATATTCTAATGTTCCAATGCAATTTACAGTTACTCAGGGTGCTCCTTAGCAACAGGGTGTTGCTCAGAAGGAATGAATGAAAGAATGTGTTCAAGCCCATTTCATTAAAAAAAATAAAAAACCTTTTACTCCAGAGGTTTGTCAAAATATCAAGCTTTTTTATATAGAACAGTGAAGGTTTTGTATTTAGAATATTAACTTCTAGTGAATGGTCTAAGCGGTAAGTGTAGATTTACTATTCTTAACTCCACTTCTATGTACCTTGACAATACATATACAGATTTAGTGATGAGTAGTGACTCTATACTTATTTGTATATGCTTACTTATCAAAATAGTAGTAGCCCATATTCAGGATTTTGGTAGGTCGATCTAAAGTTATAGTGAACTCCACTGCATAATAATGAAATCAGGAGGTGGACTTTAGCTGCCAGGGCAATCTTCCTTTGAAACAGATATTCAGGAAACGCCAGACCAGCTTTCATTTAAATGTATTTTTGCCTCTGAATTAGATGCTTTTGAACAGTCCAGGATTGCAGTCTTTTGGCAAGCAACCCTGAACCAGTGTCTGACCCTTATTCAGTATTTGGCTTGCACCATTTACAGCAATATATTGGATAAATAAACATGTCACATGGCTATTCCTCTTCTATTGTAACAACATAGACTGCACTACTCAGAGGTCGATGCACTGGGGATAGAAAACTAACTTCTGCACTATGGCTCTGTTTCCACCATGATGAGAAGATATTCGAGGAAAACAGCAAGCAACCCTGAACCAGTGTCTGACCCTTATTCAGTATTTGGCTTGCACCATTTACAGCAATATATTGGATAAATAAACATGTCACATGGCTATTCCTCTTCTATTGTAACAACATAGACTGCACTACTCAGAGGTCGATGCACTGGGGATAGAAAACTAACTTCTGCACTATGGCTCTGTTTCCACCATGATGAGAAGATATTCGAGGAAAACAGCAAGTTGATGGATTGAATGCTTGAATTAATCTCAGCCACTCGTAATTCTGCAGGCCACATTCCAGTCCATCTTTTTTAGCTCGTATACAACTCTAGAAATATAACAGCCATGTGCAAATCAAATGTCATAATTCCAATAAGAACTAAAAGACCATGCCCCATCCAGATGAGAGAAGGGGCAACTCCTGACTGGCTTTGGCCAAATCTGTGAGATATAGCTTGATTTCACTGCACAGTGAGCATAGTACTCACATCTGGGTATCTGGGCATATGTATCACAATTAAGATGTGTAGAAATTGAACTTCTGGATGGCTGTGGCATGCATCTCAGCCAAACAGAATTCACCCACTCTAGTCAGGGAAAGTCAGATACACCAACTAAATGTACTTGTGCTCATCCTCTGGTAGCTTGGCATACAGCAGGCAGGCTTAACTTAGCAGGCAATGTGTAAAGTATTTGTGCAATCTTCCCACATGGTAACCCATTGTAAGCACCACAAAAAGGACTCTTCACAGACTCAAATTGGTAATACTTCAAGGAAACGCAATATGTTGATAAATCAAATAGCATACTTCAGGATGTGCACCACAATGAGGCTTTACTTAGTCGAGTGTCTGGCACAGTCACGGGAATTTGAAAGTAAAATGTGAAGGCGCTTCACCTGCGGTATTTTCTCGGTCACGCTCTCCTTCCTTGAGCTGCCCAGAAATAGTGTCTTTGGCCAAAATCCAGCTTCCTCGCTGAAGCAGCAGGAAGAAATGCTGTTGCGGGTGAAGGTAGAAGAGAACAGGCTGTGACAAAGGCTCTTTAGGTCCATCCTGGTCCCCCAGATTCTCCGGTCCAGGTGAGTGATGGGCTGTGAGGGTTGAAGGTGCCTCGCCTTTGTTGACTGTCCTCAGTCCTGGCCGCGTTTCCCTGGTTTGAGCGGCCAGGGAAGGGCGCACCCACTTGAGTCCAGTTCAGGATCAGGTGGGCAAAAAACGTGGAGGCCCTTCATGGGAATATGATGTTTCCCCATTTGCGCTTGCTCCTCCAGAGCTGCTGGGAATAGTGCTGTGGGTGGAGTTCTGGACTCACTTGCGGTCATGGGCTGGGAAGCTGGTGAGGGTACTCAGACCAAGACTGACGCTGCAGACTCTGGGACTCGGCAGAGGCTTCGGTCACAGCTCTGAGGGTGGGCCAGGTGTTAGAGTCCCCTGGCAATGGACATCAGGCGCAGCAGTGTCCTCAGTATGCAGGCTCTGGGTCGGGGGTGACTTTGTCTGGGTCATTCCGGCAGGCTTGTACATGGGAGGGGGGCTTCTTTGGTGAAAGGCTCCTTACTTCCAGTGATGTCCCCTCGTGCAGGGGGAGCAAGAGGCAATCGGATAGCATTGCTGATCAAGGGAGCGGGTCCGGCTGGCTCCCAGGAATGGCTGATTCCTGTCTTGCTGAGCACACTCCTGGAGGGAAGCAGGGCAAGCCAGGCAGACCCAGTAGACACTCTGATGTTGCATGGGAGAATCATTTCAGCATGCAGGGCAGAGAAAAGCAGGCAGCAGGGTACCACAGCAGGTCACAGCAGCAGTTCCTGGGAACAGTCAGGTCTGACAGGGTGGCGATCCTGGCGCTCAGCAGTCTTTACTCCAGAACATTTTCTTTGTGTCCAGAAGAGCACTCAGGAGTGGGTCAGTATGCCCACTACTTATACAGAAAAGTGCCTTTGATGTGGGGGAAGACCAACAAAGAATGCTTGTGAAGTGGTCGGGTCCCTCTTTCAAGTTAGTCTCAGCACCAGACATCCAGTGGGAGGCAATCAGCCCTCTTGGGTAGACCTCAGCCATTACCCTTTGAGATGTAAGTGTGAGATCCTCCACACTCCTACCCCGGGAAGACCCATCAGCATGCAGATGAATGCAGACAAGGCTGAGTGTCCTATGTTATGGGTGTCTGAAGGGAATGCACAAGTGGAGCTTTAGCTTTCACCCCACCCAAGCCAGATGTGTATTGGTGAGATGCTGTAGGTTCACAGGGCAGTGAGTGCAGAGAAATGTCTCTTTCTAAAAGTGACATTTTTAGACTAGTAGCAATGAATCCAACTGTACCAGTGAAGAGGATTTATTATTACCATTCCAATGGTACTAAACATGATTCAGCTACTCCTCTCAGATCAAGAATTGCAAATTAATGTTATTGTAAGGTACTCTTAATGCTGGTTTATGAGAAGGGTAGGCCTCATGATAATGAAAAACTACTTGAGAGATTTTTCATTACCAGGACATCGAACTGCAAAGTACATGGAACAGCAAGGTACATGCCCTGCCTTTTTACTTACATGGCACCCTGCCCCATAGGCTCCATAGGGGCTACTGTAGGGGTGACTTAGATGTAAGCAAAAGGGGAAGGTAAGGCTTGGCAAGGGGTTTTAAATGACAGGTTGGGGTGGCAGTGGAACTGCACATACAGGCTCTGCAGTGGCAGGCCTGTGATATGTTTACAGGACTACTTAGTAGGTGGAAAATCAGTGCTGCAGTCCCACTGGCTGAATTTAATTTGCAGGCCATGGGCATATAATACACCACTCTACAAAGGACTTACAAGTAAATTAAATAGGCTAGTGGTGTATTCACCAATCTTACCATGTTTTTAGGGAAGAAGCACATGCATTTTAGCACTGGTTAGCTCTCAGAGTCCTAAGGACTACAAAAGGTACAACAACAAAACAGGATGGAAAGGCAAAAAGTCTGGGCTAAGACCGTCCTAACGATGCCTGGTCTAACATGATGGCACATTAAAGAAAAAATTAACGACAAGGCATCAGAGATTTCAGTTATCTTGAAGTGCAACAGAGATAAGAGTTGCAATGAGTTGAATGATGAGTTGATCCTCACACATATAGTGGGATTCGCTTGTTTAGATTTTTTTTTAAGGCTACCTACATGATTCCATGATGTTACAGACTGCTAAGGATAGTGTGGTGAGTCCTGAAGCAACCAGGGGTGAAAGGGTGGTATAGGAGTTCCACAGTTTATAAGTGTGCTGAGACCCTGCTAGTATTAGGAGCTCTGCTTTTGCAGAAGTCAAGCGTTACCATACTGCACTCATAAGAACCTAAGCACACATAAACTGGCCACTATATAATGCAGGTCTTCAAGGAAGCAGCTGCTGCCTATACCTTGACAGTCCCAATGGAATAGGGGAAGCTATAAGCTCAGAGCCCAGTATGAGGTGACTGTAGAATCTCTAATAGTTGCATTGGAGGAGCAGCATATATTTGATGACAATTTGCTATTAAGGTGTTCTATTTATGTTTTTCTTTTTTTATTCAAGACATTTTTCTTACCAAGGAATCTTGGTGCTAGAAGATAAATATGCCATTTATAGCACAACCAGCATGTTCTGTGTTTGTTACATAGAAAACAACCACACATTCAGCAGGAGATCGCCACCCATCATGAAGGGATTGTGGACGGATAATGGAGATTTAATTACAAACAGATCATACATTTTGGAGAAAGTCCTGCAAAACATTAATCTCTTAGAAAATAGAGTGAGTGTCCAAGTGACCAATTGGACCCAAGTTCTCACCACTAAGCATCTGTGAGACTGATGTATGTAAAGTAATGTAAACACAAAATGTTCGATGTGTCAGTTTTAGGGTGGTCTTCCCCCAAATATTTTACCTTTGGCCTCCACTTTTTTAAGATTGCTTTTGTTGACCATAGGACTCTGGACACTTTACCACTGCTAACCAGCAGTAAAGTGCTGGCGCTCACTCCCTAAAACATGGTAGAATTGGCATACACCTGAGTGCCATATTTAATTTACTAATAAGGCCCTTGCAGAGTGGTATACCTTATGCCCAGGGATATAAATTAAATGCTACTCGTGGGCCTGCAACACTTATTATGCCACCCACTTAGGTAGCTCCTTAAAATATGACCCAGGACTGCTATTGCAGCTTGAATGCAGTTTTAAACTGCTAATTCAACTTGGCAATGTAACCCTCCTGCCTAGCCTTAAACTCCCCTTTTATTGCATATACATCACCCCTAAGCAGGCCCTAGGTAGTTCATATGGCAAGGTGCATTGTAATCAAATGGTTGGACATGTACTTTTAAGTTTTACATGTCCTGGTAGTAAAAATGTCCTACGTTTGTTTTCCACTATCTGAGGCCTTCTGGTCCCACAGAATAGCAATGGATTGCCTTATTACATTTAATAAAGTGCTAACATAGGTTTGGGAACAGATATGCATGTCATGTTTGTTTCTGAGAAATTGCATTAAAAATCCTCTTTAATGGTGAAGTCAGATTTTAAGTTGCAATTCTGAAAAGGCCTCATTTGGAAAGTTGGCATTTTCCTGCCCTAATATATTTGGTGCCTGCAGCCTGTCCAGGGGTCACATGGGTGGTTGTAGTTGACAATTGGACATTGTGTATTCCTCCTAGGCAGGCACATATTACAGGGTTAGATATGCGTGGATGGGCCATCAACTGGCAGGATGCAGGGGGGCGGAGAGAGGCACAGCCCCACTTAGAACTGAATACGCTTAGTTTACCTTTATACAAAAGAATTGTCACCACTGCATTGCTCATGCAGATAGCTTGGAGCCTATGGCCATAGCACCATATTTATCCCCCATGCTAAAATCATGCACAGGGAGAGGAGGGGTCGAATAATAGTGCACAGCTTGCTTTGTACCATTATTTAACACCTGGGTCAGGGCAAGCTTTAGGGGACCTGTGGGCCTATTTCCATGGTGGAACACCATGGAATAAGCCCACAGGTGCCCTCCCCAGGTCCCAGGGACACCCACACCAGAGGGACAGCGGAGGATCGGGGACCCCATCCCAAGTAAAGTAAGTATTGGTAAGTACAGGTAAGTATTGTTTTTTTAAGTGCCATTGGGGGCCCTGAAATGGGCCCCCCTGCATGGCACTGGGTACAGTGGCCATGCCCAGGGGACCCTAGGTCCCTGTGCTTGCCATTGGGGTGGTTAGGCATGACTCCTGTCTTTTCTAAGACTGGAGTCATGTGGTATGGATGTTTTTGTGTCATTTTTTGGTGCAAAGCCCCCTTCTCCCATACCGCGGTCTCCACCCTGCAAACGTAATTTTTTTTTACACTATCCTACACTTTGCGCCAGCTTGCACCATTCCAGAAATATGGTGCCTGGCTGGCACTCAAGAATGATGCAGCCAGTGCAAAACATTTTGATGCAAAACTGCGTTAGTGCAGTTTGCCACCAAAAAGTATAAATATGCCCCCAAGTCCGAATGTAGAAACCTTCACCGAGACTTTATCCAGTGGTTCCCTGATGACGACACCTCCTCTTCTTCAGCTTAGCCCTATTGGTTCTTTACCTTCTCAGAACACTTTTCTTCAACTAAGTCTAAAGGTAAACATCGACCTGGCCCAATCCTTTACTTGTGACCAACTCGCTCTCCATCGCAGTGGACCATATTTGTTTATTTTGACCTGGTCTTGCGCGAATAGATGTCTGTGGTTTGCGCATTGATCTCTTAGACACTAGTTTTTACCTTCAACTTTAAAAATTCATACTTGGTTCTACTGATTGGATTTTTGTTATTTAAGTGTCAAATAATTTATTAGACTGAAATCTATTTTTCTAAATTTGGATTTTTTTTGTGTGGTGTTTTCACTTTATTCCTTTTTGTGTGCTGCAAAAGTACTTTATACATTGCCTTTACATTAAGCAGGATTGCATTAGTGCCAAGCTATCAAGGGTTAAGAACAGGTAATATAGTGACTTTTGTTGTTCAACCTGGGTTCTACCTGATGGGGATTGTGGTCCCCCCGCTCAACCAACAGCGCAGTTTCTCCTACAAAACTTGAGACACCACATTAGAGAAAGTCAAATCATGGAAAAACAATTTTAAGGAAGGACAATTTTAAGAAAACACAAGTAATTCACATTTAAAGGAAAGATAATCTTAAAGAAAAATCAAAATTTACATTAAACTTGAGAGGAGTTTAGATGCACTGAAGGGTTTTTGGTTTCAGAAATGGGTGAAGTTTAGGGATAATGAGGGTCTTTTCGGGGTTAGGGATAAGTGGAGTTTAAACATAGAAAGGGAGTTTTAGAGTTCAGGGATTGGTGATGTTTTGAGATAGTGAGGGATGTGTAGAGTTCATGGGTGAGAAGTTTAGGTGTGGTGAGGAATTTTCATGATTCAGGGATGAGCGGGTTGTAGGGGCATAGAGGGGTTTTTAGTGTTCACATATATGCAGAGGTTAGGATCAGTGAAAGTTTGTAAAGCTCCATGATGAATAGAGCTTAGAGGTGGTGAATGTTTTTTAGGGTTCAGGAATGTCTGGAGTTCTGGGGTGATAATGGGTTTTAAGGGTCAGGCATGGGTGTGGTTTATGGGAAGAAATAGTTCTAAGGTTTAGGAATGAGTGGAGTTTAGGATGGTGAGGAAATTTAAGGGTTCAGGGATGGGTATAGTTTAGATGTAGATAGAATTTGTAGGGTCCAAGGATGGGTGAAGTTCAGGGGCAGTGAGGGGGGTCTTAGGGTCAATGATTGAATGAGTTTAGGGGTAGAGAAGGTGTTCTTAGGGCTCAAGGATGGGTGGAGATTAGGGGCAGTGAGGGAATTTAAAGGTTTAGGGGTGGTTGCGTTTAGGTGTAGAAAAGGTTTTTTAGTGTTCAGGAATGGGTGGAGCTTAGAGGTAGTGAGCAATTTTAGGGTTCAGGGCAGTGCTTAATTTGTACTGTTGTTTTCCGGTGCTTGGCACTGGCACTTATTTGTGAACACTGGCACATGTTTCTTGGAAACAACTACATGGTGGCTCTGAGTGTGTATCTTTGTGCAAGTTAAGCATTAAACTATTTATTATATGCTGTAAAACGATAAAACTGAACTTAAACTTACAATTTAAAGTGACATGCATTATGCCAGCAGCAGTGAACCAGTAAGTAATACCTTGGGCCCTGACACTTAATTTTGTACAAATTAAGAACTGGATCTGCGATTGGTGGAGTTTAGGGTAAGTAAGGGCTTTTATGGTGTGCGGATAGGTGACGTTTAGGGTTCAGGGATAGGTATAGTTTTGGTGTGCTATGATGTTTTTAGGGATGGGTGCAGTGTCGGGGTAAAAATAGCTTTTTGAGTTGAGGAATGGGTGGGGGTAAGGACACAGGAATGGTTGTAGTTTAGGATTGATGAGAGGATTTTAGGGGACAGAGAAGGATAGTGTTTAGAGATTAAGAAGCAGTCAGGGATGAATGGTGTTTAATCATCCAGCAATGTAAAGGACATTAATCCAAAACACTATCCTCTGAAGTGAAGGACTAAAATCAATACCTCTGACAAAAATGCTTCCGAAAGTAAGACCTGCAACAATTTCATTTATACCTTAAAAAATAAATAGTCAAAAGTACTTTTAAGTAAACCCTACATTTTATGAATTGATTTCTAAGAAATGGTATATGCTTAGGTGAAACTGTTCCCAATAATGATTTTCCGTGCAATTGTTTTTCTATTAAATCACGTACAATCCTGAGAGCCTCAAAAATACAACCAGACAACGGACTGCCTACAGTTAGACCATGCTGTGATGCAATGCCATTACCTACAGACTCTGCAGCATCAGAGCAGAGAGACTTTATAGCACACATTACTGATAATACAGCAAGTTCCTGTGCTGAGCTACAGGAGGAATTGCACAGAGATAGAAAACTCTGAATATTTTTGTTTGGTCAATGTTTAAATGGTATAAGAACTGCCCAGAACATAATGTGACTGTCACTAAGGAATGTTTGTAATAATACTTAATTCCACAAACTGTTGCACAAATTAGTAGCATGCACCCTTTAAAAGCATACAACAAGTCATGGAATGCACCTAGCACCTCATTAAATAGGATAAACAATGTGGTGGGTCACTCAGTACCAGTTGCTAAGATAGCAATCATTTTACTTGAGAATTATCCAGTAGTCCATGGACGGCTCCGCAGTCTTACAGAAGGAAACAGCTCCATTTAACTGTAGGTAGGCATTAAAACCATGCTTGATCTTTATGAGAATAATTATTTTCTCTTTCATCCTGTATCACCAAGAAGCCAAGCCCTAAGGCAAAAAAAGTAATCAATACATTACATACATGTATAAATCTATAATTTCCTAAGTACTTGTTTACATACATA
This sequence comes from Pleurodeles waltl, assembly GCF_031143425.1. Taxonomy (NCBI): domain Eukaryota; kingdom Metazoa; phylum Chordata; class Amphibia; order Caudata; family Salamandridae; genus Pleurodeles; species Pleurodeles waltl. The sequence goes on from NC_090443.1 coordinate 593,661,559, forward strand.
TTGGAAAATATCTCTATCAAAAAATTCCTTCATAAATCGTTTAACTTCCTTACATTATTCTTTTTTGAAAAGCATAATACATTGCGCAGATCACTGCAAAAGTGAAGAAATCTGTACAAATTATAGTTGTGTCTGTTATAGCACGTGCATAGTATTAAATGTGAGGTTAAATCTTGCTTGCTCAGTCATGCACTTACCACTAGCCTTTAGTTGTGCGTAAATGTAAGTGCAAGCATGTATAAATGTTGAAAAAACACAAACAATTGGTAGACATATAGGGCCAGATTTACAAGGCCCTAATGCCACTGGGCGATCAATTTTAGTGAAGCTATGCAAAGCACCTTATTTACAAGGTAGCCTTAAGACGCTTTTTGTGGCTTAACGGCACCTTGTAAATACGGCCCCTTCATACGCAGCACTTTATGGAGAAGGGGCGTGCAGTGGGTGTTGCTGTGGTTGTGCTACAGCAACACCCATTGCATTTTGACACTGCCCCAGATTTACAAGCTTTCTTAAACCAGAGGCAGAGCCAAAATATAATGCCATCCCTGGAGTGGCATTAGCATGGCACAGTGAGGAGAAATGCTTTCATTTCTGCTTGTTTTTTTCATTCTGCAGCACACATAGAACACATTTCACTTGGTGGTGTCGGCCCCTTCGGAAAATGGGCCTTTTTTAAAGAAAGGTAGGTTTACCCATGAGGTGGCACAATAATCCCCCCACAGGGTTTTAAAAAATGTAAAAAAATAAAATGAAATTGACAGGGGCTCACCCATGGGGAGGGAGACCTCCTGTGAGGGCAATAATTTTTCTAATAGTTGTATGGTTTCCCTGGGGGTCAGTATGGCCCACCAGAAAACCATACAGCTATTAAAAAATATATAGATCTATATATATATATATATATATATACACATATATAGATCTATATATACATATCTATGTAGATCTATATATCTATATATCTATATATATATATATATAGAGATGTCCATATTATTATATATATATATATATTTTATTTTTTTGTCAACACGTGTGGTTTCCCCAGGGGCTGTGATCGGCTCCCAGGAAAAGCACAGCCACATATAAATTGATCTCTTTGTATATATATATATATATATATATATATATATATATATATATATATTCACCACAAGTTCTCTTGCAGTTGCAGCTTGTGTCTTCAAAACAATGTACATACTTCAACTGAAGCTTTTCAACTGTAGCTTTTAGGCAACAATAAACTAGTCAAGTAAGTCTTGTGATTATGTTTCTGGTACAAAAGAATCTGACTTTTGACCAGTGGCAGTTTTGTTGTCATAAAGTAGCGCAGAAGGTTTATATGCCTACTGCAAACATCAAATCTGTATTTAATGTAAATAGCTGAGTAGATTAATAAAGCCAGCCATTACCTGCGCTTTAATACAAGTGAAATGTATGTGCGATGGGGGCTATGGAGAGATGAAGGGCATTTTTGCTAGGTGATAGGAAGGGAATCGGAGGAGGAGGTAATGGGAGTGGGAGCACCAATAATGATTGTTGGACTGGGCACTTGAGGCGCTAAAGACTGTGACGGTTGGTATGTGACAAAGGGCCAGATGTATGAAGAACTCCCTCCTCAAATCGCAAGTAGCGACTTTTAAGAAATCGCTATTTCTGAGTCTCAATATGCTATGTAACATATTTGCGATTCGGAAATAGCGATTTCTTAAAAATCGCTATTTGTGGTTTGCGAGGCCCAAATACTGAATCGCAAATAATTTGCGATTTGGTAATTGAAAATTGAAAATTGCGAGAACGCACACCTGGCAGATCCTGATGACATCACAAGCAGGAAGTGAGTCATCCCAGGCAGTTTGCAGGTGCCCCACCCAAAGAGCACTGAAAAAGACACAGCCCAGGCACAGGGAGCAAGTCTGTGAACAAGGCAGGACTGCTCATCACCATGGACACCTCTGCACAGGGAAAGAAGAAGGGAGAGAGGAAAAGAAAGCTCAAGTTCAGTGAGCAGGAACTGGAGGTGCTCACTGAGGAGGTGGTGAGGAGCCATAACCGTCTGTTTGGAAAGAGCTCACTCCAGGTCCCTGAGAGTGAGAAGCGCAGACTCTGGGCGGACATTCAAATAAAAATCTGCACTGTGGGAGTTGCGCAGCGCTCTGTGGAGGTGATCAAAAAGAGGTGATATGACCTGTGTTCCCGTGCCAAGGAGAGGGTGGCAAGATGACTACAGGAGGCAAGGAGCACAGGAAGCGGACCATCCACCGAGACACCCTCCACCCAGATGGAAGAACTGGTGGAGTCGACACTCCTCCCAGAAGCTGCCAGTGGGGTCACTGACATCGACACATCCGGCACACCAAGCATGGTATGTGCAATATTGAAATGTAACCCCATATGTGTATGTACAAATGCCCCTTAGGAATTAGCAAGTAGTGCAAAGCATTGTGAAAAGTAGTCCATTCCACATCTTAGAAGCGGCACAACAATGCCTTATGGGAGTGGTAGTCCACAACCCAGAGCTGAAAGCAGCACATAGAATGTAATTAGGCAGAGCGACACCCAGAAGAACACAACACCCATTACATAGTGATATGATGTAACAGTACATTTATTACCATTCTGTAACCTTTGGTGATACATACATAACTGACATGCTGCACATTGTCGTTGAAGGTGACCCAGGCCCAGCAGCATCTGCAAGTGCAGTTGTGGAGGATGCCGAAACCCACCCTGCATCAGACTCAAACACCAGTGAGTCACTGAATATTGCGCCTATCAGACGCAGGGCTAGGGCTGTACAGCTATCCGAATTGAGCGAGGACTCAGACGGCATGCGGGATGACGGCCACACGCCTTCCCCAGACGGCAGATCAACTGTTATGCAGGAGTCCCAGCCCCAGCAAAACTCAACATCCCGCAGGAGGCCTCAGTATGCAGGCGCACAGCACATGGAAGCAGGAGAGGGCCCATCAGTCTTCAGTGGCCTGGAATCCACTATGCTGAAACAGCAGCGCCTGCAAAACAGGAAAATTTCAGCACTACAAAGGCAGATGCAGGCACACAATGCCAACATGGGGGGGCTGCATCGGCAGTTGGAGTGCCTTAATTCCAACATCACAAAACTGCATGAGGGACAGATCACAGCTTCTGAGAACACCAGGGAGCTGACAATTGCAGTGAGGGAACTGTGCACAGAGCTGCGGCACGACAGAGTCAGCCACTGCAGGCAGGAGAGGCGTTTTATGGGCATGTTAGGTGGATTCTGTCGCTCGGTCAATCGCCTTGCTACTTCAACAGCCCCCATATTGCGGCGTGCTGTGGCCGCACAGGTGGAGGCAGCGCACAGCAGTAGGGATGTGGCACAGGGACTGGTTCAGATCACTAATGTTCTGGATAATATGCTGGGTAACCGGTCTGCTACACCCAGTGAACTGGGACTAGGGGAGACTGAGGACACATCTAGCCTCAGCAGCGTAGCAGTGCCCACCACTGATGCTAGGCATCGCAGTGCCAGGCACAGCACTGCCAGTGAGGCCAATAACAGAGGTGCCGGAGAGGCCACTGCGCACTCGAGTGGCTTGCGTGGCCGTAGAAAGTGACTGTAATGGCCACAGGGGACTGTTTGCTTATTATGTGATACAGTAAACTATGATTCAATAGTGAGATACTGTTATCTGCTTATTTTATGACACATATTATTTTATTTTTTCTGCTAGTGAAACTTATGTTACCTGATGTTAAGGTAATAAGGGGCATATTTATACTCCGACTGCGCCGATTGTGCGTCAAAAATTTTGACGCACAATCAGCGCAAACGGTGCCCCGTATTTAAACTTTGACGCAGAGCCCGCTGTATTGCTACATACACTACGTGCATACGGCAGCACTACGTGCAAGGTAAACAGTGGTGCAGAGTGTGGACCATTGGCCTCTGCTTTCATTGGCCTTCGCTTCCATTTTGGTTCACGACTCCATTTTGTCGAGTCTGGTTCGGTGCGTAAGGCACTGTTCTGTGTTTTTCCACAAGCTTCGGCAAGCTGAAGGGTGGGGTGTTTTTCTGCTCAACTTCGCTCCATCTGCCTGGTACGAAGGGCGCTATTTACATTCCACGAGCTATCAGTTAGAACAACAGGGGGATGCGCCTGTACACAAGGAGGAATGCAAGCTTCACCTTGGAGTCCTCTCCTGGGAACTTGGCCCGTTCTGAGGAGACGTCTCGAAGGGTGAACAAGGTACCGCCGATTGCACAATTTGTAAAGGAGGGGGTCTTTTTCTAGAAAAGACTCCTGGGCGTTAGTAAATACTATAAAAGTTGGGGGCCTGGATGGGCTGGTTTAGGAACTCTCTTCTGGGTTGGACGCAACGCCAGGAGGACTGATTGTCCCGAACAGAGGCTCCCTGTGCCAGCAGATTTGGGTTCCCCAGCTTTGTGTACGGCGGAGGGATGCAGACGCTCTTTTCGGTGAAGCTTTTCAATTTATTAAGTGTATTGTGTGTGCGCGCGTAATATGTACTTATTCTTGCAGTCATTTTCATGCTATTGAGCATTGAAGTATATTGTGTGTGCGCGCGTAATATGCACTTATTCTTGCAGTCATTTTCATGCTATTGAGCATTGAGGTATATTGTGTGTGCTTGTATTATATGCACTTACTCTTGCAATTATTCACAGAGTGCTTATATCTTTATCATTATTCTCATGTTATTCTCCTGATGTATATATATATATATTAGTGTGGTTTAGTTTTGCTAGCTGAGAACTTGCCCCTTAAATAAACTTGATTATTCTACTTACGAAGGTGTTTGAGAGTGATTGCTTTACATTGTGCCTTAAAATATCCTGAAGTGCATAGTTTTGATATTCTGAAGAGTAAAGCAGCACAAATTAGCGTAGTCGGCAGGATAAAAAAAAAAAAAAAGGGAAAATGCTTAATAAGATCAAAGCGAGCTCAAAAGCAGGTTCTCAGGTAGCAAATCCAGACATAGAAATACCGGGATGGGAAACTGCCCCGTATAAACTTTTAGCTCAGGAATGGTCACGTTGTGCTGGTTTGTGTGAAAATTGGAATGCGTGTATGTTGAATGTGGAACCTGAAGATCTTCTTATATGTTTACGGAAAGTTTCAATTGACAAGGGAAGGGAGGTTTGTGCGTTGGGGAGGCGAGGCTGGATCTTGCTTTCTGCGTACCGAAAGTTGTATGAAAAATGTTTACAGTTACAAAAAGACCACGAGCAGCTGGAGAAGGAGTTAGTAGAAGCCCGAAATTCCTCTACCATGCTAGCTTGTCAAAATAAATTATTAAGTGATAAGTTGGAAATGTACCAACTGGTTGCAGAGAGAACGGCTGTAAGCGTAGCTAAATATAAACACAAGAAACGAAGAGGGAAAGTTAATAAAAAGAAGGTGCATTTAGCTATCTCTCAGGCAGGATTAGCCTTTGACCCTGAATTTTGGGATGGAAACATCTGGGATACATCTGATTTTTCAGATGGGTCCGGGGGCGATGACTGCCAAGATGTTAGACAGGAGAAGACAGAGCGCAGGAATGTTGTCCGTGCGCAGCCCATATATCGGCGAAAGTTACAGCATAGCCCAGCTAATCCTGGAGGGGTGATGTTGGATGCCCTGGAGGATTATACACAGCAAGAACTAAGTGATGTGATAGACAGATTTCGACAGAGGTCTGGGGAAACATTGCTTACGTGGTTGGTGCGGGTGCACGATATGGGGGGCCAGGGGGTCCAATTGGATCACGGCGACGCCCCGAGGCTTTGTATGTTAAGTACAGACCCGGTTATTCAAAATGAGTTTAGAACCTATCCAGGGAATGGTCCCATGACCAATTTGTTAGAGCTAGCTGCGCAAGGGTGTGCTCAGAAGTATCCGACAGAGTCAGACTGGCCGCCTAATGATAAACCTTGGTATACTTTGAGAGATGCAGTACAGAGATTGAAGGAAGAAGGGATGAAAACAGCTATCTTTATGGGTAATGCCCATGATTTGATGAATGGAATTTTAAGTGTGTCTGTGCGAAACCGGCTGATTAGGGCCGCTCCTCCTGCATATAAGCATGTCATCATGACTTTGTTAATTAATCAGACGGGTAACCCATTGTCTCAGGTGGTAGAAGCGGTGCGTGAGTTAAGTGATTTAGGAGAATGGGCTAAGCCAGAGAGGAATTCACGGTCTGAGAATCGTACTGATAATAACAGGGTGACAAGGCGAGACATGTTTCAGGCCTTGCTGCGAGATGGGGTGACCAGGAATGAAATTGATGGGATAAGCACCAAGGACATGTGGGAAATGTACCGCAAACGCGGTTTGGATAAAAAGGAGGGGAGCAGGAAAGGGAACAAGAAGGATAACAAAGTGGTGAACCAGAGAAAGGCAGGAGGGGAGGAGCGTGAGGGTGAAAAGGGAGAGAGAGGGAGAGAACCCCACCGTAGAAAGAGATCCCCAGAGGACGGAAATTGGGAGGAAGAGCACCGAAGCGCAGAGGGAACCCGGAGCAGGGAGAGAGACCGGGAACTGACAGGTTCTGGGAAAACTCGAGGAAGAGAGTGGGAGAGGGAGCTGGTAAGCTCAGAGAGGTTGCGAAGCAGAGACAGGGAGGAGGAGTTCCCTGAGAATTACCGCAAACTGTATCCAGATTTGACTTGGGCAGACTCTGATGTGCGCAGAGTGAAAATAGATTAGGAAACAGGCCAAACTCCGGTGCAGGGATGGGCTCGCAAAGATAACAGACCTCATGTCAAAGTAGAAATTTATTGGAAACGTGGAAATGTTCAAAAAGTTCGAGCCCTCGTTGACACCGGAGCGGAGGCCACTTTGATTCATGGCAATCCAAGAAAATTCAGGGGACAGTACTTCACTATTACGGGATTGGGCGGAAAAGAAACCCCGGCAGTGCAGATAGTGGTTCCCATGAAAATAGGGGCACTTCCAAAGAGAGAATATACTGTCCTGATTGTGCCCATTCCCGAATACATTATTGGAATTGACATTTTGAAAGGGATGACCCTACATTTGGAAGATGGATGTTATCAATTTGGTTCCAAAAGATTTATATCAATAGCCGCCGCAAGGGTGGGGCTGTTGAAGATTCCTCCGGTAACACTTCCCCAAGCTACTAAGGTGATTCAAATGAAACAGTACAGAATACCGGGAGGACATGAGGAGATTAGCCAGACTATACATGATTTACTAGAGGCCGGGGTAATAGTTCCCATCACCACTGCGTGGAATAATGCCCTCTGGCCTGTTCGTAAAAGTGATAACAGTTGGAGGATTTGCATTGATTATCGCCAATTGAATAAACATACACCTCCTCTGACTACAGCGGTCCCAGACACCATTACCTTGATTGAGAACATACAGAAACATAGTGGGACTTGGTATGCAACCATTGACATTGCCAATGCCTTCTTTACGATACCAATAGCTACTGAGAGCCAGCCTCAGCTGGCATTCCAATGGGCGGGGCGTCAGTACACCTTCTGTAGATTACCCATGGGGTATTTACATAGCCCCACTATCTGCCACCGGCTGGTGGCAGAGCATTTGGATGAAGTACCAGTGGTTCCTGGAGTGCAAATTTCTCACTATATAGATGACGTGATGATGCAGGGAGAGATGCAAGAACAGGTGCAAATTCAGCTAGACAGGGTGGTGGAACATTTGCAGAATCAAGGGTGGGAGATTAACCCCGAGAAAGTGCAGGGACCGTCTCAGAGCGTGAAATTTTTGGGCATTCAGTGGAATCAGGGACACAGAGAAGTGTTGCCAAAAGTGAAACAAAAGATTAAGGAATTCGCAGTACCGCGAAATCGGAAGGAAGCCCAGAGTTTTATTGGACTATTCGGGTATTGGAGACAACATATACCCCATTTGTCTCAGATTTTGGCCCCATTGTACAAAGTTACACGAAAGAAAAATGCGTTTGAATGGGGAGAGCAGGAGCAGTGCGCGTTTGAATTGGCGAAAGACGCCATTCAGCATGCTTTGGATTTGTGGCCGATTCGAGAGGGAGACATTGAGTTGAATGTGACAGTCCAGGGGCAGTATGCCAATTGGAGTTTATGGCAAAAACAAGGAAGAAAGAGGGTGCCCCTGGGATTTTGGACAAAGAAGTTACCTGAGGCAGGAGAGCGGTATACTCCCTTTGAGAAGCAGCTGCTGGCCTGCTATTGGGCCCTGGTTGATACTGAGCAAATTACACTGGGACACAATGTGATTTTAAGGCCTGAAATTCCCATCATGCAGTGGGTGATGAGTTCCCCAAAAACTCATAGAATTGGACATGCGCAAGAAGCCAGCATTATAAAATGGAAATGGTATGTCTAGGACAGGGCACGAGCGGGTCCAAAAGGGACCGCCGTTTTGCATGAGCAGGTAGCGCAGGCTCCAGTGGAGAATTCCGAAATGTTGCATGATGTACCTTCAGTGTGTGAATCCCCAGTAGGGTGGGGCCAGCCGTTCGCAGACTTGTCTGCAGATGACAAAAAACATGTGTGGTTCACAGATGGTTCAGCAAAATATGTTGGAGCGAAAAGGCACTGGAAGGCAGTGTCCTATAATCCTGTTACCAAGAAGCTTTTGACAACTACAGGACAGGGAAAAAGTAGCCAGTATGCAGAGCTTTATGCCGTGTATCAAGCTTTAAAACAGGAGCTACCCGGAAAATGTCACATTTATACAGATTCCTGGTCTACCGCCAATGGGTTAGCTACTTGGCTTCCCACGTGGCATGCACATCAGTACAAAATCCATAACAAAGAGGTATGGGGGAAGGAGTTATGGCAGGAGATCTGGGAAATGTTACCTCAAAGCACCGTGACTGTCTATCATGTGGACGCTCACTGTCCAACTGATTCATTAGACCGATGGTTCAATTGTCTTGCAGACGATCGAGCCAAGATTCAAGAGGCTGAAGTGGAGGCGCAGAGTTCTGATTTGGTGGGAATGGCTAAATGGGCACACCAGAAATGCGGACATCTTGGAGAAAAGGCTACTCACAGGTGGGCTGAGATTAGAGGGATGCATCTTCCCCTAGATTTGATTAAAACAGCGATCATTGAATGTCCCATTTGTCAGCATGCACAGCACAGACCGGTCCCACAGGTGGTGAGAGGCCAGCTAGGTAGAGGTAAATTGCCAGGACAGATTTGGCAGATTGATTACATTGGACCAATGCCAGTGAGCAGAGGGTGTCAGTATGCCTGCACTGTGGTAGACACTTACTCTGGTTATCTCATAGCCTTTCCCTGCAAGCGCGCAACTCAGCAGAGCACCCTGAAAACACTAGATCTGTTGATTCTGTACTATTGGGTGCCACTCCAGATTCAAAGTGATAACGCCAGCCACTTCAAGGGCAGACTAGTGCAGGACTATTGTGTACAACGCAATATTGAGTGGATTTTTCACATACCTTACTACCCACAAGCAGCGGGACTGATTGAGAGAATGAATGGGTTGCTAAAAGAACAATTGCGTAAACTGAATGATGGGACACTGAAGGGGTGGAGGGATAATTTGTATGATGCTTTGCAAATTTTGAACAACCGACCCCTAACAAATGCCGAGACACCTCTCATGAGAATGCTGACACCTGCTTTACAGATTAATCCGTTTACAACGAGTAATACCATTATGTATTGGGAAACAGCTCCAGGAGCTTTGGCCCCATATCGAGCTACACCAGAATCTGCAGGACTTGACTTACATGCTTTACACATGCATCGATTGAAATCTAGAGACATCACTCTGATTGAAACTGGGGTGGGAATTCAGATTCCCCCTGAGCATTACGGTATGATCGCCCCTCGATCTGGGCTTGCCTTGAGGGGCATCCAAGTTTTAGGAGGCGTGATAGATGCAGACTACCAAGGCGAGTTGAAAGTCATTCTCTTGAACAGTGGTGACACAGACCTAGTGGTGCAACCTGGTGATCGCGTTGCCCAAATTGTCATTATGCCGGTTTATGGAGGTGTTGTTAAGAAGGGGAGCGCCCCAGCTCTTCTCACTGTGAGAGGCAAAGGAGGGTTCGGATCTACTGACAAGAACCCAGGGGCCAAGGTGTGGATTGAATCCCCAAATAACCCTCCTCAACCCGCTGATGTCATCGCCACTGGACCAGACAATGTCCTGGTAGTTATGCGACCTGGTCAAGACAAATGGGAACATGTTCCCGCTGACAAATGCTATCTGCGAGAATGATAATACGTGTTTTGTCCTTTGTTCTTTTCAGATCATCCTGTGGAGTGCCTGTGCCATGAGTGTGGTGTATGGAGCCCGTTCGGGAGACTCCACCGGGGAGCGGGAGGGGCTCATAGCCCAAAAATTCAACCGTCAGCCGCAGATGCCAACGCTGCTGCATCAACCGAACAATGTTTGGATTCATCTAGCGCAGGAAGTGCTGAATATATCTCACTTCTGTATGAGTAACATGCAAAGCGTTCAAGATTTGATTACCACTTGTCTAGTGGCAGTGCCCACTCCTGCTGCTGTATTATTACACATCTTTAACAATACAAACCAGGATGGAATGGTGGATGTGAGTGACGTTCGTTCCCATCTGTCACTCTATGAGTACTGCCGTCATTGCCCGGAGGTGGGCAGGCGGTTGTGGAGGAACATGACATCTATACTCACGTTTAACATCTCAAGTGGGGATGTGTGCTATTCATTGACCTGTGATCCTATGAAAATAGGTAAATGTGCTCAGCTCAAATTGGAGAAAAGAGACAAAAACTTAACTGCTGCACAACGGACGTTGTGCCACTCACGGACTGACCTAACCTGTTTGAATGTAAATAATTTGATGTTTTGCCAACATGTGGTGCCTGCTGCCAGCCACATTCAAAATGTTAAGTTGCCTAAAGGTTGGCTCTTTTCTTGTGGTAATCTTTCTTTTACTTATATTCCAGCCAATCTAACCGGAGGGCCTTGTGCCTGGTCACGCTTAGGCTTTCTCATGTTTACTATGGATACTGCTCTACACCCTCGCTATACCAGAGACACTATTCAATTACCTACGGACTGTGATTCTGAAATTTCATTGCTGTCCAGAACAGAATGTGTTAGTTTAGCTGGTTCTATCGTAGGGGTGCCAGGACTTGCAGTATATAATACCAGAGTTATTAATAAACTTGCATGTTTAGTAGTCAAGAATATTAACTATACATCAGCTGCCTTAGCTGAGCTGTTATTAGATGTACAGGGAATTAGAAGAGCTGCTTTGCAGAATCGCGCTGCTATTGATTATTTACTGCTTAAACACAACCATGGCTGCAGTGATTTTGAAGGATTATGTTGCTTCAATTTATCCGACCACTCCATATCAATCAACTCCCACATAGAGGCCCTGCATAAGTTGGTGAAGGGGGTGCAGCAGGATGTCGACAAGGGGTGGTGGGATTGGGCTTTTGGATGGCTGCCTAATTTAGGCCAACTGCGTTATATCTTTGGTGTAATCATTATCATAACAGTTATTTTAATTTCATTATGTTGTTGTATTCAGTGTGTGCCTAACCTTCTATCTCGGTTTCGCCCAAGAGCATTGCCATTTCAGCTTATAGGATATACTTAGTTGTAAGTTGGCCAAATGGTCCAAGGGTGGAAATGTATTGCTACATACACTACGTGCATGCGGCAGCACTACGTGCAAGGTAAACAGTGGTGCAGAGTGTGGACCATTGGCCTCTGCTTTCATTGGCCTTCGCTTCCATTTTGGTTCACGACTCCATTTTGTCGAGTCTGGTTCGGTGCGTAAGGCACTGTTCTGTGTTTTTCCACAAGCTTCGGCAAGCTGAAGGGTGGGGTGTTTTTCTGCTCAACTTCGCTCCATCTGCCTGGTACGAAGGGCGCTATTTACATTCCACGAGCTATCAGTTAGAACAACAGGGGGATGCGCCTGTACACAAGGAGGAATGCAAGCTTCACCTTGGAGTCCTCTCCTGGGAACTTGGCCCGTTCTGAGGAGACGTCTCGAAGGGTGAACAAGGTACCGCCGATTGCACAATTTGTAAAGGAGGGGGTCTTTTTCTAGAAAAGACTCCTGGGCGTTAGTAAATACTATAAAAGTTGGGGGCCTGGATGGGCTGGTTTAGGAACTCTCTTCTGGGTTGGACGCAACGCCAGGAGGACTGATTGTCCCGAACAGAGGCTCCCTGTGCCAGCTGATTTGGGTTCCCCAGCTTTGTGTACGGCGGAGGGATGCAGACGCTCTTTTCGGTGAAGCTTTTCAATTTATTAAGTGTATTGTGTGTGCGTGCGTAATATGTACTTATTCTTGCAGTCATTTTCATGCTATTGAGCATTGAAGTATATTGTGTGTGCGCGCGTAATATGCACTTATTCTTGCAGTCATTTTCATGCTATTGAGCATTGAGGTATATTGTGTGTGCTTGTATTATATGCACTTACTCTTGCAATTATTCACAGAGTGCTTATATCTTTATCATTATTCTCATGTTATTCTCCTGATGTATATATATATATATATTAGTGTGGTTTAGTTTTGCTAGCTGAGAATTTGCCCCTTAAATAAACTTGATTATTCTACTTACGAAGGTGTTTGAGAGTGATTGCTTTACATTGTGCCTTAAAATATCCTGAAGTGCATAGTTTTGATATTCTGAAGAGTAAAGCAGCACACCCGCGGACGACAAAATTCCGCCGTGTGCGTAATTTTTTGGATGCGGCAACCCGCCTTGCGTTAATTATATGCAAGGTAGGCGTTCCCGTCCAAAAAATGGCTTAAAGGGCCGTGCGTCGTATTTATGCTTTCGGGCACAAATGACGCACGGCCGGGAGGCGGAACCAGAAAATGACACACAGCCTGATTTGCGTAAAAAATTAACGCCTGGGTCAGGGCAGGCGTTAAAATGGGGCAAACACACCTGTATTTAATCAGAACACACAGAAAAAACAGCAGAGCAGCAGAGCAGCAGCAGGGAGCCATGGAGGTGATTCTAATCCAGCGTGCACGCAGACGCAGAGCCCAGCAGCAACAACAGCAGCTACAACAACACCAGCAGGGACCCCAAAGGCAGCGCAGAAGGCAGGAGAGGATATTCCGCCCAAGAACAACCCTTCAGGGCCTCAGGGAACACGACATCATACAGAGGTACCGGTTGAACTGGCAGGCCATTCAGCAGCTGCTGCAAAACATTGAACAGCAGTTGGCCCCCACTTTGGTGACACCCCGCACCATCCCAACAGAAACAAAGCTGCTTGCCGTACTTCACATGCTGGCAAGTGGCTCTTTCCAAACAACTGGTGCCCTGGTTGGCGGAATATCACAACCATCATTCTCCGCCTTTTTGCCCAAAGTACTGGATGCCATCATTCGACTGACACCCGCCACATCTGCTTCCCTAACACACTGCAGAAGCAGCAGGAAACAAAACAGGGGTTCTACGCAATCAGTGTCTTCCCACACGTCCTTGGTGCAATCGACTGCACACATGTAGGCCTTGTGCCACCTGCTGCAACTGAACACCTCTACCGCAACAGGAAGCACACACATTCCATCAACGTGCAGGCCATAGTCGATCACCAGGGATTGATCACCAACATCGTGGCAAAATATCCTGGGAGTGTACATGACTCATACATCTTCCGTCACTGCACCATCAATGAACACTTCCAGGATGACCGGTATGGCAATGGACTACTTGTTGGTAAGTACAAAAACCTACTTATATACACACTGCACAGCAACCCTCTAGGACACACATCACATACACCACAACAGCAACATGTCAAAACAGGAACACACTGAGGTCCTGACATCACTAGCCATGTTTCTTAAGTCGCCATCGAACCTGTCACACATCGGAAATTACTGTACAGCCTAATGTTAAGACGTCAATGAGTGTGGTTGCCTAAATGTCACCTTGCAAATTGTAAGTGTCCCAATGACCTTTACATTAATACATTGCATAAGTTTCAAGGTATGGGATGTCCAGGGTACTTTGATATGAACGTGTTAACAACACTTTCAATTTTAACTGTGCATGGAACTATCATCTCACCCCCAGTGAAGACACCCGGACACCTGTATCACAAGTCACAATGCTACGGAGGGCACACTGTTCTGCAAATCCCAAAACATACTGCTGACAAACGGTTAGCAGACAAACACTCGTTCAGCCAAGGAAACAACACAATGCTGATGGTACAGCCTACAAGCATAGGATGTCACATTAGTACACAAAAGAGTCACAGACAACACAAGACAACTACTGCCATGAAAGGTCTTTTCAATAGTGCCAGCTACATCAACATGATCCCATTCATTTTCTCTTGCAGCTGATCAGGGGTATGGCATCCAGCCATGGATTATGACACCATTTGGCAACCCAAGTACAGCTGCAGAGGGTGCCTACAACGAGGCCTATAGGAGGACACGCAGCATTGTCGAGCGGACCTTCGGCATCCTCAAGTCAAGGTTCCGCTGCCTCGACATGACTGGTGGTAGCCTCCTATATTCCTCCAAGATGGTCTGTAGGATCATCCTCACATGTGCAATATTGCACAACATTTGCATCAGAAGGAACATTCCCCTCCTGGAACCAGAGCCACACATGCCTGAAGAGAAGGAAGAAGAGGATGCTGGCCTGCAACAGGAGGGGGAACTATAGAACACAGCTGCTGGTATACGCAGGCGGCAACAGATTGTAAATAATTTCTTCTGAATATGATCACCTTCACCACTTTAGTTAACCAATTTAAATAAACACCTATTCTAATCACCATATCATGGTCTGGCTATTCCTTTTTGCACACCTTCATCTCTACTTATCAGAATAAGAGTGTTGCCTCATGGAGCATTGCTGAGATACTGAGTAGTACACGGAACATCCCAGAGCTAATGTGATGCCTAACATACAATGGTCACATACACACACACTCTTAATGACATATATCATGTACATATCTCATTTGAAGGCCAATAGCAGAGGACCACAACTATTTCACACATACATGTTGAAAGCAAGGTCCAACGCAGCATATGGCACACAACTATGACACCATCACTCAATAAGGGGAAAACAAGCCTCATACATGAGGCATTCAATGCGCTTTGCCATCACTAACAGGAATGTCTGACCAGACCCTTGACAGCAGTTACTCCAACTGCATCCAATATTTTCAAGGAATATCTGTGACTAGAGTTCTATAGAAGCAGAACATAGACAGCACAAGTGCCACACATATGACATGCATTGCGCACATGACATTCCATGCACATGTCAGCCCATTTCCTAACTCCTGACACACCCATGCACCTGGTCACAACCCACCTGTCGGAAGAGGTCCCTGGAATACTAAGATGTGTACCCTGATAATACCTCCTCTACACACACAGACCAACATTAGCAAACCAGTGTGCTACACCCTTTCCTGTGGTATGCCATTGTCATATTACATCTGACTGCATGGACGTCAGGTCAATTTATACACTGTCTTCTAGTTTCAAAGCCCTGTTAGCACATGTAGATTGCTTCCCCTTGTGAAAATGTCTGTTGGCCCTTAGAATGCAAGTCTCACCTACAGGACTGGTGAGAAACAGATGCAGCCCACACCTGTGATCACCTCCATGCACACCACCCATTTCAAAAAGCACTGCCCCTGATGATGCCTGGAACAGCATAGGAGTTGCCATTATGTCAAATAAACCGTCAACCATTGATACTAATTAAGCCGTGTAACACAGCCCTTGGGTTAATTTGTCACCTTCAAAAACACAGGACGTACACAGTTTGACATGTCAACTGTCTAGTTTGTCCTCCAAACAGTCTCAGTCAGACCACTGATTATGCAACTTGTCCAGTAGCTGGCTCCTGAATCACCTTGCATTCTGTCAGCCTGACTGGCAACTGTCTGTGCGTCACACTACAGTATCCCTGTGTCTACATATGAACCACACATGCGTAAGAAAACCTCCCATTCATCAGGGGGCATTGGGCATGGGCTTCTTCCATGCATACCCAAATACATTGTATAGCATCATCTGCCTTTTAACTGTACCATTTGAGTTACATCCTCTTGGAAATGCAAAATCCATGGCCCATCCCTTGTCTGGGTTGCATATATGCATGAATGACAAAGTGTGACAGTGTCCCAGGGTCATAGGCAGGGATTTGGTACTGGGCTTTCAGCACAACCAGCAACCTCTGATAATGTCGGTGAATAATACACAAATGTCAGAACCATGACAGTTCACACACAGCATCACAGTGTGCACAACATAGTGATGGGCTGTGTGTGGTGAATAGCTGTGAGAATAAACAGCACAGAGGCTATGATGTTCCCAGATGCAGTGGGAAGTGCAGAGGCCAACCTGTGTACAAATGTTGTAATGACACCTGCCGGAACATGACAATTGAGACATTATCTCACTCAGCACACTAAGGTTGCCCTGTTGACTGTCTCACTACACGTCTTTAGTGACAGGGTGGGACCATCCACATGTTGGTTCACATGTCCACATCTACTTTACTCACATTGATCAACCAAGGATACTCAGTAGTTACAGGAATAGCTGTCACTGACACATGATGAGTCCTGGTCCGAACTGTGACAAATTACACCCCAAACAATCTACAGGATCATCATTGGACCACACACATGAACAAGACACCTATGTGCAATTGATCACTGGAAATATGTGGACACGTGCTGTCTTGTATGCTGGTCCACCACAGCCACTTGATAGTTGGGGCTTGCTTCTATGGCCTCAACTGTGGTGTCATCATACATATGAGATTGACCCTTTTCTGTCTGTGAAAACAACATGGTACCCACTTCCTCAATGCATATGTATGACTCACAGTGGGATTCATCAACTAGTGCCTAGGAAGCTCTTACCAATACTCTAGGACATAGGATGTAGAAAATGTGGACCATTGACATGAACATGCGTCTCCCATCCATCTGGTGCATGCTATGTCACATGTGGTGTCTACGTGACCCTAAAACTTGGAAGTATACTTCACGGGTGTTGTTACATGTATGACCAACACATGCCCTTGCTCATTCCAAATTTGACTTGCATCTTAGGATTGGACACATGGATGTCACATTCATACAACCATATGTACAATAATGGTTCATGTGATATACACACACACGTGGTCAACCAACACATTAGTTGTCAAAGCACACACTTTGAGCCAAAGGCATTTAGGTATTGTACATATGTGCGTCACATTGCTATCCTCTCCTCATGACAAACATGTACAATTTGTGCCACACATATATGTAGGCCACACTTATGACCATCTATGACGTCAGCCAACTGTGAACATACTGTGAAGGGTGTAGTGGATGATGTTCCGCTGCAGTATGATGTCACACATGTGAACATACACCATCAACACCATACTATCTTCAATTAGCCAATCTCTGATGTGTTCTAAATGTAAAATAACCAAAAAACAAGTAAAAATGCCCCAAACCAGTTAATGCACTGTAATTTTGACGTCCCTAGCGGTGTGCGTCATTTTTTGTTTACCAAAACTGTATTTGCGTCATTTTTTGACTGCATCCAGATATCTGTACAGTCCATGTATCATTATGTGGATGCGGGTTAATATTCACGTCTGTGCGTCCCAAAAAATGACGCAAATACAGTTTTGTGCAACAAAAAATGACGCTTAACGTGAAAAAGGCAGGACTTTTCATTCAAGAAGTGATGTAATAGGATATCCTGTTTACAGATCTTGTACAGTGGGTGTACTTTCACTTTCACTTTGCAGTCTATGATCCTTCTAGACTGTGTGGCTGTGTAGAGAGTGTTGTCCAGAGATTTTGTGCTGTATTTGTCCTGTGTGCTATCTGTAAAGTCCTTTTGTGAATTAAATATTGTTTGTGTATACTGTACTACTGTGTTTTGTCTACATTTGTCCATTTATCTTGTGTATTTCTTGTTTGTGGGAGTCTGTTGTGGGTAGTGTTAGTTTGGGGATAGTTGGGCTCTTTTAGTGTTTAGGTTTACTTTATTTCTGTCTTTTTACCCCTACTTTCACCCTTTTCCCCTTTCTATTTCTTTTACCCCTATTCCTTATCTTCAACTATAAGTATGTCTGGTAGGCCACGTCTTGGCAGGATGGGGGAAGAGGGGGGCTTCATCTGGCTGGTGACACATTTCTTGCCGCTCATGATCCAGGCATGGGGCAGGGTCATACAGGGGTAACCGACAGAGGCGCGCAGAATCCGGTGGGGAAAGGTGCTGCATCACCTGCAGCGTGTGTATGCCAGCCAGAGGAGTGACCACCAGCTGAAGCAGCCGGTGGGCTGACCTCATCACCAGGGAGCAGGAATCATGATTGGTGGCACTGTTGGTGAGTATGACAATTGTTAATGTGCACGATTAAATGCTCTGTAGTGACATCAGGGGATTAGTGCAATGTCTGCCAGCTAACTTGATGACTGTGTGTATTGCTGGGGAAATATAAGGGGATCATCGATGCACTATGGTAAGGATTACAATTGCTAGCTGTCAGGTAGCATGTGCTCAGCAAACTTACAGGTAACTTTACCATGAAGGAAATTTGTGCGGCCTTTTTGTCAGCACAGCTGACAAAATAGGAGCCAATCATGTCTATATAGGGTATTATTGACAGAGAAGTACAGATGTACCAACATTTGGGCCAACTATGTTGACGCAATTGCTAGACTGACTAGAATCACTACATGATGCTGAAAATGAGTGCTGCCTTCACGTCAATTGATAATAGCAAAGTGGCTCAAACTTTGGTCTCATGTTAGTCTGGTGAGTGTGGAAGGAAAGCGTTCACAGAAGTACTATGAATGTGTGGGATTATTTGGTTTCTTGATCTTTTTGGATACATGTTAGTTCAGGATTTTAAAACATCGTGAAAAGGTGTAAGTTGCCCTCAGCTAACATCTTAAGATGTTTGTTGGAATTAGTTGAGCCACAATCCAAATATGGATGGCAGTCCAAGCGTATGCACATGGCTTCACGTCTCCATGGTTAGTGCAAATCACCATAGCTGGGCTACATCAATTGACTATACTGTAACAACAGGATGGCTTACAGGAGTCCCTGCCCCTCCCTCTGTACATTGGGCCTATCTGCAATAAATGTGTCATGGCCACAAGGCATGTTTGACTGGTAATGCAGTCCTCAAGTAACCAGGCGTTGGATGTTTCTCTTGGATGCACATGATGAGACGATTACACTCCATATTTTTTAGTGCTGACCAATTATGGAGCAAGTTTGCAACCACATGATAGATAGGGCCAATGTATGTGTGCAGATATGTGTGTAACTGTCACAGGAGACCCATGCTATGTACAAGTTGGCCGTGAAATATCAGATGCAGTACCATCATGTCTGAATGGCTGCCATGTCCTTATTCAGCCTACACATTGTAAATGATTATGAAATTGTTGCACTGTGCACAGATTTTGAGTACATTTCTTCCTTCCATACCTTACAGGTGGACCGGCACCCTACACTGTGGGAGAGGTGGTGACATTTGAGGACCCCGACCACTCCAGTAAGTAAGTATGTCTGTTATGTGTTGTATTTGCTGGTTATGGACTTGTGTGAGTTGGACGCATAGCAAGGTGTGATGCGTTGGGCAAGTTTTTCACTTGTTCCATGAGTGGGAATGCAGTTCTCACATGTTTTGAGTTTGCCCATGCATATCTAATGGTATAATGTAGGGATTGTAGGACATCCCTGTAGGCCCCACTATGAGTACAGGGGATAGTCATGTGTCTGACACTTGTATCACCAAGAGTCGCACTGGAAGACAGCCCCTATTTAGTCAGCCTGTCAGACCCACATTCTCTTAGATTGGTGGAGCTAATAGCTTCCCAATAGACATCTGCTTCACTATTTACCTACGTAAGTTTGAAACAGTAGGTAGAACCTCCTAGCAGCATGTACTTCCACATGTAGTGCATCAAGTCTGTGGAACCTGGGTGTAATGGCCTAGGTGTGCATGCAATTCATGATCATGGGTGTTCTAGCAACTCTGTCTCTGATGTAAGTCAGGTCTCACTGGAAGTATATGTTGTGTACTAAGTTCTGCATTTCCTGACATGTCTGACCCTTTGAGTGCTCTAGGGTTTGCTGACTCCAAATTGTAGATAGACCTTACCTGTGGTGTGTCTGTAGAGACAAAAATGTGTGAAGTTGCCTATACACTCCTCGGTGTACATGTTGTTGGCAAATTATAGTTGTGTATCCACCGCCCCCCCTCAAACACGGCCATGGGTTTGTGAATGGGGTACCTAGTATTGATGCTACCAGTATGTTACACATACCTGTGAATAAGTGACGGTTTGGTTGCATACTAGTATACACACTCAGGTTTGGCACTTGGTACCATACTGGAAAGTCCAGTTACAACTTGCAGACCATGTGGCTTTAGTTTTGCTTTCCGTACACTGACATTTGTAGCCCAGCTCTTGGTGGAGGATATGCAGCATGATTCTTAGATGTTAACTGGCAGAACTCAGATTGCAAGTCAAAGCCAGTTGTTACCCATCTTGTGGGTTATGGATGTGCTTTGTGTGATGTCACCTTTGTTGTCTGGCCTGCCAAATACTTCCTCAGGGACATTCAATGCTCTGTATCGTGATATGAGCTGTTACAAGTACAGTAGATGTAATGTCTGATTAACTTGCTGTGCCGTTTCACACAATGCAGTTACTAATGTAGCATATCTGCATTTATCTTCACAGCAGCTAACATGACTCCAGACCAGGTCCGTGAATTTCAGCGTTGGGCCATGCGATACCAGCACATCCTGCTGGTGGAGTCGTGGTTCCGGAGGATGGCCTGGCGATATCACCATGAACGTGCCTCCGGGGCATGGCGAGCCTTCCCACAGGGTGGGCCTACTTTGCCCACCACAGCCACCACAGCAACAATCACCAATCCAAGCCAGGTGGCCCCACCCACAGCTGCCACTGTAGATCCAACATCTGCTGGACTTCCTGGCCCCAGCATTGCCACCGGTGCAGGACAGCCCACACAGACCTCCTCCACCGGTACCCAGACTGCCACTGCTCCAGCTGTTGACCCTGCAGCCTTCAATAGACTTGAAGATAAGATGGACAAAGTGCTGTGCAAGGTGAGCCACCTGAGCCGGGACGTGCGGCACATTAAACAGCGGGTCAAGGATATAAAGAGGACCCTCCGGAGGGCCAACCTCTAGACAGTTGATTTGATGGACATGATACCCTCCCCTCCCTCCTCTTTCCTTGTTCTTATAGTTAGTGGGCTTAGGGGGCTTAGTGTTAGCTTAGTATAGGCTGTTAGTTTAGTTAGTGTTAGTGGGTGTGGGGTGCGGGGTCCTGCTTGTTTCTTTTTTGACTTATTACATGTGTGTGTGGGGGGCTATGTTGGGGTTCTTGTGTGTAAAAAAAAAAAAAGAACAAAAAAAAAATTAAAATTACTCAAAAAATATATATTTGTTTAGGATAGTTTAGTATGTGTTTAGGTTAGTATGTGTTGTCCTCCATGTGTCCCGTCTCATAAGGGGGGTGGGGGGTAGATGTTTAGAACGTTTCGTTACATTTGATTAGTAAGTGTAGCTTAGGTTAGTTAGGGACAGTTGTGGGTAATGGGTAGTCAGGGTAGATTAGTGTAGGTAAGATTTTTCCTTCAGTTTCCTCATCTATGGTTAGCATTTAATATATATTTGGTTACCCCTTAATAGTATGTGTTGAATGGTACTTGATCGTGGGTTTGGATTCAGTGTACATCAATTTTGTACTATAACATCTGTGTCCTATGCTACAAACAAATCCCAACCGAGCTGTACGATTGGCAGCTAGCCCAGAGCTACCTTGCAAAGTGTCTACCCTTTGTTGCAACCACCAATCACAGTTAATATGGTTCCCAATGTGTTTCTGTTGATCAGTGTGTTTTCAAAGTCACTAACAGTGCTTCCAGACATGATGTTGGGGAAACAGTTTTAGGTCTGACTGCAGTGTGATGATCATGCACACCCTTATATGATGAGTTCTCATTGGCAATATTGTATTCTTGTCTTCATGACCCTCATACATCAATTGTGACACAGTTCGGCATGATTACCTATTTGTATGTTAACTCAGACACCTTCATTTATGCAGTATTTTTAGTGTTTACTTAGATTAGTGTGGCATGTTTATTGTGTTATTTTTGCATGTTGACAACATTTAGCAGGCACTATTTGATGACTTAGTAAATCCCCTGAGGAAGCATTCTTCTGTCCAACACAGCATGGTGGTGTATTGTTTCTCACTTCATGAGATTTGTCCCTCAGGATGGGCAGAGTATGATGCAATCATGGTCACTGTGCAGATTTCTCTAACTACATAATATCCGGACAGTTGTATTGACAAGCTACGTAATTTGAGAGTAGGCACATTTCAGTTATCTACTGCACAGTTGATATGTCACATTACCCAGAGACAGATTTGTTGTGTAAGTGCTATTTATTGAAAAGTGCTGTAGTGCTATCTGTACATTGTCCATGATTGTGAGTCCATTATAGTGACATTTTAAATTGGGATCCAACACAAGGGTTTACCAAAATGCTTTTGTCATGCTGGGGTTGCTGTTTCAGACAGTGCAGAGATACAGACTTAGCCAATGAGTAGGAGAGAGACAATCACTGGGCTGGGTGACAAGATATACAGTGGTTAGCAGAACAGTGCTTGAGTACAGTTGTAAGACTGTCATGTTTCAAAACGCAGGACTTTGGTAATAGTTGGCCATGTGGCAGGGACTAGTGCTTCCGGGTACTTTTCCTTGTGAATGTGATCTGTTCCATGTCTTCTTCTTCTGATGTGTGTGTTGCCTGCTTTGTCCTTGTTGTTGTTGGTTGTGAAGGGGCAACACACACCTCAGTGTTAGAAGACATGGAGTCAGACATCCCGGTCGCTGCTCCCTGTGAAGGTCTTAAGGGCAGTACTGCTGCAAGGAGGGCCTGCTGGTTCTTGAGAATAGCAGTCACATCACGATAGTAGGCAGCCAGGTCGGCCCTGAGGGGTTCAATGTTGCATTCGTGCACGCGTTGACAGGATTGCTATTGTAGGTGTTGGGTCAACTGTATTACAGCTGTGCTGATTTCCTTCTGGGTTTTCTGCATTTCCTGCAAGATAGATGTTAGGGCTTGCATAGCTGCTGCCTGATCTGAAGATGACATCATGCACGACCTTGGCCAGCTCCCGCTGTACAACCAATACAGTTCTCTCAAAGCTGGTGCCAGTGTCGTCTGAGTCCTCAGCTGTATTGGAGCTGGCAGGTCTTACAATTGGGGTGGTGGGTGGTTCCTCTGCAATGGCTGCTTGTTCTGTGCTCCTCCTTGTGACAGAAGGTGGGGTCTGGAGGGTTTCAAGGACGTTTTGGATAGTCTCCTGGGGAATGTTTATCGGCTCGTCATCCACGTCATCAGGGAAATCTGGGACAGGCATATCGGCAGGAGATCCATCTTCCTCTGCAATGAAACAGGGTACAATTAGTGTGTCTGTGTTGTGGCAATTTTGATGTGATGTGCCTGCCTTTTGATGAATTCACTTTGTGATCTTGTTTTGTGTTAAAATCTGCAGTTCTTCAGATGGGCATTGTTTCAGGCCCATAGCCCACCTGTGTGTCACATGTATGTTATTGAGTTATTAGACTTGTCAGCCTCATCGCCTCTAGAATTGCAACCTTCTTTTCCTACTCGACCCTCCGTGTACATCCATTCTCATGGTGAGACCTTTCACTGGCTGTGGGTGTTCTGATGCCCTGGCAGCACACTTAACAATCTGGACCTGCCCCAATCCCTGATCGTTCACATCGACTTAAATGTAATTGACATGTGGCATATCCTATGCATGGCAATGTTATGATCCGATATGGATGTTGACATTGTTAATGGGTCCTGCTGATGTTGGGTAATGTGTGTTACATTGGATTGCCCTGATAGTCCTATCAGTGTCCTATTTCATCCTCTGACTGTGCATGTGTATTTCAGTGGCCAGTTACATGTGTCCCCTCCTCTATGCTGTTGTCTGAGCAGTATGACATTTGGGATGTTGCCTTGTTTCCCAGGCACAGGATGGATCCTGACATATGCAGCATGGGTGTGTCCTTAGTGCTGTGTCGCTCCTATTGTTGTTTACTTTGGCTGATGTTTGTGACAACTATGGGCATTGACATTTGAGTGTACTGGGGCCTTTGTCTTGTTTCTGGGGATTGTTGCAGATGTCATCCTCAACCCTCTAATTTAGGTGTGTATGATCCATGGGGAGGTTACTTCCATTGGCTACTTGAGCTGCACACAGATCAGAGGTGGTAGTGGCAACTGTTGTCGCAGTTACATTGCAGTTGTTGGTTTGGCTAGAGGATTGCTAATAGGGCCCTAGTTAATGTAGGAGGTATGTTGGTTGACGAGTGCCAGGATGTAAGTTTGACGTAGTGGCCTTCCCTCCTGTCGTGGCTTTCCCTTTGCTCCATCATTGGCATGACAGCATGCCCCCATGGGACTGTTGTTGGTGTAGTGTAATGGTGTGCCCCAGTTTCTGTCTGTGCAGGCCATGCCCCTTTACCCATGCCACTCCATGTATATGTTGACTTCCATGCATTTTGTGGTCGGTATCCCCCCCGCTTGCAGTTAACATTTGTGCATTTTAATTCCCCATGCAACTTACCCTGCATGTGCGTTGTCTCCTGGTAGTCTGCGCTGTCCTGTCCTTGAATCCCTGTGACGATCTCCTCAGGGATGACGGCTGCGACCATCTCCTCCATGTGGTCCAGGGCCTCCTGGTGTGCTGGACTCCCCCCTCCAGTCTGCAGTGCTGCCTTCCTGTTCCTTGCCATCTTTTCCTTGGTCCTGCGTTTGCAGTCATGCCAGCGTTTCTTGCACTCGATGACTGTTCTGCGTACTTCAGCCACACTGTTAATCTTGTCGACAATTTGTTGCCATATTGCCTCTCTCCTACTGATTGGCAACTTTGATGTGACAGTTGGTGCTGGTGTTCTGTCACCTCTTTAACCAGAATTTCCGGCTCCTCTGCACTAAAGCGACACTTTCTTTTCTTCTTAAAAGTGTCCTGGTTCTTGTGTGGCTCCTCCTGGCTGGTTCCTGGTCTGCTGTCATCTTCCTGGGGTCTGTAGTGGTGTCTGGGATCCATTTTGGCTCTCCTCTGGTGAAATGGCTGTGTTCATTGTGTTTTTTGACGCTATTGCGTCAAAAAAAAAGGGCACATATCCGGTTTGCGGTGTCGTAAATCGACCCACAGTCATTTCCTCCGCGTTATCTTTGTTTTCCTTTACGACTTGACGCCGCGGTGTGCGTCAAAAATAATGACTCCCACCTGTTGTTTGCGCCGCCGTGCGTCAAAGTATAAATATGACGCCCGCACGGCGTACCAAAATGGCATTAGCCGACGGTAATATTTTTGGCGCAGTTTTGCGTCAAAAAGTATAAATATGGGCCTAAATGTCCTAACCACCAGTACACATGTCAGTGAAGTTGTGTTGTCATTACTTACATCTGGAATGGTTGTGTGTGATGTCTGCATGCCTTTGCCTGCCCTCTGCTGCACTGGTCCTGTCTGCTGGCTGTAGGGGGGACATGGGATCATCATCCTCATCAGAGTCTGAATCATATATTTCCACAGGATGCCCCTAGTGGTAGCTATATTGTGCAGGATTGCACATGTGGCCACTATTCTACATGTCGTCTCCAGGCTGTACTGTAGTGCCCCTCCACTTTTGTGGATGCACCGGAAGCGACTCTTCAGCAGCCCAAAGGTGCGCTCCACCGCATTGCGGGTTGCCCTGTGTGCTGCATTGTATCTCCATTCTGCTGGTGTTGTAGGATTGAGGTAGGGCATCATCATGTAGGTGCGCACTGCGTAGGCACTGTCTCCTGGAAGGAACAGAGGGTATAATGAGTAAGTGAGCCATCTGACTTCACAACGCCATCAATGCGCCGGTGTACAGAGGGACAATACCTAGTAGATATCCTTCATCAAACTCCCCAGCTAGCAGTCTTGTGTGAATGCCGCTGTGGCGAAAGATGTATGAATCATGTGTGCTCCCTGGGTACCTGGCCACGAGATCAGTTATGATTTAGGAGGCATTGCATATCACCTGTATATTCATTGAATGTTGATATTTACGGTTGCGGTACACATGCTCTGTGGCCGATGGTGGACAGATTGCAACATGTGTCCCATCTATGGCACCTAGGACGTGGGGGAACAGTGCTATCTGGTAGAAATCTATTTTTGTCTGCTATATTTCCTGTGGGGTGTGGGGGAATCTGATGTACTGGTGTATCCTACTCAGCATGGTGTTGATAAATGCATTGAAAAATCTAGAGAGGGCACTCTGTGATACTCCTCCAGCTGCTGCTATGACCCCTTGATAGCTCCCTGAGGCAAGTAGGTGGAGGGAGCATAATACCTGCACATGGGTGGGTATGCTATGAGTCCTATGTGTTGTGCGCTGCAGTATGGGTTGTAGCTCAGCTATCAGGTACAGTATCATTGCTGAGCCCAACCTGTACTTCTCATATATCTCCTCCTCAGTCTGGTCAAAAAGGGTAATGCGCACTCTGAAAATGCGCTCCTGTCTCCTCTTCCCTCTCCTCAAACCTGCCAAGATCCTAATTCTCCTCGCCATGAAGTAGAGTGCAGCCATTGTGGAAAAGAGTCTGAGGCATTCTGGACCTCTTTATATAGGTTGCACCTGGTTACCACCTGGTTTCACTTAGTGGTAATTTGCATGTGCAAAAGGCCATTCTGCGAAAAATCGCAATTTGCGATTTTTTGATGCATCGAATTGTGACTTGGTTTTGCGAGTCGCATTTTGCGCCTCTCAATTTCTGACTTGAAATACCGAATCGCTAATTGCGATTCGGTATTTCATGTCGCAAATTGTGAGACGCAAATTGCGACACGCAAAACCAAGTCGCAACGCAAAAAAATCACAATTTTTGCGATTATTTAATTTTGGCCTGCGAATGCCTTTCATGCATCGCAGACCACGTTTTTGCATTCGCAAACGGCCAAATTTAGCGATTTGCACCGTTTGCGAATGAAAATTTGTTTGATACATGTGGCCCAAGGTGAAGTAATAGTGTGTCTTTTTTTTAGTGTCATGAGAGAACGTGCTAATTGAGGGAAAAAGCAAAGGTAAGGTGACCTCTACTGTTGCACGTATCACACACACAAACCAGCAATTTTGTGACTGTCTACGTAGGCCAGTGTCTTAGAGCAACAATTTAGCCAGTAGCAGAGATGGCATCTCATTGGATGACTGCTGCTCAAGCCCTCACTCGGGATATAGAGGACAGCTCTGACATAGGATCAGAGACTGAGACAGCAGATACCGAGACAGCATCTGAGAGATAGGACAGTGGCACAGACTGTGGGAGTGTTTTTTCAGTCAGAAGTGTTCCATTCGATAACTCCTCTTCCAGTGATTATGAGGGAGGTGATGAGGACAGTCCTGCTGTCCCTTCACAAGCACAGTCTGTGCACTGGGACAATAGCAGGTTAACCCAACACAGAGAGCAGGTACATGCGGCGGCAAGCACAGAGAGAGTGCTCTCTTAGGAGCTCCCTAATTCTGTTCAGCCCCAAATTCCACCACCCAAATCGTATTGTGGAGACATCAAAATCATCTATCACAAAACAACCTGCTTTTGTAAGGCAGGCACCTGCGTTTTTGGTCCTGGGCTCGGAGGCCATATAGGGAAACCTACCAAACCCAGACATTTCTGGAAACTAGACATTCAGGGTAGTCTACAGATGTGTGACTTGTGTGGATTCCCCAAAGTTTTCTTACCCAGAATACACTGCAAATGTGAAATGTAGAATAAAAACTCAATTTTTTCTTGTATTTCTGTCACACAAACTACAGGAATATGCTGGGATCCACAAAATTCCTACCACTCAGTGTTTCCCCACCTGTTCTGATAAAAACGCTACCCCACTTGAGTGCCTGCACTTAGTGCCTGTGTCAGGAATGGATCACCCCAGGGTCAACAGTTGCCCTCATGTAAGGACCAACATTGACCGTTGTGTGATCTATTCGGGCACTTGGCCTACCCACACAAGTGAGGTACCATTTTTATCTTGGGGAAATGCTGGGTGGAAGGACATTTGTGGCTCCTATCAGATTCCAGAACTTTCCATCACTGAAATGTGAGGAAAAGGTGTTTTTTTGCCAAAGTTTGAGCTTTGCAAAGAATTCTAGGCAACAGAACCTGGTAAGAGCCCTACAAGTCACCCCATTTTTTATTCCCCTAGGTGTCTAGTATTCAAAAATGTATAGGTTTGCTAGGTTTCTCTAGGTGCCGGCTGAGCTAGAGGCCAAAGACCACAGCTAGGCACTTTGCAAAAAACAGGTCAGTTTTCTTTGGGAAAATGTGATGTGTCCACGTTGTGTTTTCGGGCGTTTCCTGTCGCAGGCACTAGGCCCACCCAGACAAGTGAGGTACAATTTTTATCCGGAGACTTTTAGGAATGCTGGGTGGAAGGAAATTTGTGGCTCCTGTCAGATTCGAGAACTTTGCATAACTGAAATCTGAGGGAAATGTGTTTTTGTTTGCCCAATTTTGAGGTTTGCAAAGGATTCTGGGTAACAGAACCTGGGGAGAGCCCCACAAGTCACCTCATCCTGGATTCGCCTAGGTGTCTAGTTTTCAAAAATGCACAGGTGCCGGCTGAGCTAGAGGCCAAAATCCACAACTAGGCACTTTCCAAAAAAACACTCCAGGTTTCAATGTAAAAATGTGATGTGTCTATGTTGCGTTTCCTGTTACGGGCATTAGGCCTAACTCAAAAGCGAGGTACCATTTTTATCAGGAGACTTTGGGGAACACAGAATAGCAGAACAAATGTTATTGCCCCTTGTCTTTCTTTTCCTTCCAAATGTAAGACAGTGTGTAAAAAATATGTCTATTTGCGAAATGCCCTTAATTCACATGCATCCCGGAATTCCGAGATGTGCAAATAACCACTGCTTCTCAACACCTTTTCCCATTTTAGAAATACAAAGTTTTCCTTGATACCTATTTTTCACTCTTTACATTTCACCAGATGAATTGCTGTACACCCGCTATACAATGAAAACCCATTGCAAGGTGCAGCTCATTTATTGGGTCTGTGTACCTAGAATTCTTAATGAACCTACAAGCCCTATATATACCCGCAACCAGAAGAATCCAGCAGACATAACGGTATATTACTTTTGAAAATATGACATCGCAGGAAAAAGTTATAGAGTAAAACGTGTAGAAAAATGGCTGTTTTTTTACCTCAATTTCAATATTTTCTTTTTTTATTGTAGCTGTTATTTTCTGTAGGAAAACCTTGTAGGATCTACACAAATGACCCCTTGCTGAATTCAGAATTTTGTCTACTTTTCAGAAATGTTTAGCTGTCTGGGATCCAGTATTGGTTTCACACCCATTTCTGTCACTAACTGTAAGTAAAATGTCAAAATTGTGTTGAAAAATGAGGTTTTCTGATTCAAATATACCTGTTCCTGATGGCTGGGAAGATGGTGATTTTAACACTGCAAACCTTTTGTTGATGCCGTTTTCAGGGACAAAAGATATGAAGGCCTAAGCGTGAACTTCCCAAAATAGCCCAAAAAGGCTCTGCTTGATGGGGGGGGGGGGAATAGCAGCTAAGGGTTTAAATATGGCCCATTCCCGCATTTTTAAAATAACAGAGCACGGTGCTGCCAAATTTGGCGCGGCATTGCGCTCTGTCATTTTCTTGTAAATCTGGGCCATAGTGTGCACGTTAATCCTCTTTTTTTGCACCAATTGATCACCGGAAGAGAGAGCTGTTGCGCCGAATCCCCAATGTACTCTAAAGAGTTTTAAGACTTTGAATCAATCTGTGATAAGGACATTCTAGGCCCTGATTTTGATTTTGTTCATAATGAGATAGAAGAAAATGTTAATAATTTTGTACTTTTGTATTGTGTTGTTAAACTATTAGCTATTTAGACTATACACAGGAATGTGTAACTTCACATTTCAAAATTTTCTTAGTGTGTGGATTTTTCTATTAACCATGGTTGTAGCCAGCTGTTGACCACTGTGAGAAAACAGGGCTGATTGCAGAGGCACACTAACGTTTTGCCCCTTTTTTCACTTTTTACTCGTGTTTTCCTGACTCTGATGGTGCCCTGGGTACTGCTAACCAGTCTCAGGGCCTGTGCTCTGTATAAAATAAGTATGCAAATTAGGCTAATTCTAATTGGCCATGTCAACCTACCTATAAATTCCTAATATATGGCAGGGCATGTAGGTTTAGGGACCCCAGCATGGATAGGGCACCCATTGTGCTGCCCAGTGTCATTTTAAAGGCAGGCCTGCCTTGCTGGCTGCTTTTAAATTAAAGTTATATGCAAATTTGACTTTGGAATTAAAAGTAGTTCCAGAGTCTTAAATTACCTTATTTTTACATATAAGTCATCCCTAAGGTATGCCCTATGTGCCGCTAGGGTTGGGTGCCATGTAACTATAAGCGGGGACCTTATAAATTATTTTTTTATAAGCCCTGGTGAGGTAAAACAGCCAAATTTGTTTTCCCCTCAGTGTAGAGAATGGCCTCCATAGTCTAGAATGGGGAGAATTAATTTATAATTTATAAAGTCCCCTTAAGTGTCAGATACCTCAAGAATGGTATCAAATTAATTATAATTGTGAGAGAACAGGGCTGATTGCAGAGCCCCCCTAACTTTTTGCCCCCATTTTCCACTATTTGCTGGTGTTTTCCTGACTCTGATGGTGCCCTAGGTACTGCTAACCAGTCCCAGGGCCTGTGCTCTGTGTAAAATAAGTATGTAAATTAGGCTAATTATAATTGGCTAAGTCAACCTACCTATAAGTCCCTAGTATATGGTAGGTCGTGTAGGTTTAGGGACCCCAGCATAGGTAGTGTACCCATAGGTGCACTGCTGAGGTGCCCAGTGTCATTTTAAAGGCAGGCCTGCCTTGCTGGCTGCTTTTATATTAAAGTTATATGCAAATTCGAATTTGGAATTAAAAGTGGTTCCAAAGTCTTAAAGTACCTTATCTTTACATATAAGTCACCCCTAAGGTGTGCCCTATGTGCCCCTAGGGCTGGGTGCCAAGTAACTATAAGCAGGGACCTTGTAAAAATAGTTTTATAAGCCCTGGTGAGGTAAAACAGCCAAATTTGGTTTTCCCTCATTGTACTGAATGGCCTCCATCAGCTAGAATGAGGAGACTTTATTTACATTTTTAAAGTCCCCTTAAGTAACAGATACAAAGAGATTGGTATCAAATTAATTGTTATAATAAATCCCACAACTTCCAGTTGTGGGATTTAATGTAACTTGTTCAGGTAAAGAGTTTTAAACTTTACCTGAAAAGTTGCCAACTTCAGCCCTGCAGTGTTTTTGCTGCTGTGCTCAGATTGGCCAGCCTCTGGCAGCCTGGCCAGGCAGCCTTGATGAGGTGTGAAGTGGCCTGGCTTCACACAAAGAGATGTGTCTGTGGGAGGAGATCTCCCATCAGCAGATGGTGAGACAGGATGGGGGAGGGCTGCCAAACTGGTCTTCAAAGGCAGAGAAGGACATTTGGAGCAACCCAGCAACGCCCACACATCCTGCAAACCCAGACAACCTCCAAAAATCATTTTCAGCCATGATGGATTTTTGAGGCATGTTGCTCCCTGGGATTGATTTTTGCCACACTTCCCAGGAAGGATAAATGTGACAGAGCTACACCCACACTTCAGTTACATACCAGATCCCAACAAGGAAGAATGTCAGAAGAAACAGGACTGCCTTGCTGGACCCCTGACCTGCACCCGGACACTGCACTCTGAAGGACTGAACTAGCTGCACACTAGGGCTCACCACTACAAGGACTTTGCCTGTCTTCTACTGCTTCAAGAAGGTACTCCCTGTTTGCTACAGGTACAAAGGAGCTGCCCAAAGTCCCCTGCATCAAGTCCTGCAAGCAAAGCCCAGCTGACCAGAGTACAGTGGCCATTTGAGGATTCTGACGTGGTGCATTCTGGGAATTGTAGTCCCAACTCCCAAGGAGCAACTCAGAGCTTCTGGAACCTTGGCTCACGTTGTGGACACTTCAAGGACACAAAAAGGACTTCTGGAAGAAGATCCAGAAGTTTGGAAATGTTTGGAGCAACTCCATAAGTTGAAGAAGTGCATTGTGAGAGTTGTAGTCCCAGACCCCAAGATGCACACCAGAGCCTCTGAACCCTTGGCTGGTGCTGTGGACCACTTTCCTGAGTCAAACACTTCTGAAAGTAAGTGTGACAGTGTTAACTCGTGGTTGGCCTGAACTCTGGACTTTGTTCCTTTCCAGTGTGACCTTTTTAACCCTTTGAGCGCTTGTTGCTTCTATGCGCTAGAAAGCATTAATTCTTTAAAAATTCATATCTCCGGTTCCCCTTATCTGATTTTATTTCTTTTGGTGTCATTTTAAAGATAAAAATATAATCTATTGGAGGGCGTGACTTGAGCGCCAAGATGGCGGTCGCACTATCATAGTGCTCCGGACCCCTCCGTCATCTGCTCAAAAAGCACCCATTGTTGGCCCTCCCCGGTGAAGAGGGGAGACTTCGGATGGCTGTGGGAGGCTCCTGGGGGTCTGATCCACGTCCCGGAGCCCACAGCTCCAGGAGGAGCAAAGATCGAAAGGAGCGTCCTGCGCACAAAATGGTGGGCGCTCTGGCTATATAGGAGTCTGTCGGCGGCCCTCCCCGCTGAAGAAGGGAGACCTCGGGTGGCTGCGATCGGGACGGACCGCGGCTCCCAGGGGAGTGAAAACCACACGGAGCGTCCACGCACAAAATGGCGGCCGCTCCGGCTGATTAGAGCAGCAGTCGGCGGCTTCTTTGGCTGCACGGCACAGGGGGCGTGCTGCGGGCGAGGCGGCTGAGCAGCCGGTCGCCCCCCCCCCCCCAAACCCTGCCAACCTGGAGGGAGAGGAGGAGGAGTCGGACCAGTGAGGCGCACGGGCACAACCGGGACTGAATCGGGGCTGGAGGTGCAAACACAACACAGAGCACCCCGGCGGGCGGAAACAAAAGCGGGGAGACTGCGTGTGCCCGGGCCCCCCACCCCGGGATCGGGGGCACTGGTGAGTTGCAGCTGTTTCGGTCGGGGTTTCCCCCCTCTCCCTCCCAACCCCCCTCGCCCTGGTTGTGGTCCGGGGGGGGCTTACTGGAAGACGAGGAGGAGGCGAAGCCAATGTGGAGACTCATCCCTCGGGGGGAAAGGTTTACAGGTGGTGGATGAAGTGCCTCCCCTCCGCCACCCCTTATCTCGTTGGACGCCGAAGGCCCCGGGGGTTGGAGTGTCTGGAGGATAGATGGTGGTGCAGGCCTACGGGGGAAATGATCTTGGAGTGAGGCGAGGAGGGGAGCCCCTGTGGTTGAGCGTGGGCGCTGGACCCCGGCCCAAGGGACGTTGGAGTCGGAAACTGGTGATCTGAGCCTCAGATGAAGAAGTCGAGGAGGTGAGGACTAAAGGCACACCAGCAAAGGTGGGAACCCCCCTCCTGGGGCATCAGTGGGCATAGAGTGGCGACAACTGGTGTTAAACCGGCGAGGGCCGGGCTCTGAGGCCTAACGATATGCGGTGCAAGAGGCGTGGCACAGGAGCAGGCTCACAGGCAGACACGGGCGCAGCAGACGTAATGGGCAAAGACAGGCAGACCTGCCCAGCTGCTGCGTAGATGTGCATAGACCAATTTTGCCACGGGTCCCAGTGGAGCACGGAAAGAAGAACGAACGGCGGAGGGTGGCGATGGGAAACAGGCTGGGAACAGCGATCTGGCGGCCATCCTTCAGGCTATCCAATCATCCCAGGAAGCGGTGGAGGCTAAGATCGGAGAGGTGAGGGTGGATGTGGCCTTAGTACGCCAGGACCTCCGCAATGCTACAGCCAGGATCACAGAAGCGGAGTCCAGAATCTCTACAGCGGAGGTCGACCTGACTGCCCTCAAAACTCAGGTGTCATCCCTAACAGCCCGCACAGCAGAACTATACCGCAGAGCGGAGGATGCCGAAAACAGATCCTGCCGCAATAACCTTAGAATTGTGGGACTTCCGGAGAACACGCGACCTCCTCCCTGGCCACATTCCTGGAGGAATGGTTCCGATCCTGGATGCCCCGGGATCGCCTAACACCCTGGTTTGCGATTGAACGTGCCCATAGGGCCCTGCAGGCCAGGCCTCCGCTGGGCTCTCCGCCGCGGCAGGTGATGCACCGCCTTTTCAATTTCAAAGACAGAGATGCAATACTTCAGGCGGAGCGCTCAAAAGGAGACTTGCACTGTGAAGGAACCAAAGTCATGGTGTTCCCAGATTACA
Organism: Pleurodeles waltl; assembly: GCF_031143425.1. NCBI lineage: Eukaryota > Metazoa > Chordata > Amphibia > Caudata > Salamandridae > Pleurodeles > Pleurodeles waltl. Next base: position 593,695,926 of record NC_090443.1, read on the forward strand.
CAAGAGACGTACAGGTGCAGCGCCGCTCGTTCATAGAGGTAAAACAAAAACTAAGAGCGATGGATGTGCCCTACCGCCTCCTCTTCCCGGCTAATCTAAGGATGGTCCATAATAACAGGACCTACTTCTTCGAAACCCCCGGTGAGGCCTGGACATGGTTAACAGAGGAGGTCCCGCTGGGCTCTATTGGGGGGGAGCAGCGGCAGGCCTTCACTGGACAGCAGAAAGTCAGCCAGATGCAGCGGCGAAGGGGTTCTCATCGGAGGACACGTTCTAGGAGGCGCAAAGAAAGAAGAGACTCGCTTTCGGGTTCCCCCCGGAGATCTGCGGAGGGGATGCCTCCAGGGTCGGCGGTGGCAGAGCAGGGGGGTGCAGGAGGTGACTCGCAGACTGGAGACTCTGGGGAGCTGCGCCCTGCAGCAACAGATGACACTGATCTCTTCCGGAGCCTGGTGTTGTGACTCCCCTCCGGAGAGGGGAGGGTGTGACCAGGACGGCTCGTGGCCAGGATGGGGTCACAGCACGTAAGTTTATAACGTAACACTTCTTAATCCGCAGGTATGGAGGGGTCCACCACAGCTCAGACAATAAGAGTTATCAGCTCACTATGTTTGGGAGTGAGTTGTTTGTATTGGGCGACAGATGCTTCTGGGGGAAGTATGGGGTGGGGGGCGTGGGGGGTTTGATTGTTTCTATTCAGCCAACAGGCTGCTGTTAATGTTATCTGCAGTTATTGTTGGCTTGTGGCCTCACATGCCGGCAGGGAATAGCAGTGGTAGGACGCCAAAACATGGAACACACACAGAGCAGGATGAATTGCACCAACTCCGGGCTACACAGCGGACCTGAGAGAAGGAAGAATGGGGACTGTCCATAGACAAACAAACGAAATAAATGGGGACGACTCACATTATATCTTGGAATGTCAACGGACTCCTCAATAAGATTAAACGGTCAGCAGTGCTTTCTCACATCCACAGACACAAACCCAATATGCTCCTGATGCAGGAGACACATCTCATTGGAAATCACTGCCCCTTTTTAGCCCATAAAGGATTTGACAGGGTGTTTCACGCAGGGTTCACGAGAGGCTCACGGGGGGTGGCAATAGTGCTGCACTGCTCGCTACCAATGGCGGTGAGACAGGAATGGAGAGACTCGCAGGGGAGATATGTGGCGATTTCAGGGACGATAGAGGGTCGAACACTGAACGTTGTGAGTGTATATGCCCCCCCAAACATGGTGCATGGGCCCCTAGGAGATCTGACATGACTTCTGATGGAGTTACCCCCCGGGGTCACGGTAATAGAGGCGAGACTTTAATGCAGTTCTGAATCCAGGGTTGGACACGAGTGGGGGGTCATCGGCCCATAGACAGGCCATGGCCACTAGCCTGTCTGGATGGATGTCGTCGGTAGGGCTCTGCGACGCCTGGAGAGCATGGCATCCGCTGCGCACGCAATTTACGCACATCTCCGCAGCTCACAATACACAATCTAGGATAGACCTGGTGTTCAAGCCGGCCACTGAGTGCTGTCACCTTTCCCACATCGAGATTCTACCACGTGGGATCTCCGATCACGCGCCTTTCCGGTTCAGTGTAGGCCATGCAAATCTGTTGGTGCGCCCCATGTGGCGGCTGAACGCTTGGTACCTGCAAGACGAGGACTATGTCAATAGCCTAAAGGAGTCGTTACGCGAGTACTTCAGTATTAACGAGGGCTCGGTGAGGTCGTCCGCGACCCTGTGGGTGGCGAGCAAGGTGGTGCTGAGAGGGATGGCCGGAGGTCTCATCCGTGCGTGGGAGCACTCCCGGGCCTCTCGAATCACCCAGCTGGAGGCCCGCGCCATCCATCTGGAAGCAGAACAGGAGGCACACCCAAATGAACGGATAACCAGACAACTCCTGCTAATACAAGAGTAGATTCGTAGTCAATCCTTGGAAGCGGCTAAACACATGTGGCGCACTTCCACGGCCCGGGTCTACGGATGGGGTAATAAGACAGGGAAACTATTATATTGTTTGATTTCCCAACAGCAGGCTTCATGAATCGTCCCTGAAATCTGCACTGAGCGTGGGGAACGTGTGTACAAGCTCCAGGAAGTGGCCGAGACGTTCGCTGCTTATTACAGAGTCCTGTATCGAAAGGCTAATCCCGAGAGATCGGACACCTCCGATCAATTCTTGGCGGACATTCCGCTCCCGGAGCTGTCCGCGGTGGAGGTCTGGACACTGGAGGAACCGTTCACTGAAACGGAAATCGGTGAGGCCATAACAGCGATGGGAGTGGGAAAGACAACCGGACCGGACGGGTTTCCTCTAGAATACTATAAGATGTTTAGGGAAGACCTGGTCCTGCATCTCGCGAATCTCTATGCAGAAGTGGACCAGCAGGGCTCTTTTCCGGAAGGCTTGGATGTAGCCACCGTTGTCGTATTGCCTAAGACCCAACCCCCTTCCCTTTACTGCGTGGACTATAGACCTATACCCCTGATTAACAGTGAAGTAAAGATTTATGCTGCAATATTGGCCTCCCGTCTCAAGAGGGTGATGCCCCTGCTGATACACTCGGATCAGTGTGGATTTATGGCCGGACATAGCACGCGTCATTGTATACGACGGCTCCAAGTGGCCCTCGCAAGGCGACACCGATTGCCCCAGAATCTAGCCTTTCTATTCATAGACTTCGAGAAGGCTTTTGACTCCATTGTCTGGGGGTTCCTCCTCGTGGTGCTCTGGCGGGCCGGCTTTGGACCAAGGTTTTGCCGAATGGTCCGGGCCCTGTATACTAAACCTATGGCGTGTGTACAGGTGAATGGAGTCTTATCTTCGGCCTTTCCGATCCATGGGGGAATGCAACAGGGTTGCCCACCTCTCCTCTCCTCTTTGCTCTGGCCATTGAGCCCTTGGCACGAATGAAAAGGGAAGACCCAATATATCGGGGATGAAAGTGGGGCCCCTCGTGTGAGGACCGAGTGGCCTTATATGCGGACGATGTCCTGTTATACATGGAGAATCCAGGAGTGACCGGGCCTCGAAGTTTCCACCTCCTTCGGTGTTTTGAGGAGGCTTCCCGGCTCAAGATGAACTCTGCCAAATCAGTGTTGGTCCCTCTGGCGCGATCGCGGGATTGCTTTGATTGGCAAGAGGTGGTGCCTATGCGCAGGTTAAGTTTTAAATACCTTGGGACCTGGGTCGCGCTGCTCCCGGAGCTATCCTGGACCATGAACCTGGCACCGCTGGCGTCTCACATGCGGGAAGATCTTCGGCGGTGGCAAACATTGCCGCTGAATGTCTGAGGCCGTGTAACTTTGTAGAAGATGATGGTCCTGCTGCGCCTTTTATATGTGATCCAAATCTGCCGTTCGCGATCCCTCGCTCATGGTTTAGAAATCTAGAGGGAATCACTACCTCCTTCCTGTGGGGGGGGGCGCAACACCGGGTAGCATCCCGGAGTTGTCGCAGAGGGGTGTACGATGGGGGCTGGGCATGACAGATCCGTAACTGTATTATCTGGTGACGCAGCTCCTGGTGGTTCACAAGGGTAGGTCGCTTCCCCCGCCGCTGCAGCTCCACCTGCCCAGGCTCCTGCCACCTCCCAGCAAAACCGTAAGTACTCCCTGCGCTCCCCCCGTCCAGCCCCTCGTTACTCACCTCTGTCTCCTTAACTCTCTCTCCTCCAACTTTTCTTCGTACCCCTGCTGTCCTCTCTCTCTCCATTTCCCTTCGCTTTCTGCTCTTCCTTCTGGTAGCCATTTTCCTCCGTCTTCTTCTCCTCTTCTATAGCCCATTTTCTTTGTGTTCTGCTCTTCTCCCGTGCTCTTCTCCTCCTATGCACCCCATCCTTCGTGTTCTTTTCTTCTTCTGTGTTCTTCTCCTCTTCTGCACCTGATCCTTTGTGTTCTTTTCTTCTTCTGTGTTCTGCTCTTCTTCCTCACTGCATTTTCCTCTTGTTCTGCTCTTCTTCCTCACCGCATTTTCTTTGTGTTCTGCTATTCTTCCTCACTGCATTTTCCTCTTGTTCTGCTCTTCTTCCTCACAGCATTTTCTTCGGGTTCTGCTCTTCTTCCTCACCGCATTTTCTTTGTGTTCTGCTCTTCTTCCTCGCCGCATTTTCTTCGTGTTCTGCTCTTCTCCTGTGTTCTTCTCCTCCTCTGCACCCCATCCTTCGTGTTTTTTTCTTCTTCTGTGTTCTTCTGGTGTTCTTCTCCTCTTCTGCACCCCATCCTTCGTGTTCTTTTCTTCTTCTGTGTGCTTCTGGTGTTCTTCTCCTCTTCTGCACCCCATCCTTCGTGTTCTTTTCTTCTTCTGTGTTCTTCTCTTCTTCTGTTGACCATCTCCTTCGTGTTCTTCTCCTTCTGTAGTCCATTTCTTTCATGTTCCTCTCCTATTCTGTGTTCTTCTCTTCTTCTGTACTCTTCTCTTCTCTTCTTCTGTGTTCTTCTCTTCTTCTGTACTCTTCTCTTCTCTTCTTCTGTGTTCTTCTCTTCTTCTGTACTCTTCTCTTCTCCTCTTCTGTATTCCTCTCTTCTCTTCTTCTGTAATCCATCTCTTCCCTTCCCTCTCTTCTTTCCCTTCCCTTCTATCTGACCCCCGCACCCCTGCCCTCTGCTTTCCCGCCGCCACCACCCGTTCGGCCCCATCCCCCTGCTCCCTCCTGCCTCCCGCCCCCAGCTGACCCCTCCTCCCCCCTCGTCCCTCTTATGGTGGCCGCTGCGCGGCAGAGACAGCGACCCTTGACCCTAGGGTAGGTCGCTTCCCCCGCCGCTGCAGCTCCACCTGCCCAGGCTCCTGCCACCTCCAAGCAAAACCGTAAGTACTCCCTGCGCTCCCCCTGTCCAGCCCCTCGTTACTCACCTTTGTCTCCTTAACTCTCTCTCCTCCAACTTTTCTTCGTACCCCTGCTGTCCTCTCTCTGTCCATTTCCCTTTGCTTTCTGCTCTTCCTTCTGGTAGCCATTTTCCTCCGTCTTCTGCTCCTCTTCTGTAGCCCATTTTCTTCGTGCTCTGCTCTTCTCCTGTGCTCTTCTCCTCCTCTGCACCCCATCCTTCGTGTTCTTTTCTTCTTCTGTGTTCTTCTCCTCTTCTGCACCCGATCCTTCGTGTTCTTTTCTTCTTCTGTGTTCTGCTCTTCTTCCTCACCGCATTTTCCTCTTGTTCTGCTCTTCTTCCTCACCGCATTTTCTTTGTGTTCTGCTCTTCTTCCTCACCGCATTTTCCTCTTGTTCTGCTCTTCTTCCTCACCGCATTTTCTTCGTGTTCTGCTCTTCTTCCTCACCGCATTTTCTTCGTGTTCTGCTCTTCTCCTGTGTTCTTCTCCTCCTCTGCACCCCATCCTTTGTCTTTTTTCTTCTTCTGTGTTCTTCTGGTGTTCTTCTCCTCTTCTGCACCCCATCCTTCGTGTTCTTTTCTTCTTCTGTGTTCTTCTGGTGTTCTTCTCCTCTTCTGCACCCCATCCTTCGTGTTCTTTTCTTCTTCTGTGTTCTTCTCTTCTTCTGTTGACCATCTCCTTCGTGTTCTTCTTCTTCTGTAGTCCATTTCTTTTGTTTTCCTCTCCTCTTCTGTGTTCTTCTCTTCTTCTGTACTCTTCTCTTCTTCTGTGTTCTTCTCTTCTTCTGTACTCTTCTCTTCTCTTCTTCTGTGTTCTTCTCTTCTCCTGTACTCTTCTCTTCTCCTCTTCTGTATTCCTATCTTCTCTTCTTCTGTAATCCTTCTCTTCCCTTCCCTCTCTTCTTTCCCTTCCCTTCTATCGGTACCCCCCTGCCCCCGCCCTCTGATTTCCCGCCGCCACCACCCGTTCGGCCCCGCCCCCTGCTGCCATTCGTCACCCCCCTCTCGCCTCCCACCCCCAGCTGACCCCTCCTCCCTCTTATGGCACCCGCTGCGCGGCAGAGACAGCGACCCTTGACCCTAGGGTAGGTCGCTTCCCCCGCCGCTGCAGCTCCACCTGCCCAGGCTCCTGCCACCTCCCAGCAAAACCGTAAGTACTCCCTGCGCTCCCCCCGTCCAGCCCCTCGTTACTCACCTCTGTCTCCTTAACTCTCTCTCCTCCAACTTTTCTTCGTACCCCTGCTGTCCTCTCTCTGTCCATTTCCCTTCGCTTTCTGCTCTTCCTTCTGGTAGCGATTTTCCTCCGTCTTCTGCTCCTCTTCTATAGCCCATTTTCTTCGTGTTCTGCTCTTCTCCTGTGCTCTTCCCCTCCTCTGCACCCCATCCTTCGTGTTCATTTCTTCTTCTGTGTTCTTCTCCTCTTCTGCACCCGATCCTTCGTGTTCTTTTCTTCTTCTGTGTTCTGCTCTTCTTTCTCACCGCATTTTCCTCTTGTTCTGCTCTTCTTTCTCACCGCATTTCTTCGTGTTCTGGTCTTCTTCCTCACCGCATTTTCCTCTTGTTCTGCTCTTCTTCCTCACCGCATTTTCTTCGTGTTCTGCTCTTCTTCCTCACCGCATTTTCTTTGTGTTCTGCTCTTCTTCCTCACCGCATTTTCTTCGTGTTCTGCTCTTCTCCTGTGTACTTCTCCTCCTCTGCACCCCATCCTTCGTCTTTTTTTCTTCTTCTGTGTTCTTCTGGTCTTCTTCTCCTCTTCTGCACCCCATCCTTTGTGTTCTTTTCTTCTTTGTGTTCTTCTGGTATTCTTCTCCTCTTCTGCACCCCATCCTTCGTGTTCTTTTCTTCTTCTGTGTTCTTCTCTTCTTCTTTTGACCATCTCCTTCGTGTTCTTCTCCTTCTGTAGTCCATTTCTTTCGTGCTCCTCTCCTCTTCTGTGTTCTTCTCTTCTTCTGTACTCTTCTCTTCTCTTCTTCTGTGTTCTTCTCTTCTTCTGTACTCTTCTCTTCTCCTGGGTTCTTCTCTTCTTCTGTACTCTTCTCTTCTCCTCTTCTGTATTCCTCTCTTCTCTTCTTCTGTAATCCATCTCTTCCCTTCCCTCTCTTCTTTCCCTTCCCTTCTATCTGACCCCCCCGCCCTCTGCTTTCCCGCCGCCACCACCCGTTCGGCCCCACCCCCCGCTCCCATTCGTCGCCCCCCTCCCGCCTCCCGACCCCAGCTGACCACTCCTCCCCCCTCCTCCCTCTTATGGCGGCCGCTGCGCGGCAGAGACAGTGACCCTTGACCCTAGGGTAGGTCGCTTCCCCCGCCGCTGCAGCTCCACCTGCCCAGGCTCCTGCCACCTCCCAGCAAAACCGTAAGTACTCCCTGTGCTCCCCCCCCATCCAGACCCTCGTTACTCACCTCTGTCTCCTTAACTCTCTCTCCTCCAACTTTTCTTCGTACCCCTGCTGTCCTCTCTCTGTCCATTTCCCTTCGCTTTCTGCTCTTCCTTCTGGTAGCCATTTTCCTCCATTTTCTGCTCCTCTTCTGTAGCCCATTTTCTTTGTGTTCTGCTCTTCTTCCTCACCATATTTTCCTCTTGTTCTGCTCTTCTTCCTCACCGCATTTTCTTCGTGTTCTGCTCTTCTTCCTCACCGCATTTTCTTCGTGTTCTGCTCTTCTTCCTCACCGCATTTTCTCCGTGTTCTGCTCTTCTCCTGTGTTCTTCTCCTCCTCTGCACCCCATCCTTCGTCTCTTTGTCTTCTTCTGTGTTCTTCTGGTGTTCTTCTCCTCTTCTGCACCCCATCCTTTGTGTTCTTTTCTTCTTCTGTGTTCTTCTGGTGTTCTTCTCCTCTTCTGCACCCCATCCTTCGTGTTCTTTTCTTCTTCTGTGTTCTTCTCTTCTTCTGTTGACCATCTCCTTTGTGTTCTTCTCCTTCTGTAGTCCATTTCTTTCGTGTTCCTCTCCTCTTCTGTGTTCTTCTCTTCTTCTGTACTCTTCTCTTCTCTTCTTCTGTGTTCTGCTCTTCTTCTGTACTCTTCTCTTCTCCTCTTCTGTATTCCTCTCTTCTCTTCTTCTGTAATCCATCTCTTCCCTTCCCTCTCTTCTTTCCCTTCCCTTCTATCTGACCCCTCCACCCCCGCCCTCTGCTTTCCCGCCGCCACCACCCGTTCGGCCCCGCCCCCTGCTCCCATTTGTGGCCCCCCCTCCAGCCTCCCACCCCCAGCTGACCCATCCCCCCTCCTCCCTCTTATGGCGGCCGCTGCGTGGCAGAGACAGCGACCCTTGACCCTAGGGTAGGTCGCTTCCCCCGCCGCTGCAGCTCCACCTGCCCAGGCTCCTGCCACCTCCCAGCAAAACCGTAAGTACTCCCTGCGCCTCCCCCGTCCAGCCCCTCGTTACTCACCTCTGTCTCCTTAACTCTCTCTCCTCCAACTTTTCTTCGTACCCCTGCTGTCCTTTCTCTGTCAATTTCCCTTCGCTTTCTGCTCTTCCTTCTGGTAGTCATTTTCCTCCATCTTCTGCTCCTCTTCTGTAGCCCATTTTCTTCGTGTTCTGCTCTTCTCCTGTGCTCTTCTCCTCCTCTGCACCCCATCCTTCGTGTTCTTTTCTTCTTCTGTGTTCTTCTCCTCTTCTGCACCCGATCCTTCGTGTTCTTTTCTTCTTCTGTGTTCTGCTCTTCTTCCTCACCGCATTTTCCCCTTGTTCTGCTCTTCTTCCTCACCGCATTTTCTTCATGTTCTGCTCTTCTTCCTCACCGCATTTTCTTCGTGTTCTGCTCTTCTTCCTCACCGCATTTTCTTCGTGTTTTGCTCTTCTTCCTCACCGCATTTTCTTCGTGTTCTGCTCTTCTTCCTCACCGCATTTTCTTCGTGTTCTGCTCTTCTCCTGTGTACTTCTCCTCCTCTGCACCCCATCCTTCGTGTTCTTTTCTTCTTCTGTGTTCTTCTCTTCTTCTGTTGACCATCTCCTTCGTGTTCTTCTCCTGCTGTAGTCCATTTCTTTCATGTTCCTCTCCTCTTCTGTGTTCTTCTCTTCTTCTGTACTCTTCTCTTCTCTTCTTCTGTGTTCTTCTCTTCTTCTGTACTCTTCTCTTCTCTTCTTCTGTGTTCTTCTCTTCTTCTGTACTCTTCTCTTCTCCTCTTCTGTATTCCTCTCTTCTCTTCTTCTGTAATCCATCTCTTCCCTTCCCTCTCTTCTTTCCCTTCCCTTCTATCTGACCCCCCGCCCTCTGCTTTCCCGCCGCCACCACCCGTTCGGGCCCACCCCCCCTGCTCCCATTCGTCACCCCCAGCTGACCCCTCCTCCCCACCCCCTCCCTCTTATGGCGGCCGCTGGCTCGCCAAAGGCAAGCCTGTCTGCGCCTGTACCGCGCCCAGCGCCACGACCCCTGGCCCCCAGCACTCCCAAACCCCGCAGCGCCGCTACAACCCCGCCTCCCTCCACGCAGTCAACCCGGGACGCTCTAGAACCTGCTTCCAAGCCAACCTGAAACGCACTCATGTACCCTTTGCATGCCTTACCTGCAAGCACACCTCCCACTGCGACTGCACCCCGCACGCCAGCCCACGCGCCAATAACCACCTCTAATGCATCCTCATCATCGCACACTCCGTCCACAAGCACGCCATTGAACTATGGGACCTCCTGGACTCCACCGCACCGGACGTCGCCTTCATCACTGAGACCTGGATGAACGCCTCCTCGGCCCCGACATCGCCATAGCCATCCCCGACGGCTACAAGATCACCAGGAGAGACTGCACCAACCAAGTCGGAGGAGGAATCGCCATCATATTCAAGGACTCCATCAACGTCACCACTTCCACCGAAGACACCCCCCTCGCCGCCGAACACATGCACTTCCAGATCCACACCGACCCCAGGACCACCCTCAGAGGAACTCTCATCTACAGACCCCCTGGACCACGCGCCCTCTTCGGCGAATCCATCGCTAACTTCATCTCCCCGCATGCCCTAGCCTCGCCGGACTACATCCTCCTCGGAGACCTCAACTTCCACCTGGAGCAGAACAACGACCCCAACACCACCACCCTGCTCGACAACCTCGCCAACCTCGGTCTCAAGCAACTGGTGAACACCCCCACCCCACCCCCACCCCGCTCCCCCTGCCGCTGCAGCTCCTCCAAGTTCCCGAGTTCCTGTGTTCCTGAGACCCACCTAACTGTAAGTACCCCCCTCCTCCCAGCCCCTCGCCCTGCCCCGCGCCACTCACCTTCTCTCCTGCTCCTGCTTCTTTTCCTCCTCTCTGTCTCTTCCTCCTCGCTCCCCCTCTGCAATCTTCTTCTGTGTTCTTCTGTTCTTCTCTTCTGTTCTTCTGTTCTTCCCTTCTGTTCTTCTGTGTCCTTCCGGTCTTCTGTGTTCTTCTTCTCTGTTCTTCTCTGTGCTTCTGTGTTCTTCTTCTCGGTTCTTCTGTGTTCTTCTCTGTTGTTCTTCTGCTCTTCCGATCTTCTGTGCTTCTGTCTTCTGTTCTTCGTTCTTCTGTTCTTCTGTCTTCTGTTCTTCTGTTCTTCTGTTCTTCTGTTCTTCTGTTCTTCTGTCTTCTGCTCTTCCGGTCTTCTGTTCTTCTGTCTTCTGTTCTTCTGTCTTCTGTTCTCCTGTCTTCGGCTCTTCTACCTCCTCCGTCTTCTTCCCCCGAGCCTGCCCTCCTGCTCCTTCCTCATCCCCCTCCCTCACTCGCCTCCCCCTCTCTCACCCCTAGCTAACCCGTTCGCTATCTACCTCCCTCACTCCTCCTATCTTCCTATCTCTCTAGCTCCCTATCTCACTATCTAACTCCCCCACTCTCCACCTCCTCCTACCTACCTATCTGTCTATCTATCTATTTCCCTATCTATCGACTTCTCTATCTATTTTCTCTATCTATTTCTCTATCTCTCCCCCCCTCCCGCCACCCCCTCTACTACCTATCTCCCTATCCTCTCACTCTACCTCTCTCCCTCACCCACCTCTACAACCCCCCCTCCCCTATCTTCACAACCCTACTCCTATCTCTCTCCCTAATCTCCAAACCTCCTAACACTCACCCTCCTCCACCCTAAACCCCCTCCCCCAGCTCCTCTCACTCTACCTGTCCCCCCCCTCCCTCGCGCTTTCCCGCCGCGACCTCCTGCACGCCCCCGCCCCCCAGCTCCCATTCGCCCCCAGCTGACCCCTCCCCCCCCTCCTACCTCTTATGGCGGCCGCTGCGCGACAGTGGTAGCGACCCTTGACCCAAGGGTAGGTCGCTCCCCCTGCCGCTGCAGCTCCTCCAAGTTCCCGAGTTCCTGTGTTCCTGAGACCCACCTAACTGTAAGTACCCCCCTCCTCCCAGCCCCTCGCCCTGCCCCGCGCCACTCACCTTCTCTCCTGCTCCTGCTTCTTTTCCTCCTCTCTGTCTCTTCCTCCTCGCTCCCCCTCTGCAATCTTCTTCTGTGTTCTTCTGTTCTTCTGTTCTTCCCTTCTGTTCTTCTGTGTCCTTCCGGTCTTCTGTGTTCTTCTTCTCTGTTCTTCTCGGTGCTTCTGTGTTCTTCTTCTCGGTTCTTCTGTGTTCTTCTGTGTTCTTCTGTGTTCTTCTCTGTTCTTCTGCTCTTCCGATCTTCTGTGCTTCTGTCTTCTGTTCTTCGTTCTTCTGTTCTTCTGTTCTTCTGTTCTTCTGTTCTTCTGCTCTTCTGCTCTTCTGCTCTTCCTGTCTTCTGTTCTTCTGTCTTCTGTTCTTCTGTCTTCTGTTCTCCTGTCTTCGGCTCTTCTACCTCCTCCGTCTTCTTCCCCCGAGCCTGCCCTCCTGCTCCTTCCTCATCCCCCTCCCTCACTCGCCTCCCCCTCTCTCACCCCTAGCTAACCCGTTCGCTATCTACCTCCCTCACTCCTCCTATCTTCCTATCTCTCTAGCTCCCTATCTCACTATCTAACTCCCCCACTCTCCACCTCCTCCTACCTACCTATCTGTCTATCTATCTATTTCCCTATCTATCGACTTCTCTATCTATTTTCTCTATCTATTTCTCTATCTCTCCCCCCCTCCCGCCACCCCCTCTACTACCTATCTCCCTATCCTCTCACTCTACCTCTCTCCCTCACCCACCTCTACAACCCCCCCTCCCCTATCTTCACAACCCTACTCCTATCTCTCTCCCTAATCTCCAAACCTCCTAACACTCACCCTCCTCCACCCTAAACCCCCTCCCCCAGCTCCTCTCACTCTACCTGTCCCCCCCCTCCCTCGCGCTTTCCCGCCGCGACCTCCTGCACGCCCCCGCCCCCCAGCTCCCATTCGCCCCCAGCTGACCCCTCCCCCCCCCTCCTACCTCTTATGGCGGCCGCTGCGCGACTGCGCAGCGGGCGCGCGCAGCGGGCACGCCGCTGGCGCGGCAGAGGCGCGCCAGAGGCAAGCCTGTCTGCGCCCGTCCGCGCCTGGCCCGCGCCCAGCGCCACGACCCCTGGTCCCCAGCTCCCCCAAGCCCCGCTGATCCGCTACGACCCCACCACCCTCCACGCCCTCAACCCAGGGCGCTCCAAAACCTGCTTCCTAGCTCACCCCAAACGCACCCATGGACCCTTCGCCTGCAACTCCTGCAAACGCATCTTCCACCACGCAACTACCACGACCACAAGCCCACGCGCCATCAACCACCTCAAGTGCATCCTGATCAACGCTCGTTCCGTCCACAAGCACGCCGTTGAACTTTGGGACCTCCTGGACTCCACAGCCCCGGACGTCGCCTTCATCACGGAGACATGGATGAACGCCTCCTCTGCTCCAGACATCGCTACCCGCCATCCCCGAAGGCTACAAGATCTCCAGAAAAGACCGCACCAACCAAGTAGGAGGAGGTGTCGCCATCATCTTCAAAGACTCCATCAGCGTCACCACCTCCACCGAAGACCCCCCCCCTCGCCGCTGAACACCTGCATTTTCAGATTCGCACCGACCCAAGGACCACCCTCAGAGGATCCCTCGTCTACCGTCCTCCCGGACCTCGCGCCTCTTTCAGCGACGCCATCGCCGACTTCATCTCCCCGCACGCCCTCGCCTCACCGGACTACATCCTCCTAGGCGACCTCAACTTCCATCTGGAACAAAACAACGACCCCAACACCACCACCCTGCTCGACAACCTCGCCAACCTCGGCCTCAAACAACTGGTGAACACCGCCACCCACATCGCCGGACACACGCTCGACCCTATCTTCTCCGCCAGCAAACACGTCTTCTTCAGCCACACCTCTGCCCTACACTGGACCGACCACAGCTGCGTCCACTTCACATTCCGACGCGAGACCTCCCACCTCCGCACTCAACCCATCCCTCATCGACAGTGGAACAAGATCCCTGAAGAGCAACTCTTCTCCGCTCTCGCCGCCAACCAACCCACCCTCACCACCGACCCCAACGACGCAGCTCTCAACCTCACAAACTGGATCTCCAACTGCGCTGACAACCTTGCTCCCCTCAAACGCACGCATCGACAGGCCAACACCAAAAAACCTCTCTGGTTCTCTGACACCCTCAAAGAATCAAAGAAAACTTGTCGTGCCCTTGAGAAGGCCTGGCGCAAGGACCACACCGCTGACAACATGACCGCCCTCAAGAACGCTACACGCGAACACCACCACCTGATCCGCACTGCCAAAAGGAACTTTTTCACCGACAGACTAGACAAAAACAGCCACAACAGCAGAGAACTCTTCAGCATCGTCAAAGAGTTCTCCAACCCCAGCGCCAGCGCCAACGCCGTCACGCCCTCACAGGATTTGTGCGAATCCCTCGCCACTTTCTTCCATCGCAAGATCAGCGACCTCCACGACAGCTTCGGACACCAGACCCAACCATACACCACTGAACCCGCTTCCCCGGACATCACCCTCAACAACTGGACCCACATCAACACGGAAGAAACCAAATCCATCATGAACTCTATCCACTCCGGCGCCCCTTCGGACCCCTGCCCGCACTTCATCTTTAACAAAGCAGACGACATCATCGCCCCGCACCTCCAGACCGTCATCAACTCTTCTTTTTCTTCTGCTACCTTCCCCGAATGCTGGAAGCACGCTGAAGTCAACGCCCTACTAAAGAAACCTACGGCTGACCCAAGCGACCTGAAAAACTTCCGCCCCATCTCTCTTCTACCTTTCCCAGCCAAGGTAATAGAAAAGACCGTCAACAAACAGCTGACCACCTTCCTGGAAGACAACAACCTGCTCGACCCTTCACAAACCGGATTCCGAACCAACCACAGCACGGAAACCGCCCTCATCTCAGTCACAGACGACATCAGAACCCTGATGGACAACGGTGAAACAGTCGCCCTCATTCTCCTCGACCTCTCGGCTGCCTTTGACACCGTCTGTCACCGCACCCTAATCACCCGCCTACGCTCCACCGGGATCCAAGGCCAGTCCCTGGACTGGATCGCCTCCTTCCTCGCTAACCGCTCCCAAAGAGTTTACCTCCCTCCGTTTCGCTCAGAACCCACCAAGATCATCTGCGGCGTACCTCAAGGCTCATCGCTCAGCCCGACACTCTTCAATGTCTACATGAGCCCCCTCGCCGACATCGTACGCAAGCACGACATCATCATCACCTCCTACGCCGACGACACCCAACTTGTACTCTCCCTCACCAAGGACCCCGCCAGCGCCAAAACCAACCTACAAGAGGGTATGAAGGACGTCGCAGATTGGATGAGGCTCAGCCGCCTAAAGCTGAACTCTGAAAAAACGGAAGTCCTCATCCTCGGCAACACCCCGTCCGCCTGGGACGACTCCTGGTGGCCGACGGCCCTCGGCCCTCGGCACCGCACCGACCCCCGCAGACCACGCCCGCAACCTCGGCTTCATCTTGGACCCTCTTCTCACCATGACCAAGCAAGTCAACGCCGTGTCCTCCGCCTGCTTCCTCACTCTCCGCATGCTCCGCAAGATCTTCCACTGGATCCCCGCCGACACCAGAAAAACCGTGACCCACGCCCTTGTCACAAGTCGCCTGGACTACGGCAACACCCTCTACGCCGGGACCACCGCCAAACTCCAAAACCGCCTGCAACGCATCCAAAACGCCTCGGCCCGCCTCATCCTCGACGTACCCCGCAACAGCCACATCTCCGCACACCTGAGACACCTGCATTGGCTCCCAGTCAGCAAAAGGATCACCTTCCGTCTTCTCACCCACGCACACAAAGCCCTCCACAACAAGGGACCGGAATACCTCAACAGACGCCTCAGCTTCTACGTCCCCACCCGCCCCCTCCGCTCCGCTGGCCTCGCACTTGCTGCCGTCCCTCGCACCCGCCGCTCCACGGCGGGTGGGAGATCCTTCTCCTTCCTGGCGGCCAAGACCTGGAACTCCCTCCCCACCAGCCTCAGGACCACCCAGGACCACTCCGCTTTCCGGAGACTCCTAAAGACTTGGCTGTTCGAGCAGCGATAACCCCCCCTTTCCCCCCTAGCGCCTTGAGACCCGCACGGGTGAGTAGCGCGCTTTATAAATGTTAATGATTTGATTTGATTTGACATCGCGGGACACACGCTCGACCCCATCTTCTCCGCCAGCAACTACGTATCCTTCAGCCACTCCTCCATAATACACTGGACCGACCACAGATGTGTCTACTTCACCTTCAGACGCAAGACTCTCCACCTCCGCACACAACCCATCCCACGCAGACATTGGAACAAAATCTCCACGGAACATCTACTCTCCACTCTCAGCCACAACCAACCTACCATCTCCACCGATGCCAACAACGCAGCCCTCAGCCTCACACATTGGATCACCAACTGCGCGGACAACCTCGCACCCCTCAGACGCCTCCCAAGACAGACCAACGGCAGGAAACCTCAATGGTTCACAGACACCCTCAAGGAATCCAAAAAAAACTGCCGTACCCTCGAGAAAGCCTGGCGCAAAGACCACACCATAGAAAACTTGTCTGCCCTCAAAAACGCCACCAGCGAACACCATCAGCTGATCCGCGCCACCAAGAGAACATCCTTCAAAGACAGACTGGACAAGAACACTCACAACAGCAAAGAACTCTTCAACATCGTCAAAGAGCTCTCCAATCCTAACGCCAACTCCATCACGCCCTCACAAGATCTCTGCAACTCCCTCGCTACCTTCTTCCATCGAAAGATCACCGACCTACACGACAGCTTCGGTCCCCAGACCCAGCCAACCACCACAGAACCCACAGACCCAGCCATCACCCTCAATGCCTGGACACACATCAGCACGGAAGAGACCAAAACTACCATGAACACCATCCACTCCAGTCCCCCCTCGGACCCCTGCCCCCACTTCATCTTCAACAAAGCCGAAGACATCATCACCCCCCATCTCCAGACCATCATCAACAGCTCGTTTGCATCTGCCACCTTCCCAGAGAGCTGGAAACACGCGGAAGTCAACGCTCTCCTGAAGAAACCTACGGCGGACCCCAGCGACCTGAAGAACTTCCGCCCCATCTCGCTCCTCCCCTTCCCTGCCAAAGTCATTGAGAAGACCGTCAACAAGCAACTGACCAAATTCCCTGAAGACAACAACCAACTCGACCCCTCCCAGTCTGGATTCCGAGCCAACCACAGCACAGAAACCTCCCTCATCGCAGTCACCGATGACATCAGAACTCTGATGGACAACGGAGAAACAGTCGCCCTCATCCTCCTCGACCTCTCGGCTGCCTTCGACACCGTCTGCCACCGAACCCTAATATCCCGCCTCCGCTCCACCGGTATCCAAGGACAGGCCCTGGACTGGATCACCTCTTTCCTCTCTAACCGCTCCCAAAGAGTCTACCTCCCGCAGTTCCGCTCGGACCCCACCGAGATCATCTGCGGCGTCCCAAAGGGCTCCTCGCTCAGCCCGACTCTCTTCAATGTCTACATGAGCCCCCTCGCTGACATCGCACGCAAACACAACATCAATATCATCTCCTACGCCGACGACACCCAGCTGATACTTTCCCTCACCTAGGACCCTACCATCGCCAAGACCAACCTGCAGGATGGAATGAAAGACGTCGCAGAAGGGATGAAACTCAGCCGTCTGAAACTGAACTCAGACAAAACGGAAGTCCTCATCCTTGGAAACACCCCGTCTGCCTGGGACAACTCTTGGTGGCCCACGGCCCTAGGCACCGCACCAACCCCCTAAGACCACGCACGCAACCTCGGATTCATCCTGGACCCGCTTCTCACCATGACCAAACAAGTCAACGCCGTATCGTCTTCCTGCTTCCTCACTCTCCGCATGCTCCGAAAGATCTTCCGCTGGATCCCCGCCGACACCAGAAAAACTGTGACCCACGCCCTCGTCACAAGCCGCCTGGACTACGGAAACACCCTATACGCAGGAACCACCACAAAACTCCAGAAACATCTTCAGCGAATACAAAACGCCTCCGCTCTCCTCATCCTCGACATACCCCGCAACAGCCACATCTCCGCCCACCTGAGACACCTGCACTGGCTACCCGTCAACAAAAGGATCCCCTTCAGGCTCCTCACCCACGCACACAAAGCCCTCCACAACAAGGGACCCGAATACCTCAACCGTCGCCTCAGTTTCTACACGCCCACCCGTCAACTTCGCTCCGCCAACCTCGCACTCGCCGCCGTCCCTCGCATCCGCCGCACAACGGCAGGTGGGAAATCCTCCTACCTGGCGGCCAAGACATGGAACTCCCTCCCCGCCAACCTCAGGACCACCCAGGACCACCTCGCATTCCGGAGGCAGCTCAAAACCTGGCTCTTTGAGCAGCAGTAACCCCCTCCCCTAGCGCCTTGAGACCCTCACGGGTGAGTAGTGCACTTTATAAATATTATTGATTGATTGATTGAATTGGTTCAATGGGGGTTGGTCAGACCCATCATATCAGGTGGAGCTGGAAGCTTTGGGGTACCCCGTATCCTAGATATTCTTTATGGGGCGCCAATCCCCAGGGAGCTAGAGCGAACCACCAAGGCGTTTTTTTTTTGCGTGGCGCGCGGCACTGAGGCACACCGAGTGGAACAAAGTGGTCACTCTGCAAACTCCATTGTGGCACGGTAACTGGTTGAGAGAAACAGCCAAGCTGGCCGGATTTGCGAAGTGGGACACACTGGGCATTTCTCTGGTGGGAGACGTGTAGAAAGGAAACATGATGAAGTCCTTCCAGGAATTACAACAAGAGTTCCAACTGTCCCCAAATCCATTTTTTAGGTATCTCCAGCACTGGCATGCCATTGGTATGCACCTGAACGAGGTGGACCCCTTGCCGGAGTTCAATCCAATCGAGGCTAAAACACTCATGGGAAGTTTGGGGAAGAAGGGCATCTCCCAAATTTATAGAATGTTAGTAAATAATACACCTGGGGATCTAGGTCACCTTAGGGGTGGATGGGAGAAGTGAGTGGGACCGCTTGAAGAGACTGAATGAGCGGAGGCACTGATGGCCCACGAGTGCTGGCGGAGTCAGCAAGGTTGAGGGTGATACAATTCTACTTCTTACACAAAGCATACCTGTCTCCCGATAGGCTGCACAGGATGGGTGTCCGAAACTCTGCCCAGTGCCCACGGTGCGGCGGGGGCCCGGCCGACTTCTTCCATATGGCATGGTCTTGCCCCGTGATTCGAGTGTACTGGGGGGGAGTAAACCAGGAGCTGAACAGGGCTATGGGAACATCGCAACTACTGCCCCAAAAAATTGTGCTATTGGGTGCTATGGAGGACATGGAGGAGTCTAGAGCGGATAAGACCTTGGTCGGAGCAGCCACACTGGTGGCCAAGAGAGACATTGCGGCTGCATGGAATACCGTCAAGGGCCCCTCCCTTCAGAAATGGAGACGGGGTGGACTGGTGTGCACCCCAAGAAAAAGTAGTATATGAATCAAGGGGGTGCCCCCGTAAGCATGAAAAGATTTGGGGGAAATGGACGGGGCTACGAGGTTAAATGTGCCCCAGTGACTGTGTGTGCCTGTACCTTCCTTCTCTCTGTACTATTTGGATACGTAGCTTTGGGTATCCCATTGTACTCCTGGTATAGAAGAGACAGATTAGAATTGATCATCCAGTCGGTACCAAACAGGCCGAGACAAGTGTGTTATTTGTGTACTTTACCTGCTTTTCTCTTTAAAAGCAATAAAAACTTGTTTATAAAAAAATTTATATATAATCCATTTTTTATAAATTGATTTTGGATTTTTAACTGTTTCCTGTGTTTTATTTAATTACTGTTTTGTGATGTTTGAATGCTTTATGCTTTGTCTCCTAAGTTAAGCCTTGTCGCTCGTTGCCAAGCTACCAAGGGTTGAGCTAGCTTTAATTTACTGAGACGTAACTGGACCTAAGTAGAGGTTAGTGACCTATTGCTAAGTGTAGGTACTTACCTGCCCTTACCAATAACCCATTTTCCAACAATAATAAATCCCACAACTAACAATTGTTGGATTTAATACAAGTTGTTCAGGTAAAGAGTTTTTACAGTCCTGTAGTACTTTGCCCTGATTGGCCAGTCTCTGACAGCCTGGCCAGGCTGCCTTAATGAGGCGTGAAGTAGCCTAGGCTGAACACAAAGAGATGTGCCTGGGGTAGGAGACATTCCCCCAGCAGATGGAGAAGCAGGAAGGGGGAAGGGCTGCCAAACTGGTTTTCAAAGGCAGGGAGGGACATGTGGAGCAACCCAGCACCTCCCTCACATCCTGCAATCCCAATTAGGTGCCCCCCTGATTAGATTAGGAGAGGGTAGGAGAAGGGTGTGTTCAAGATTTTAGCTACACCAGTGGGTGGGTCTGCCAGATGTAACCTCCAAAAGTCAGTTTCAGAATGTTGCTCCCTGGGATTGATTTTTGACACACCTCCCAGGAAGTGGTCATCAGAGGGAGAAGGACCCTGCACCTGTTTGGAGAACCAGGACCCCCCTGTTTTTCACTCAGGAGCAAGGATAAATATGACAGAGCTACATCCACACTTCAGTTCCATACCAGATCCCAACAAGGAAGAACATCAGAAGAAACAGAACTGCCCTGCTGGACCCCTGACCTGCACCTGGACACTGCACTCTGAAGGACTGTACTAGCTGCACACTAGTGCTTCACCACTACAGGACTTTGCCTATCTTCTACTGCTTCAAGAAGGGACTCCCTGTTTGCTACAGGTACAAAGGAGCTGCCCAGAGTCCCCTGCATCAAGTCCTGCAAGTAGAGCCTAGCTGACCTGTGTACAGTGGCCATTTGAGGATTCTGAATGGTGCATTCTGGGAATTGTAGTCCCAACTCCCAAGTAGCAACTCAGCGCTTCTGGAACCTTGGATCATGTTGTGGACACTTCAAGGACACAAAAAGGACCTCTGGAAGAAGATCCAGAAGTTTGGAAGTGTTTGGAGCAATTCCATAAGTTGGAGAAGTACATTGTGAGAGTTGTAGTCCCAGACCCCAAGAGGCACACCTGAGCCTCTGAACCCTTGGCTGGTGCTGTGGTCCACTTCCCTGAATCAAACACTTCTGAAAGTAAGTGTGACAGTGTTACCTCATGGGTGGCCTGAACTCTGGACTTTGTTCCTTTCCAGTGTGACCTTTTTAACCCTTTGAGCGCTAGTTGCTTCTAGGCGCTAGAAAGCAATAATTCTTTAATAATTCATAATCTCTGGTTCCCCTTATCCAATTTTATTTGTTTTGGTGTCATTTTATAGATAAAAATCTAATCTATTTCTATAAATTGATTTTGGATTTTTAAACGGTTTCCTGTGTTTTATTTAATTACTGTTTTGTGATATTTGAGTGCTTTACGTTTTGTCTCCTGAGTTGAGCCTTGTCGCTCGTTGCCAAGCTACCAAGGGTTGAGCTAGGTTTAATTTACTGAGACCTAACTGGACCTAAGTGGAGGTTAGTGGCCTATTGCTAAGTGTAGGTACTTACCTGCCCTTACCAATAACCCATTTTCCAACAATAATAAATCCCACAACTTACAATTGTTGGACTTAATACAACTTGTTCAGGTAAAGAGTTTTAACCTCTACCTAAAAAAGTTGCCAACTTCAGCCCTGTAGTGCTTTGCTCTGATTGGCCAGTCTCTGACAGCATGGCCGGGCTGCCCTAATGAGGTGTTAAGTAGCCTAAGCTGAACACAAAGAGATGTGCCTGGGGTAGGAGAAATTCCCCCAGCAGATGGAGAAGCAGGAAGGGGGAATGGCTGCCAAACTGGTCTTCAAAGGCAGGGAGGGACATTTGGAGCAACCCAGCACCTCCCTCACATCCTGCAATCCCAGACAATTAGGTGCCCCCCTGATTAGATTAGGAGAGGGTAGGAGAAGGGTGTGTTTAAGATTTTTAGCTACACCAGTGGGTGGGTTTGCCAGATGTAACCTCCAAAAATCAGTTTCAGAATGTTGCTCTCTGGGATTGATTTTTGCCACACTTCCCAGGAAGTGGTCATCAGAGGAGGGAGGACCCTGCACCTGATTGGAGAACCAGGACCCCCCTGTTTTTCACTCAGGAGCAAGGATGAGTATGACAGAGCTACACCCACACTTCAGTTCCATACCAGATCCCAACAAGGAAGTACGTCAGAAGAAACAGGACTGCCCTGCTGGACCCCTGACCTGCACCTGGACACTGCACTCTGAAGGACTGTTCTAGCTGCACACTAGGGCTTCACCACTACAAGGACTTTGCCTGTCTTCCACTGCTTCAAGAAGGGACTCCCTGTTTGTGAGAGGTACAAAGGAGCTGCCCAGACTCCCCTGCACCAAGTCCTGCAAGCAGAGCCCAGCTGACCAGCGTCCAGTGGCCATTTGAGGATTCTGACCAGATGCATTTTGGCAATTGTAGTTCCAACTTCCAAAGAGCAACTCAGGGATTACGGAGCCTTGGATCAAGTTGTGGACACTTCTAGGACCCAAAAAGGACCTCTGTAAGAAGATTCAGAAGTTTGGAGATGTTTTTGGTGCAGCTCCATAAATTGAATAGGTGCATTGTGAGAGTTATAGTCGCAGACACCAAGAGGCAAACCAGAGCCTCTGGACCCTTGGCCAGTGCTGTGAACCACTTTCCTGAATCAAGAAACACTTCTGAAAGTAAGTGTGACAGTGTTACCTCATGGATGGCCTGAACTCTGGACTTTGTCCCATTCCAGTGTGACCTTTTTAACCCTTTCAGCTCTAGTTGCTTCTATGTGTTAGAAAACATTAATTCTTTAAAAGTTCATATCTCTTGTTCCCTTTATCCGATTCTAATCATTTTGGTGTCATTGTAATGATATAACTACAATCTATTGTTAAAAGTGTATAAATTGGTGTTTGATGTCTTTTGTTTTTAAATGCTTTACACATTTGTCTCCTAAGTTTAGCTTTGTCGCTCTTTGCCAAGCTACCAAGGATTGAGCTGGGTTTAATTTATTGAGACCTAACTGGACCTAAGTGGAGGTTAGTGGCCTATAGCTAAGTGTAGGTGCTTACCTGCCCTTAGCAATAATCCATTTTCCAACAGCCACATAAACTTTCAGTAGTATTATGTTTGTGCACTGTGCTTGATTAAAATTTACGTAGAGCTTTAAGACGGATGAAAAAAGTGGGTAGTCTCCATAAGGGGTGTGGCCTGTATAATTAAGGGCATGACATAAGCACATAAACTAAATTTCTGTGATTCCATTAGTGTACCACCTGACCATTATTTTGGTTCCTTCCGGGGATTTCTGTTATTGGTTCCAGAGATATATTCCACCAACTGACATACACCTAAACCAGCCAAGACCATTGGCTTTTTCAGTGGTTGTTAGATACTTAAGTTCAATGAGTAACAACAATGATTTTGTTGTAAATAATATTCTAAAATTGCGAGACTGTGAATTAAACATTTCTGATGCCTGTGAATGAGAAGTGGTCTTTTGACTGTCTAAGTCATTTCAGTTATGTTCACATTGTGTTAGATATATAACCCCTTTTTCCCTCCACATCTTGTCCATCTGCATATCGTAAACCTCATCTCCTTCCTCTTCCGCCACCTCTCTTTTTGCTGTCTCCTCAATGCACTTCATAGCATCTCCTTCCCTTTACCAACCCCAAAACACACCAAAAACCCACTAACTTGTAAGCACTGCATTTTCTTTAACTTGTGCTTAGTCAACATTTTGACAACTGTTCCTGCTTCACACACATTAGCACAGAATCAAAGTTGCAACCGTGCTATGTCACCATTGCTCTGTGCACACAGAGGAGAGGCCAAGAATTCCAAAGACCATTTTTGACTGCTGACAGGCATTATGATAAACTCCCAGTACCTTCACCTTCAGCTCCAGAGCTCTCAGTCATGGCCTGTTATTAGCACATGGAGGTGACTCAGTTTAAAGTATGCACTGTATAAAGCTAGTGTGAGATATTCAGTTGTTTATGGGGGGAGGGATTCTCAAGCAACAGCCACAATTCTTGTCAGGGTGAGCCAAAAAAGTCACTTAATTAACTTGTGGTTAACCCTCTGATAGCTTTGCACAAAAACAGTCAGGCTTAACTTAGAGGCAACTAATAAAGTATGTATGCAGCTATTGAACTGTAACAAAGTAAAAACAACAACCCAAGAAAAACCCCACACCAATTTAGGGAAAATAGAGTAAACTTTAATAAACTATTTGACATAAAAATTGCACAAATCCAATCATGACAACCAAAGATATGCAATTTCAAATATTTAAGGGAAGTATAACACCTAAAAGCACAAAGTGACACTTGTGGTTATCTGGTCATGTGAGACCTGGTGAAAGTCCAAGTTCAGACCAATCATGATGATGGGAGGGCCAGACACAGGGGCCACGTTAGAACAACTGAAAAAGTAGCTGTCTAAAATCCAGCATGAAGAGTTCCTTTGGCAGTAGAGTGGACCGCGAGGGGCATGTAGAGAGTCACAGATGGTTGTCGCTGTAGTGTCAAGAACACGCCGAATGTCATGGATGGTCGCTGCTGTAATGTAAAGATCCTGTTGGCTGTCACAGACAGTCATTGCTGGAGATTCTCGCTGGCGGTCACCATGGGCTGTCAATGCTATAGTGTTTCCGGTCATCTCTTGGGTTCGCTGTAGTGCAAAGAATCAGTTTCACCAGAGCTTTGCAGTGACAATCAGAGCAGATGGCAGAATCTTGGCGCAAATGTTCATGAAGAGACCAAATGTTCAGGATTTCTCTATTTTTTTTTAGGAAGAGCTCAACTGAAGCCACATAATGAGCACAGGACCTGCAAGGCACCTCTTCGGGGTCAACAACTCACTCCAGCTGAGGCCAGCAGGGCTCAGGCGGGTCCAGTGGCTATCCAGGCAGGACCAGGGCAGCAAGTCGGCTGGGTAGTTGCAAGGAGACCACTGGAGCTTATCGTGTCCCTGTAGCTTAGAACAGGAGGCAAGCTAACTAGCCCTTGGAGTCACTCAGATAGCCTGGTATGAAGGGTGCAGGTCTGGACTTCCTTCCAATACAGCAGGGCTGGCCTAAGACAGCAGTGCAGTCCTTTGCCAGCAGGGCTTGTCTTCATCTGGAGTGTCCACAACTCCAGTAGTGGGTCTGAGAGACCCCTTTTAATACCTGGTCCCCACTTTGAAGTGGAATAAACTTCTGGAGTCTTCCCCTTACAAATGAGTCTGGGATTTCCTGCCTGCCTGCCTGCCCTTATCCTAGTCTCTCTGCAGGCACAGTAGGCTAGTGTGAAGTCCTTTGTGTGTGGGCTGAAGCAGAATCTTTGAAGTGCAAATGTGAAAAGTGACAACTCTGCTCGCCCTCCCTATCAAGTCCGGATGGTCCATCCAGCCTCATCCAGGCTTTCTATTGTTTATCTGTCTGAGAGGAATACGCAAAGGCCAACTACACATAATTATGTGACCCCAGAAAAAGGCTGCAGGCACCAAATGGTTAGGACAAAAAAATGCCAACTTTCTAAAAGTGGCATTTTCTGAATTGTGACTTAAAAGTCTGACTTCACCTTTCAAGATGGTATTAAATCATGATTCCTCAGACACCAAACATGGCATTCCTACTTATGCCCATAGAAAAATTATTCTTTAATAAATGTAAAAATTAACCCAAAGCAATCCCATGGGATAAGTAGGTCTCACAGTAGTGAAAATGAATGTGTGTGTTTTTCACTGCCAAGACATGTAAAACTTAAAAATATATGTCCAACTTTTTGAATGAAATGTACTCTTCCCTATGGGCTTTTTAGAGACTTCCTTAGGGGTGAACACTATGGGCCTGATTCTAACTTTGGAGGACGGTGTTAAACCGTCCCAAAAGTGGCGGATATACCACCTACCGTATTACGAGTTCCATAGGATATAATGGACTCGTAATACGGTAGGTGGTATATCCGCCACTTTTGGGACGGTTTAACACCGTCCTCCAAAGTTAGAATCAGGCCCTATGTATTAAAAGAGAGGATTTTCAGGCCTGGCAAGGGTTTATTTTGCCAGTTTGAAATGGCAGTTTAGAACTGCACGCACATGCTGAAATGGCAAGCCTGAGACATGTCTGTTTTTAATTACTACAGGGTCTGAGATTTGGAGGGATCTGGCCCACCCAAACCCCGGATTTACAACAAATCTGTTTTGTGAAAAAGAGCCACAGTTAAGTGCCATGTGACTAATGTTCTTGGAGAAGACAAAGAATCAGGAGAAAGTGCTAATGAGAACGCAAAAGTACAAAATCCAGCAGGAAATGGAACACGACCAGGAGTATGAGAAGTATGACTATGAGTTGTAGAAGAATAAGAACAAGAGAAATTATCAGCTGCAAAAGAAAACAAGTAGTAACAAACATTGGCAATGGCAATAGGTCTGACTTTAAAGGAATGTTGGATGGTGATGTGAAGCATTACAAGTGAATTTGCATGGGAATGTATCTTTTATTTGTGTAGAAAATGTTTGGATTACATTAAAAGATCAGGTGACAGTTGCACTGTCAAGCCAGACCTTAACATTCATATTGGTTAATGACTGCCCTCATCCCATCTGTGCTCCTGCCAGTCAAAACACCATAAACTAACTAGTTATTAGACATGTTAATATCATTTGTCATGTGTATTCCCTTGAAAGTTCAAGCTCAGGCAGCTGGATAAACAAAAGATTACAGCTGTGTGGATAGAACACAATTGTTTGTGGAAGCACACAACTTCTGCTGAGTTAGAACATGTACTCCTGGCTCCCAACATGTGAGGGGAGCCAAAGCCCCTCTCTTTGAGATTCTAACATAATTCTAACACACTCTAACATAATTGTCTAGTGACAGCTGCGCTACCCACGCAGGTTATTAAAAGGGAGCGACTCTCTTTGTGAGGTTTCATTAAGTTGCTTTTTCAAATGCATAAACAATTTTAATCACACATATTCATATTCACACACATTGAAATTGGGGGAAAACAAGGTAAATTATAAAAAAATGAATGTCCATATGAACAATCAATGCTACTTAAAAAAATAAAATAATGACAAGATTAAATTCGTAAACATTAATGCAAGTGCAGCAGTGCAACTAATAGGACTGTAAAAACACAAACATAAAATGTGATTTTTGTCCAGTTTTCATACGCAGATTTGTTCTTATTGATTGCGCTAGTAATGCATAATCAGGGGCGGCTTTTGGCCGGAGCAAGCGGTGCAACCGCACCGGGGGCTGACCTCCAGGGGGTGCTGTGTTTAGCAATAACTTCAGAAACCTGAGATTTACAAGCATCTGCTGAAAAGTTCCTTGTGCATTTAACCTTCAAGAAACAATTAAAATGTCAAGATGCCTCTTGTGATTAATGTTCCTGCTAGAGAGAGAGAGATCAGAGGTTTGCCTAGTGGCAGCTTTGACTCAACATAAAGTAGCATAGAGGGTTAAAATGCCTGCTGCAAAAAACAGAACTATGGGGCATATTTAAGAAAAGCGGCGCTGCACACAGTGCTGTGGCACTTTCCTTACCGCCTTTAGCGCCCCCCCTAACACCACCAGGCATGCATTATATTTAAATTACGGTGCAACATGGCAGTAGTTAGGGGACTAGTGTCAGAATTTTTTACGCTTTGCAGGATTAGCATAAACAATGTTGATGCTAATCCTGCAAAGCACCCTGAGGCCCCCTGTAACCAACACAAGTCTGGAAAGAAATGATACAAACAAATCTATCTGATTTCTTTGTACCATTTTTTGCCCCCCCCCCCCTTAACGGGGGAATGCCACTTTTGCATACATTATGCCTGGCGCAGGCATAATGTATCACAAAGGGATACAAAGTGGGGCAATGCATGCATTGCGCAACTTTGTAAATATGGCACAGTGTTTTTAGCCTTCTAACGGCACATTAGCATTAAAAAATGATGCTAATGTGGCCTTAGAATAGCACTAGGGGCTCTAAAATATGGCCCTATATTTTAAGTGGCTAGCTGAGTGGATTAGTAAAGCCAGCCTTTTGAAGTGCTTTAAAACACATGAATGTATGTGAAAGGGGAGAGATGAGGGCCACATTTGCTGGGTGGTAGTGAGTGAAACCGAGGAGGAGGTCATGGGCTGGGGGGCGCCACAATAAACTGTTGCCCAGGGCATCATCAGTCCTAAAGCCGCCCCTGTGCATAATAGTCGTTACAATGGGCCAAAAGTTGACATTCCTTTCCTATACATCCACTAATGATAAAGGTTATGTTGTTTTTTGTCTTGCGTTTGGAACGTTTGAGAATAGCCGATAGCCTCTCAAAACAGGACACCGAAATAAGCATTGTTTCGGAAAAAGATAAATTACCAACATTTTGGGGGCACTGGGTCAGATCAATGTCACTTCAGAACCATTCTACATTACATGTTCATGAATGTTGGGTATGGAGTTAATCATTCACCCTGTATTTAGAATTGTATGGATCGCATGTCTTCAGAGATACAATTGGTGCTAACCTCTACAATGGGTGAAGGTGCCTGTCTTCAATAGTAAGCAGAAAATGGTGGTATAATTTTGTTGTGTTTGTTACCTGAAACAACTTACGGCGGATCTGCAATATTGAGCATAAAGTCTCTCAGGTCTGATGGAAAAAGTATGTGCAGAAATGGTCACTAATGGAGGTTCATAGGACAGGATGGATAAATGAAAGAGGCGGGCCTTAAGCAATTATTGATATCTAAATGTGAGAATCGGAGAAATGCGTGGCCGTTTTTAGGATATTATGAGGCAGATACCTGGAATGGCATCAGCAAGAGAACCACTGGATTGCCACTAGAAGCATCAAACAATGCCCCAAAATTAGTGGAATGCTTGCAAATGCCTACTTT
Source organism: Pleurodeles waltl (assembly GCF_031143425.1). Taxonomy (NCBI): domain Eukaryota; kingdom Metazoa; phylum Chordata; class Amphibia; order Caudata; family Salamandridae; genus Pleurodeles; species Pleurodeles waltl. The sequence continues at coordinate 593,723,981 of NC_090443.1, forward strand.
CCAAACACGTAAAACGTTTGAAACAGCTCTCAAAATGTGGTTTTGTAACAAATGCAAGCTAAAGCTTGTCAAAATAGATGGAGAGAGGCTTTCGTTGCAAAGGGTGGAGGAGATTCACTAACATGGCAGGAGTAGAAAAAGTGCAGCATACAAAACACGCCTTAGCAATATTTATTGGTCTGGCCTTTCACATTGCTTCTGTACTTCAAGTAACTACTAGAAGCTCAAGATTTAAGTCCTTAATAATGATGAAGACCTTCAGACGTTTACTAGAAGTATCACTTCATTCAGAAGAAACTTTTTACCAAGCTACAATAACTAAATGTCCCTTGTGAGTGGTTTTGCTACTGTAATAACATGTGTGTGTGTGTGTGTGTGTGTGTACACAAACCTGCATTTCGTTATGTCCTTCCTAGAGGTTTTTTTGAGTCAGATGCAAAAGCATTGAAATTCTTTCATGAAGCTGCAGTTCTCAAAGTTTTTTCTAGACGCTCCTGTCTAGCCAGATACAAAATCCCCAGTTTCTTTAATGAAGCAGCAGTTCTACAAGTCGTTACCAAACGTAAACACATTTACATTCTTTCAGGAAGCCACAGTACCACTAGTGGTTACTAGGTGTCCATCTTGAGTCAAATTGAACAAGATTGAAATTCATTCATGAAACTGCAGTTGTACAAGTCACTACTAAAGGGTCCACTCAAGTCAGCTACAACTTCTTCAAAGGACCTCCACAAGTTGAGGGGATGTGGTTTGAACATGCACAGTTGCATAACCCTTTGCTATTTTAATAATTTGAGCTTGTTTTCCATAGGATAGTTGAATTTGCCACACCTGGTTTGTAATACTAAGTCGAAATTACAGATTTGAATACACTCCTTGATGTCACCTAACCATATGTAGGAAATTAAATTTGCTGGTAGGTGTGAATGTCTTTAAATAAGCAATGTTGGGTGTGTATAGTGTTTCCTGTTCCTGATCAGGAGAGAGGACACAAACCCCGATTTGAGGGCCAATGGGAGAAGACATGAGACAAGGCTCATGATGCAAAGCCACAGGTTAGATGTCCAATGCAAAGCTTTAGGAAATGGCCTCCAAACGTTTTGTCTTCCTCCTATTCTTTTTCTGACCTCATTTTTGCTGGCCTTACGACTCTGCGCACATTACCACAGCCAATCAGTGCTAAAGTGCATATGCTATCTTCCTAAAAACATGGTAACATTGGTTTATACCCAATTGGCATACTGGATCTACTTGTAAGTCTTTGGTAAAGTGCACTACATTTGCCCAGGGCCTGTAGATTGAATGCTACTAGTGGGCCTGCAGCACTGGTTGTGCCACCCGCATAAGAAGCCCCTTAACCATGTTTCAGGCCTGCCATTGCACGGCCTGTGTGTGCAGTTTCACTGCCACTTTGACTTGGCATTTAAAAGTAGTTGCCATGACTTAAACTCCTCTTATTCTACATATAAGTCACCCCTAAAGTATGCCCCAGGTAACCCATTGGGCAGAGTGTTGTGTTGTTAACAACAGGACATATACCTGTGTGTTATATATGTCCTGGTAGTGGAAAACTCCTAAATTTGTTTTCCACTGCTGTGAGACCTGCTCCTTTCATAGGCTTACATTAGGGCTACCCTCATATACCGTTTGAGTGGTAGATTCTGATCACAAAGGGGTAAACAGATCATGTTTAATATGGCCAGAATGGTAATACAAAATCCTGCTTATTGGTGAGGTTGGATTTTATATTTCTATTTTAGAAATGCCACTTTTAGAAAGTGAGCATTTCTCTACCCTTAAAATCCATCTATGCCTTACAGTCTGTCTCCAATCCATGCCTAGGTTGGGCTGGTTGACAGCGCCCTTGTGCATTTCAACCAGACAACCACAAACTCAGGATACTCAGTCACACCTGCCCTCATCTGTATACTGAATGGGTTTTCTTGGGCTGGAAGGGTGGAGGGGCCTGACACTTACATTTCAAAGGCTAGGGGCCTGGCCTCACACAATGGACTGCCAAACCTCCTACTTGGACCCTGGCACACAGACCTGTACTGAAAAGGGAACTTGTGCACTTCAAAACCACTCTTTGAAGTCTCCCCCATGTCAAAGGCACTTTTGGGTATATAGACGAGGTCCCTGACCCCACCAACTCAGACACTTCCTGGGACAGACAACCTGCAAAGAGGAGCGGCCTGGCTGCCCAAGGGACTCACCTGGACTGCTTTGCTGTGAAGGACTCCTGCCTTGCTGTTGCCCTGCTGCCTTGCTGGCCTCTTGCTCTGCTGAGAAGTGTTCTACGAGGGCTTGGATTGAGCTTGCCTCCTGTTCCTGAAGTCTCAGGGCCAAAATGACTTCTCCTCTTCAACGAAACTCCTTCTGCGCTGGAAATTGATGCACAGCCTGCCGGAATCAATGCACAGCCTGCCTAGTGGTGAAAGATTCACTGCATCACCGAACCAGAACGACACAGGCCGGCTCCCTGAGTGGAGATCGATGCAGTGCCTGTGTTGCGACAGGAACTTCGATGCACAGCCCACTGGATTGATGCATCACCAAGCCGGAATGACGCAGCCCGGTTTACTGCGTGATGAATTGTTGCATCACCTGCCATGCAACAGAAACTCTGACGCATCACCACACCGGATTTACGCAGCACTTGTGACTTCGTCCTCCATGCGCAGGATTTCCACGCATCATCCCTGGGCATCAGAAGACCCCACATTGCAGTGAGGATCCAAGACTGTGTCCCGGAAATCGATGCAGAGCCCTTGCAACGTGGGAAGAATCAATGCATCGCCTGTGAGCCAGGAAATCTGACGCGCACCTTCCTTTTTCCACGCATCTCCTCCTCTGCAGTTTTTGTGCATGTACTTTTGACGCATACCAGGCACTTTGTGCACACAAGAGGCATTTGTTGATTTCTAAAGACTTAAGACTCTTCTTTCATTGCAAAAGTGATATTTCAACTGGTGCTTGTCAAATCTTGATCGTTTTGATCTTAATTTACTCAGATAAATATCTTATATTTTTCCAAACCTGTGTGGTGTATTTTTTTGGCATTTTTACTGTTATTGTATAATTTATTGCACAAATACTTTACACATTGCCTTCTAAGTTAAACCTGACTGCTCAGTGGCAAGCTATTATAGGGTGGGCACAGCATAATTTGGAGTTTGTGTGACTTACCCTGACTAGGATTGTGGTTCCTACTTGGACAAGGGTGTATACCTAGGCCAACTAGAGACCCAATTTCTAACATTGGTGATCAGCGGGGAGGATAGGACTTGTGTTTGTGCAATAACATACAATAGATACATGTACACTACCTACCCCCATGGAAAGGCCCAAATTTTTTTTTTTCTCTTTTGCAGCAATTTCATTTTTCCTGCTTGATATTTTAACCTAATAAACAACATGTCTCTGGCTGGGTCTCAAGGAGAAGCTGGAGAGCTGACCTAGCCAAGCTTGATACATACACTGTTAACCAGCTGAAAGGGTTCTGCAAGGGAATGGGAGTACCTACCTGGGATGCCTCCAAGGAGGAGGAGTACCAAAAAGTGCTGAGGGCCTGGGCTGAAGCCCGTTCACAAGAAAATGTTGAATTGGGAGAGCAGAGGAGTGCTCTTCAGAGGATTTGCCACCAGCAGTGGGGGGATGTTACCCCTGGAATTGTGTCCCCTACTAAACCAGGGAGGAGTGTCTCTAGTCATGGCCTGACCACAGAGGAAAGGAGGGAGGAGAGAGAATTTCATCTACAATTGGAAAGGGTAAACATGGAGTCTGAGGAGAGGAAAGATGAAAGAGAAGCTAAGCAAGCTGAGGCTAACAGGGCCTTGGCTGAAAAGAAACTACTCCCGGCTCATCAACTGAGTCTGAAAGAGCTGGAGCTCAAGTATAGACAGAATGAGTCCAGCAGTGATCGTGGCAGCATATATTCAGGACCTGCTAGGGAAAAGAAGATCCATATGCCCAAAGAAGTAGTGTCAGGTTATGTGGTGGGAGATGACATTGATAAGTGGTTTGCTGCATGTGAAGTTGCACTAAGGGCCTATGCGGTTTCTGAAGATCAATTGGGGGTGGGTCTGTGGAAACATGTTCAGCTATTCAGAGGGACACACTCCATACATAAGAACCAAAGGATCAGAACACATACCCACCCATGAAAGGCATTGTAATTGCCAAGTTTGGGCTGACCCCGTAAAAGTACCATCAGAGGTTCAGGGACAGCACCAAACTCTACACACAGACTTGGGTTGACTTTTTGATTTTTCCAGTAAGGCACTGAATGGATGGGTGTGGGGCAGTAAAGTAAATGGTTATGTGGGGTTGTATAATATGATCCTGAGAGAGGACATGCTCAGTATTTGCTTTACATAGTTGCACCGGCACCTGATTGACAATAAGCTGACTGATCCTAGGAAGCTTGCTGAGGAGGCAGACCTGTGGGTTAGCATCAGAGTGTCCAAGAAGGTACCTGGGAGTGACCCCAAGAAGGGTGGTTCCGGTTCCACCAAGAGGGTGAGAGGGAGGTTATAGATGACCCAGACAAGTCCCAGAGTAAGAGGGAAGGAAAGGGTTTCCATGCCCCATCTGAGAAACAGGGTGGTGGTTCTAGTGGATGGTGGCCCAGGGCACCCCATTCCCAATCCCGCTGCTTTGACTGCTCCCAGCTAGGACACAAGAAGAGGGTATCTTCCTGTCCAAAGAAACCACCCACTGGTGGGACCTCTACAGGGGTGGCCAATGTGGCCTTAGGTGTAAGTGGTCCCCAAGGGCTGGTCATAGACTATGCCCTAATCTCCCTCAGTTGGGAGATAGACTCAGAGGGTAAGCTGGTGATCCCTGAGGGTGGGAGTTGAGGTGGAAGTGAATGGGGTTCCAGTCACTGCTCTGAGGTACACAGGGGCTAGTCCTACCATGATGGTGGAGAGATTAGTTTCTCCAGAGCAGAACACCAGCCAGGTGTGTAGGGTGACTCCAGCCCATGGGGAGGATTTCTTCCACCCTATGGCCCTGGTATCCCTGGAGTGGTGTGGGGCGGTGACCCAGAGGCGAGTCATAGTAAGTCCCAAGATGCCCATTGACTGCATTATGGGGAATGAGTTACCCCTGGTGGCAGGAGAACTGAGAGGGGTAACACCTAAGGATGCCCTGACAGATCAGTTGTCTGGCAGTACCACTCCCCAGGAGAGGATACAGGGGCCCAGATATGGGGCAAGGTGAGGGAGGACTCTCCCCTGTCCCCTGTTCAGCTTCAGCGTACAGACCCTGGGTTGATTGGCTAGTGTCAGGATACCATCCCTGAACTGGTGGGAGGTAGAGTGGAGCAGGGGTTCAAGACCCCTCGGGCTACTGTCCTCCAGTCTGAGATGACTTAGGAGCCCATAGGAAACTCCCTGCCAGCCCCGAGGCAGGAGGAAAAGCTTATCTAATGGCCCCACTCAGAGCCTCCACTTAGCAGTAGATGGCCTGGGGACTGGCTCCTGACACTGACAGCTGTCAGTGGCCTCTTTTGACTACTGTGCTTGTGGACAGAGTTTTCCCTGGGTTGGGGACAGACGTCAGACCAAAGGAGTGGAATGGGCCACATCACTTTGTTGGCCATGGTGGTACTGTCTGCCTACTGGGATACATCTGTGAGCAAATTAAGTTAGGAGCTCCACAGATGCGGTCCACAGAGGAGGAGATGGGTTCCCCATGGGTCAGTTCAGTAGTCCCAGAGAGTACAGACAGAGAAGCCACACTGGATTCAGATAGGCATAGAACTGGCAAGTGCCCCTGCAGTAGTGGGCCATTGTACATGTTCTATCGTCTTAAGCAGGGAAGTCTATCAAAGTACTGATTAGCCTACCCTGGCTTCAGGCTGGAAGGGGGATATGTTAGAAATGGCCTTTCTGCCGGGTCACCCAAAACTTTTTGTCTTCCTCCTTCTCTTTTTCTGACCTCGTTTTTGCTGGCATTAGGACTCTGCTCACTTTACCACTGCTAAGCTGGGCTAAACTGCATATGCTCTCTCCGTAAAAACATGGTAACATTGGTTCATACCCAATTGGCATACTTGATCTACTTGCAAGTCTCTAGTTAAGTACACTACATGTGCCCAAGGCCTTTAGATTGAATGCTACTAGTGGGCGTCTAGACCTGGTTGTACCACCTACATAAGTAGTCCTTTAACCATGTTTCAGGCCTGCCAATGCAAGGCCTGTGTGTGCAGTTTCACTACCACTTCGACTTGGCATTTAAAAGTACTTGACAAGCTTTAAACTATCCTTTTTCTACATATACGTCACCCCTAAAGTAGGCCCTAAGTAACCAATAGGGCAGGGTGCTGTAGAGGTACAAGGCAAGACATATACCCATATGTGTCATGGTAGTGGAAAACTCCTAAATTTGTTTTCTACTGCTGTGAAGCCTGCTCCTTCCATAGGCTAACATTAGGGCAACCCTCATATACTGTTTGAGTGGTAAATTCTGACCAGAAAGGGGTGAACAGGCCATGTTTAGTATGGCCAGAATGGTAATACAAAATCGTGCTTATTGGTGAGGTTTGCTTTTATATTACTATTTTAGAAATGCCACTTTTAGAAAGTGAACATTTCTCTGCACTTAAAATCTGTCTGTGCCTTACAGCCTGTCTCCAATCCCCATCTGGGTTGAGCTGGTGCATTTCACCCAGACAACACAAACACAGGATACTCAGTCACACTTGCACTCATCTACGTACTGAATGGGTCTTCCCGGGCTGGAAGTGTGGAGGTGCCTGACACTTATATTTCAAAGGCTAGGGGCCTGCTCTCATACAATGGACTGCCAAACCCCCTACTGGGACGCAGACGGACAGACCTGTACTGAAAGGGGACCTCGTGCACTTCAAAACCACTCTTTGAAGTCTCCCCCACTTCAAAGGCACTTTTGGGTACATAAACTGGGTTCCTGACCCCACCAACTCAGACACTTCTTGGGACTGACACTCTGAACCAGAACCTGCAACCTGCCAAGAGGAGCGTCCTGGCAGCCCAAAGGACTCACTTGGACTGTTTTGCTGTGAAGGACTGCTGCCTTGCTGGCCTCTGGCTCTGCTGAGAAGTGCTCTCTGAGGGCTTGGATTGAGCTTGCCTCCTGTTCCTGGAGCGACCTCTGACCTGTTTTAGGTCTAGAGCTCGCCCCCCACGTCCGCAGCACCAACCTGCTGTCTCCTGCCTCTGACGCCCGCCCACGCTGCTGCTAGCGTGTTCGAGGCTTCACTTGACCCGCGTGCCGTTTTTTCCGCCGCCCTGTAAGTGGTTTTCTTTTTTCAGCGCCTTGCCTCTTGCGCTTCTGCCCCCGCCGTGCCCCTTCTGATTGTGCCACTTTTCGCCGCCCTGTAGTGCGTTTTTTCTTTTTTCAAGGGCCTCGCCTCCTGCGCTTCTGCCCCCGTTGTGCCCCTCTGATTGCTGTGTCCCCGATAGTATTCTGTGCCATTAGTGTATTTTTGTGACTGTTTTCTTATTGTGTCTGTTTTTGGAAATTGTGCCCGACTTTTTTGTGCCTTGTTTTGGTGTTTTCGCCCCTTGTGCGCTCCCCCTCGCTCTCCGCTCCCTGCTGCCGCCTCCCTGCGGCCCGCCACCCTCGCGCCCCCATTCGCCGCTCCCTCCCGCCTCCCGCCTCCCAGCTGCTCCTCCCTCCCCCCTCCCTTCTTAATGGCTGGCGCTGCGCGTCGCGAGTGAGCGACCTCTGACCTGTTTTAGGTCTAGAGCTCGCCCCCCACGTCCGCAGCACCAACCTGCTGTCTCCTGCCTCTGACCCCCGCCCACGCTGCTGCTAGCGTGTTCGAGGCTTCACTTGACCCGTGTGCCGTTTTTTCCGCCGCCCTGTAAGTGGTTTTCTTTTTTCAGCGCCTTGCCTCTTGCGCTTCTGCCCCTGCCGTGCCCCTTCTGATTGTGCCTCTTTTCGCCGCCCTGTAGTGCGTTTTTTCTTTTTTCAAGCGCCTCGCCTCCTGCACTTCTGCCCCCGTTGTGCCCCTCTAATTGCTGTGTCCCTGATAGTATTCTGTGCCATTAGTGTATTTCTGTGACTGTTTTCTTATTGTGTCTGTTTTTGGAAATTGTGCCCGACTTTTTTGTGCCTTGTTTTGGTGTTTTCGCCCTTTGTGCGCTCCCCCTCGCTCTCCGCTCCCTGCCGCTGCCTCCCTGCGTCCCCGCCCCCCTCGTGCCCCCATTCGCCGCTCCCTCCCGCCTCCCGCCTCCTGCCTCCCGCCTCCCGCCTCCCAGCTGCTCCTCCCTCCCTCCTCCCTTCTTAATGGCTGGCGCTGCGCGTCCGCGCAGGGTGCGTGCCAGGGGCAAGCCCGTCTGCGCCCGTCCGCGCCTGGACCGCGCCCAGCGCCACCCCCCCTGGTCCTCACGCCCCCCACAACTCCGGCTTCCAATACTCTGCCATCGATCTCCTCGCCCTCAACCCCGGCCCCTCCACAGAGTGCTTCCTGGCCACCCCGAAGCACACCAAAGGACCTTTTTCCTGCCGCACCTGCAACTTCTCCTGCAACAGAACATCGAAGCCAGCAACAAACAACGCAAACCACCTGCACTGCATCCTCATCAACACACGCTCCGCACAAAAACACGCCATCGAACTCTGGGACTTGCTCGACACCACCGCCCCAGACGTGGCCTTCCTGACCGAAACCTGGTGGAACGACTCTTCGGCCCCTGACATCGCCATCGCCATACCGGACGGATACAAGATCACCAGAAGAGATCGAACCAACGGAATCGGCGGAGGAATAGCCATCGCCCACAAATCTACCCTCAAGATCCACACCCACACGGACGACACTCTCAAGACAGCCGAACACCTCCACTTCCAGATTCACACGGACCCCAACACGACCCTCAGAGGTACCCTCATATACCGCCCTCCAGGACCAAGAGCCCTCTTCAGCGACACCGTCTCCGACCTCGCAAGCACCCACGCCCTCGCCTCTCCAGACTACATCCTCCTGGGAGATCTGAACTTCCACCTGGAAAATAACAACAACACCGCATCACTGACCACCAACCTCCTCAACCTCGGACTCCGCCAACTGGTCAACACTCCCACCCACATCGCCGGACACACACTTGACCCCCTCTTCACCTCAAGCAACCACATCTCTTTCAGCCACACCTCCGAACTCCACTGGACCAACCATCACTGCGTCCACTTTACCTTCAAGAAAAACACTGAACACCACCGCATCCCCCTACCGCCTCACCGCCGCTGGGGAAAAGTCACCGAAGACCACCTAACCAGCACCCTCGCCAAAAACCCACCACCCGACTCCACCGACCCGAGCGCCGCCGCCATCATCCTCCATCAAGGGATCCTCGACTGCGCCAACACCTTAGCTCCACTCAAGAAACCCACCGCCAACCAAGGAAAGAAAAAAACAGCCTGGTTCACAGACGAACTGACCAACTCTAAACGCACCTGCCAGAAACTCAAGAAGAAATGGATCCTCGAGTGCACACCCGACAACCTTGCTACCCTCAAGGACGCCAACCGTGATCATCACCAACGGATCCGACTCGCCAAGCGCGCCCACTTCACAGAACGCCTCAACAACAACGCCCACGACTGCAAAGAACTCTTCGGCCTCGTGAAGGAACTCTCCAACCCTAACGCCAACCTCAACGACGTCCCTCCCTCCCAAAAACTCTGCGACGACCTCTCCACCTTCTTCCACCAGAAAATCTCAGCCATCCACGACAGCTTCAACACCACACCTCCGCCAGACCCCACCCTCGACGACTCCTCCCCCCCCTACCGCCTCACCGCCTGGACCCAAGTAGACGACGCCGAAACCCTAACAACCATGAATTCCATCCACTCAGGCTCTCCCACGGACCCTTGCCCACATCACGTATTCAACAAAGCCGACGCCACCATCGCCCCCAAACTCCGCAAGATCATCAACCTCTCCTTCAACACCGCCACCTTCCCGGACAGCTGGAAGCACGCAGAAATCCAACCCCTCCTCAAGAAACCCAAGGCTGACCCCAACGATCTCAAAAACTTCCGTCCGATCTCTCTCCTCCCTTTTCCAGCGAAAGTCATCGAGAAGATCGTCAACACACAGCTCGCCCACTTCCTAGAAGACAACTCCATCCTAGACCCCTCTCAATCTGGATTCAGACGAAACCACAGCACTGAGACCGCACTCCTCGCCGCCACAGATGACATCAGACAACAAATGGACAACGGCGAAACCTCAGCCCTCATCCTCCTCGACCTATCAGCCGCTTTCGACACAGTCTGCCACCGCACCCTACTGGCCCGTCTCCACGAAGCCGGCATCCAAAACAAAGCCCTCAACTGGATCTCATCCTTCCTCTCCGACAGAACCCAGAGAGTCCGACTCTCATCCCTTCCGCTCCAAAGCCACCAACCTCATCTGCGGCGTCCCCCAAGGCTCCTCTCTTAGCCCAACGTTGTTCAACGTCTACATGGCCCCCCTCGCACAACTGGCCCGTCAACACAACCTCAGCATCATCTCCTACGCCGACGACACCCAGCTCATTCTCTCCCTGACCAAAGATCCGCTCACCGCCAAAACCAACCTCCACGAGGGACTGAAATCCATCGCCGAGTGGATGAACAATAGCCGCCTGAAGCTCAACTCCGACAAGACGGAAGTCCTCATCCTCGGACGCACCCCCTCGGCCTGGAACGACTCCTGGTGGCCCACTGCCCTCGGACCCCCACCCACCCCAGCCAACCACGCAAGAAATCTCGGCTTCATCCTCGACTCCGATCTCACCATGTCCAAACAAGTCAACGCCGTCTCCTCTTCTTGTTTCAACACCCTCCGCATGCTCCGCAGAATCTTTAAGTGGATTCCAACAGGAACCAGAAAGACGGTGACCCAAGCCCTCGTCAGTAGCAGACTTGACTACGGCAACGCACTCTACACAGGCATCCCAACGAAAGACATAAAACGACTCCAGCGCATCCAGAATGCATCCGCCCGCCTGATCCTGGACATGCCCCGCCGATGTCACATCTCCCCCCACCTGAAGGACCTCCACTGGCTCCCCGTGGAAAAAAGGATCACCTTCAAACTCCTCATCCACGCCACAAGGCTCTACACAACACCGGACCCACCTACCTCAACACCAGACTCAACTTTTACATCCCCACACGTCAACTCCGCTCTGCCAACCTCGCCATCATCCCCCGAATCCAGCGCAAGACCTCCGGCGGCAGATCCTTCTCCTTCCTCGCCGCCAAGACCTGGAACTCTCTCCCCACCTCTCTTCGCCAGACCCAGGACCTCCTCACCTTCAGGAGACTCCTCAAGACTTGGCTCTTCGAACGCTAGCAGCACCCCCTCCCCCCCAGCGCCTCGAAACCCTGACGGGTACATAGTGCGCTTTATAAATTATCTGATTGATTGATTGATTGTTCCTAAAGTCTCAGGGCCAAAAAGACTTCTCCGCTTCAAGGAAACTCCTTGTGTGCAGAAAATCAACGCACAGCCTGCCGGAATCGATGCACAGCCTGCCCAGTGGTAAAAGAAACACTGCTTTGCTGAACCGGAATGACACAGTCCGGCTCCCCGAGTGGAGATTGATGAAGCGCCTGCATTGTGACCACAACTTCGATGCACAGCCCTACCGGATCGACACATCACCTAGCCGAAATGATGCAGCCCAACTTCCTGCATGAGGAATCGATGCAGCACCTGCCATGCAACAGAAACTCTGATGCATCACCACACCGGATAGACGCAGCATCTGTGACTTCATCCTGCACCCCCAGGATTTCCACGCATCTTCCCTGACCGTCAAAAAACCCCTCATCATAGTGAGGATCCCAGAATGTGCACCGGAAATCGACGCAAAGCCCTTGCAGCGTGGGAAGATTTGACACATCATCTGTGTGCCTCAGGAAATCCGACGCACACCTTCCTTTTTCCACGCATCTCCTCCTTTGCAGTCTTCGTGCATGTATTTTTGACATTTGACGCATACCAGGTACTTTGTGCACACAAGAGACATTTGTTTATTTCTAAAGACATAAGACTCTTCTTATCATTGCAAAAGTGATATTTCAACTGGTGCTTATCAAATCTTGATCATTTTTACCTCAATTTACTCTGATAAATATCTTATATTTTTCTGAACCTGTGTGGTGTATTTTTGTGGTGTTTACACTGTTATTGCATGATTTATTGCACAAATACTTTACACATTGCCTGACTGCTCAGTGCCAAACTGCCAGAGGGTGGGCACAGGATAATTTGGAGTGTGTGTGACTTACCCTGACTAGGATTGTGGTCCCTACTTGGACAAGGGTGTATACTCTGCCAACTAGTGACCCCATTTCTAACAAAACATATTGATTTTTTTCCATAAGCTGCAGTAGATAAATATATAGTAAGGCAGGTACAGTGCAAGGAACAATAAATGTTTGAGACTTATGGAAATAGTTGATAAAATCCTACCATACATAGGGACTTCCAGTCACTGGGAAGTACTAGCATATAAAACGTTTCATTTTTGAGGCATTAATTTTTAGATGTAGGTATATGTTTACAAGGGAAAATGCAGTCTCTCAAGGTGAAAACATGCAATGGCTGGAGTGTAGGTCCATTGTACTATACTTTGTTCGGTGGTGGAGGGGCATAATGTGTAATCTCAACAGGCCAATGGTGACAGAGTGATGATTGGGAGCCCCTATATATGTATGTATTTGTGTATCTTTTAGATAAGACTCCTAAAGTTGTCTTTAGGCCAGACATAAAAAGTGATGGTGCTTGAATTAATCACAGCCACTGGCAATTGCAATGGACTGCATTCAAATTCAATGTTTTTCCCAATGCATTATTCAAAACAGACACCACCCATATGCATTCAAATTCATTGTTTTGCCAAATTCACCATTCTGGACAGACACCAACCATATGCAAATCAGGTTTGATAGGTGCAATCCAGGCCAGGTCCCCTCCATGTGGGAAAACCAGCAACCTCACGCTATTTTCAGAGACTTTGGGCCTCATAAAAGATGTACAAAGGGAATTTTATGTAACAGTGAGCACAAGACTACATATCGGCATACCTGACACATTTAAGGCATCTACAACAATGTACAACAAAATCATGGAAGGATTGCTAGAATTAAATCTCAGCCACTGGTGGTCACTAGGGTTGCATTTCAGCCCATTGTTTTTTGCTACCAGGGCATTTCAGACAGAGTCAAGAATCAGGACAATCAGTGTACATCCTGTTCTGTTAGATACTGTCAATCTTGAAATACAAGGTCAGGTCCCTTTCAGACAGAAACAACTACGACGTATGCCTTGTCAGTGAGGTATAGGTTGAATTCTGTGGTACAGCAAGTATGGGATCGATCTTTCTGCATACCCATCGCAAGTAGTATGAATATTCCAACATTCAACAAAGCAAAGGCAAAAATACTTCAATTGATGTAAGTCATGAGCTATTGCTCATGCCACATTTCAGTCCATCTTTTTGCCTTTTGTGTCATTCAACACAAAAACCTTTGGGCATTCAGTTCTTGGTTTTGCTCCAATCAGAACAACCATGCCTGAAATGCCAAGCCAGGTTCCCAGCACACAGGGATAGAATGAACCCCAGACCAGTTTCAGCCTACTTAGGCACTGTAAGTGAGGTATAGTTTCAATCCTTTGACATAGCAAGCATGAGACCTGGATCTGGGCACAGATGTATTTTGTGTTTTTTTTTCCTCCTGATGCGTTTTTGACCTCTGAGACCATGAATACTGTTAGAAATGGGGTTTCTGGTTGGCTAGGGTATGCACCTAAACCAGGCAGAATCCACCCACTCTAGTCAGGGCGAGGGAGTTACACACCCAAGATAATCCCTGCTCAAAATCCATGGCATGAGCAGTCAGGCCTAACCCAGAGGCAATGTGTGAAGCATTTGCACAATAAACACAACACACATGATGCACTATTCCTACCACAAAGGAAACTCAACACCAAGTTATATAAAATAAACTGTTTTATACATAACATCATTAGACCAAACACATCATGTCAGTAATACCCTGCTACCCAAGCAGTTGTCAGAACATTGCACAGTACTGTTACCCTGCAGAAATCAGCCGTAGTCACATATAACACACAGGTTAATCACTTTTCTGCAACATAAGCAGTTGTCAAGAAAACATTACTACAGTAATGCATGTCACAAGATGCCCATAAATGACCATACCAGGAACATTAGGAAATACATGGCAAGTCATAAAAACAGATTAGCATACATACCCATAACAGGAACATTAACAAACATATGGCACGTCATACAACACATCAGGTTAGCACAATATTCTGACTGTCCATAAAAGGAACATCAGGAAAACATGTGGTCATTGAAGGTACCTGTTTGTTTTATGACAAAGGCACCTCGAGTGCCATGAAGAAAACTGGGGCCCCCCGCGCTCCTCTGTGCCAAAATGGGGGCTGTTTTCATGATTAGGGAAAGGGGGTGGCACCCACCCCCTCTGTGCTTGTATCGGGGCCCCTCCTGGGGACCCATCCCCAAAGTGGGCACCCACAGTCCCTAAGAGCAGAGCCACAACAGAAAAAGGGGCCAAGCAGTGGGGGATCCTCCTTTAAGGCTTCCTTCCCGCCCAACCTCATTGCACAAATGAGGGCCCGGTGGGGCCTCCGATGAGGCTTCCTCCTCGCCCGTCCTCAGGGAACAGAAAAAGACCTGGTGGGGTGGGCACAGATGTATTTTGTGCTTTTTTTCCTCCTGATGCGTTTTTGACCTCTGAGACCATGAATACTGTTAGAAATGGGATTTCTGGTTGGCTAGGGTATGCACCTAAACCAGGCAGAATCCACCCACTCTAGTCAGGGCGAGGGAGTTACACACCCAAGATAATCCCTGCTCAAAATCCCTGGCACGAGCAGTCAGGCCTAACCCAGAGGCAATGTGTGAAGCATTTGCACAATAAACACAACACACATGATGCACTATTCCCACCACAAAGAAAACTCAACACCAAGTTATATAAAAATAAACTGTTTTGTACATAACATCATTAGACCAAACACAACATGTCAGTAATACCCTGCTACCCAAGCAGTTGTCAGAACATTGCACAGTATTGTTACCCTGCAGAAATAAGCCTTATTCACATATAATACACAGGTTAATCACTTTTCTGCAACATAAGCAGTTGTCAAGAAAACATTACTACAGTAATGCATGTCACAAGATGCCCATAAATGACCATACCAGGAACATTAGGAAATACATGGCAAGTCATAAAAACAGATTAACATACATACCCATAACAGGAACATTAACAAACATATGGCACGTCATACAACACATCAGGTTAGCACAATATTCTCAGACTGTCCATAAAAGGAACATCAGGAAAACATGTGGTCATTGAAGGTACCTGTTTGTTTTATGACAAAGGCACCTCGAGTGCCATGAAGAGAATTGGGGCCCCCTGTGCTCCTCTGTGCCAAAATGGGGGCTGTTTTCATGATTAGGGAAAGGGGGTGGCACCCACCCCCTCTGTGCTGGTATCGGGCCCTTCCTGGGGACCCATCCCCAAACTGGGTACCCACAGTCCCTAAGAGCAGAGCCACAACAGAAAAAGGGGCCAAGCGGTGGGGGGATCCTCCTTTAAGGCTTCCTTCCCGCCCAACCTCATTGCACAAATGAGGGCCCGGTGGGGCCTCCGATGAGGCTTCCTCCCCGCCCGTCCTCAGGGAACAGAAAAAGACCTGGTGTGGTGGGGAGCTTCCGATAAGGCTTCCTTGCCCATGGAAGGCTGACTCGCCCGCACCCGACCTGGTGCACAAGTTAGCTGCAGCCGGCCCTAGCCACTGTGGAGATAAGGCCAGAGCTGGGGCCTTCTGGTGCCCCTGGGGCACCCCTCGGAGCATGCATTGCCCCAGGGGCACCGTGAGGGGCACGCAGGCCCCATTCGTCTTCCAGCAGTGCCCCGGGGGCACTAAGGAAAGCGCGGTGTGTCACGCTTGATACAGCAGCCATCCCAGGCTGCGGCGATGTTCTCCTCCGCTCAGCAACACCGTGAAATGCTCACAAGGTGCTATTAGGAAGAAAATAAAGCGCTCTTCAGGTGCTACGCAATAACCAAAAAAAAGCACTCTTGAGGTGTTATGTAAGAACTGAAGTGCTCCTCCTGCGCTTCAAACAGGGAATGGCAGGGGTCAGGGGCCACAGCACCCAGCCCCTGGGGAAACAAAGGTGGAGTACAGGGCAGCAGGGCCCAGCAACAGGCCAGCACGAAGGGGATGCAGACAGTGGCAGTTCCTCCAAGTGACCCAGCAGGTTACAGGTCAGCACAGCAGCAGTAGTACAAGGTGGTTCCTTGTGAGTCCCTCCAGCAGCTTTCTGTGTCCAGTTCCAAGTGTCAGGTGTGTCTCTTTTTATGGGGAAAACCTCCTGTACTTATACTCAGTTTTGCTAAGCACTAACAAAGAGGGGGAGGGGAGATCCCAACCCGTTACAACTGGCTCTAGGAGTGTCCCCTCCCTCCCCCAGCACAGGCTCCAGACATCAGTTGGGGGTAAATGAGCCCTTTGTGTGAGGCAAGGTCACAGCCTTTGCAGATGCATGTGTCCCCCGCCTCCCCTTCTCTCACCTGAGGAGGGCCATTCAAAATGCAGATGCATCTCTTTGACACCTCCACCCTCCCAGAGTACAGGCTGTCTGAAAAGTATGCACAAAGACCAACTGTCACTCCGCCCAAACTTCGATTGGAGTCAAGCTGCAAAACACCAGAGTCATAAGCACAGAGAAATGCTCACTTTCTAGAAGTGGCGTTTCTGTAATGATAATAAAAAAATCACCTGCACCAGGTAAGCAGCATTTCTCACTATCATTACGACCATACCAAACATTCCTATGCTACCCCTCATAAATCAGACAATACCCCTAGAAATAAGGCAGGATATTTCCAATGCAATCCTATGAGAAGGCAACAGTCACAGCAGTGAGAAACCAAATAGGCTGTTTGTCACTACTAGGACAGGCCACGCAACCATGCACATGTCCTGCATGCTACATACATAGAACCCTGCCCATACGGCTAGTTAGGGCCTACCTTTGAGGTGACGTACATGTAGTAAAAGGGAAGTTCTGGGCCTGTCAAGTTAATTTAGATTCTAGGTCCCTGTGGCTGTAAACTGTGCATGCAGGCCCTGGGCTAGCAGGCCTGAGACAGGTTTGAAAGGCTACTTCTGTGGGTAGCACAAACAGCGCTGCAGGCCCACTAGTAGCATTTAATTTACCAGCCCTGGGTATAGGGATACCAGTGTACAAGGGACTTACAGGTAATTAAATGTGCCAATTAGGTGTGCGCCAATCATACCAACTTTAGAAGGGAGAGCACCTGCACTTTAACACTGGTCAGCAGTGATAAAGTGCTCAGAGTCATAGATCCAACAGCAAGAGGTCAACAAAATAGGAGGAGGGAGGTAAAAAGATTGGGGATGACCCTGCAAAAAGGGCCAGGTCCAACAAGTACCAATATCAGTGGCCATAGAGCCAAAAGACAACTCAGAGGTAGCAGCTGCTGCTCCTGGCTATTTGATTTTCATGCTCTCAGAAATATCTTGGAAAGATCTTTTATGCAAGGTGAGGACCACGTGAGCCTTTAATCTTAGGGCATGTTTTGAATATTGGCAGACAGGTTACTCCATCACAACGCTGACGGATATCCCGTCCGCCAAAATATAAATCCCATCATCCCACATGGAATTTAGATTTCAGCGGATGAGATAGCCTTCGCCGTTGTGACAGAGCAACACGTCTGCCAATATCTAAATACAGCCCTAAGCTACAAATAAGCTACAGAACGCATTTTAGAAGGTTAACCAATATCCAGTGACTGCATTTGGCATTACATTGTCCATTGCTGGTGGACAGTGCCCATCTTCACTCAGCAGGTTGTATAATAGAGTAAATGCAGTCTTCAAATATATTTAAATACAAACTTTTCTGACATCATATTTTTATGTCTACTAGAAAGTTCAGAACAACTCCCTTGTGGATACTTTACTTTCAGATCATATGAAAAGCTTTCAGCCCATTAGGCCTTGAAGGCAACACTTTGTGATTCATGCCTTCCATGGATTTTTCAAATGTACTATATGCAAGTTCAAACCTTCCAATGTAGCCTTTGAAGTAGTACTTCATCAGTTGTGTTAGAAGAAATAGCACAGCCAGAAAGGCTCCAATATTGAATGCTTCCTGTTCCAACCAACAGAATTTCAGTCCTGCAAAGATTAGAGTGAGGTCTAAACTAATTTCCATTTTCACTCCAATTCTATATTTATTGAGATTCCACCATTTGCAATCATAAAAAAGCACTTTTATATAAAACTCACATAGAAGACTGAAGGAAATAGTGTAATTATTTGTGCGGGATGTGAAGCCTGCACAAGTAATAGGTCAACAACTTCCACTAGGATCCAAGCAACTTATTGTAGTTCTTGACTTTCCCAAGGTAGCGAAGCAGAGCAGTCAAAGGTTTATTAGGGGGAGGTGGTGAGGGCTAGTTATCACATTCGTGGCACATAGTAATAACAATAAATAATAATTGTCCAATTAGTGCTTTTTCTTTAGAAAAAGGAAAAGTACATTTATGACACACTCTAATAAATACTACACATTTAGTGACACATGTATTCATAACCTAGATTAAAAAATTCCTTATATGCAATTCTGTAATTACATTTGACCCCTAAATGGTCATGACTCACATATTAACGGTATCCCCCCACGTATAGCAGATAGCACATAACCATATAGGGAGTATCATTTCAAATAAAACAGGTCTATCTCCTTTATCAAGTGTCATCACAATACATAAGGAACGCCTCTTGCCTTATCAAACATATACCACATTAAAAGACAAGCAAAGCACATGCTTAGCAACATCAACCATTCACTGTTGCCATTAATCATGTGTGAATGCAATCTTTAATGCCAGTGAAAGTTTCAGCATTGATAATAAACCACTATGAGCCCAAATGGTTTTTAATGCATTAAAAATAAACATAACACGTGCATGAGTCCTGTTTTTTACACTTTCAAGTCACATAAAATGCAACCAAAGAACCAGCCACTAGAAAGCAACACACTGCCATCTGTAGAGGAAAAGCTACATCCTGGGAGTGCTTAAGCATCAATGAAAACCCTTTTTTGGGGGGAGAGGGATTCATTATTCTGGTGACCCCAGAAACATATGGTCAGCTGTTTAATGGGGGGGACTACTGCACTCCTGTAGACCATCCCAAACTTTTTTTTTTATGTAGGTAGTGCCTCTGCCATCCTGGGCAAACCACAAGGTAAGACAAATATGCTAATTAGCCTCTCCGGAGGCATTATGGTTTGGTGCCAGTCGAGAAGCAGTAAATCTTTTATTAGCGGCTCTTCCGTTGTGCTGTGGAGAGCAGTGGAGCTTTTCCCTTGTGGTTTTCCTTTTACACCTTGTTTTTTTCAGCCTGGGCATCCATGTCCACTTGGAGCCAGCATAGGAACCGGCAATTGTGTTCCTCCTGCCCTCTCTATACAGGCAGGGTATTGCTTTTCTGGAGGTCACCCCACTCCCCCAGGAAGAGGGAACGGGGGGAGCTCAACATTATGCTCAGTCCCTGAGCAAATACAGAATCTGGGGAGCGGGGGCCATACATGCCTTCTCCCAGAAGTAAATAGATGTATAAATCTTATGCTGACCCCCCAGGCCTTGGCTCACCCTGGAGGTAAATTTTCACAGGTGATGCAGGTCCCACACACTTCGATCCTTGCTGTCAAAGGCCACCAACCTTAAAATACCAAAACTCGAGCCTGTTGGGCTGATTTGGATGATCATTTTACCACACCAGGCCACTTCCTGCAGGTCTACTGGCCTCCAAATTAGTTTAATTTGCAGGAGCTGGTTCTACTGGCTCCAGCTCTTTACCTGGTCTTTGTACTCTGGTGGTTCTCCCCTCTTGCTTGGATCCAGAACTCTAGAACCTTTCCCCAACTGGTCCTCAAGGTTTGTCAGGGGTCCAGCCTCACTGGTCCTTGGTGAGACCCACTGTTCATTGGATTGACTTTGGGTAAAGTCTTTAGTCGCTTAGGACACTGGAGGTTTGTCCTTCCAGTTGTCCATGGCTGCTGTTGTCGTTGCAGTCCCTGTGTTCAGAGACCAATGACAAAAAAAGCACACTGCTCCCAAGTGCAAGAGTTTTTGAATGGGGTTGGAAAATTCTAGAAGTCAGGCACGCATGACCAATCCTTGGGTGGCATGTTATTTCTCCACACCTGTCCCAACCCTCCTGTACAGCATGCGGGACTGTACAAGATGGCACTCTACAGAAGTCACTGATCACATCTCCTCTCAGAGTCTCAGCTCCAAAACTAGCTAATATCACTGCCAGGGCCTTCCCCACCAAACCCTCCTGTGTTGGCTCCAGTGGGCTTCCTCCTTTGTTCAGTTGGCCTGGGCTGTATCCAACCCTGTACAGTGTGTCAGCTCATTAACAGATACATATTTTCTTTCTGTCCACTTCCTCCTCAGGAGCTTAGAGACGCACTGTTGATTACTCCTTTTATGTGGGAAGCCTTTGTTTCCTCTGCTGGAGAGCAATGTAATTAACTTGACCCAACAATATGAGAATTTTGAACAACCCATAAAATGTACATAGATATTCTTTGAACTTGGTGTCCATGTTTCACCCATTTTGTTATTTTGATGAATTTATAGGCCAAAGGGAAGTAAAACTGCACTCTAAGAAGATTTCCCTCATGGATATAATAATGTAACACTGCAGACAAAACAGTAAACCATATTGACTTACCTATGACTGTCCATTAATATCATAAGTCGGGTGGGTGGAGTTTGCAGAGTTCCGCTACGTGGAATTCTCCGGAGTGAAAAAAACTCTGATAACTCTGCCTCACTCCATGCGACTAGGGAGAGTTGTGCTCGGTCGTCCTTTTACGGTGATTGGTGTGAGTAGCGCGCTCCTCATTGCAACATGAACACAAATGACACCACACAGTCGCCCACACATGCAGCCATCATTTTTTTGCTATTATGTGCATGGTACTGGGCCTACTTCTCTACCCATATTATATCATTGCCACCCTTACTTTGTACTGCTTATCCTCCACTGTTTTACATTTATTTCCTTAGTGTGTGTATTTGTGTTGGTGTATTTTACGTTTTTGCCTCTTTTTTATTTTCTGTGACTTTTATGTCCCTTTTTTGTTTCCCCCCAACTTCCTAATTTCCTCCTCTCTATTCCTTCTCTTCCTCCTGTCTTTTTTTTATTCCCACCCAGCGCAATGGCAGGGCATAGGAGAGGCAACACCAGTGCAAGGGGTGCAGCAAAATGCACACCCTGTGGGTGTCGGTGCCACCAGCGGATGCAGCCTCATGCCATTTTTAGTAAGAAGGAGGTGGCTGCACTTGTTTTTTTGTGCAGCGCTACCTCCCTTCAATGCTGGCAGCAGGTGTCAGGGTCAGGAGTGGCTACGGCCTGCAGGAGCTTCAGCTGCTGTGGGGGAGGGTCCACCATTGTGTTGACCAATGTACTGCAGTGAGGGGCATCAAGCAGAAGCTGACCTGCTCGACCTCCTGGGCATCAAGGTTGCATGGCTTGGTGAACACTAGTAATTAATTATTACTAATTTTGTTATGTCCTACAATGTTATTTTTTTCAAACCGCAAGATGCTCAAACTCAGAGGTAAGTTAAGTTCATGTAACATTACAAATATTATGTGATCCAATTTGAGCGAGCCAGGTACTCGGTGCTACCTAGCTCTGGTCATTGCTGTAGGCGCTCACTTGGGCTGAATATTTAAGGAGTTATGCTGACTCCTCTGTCTTCCTGCCACTAAGATAGCGGTACAGTGTTAGTAGTATCTATTTATTTATTCGGTCAAAAATTTAGACCATTAAAATACAATAAGACAATCATACATAACAATGGTAAAAACTTGTAGCCAACATTCAAATAAATACCATTAGTGCTTTCCTTGAACCTAAAACCGGTAACGTATTCTAATTATGAATACACTAAAACAATCATACAAGGCAATAGTAAAAACGTATGTCCATCGTTCAAATAAATACAGTTAATACATTCCATAAAACTGAAACCGATAACATGATTGATTTGTGGACTGACACATTTCTTATCATATCAATATAATTTATAAGATGCCATGCCACTTGAACTAAAAATTCATCTATATGGACTAATAAGGCCTTGACTTCTCACAAGAGAGACCTAGTGATCCAAAAATTTCTAAAAAACACACAATGATTGAGTGAAATTCCCATCAGAGTTAAAATACCTGACACCTCTAAGTGTTAAAAAGAGAAAATAGATATATCTAATTAAAGTCCCCATCCATAGACACAGAGAACCAGGCCGACTTAGAGCCCCAGGGCTAAGGTGAACCTATGGTGAATGGACCAAGCTGCAGATAGATATTTGGTAACTAAGCTTACTACCAATGTGGATGTATCATATTTGCATATTCTGAAAGCATTAGCTCGATCCTGCAGTAGTAAGACTTTACACAAAGGAATGATCCACCTCCCTCTGGGGCTTTTGTATAGGGGACAGAAGAACAGCACGTGCTCAGCTGTTTCCTTGCATTGATGACAAAATATACATCTGTCAGTCGTGGGATTACTTGTTGACCAATGGCCCGTAAAGCTATTAACGGGCAAAGTGCCGTATCTTAGCTGGAGAAATAAAGCGCGGGCACGTGCAGGTATAGGGAGGTCCATGAGGTTCTCGGGCCGGGGTTCATGTTTGACTTGCAAAAATTCTGCTGTTAACCTGCCCACCCCATTACGGTGGCAAAGCTCTTCGTTGGTTTTCTCCCAATATCTCCCTTTGACAAGTTGTCTAGCGTTAGCAGGGATCAACTCAGGGTACTTCCAATAGTGAGGGAAACCTAGCTTATCCCAGGCAGCTTTCATCTCCTTCAGCCAAGGGATTTTTTCCCATCCCTGTGAGGATATTATGAGTTCTCTTATCGCCACCCTAAATGGTTCAAGTTCGTCTGTTCTCCATAAACGGATCCAGTTTAAAAGCGGTCTCAGACCCGCTGTGGCTTTGATGCTGTTTAATCCTAAATCGAGTCTGAGAGGGGTCATTGGTGTACCCTTCCCTAACCTGGATACGTGTCTAAGGAAGTGATTTTCTCTGGTTTGTAAAATATCCAATTTTCTGTGGGAACTACAAAATTCCGCTCCGTACAGGGCCGCAGCATGGATTGGACTTTATAAATCTCAGAGATCGGATTCAAGGGGGGGCTCGCTGCAGTTCTAGCCTTGCGTACTGATGCCCCACCTCTTTGGCTTATGATGAGTGCCCCTTTACCAGTAGCAGCCTCCCAACTGCCAGAGTCCATTAGCCTAATGCCCAAATAATCGAACTCTGAAACTCTTTCCAGCTGAATTGAATTCATTACTATTCTTGCACGTAATCTTTTTCTTGAGGCACTACATATCAGAAGTTTAGTTTTCTTAACATTAACATCCAACCCGTAGTCTCTACAAAAGACACAGAATTGATTAACCAGATTTTGAATTCCCATCGGTGATTTAGCTAGCAGGATAGTGTTGTCCGCACGGTATTTTCTTCCCAGCCAGCTTGGGCGAATCGTTGGTATAATTCTCTAAATATTGGATACAATTATTTATGTATAGGAGAAAGAGGGTAGGGGCTAGAACACAACCTTGCCTGACTCCTCTTTTGATAGCTACAGGGTCTGTCAGTTCGCCGTCCTTACCACACCTAATTTGTGCGTAAGTATTCTCGTGCAATCGAATAATGAGTTTCCGGAGGCCTATTGGAACACCCATATTGGATAGTGTCAACCATAACAAGTTCCTTGGGACCAAATCAAATACAGCTCTGAGGTCAATGAAGACCACATACAGATTTACCCCTGTGGTAGGCTCCTGGTGGTACAGAGGGGTCAGAGACTTAGATAGGGTGAAGGATTTGTTTTTATTTAGTTTGTGTTCTAGTATAATTCAAATGTTGTACAGGTATTGTGTAGTTCGTACGTCTTGTGGATTCTTCTGTTCGCTGTTAACCATCTTGTCTTTACTCTTCTTTTTAGGCTCGGCGGACGTCGGGTCCTCTTGTCTCCCGCGGTTACCGGAAAACAAACAGAGGAGATACCAAAGGTAAGTTTGTTGTGGGGTATTTATCTGGGTTTCTTTAGGGGTGCAGCAGGGAAAGAGGGTTCTCAGGGTTTTGGCGGTGAAGGGTGCTTAGCTATGAGGATGTGGGACTCGGGTACTTTTGACACGCTCTGTCCTTTCCTCATTCAGAGCTGTGCCCCAAAGTGCTCTCCAGTGCTTCCCCGGTGCTCCCTTTCCCCTGGCCCACCTCCCCGGTTCCCCTCCCCTGTGCCCCTGTTGTCTTTCTGTGGGTTTTCTGTCCTAGGAAGGACCGTACCTTGTAGAGCCACGACCCTCCGGGGTCGTGGCCTGATTCGTAGACCGTTGTGTCTCGAGTTCCAGTGGAAGCTGCCTCGCAGGTCTCTGGCGCTGGGCAGGATCAGGAAGCTCCCTCTCGGCGTCCGGTGGTTGTTTCTCCTCCGTCTTCCTCGGCTCCATACAACGCGCGCCTTCTGTACAGTCCGTCGTTGCTTTTCTTTCCCCTATCCGGAAATCCGTCTCTGAGGCGTCCGATGGCGTTCCCATGGTAACATGGGGACGCGGAAGTGGATTGAGCGAGGCGTGCGAACGGCGCCAGCTCTGAGAGTCACAGGACGTGGTCGCGGAGACCCGTGTACACTCCCCATCCCATGATCGGGACTGGTAGAGGACCAAAGAGGTGGGGAATCGGGACAGATAATCGGCAGGACCCTGCTGAGAGCCCGGGACGTGGCGGACCTGGAAAGTAAAAGGTTGGAGCACAAGAAACCATCGTAACACTCTAGAATTGGAGTCCTTATGGGAGGCCAACCAAGTGAGGGGGGCATGATCGGTGTAAAGAACGAATGGTCTGCCCAAGAGGTAATATTGTAAGTTCTCCACAGCCCATTTAATGGCCAGACACTCCTTTTTAATAGCGGGGTAATGGCATTCTCTGGGAATGAGTTTTCTACTGATAAATACAATGGGATGATCAAGACCCTCCTTGTCAGGTTGGGTGAGGACCACACCTAGACCGACGTTAGAAGCGTCAGTATACAAGTGAAATGGCCTGGAAAAATCTGGACACTTCAGGACGGGGTCGGTTTTAAGGGATCGTTTTAATTGTTCAAAACTAGCAATTTGTGAATCAGTCAACGGGGCCAAAGTGGAGGGGTGTTGTTTTGTTAGGAGATCAGTAAGAGGGGCGGCAATCGTGGAGTACTGGGGTATGAACCTGCGGTAATAGCCTACTAAACCTAAAAAGGAACGTAGGTCTTTCTTGGTCTTCGGCATTGGCACTTGTATTATGGCCTCAATTTTATTTTTCTGGGGTTGGAGAGTCCCGTTACCTATCAGATAACCTAGATAGGATATTTCAGTGTTTCCCAGGGTAAATTTTTTTGGATTGGCCGTCAGCCCGGCTTCCGCCAAGGCAGTGAACACTTCATTGAGATGGTGCAAATGATCGAGCCAAGTGTCGCTAAAAATTACAATGTCATCCAAGTACGCTTCAGCAAAGTCATGGAATGGTTTCAAGAGTCTGTCCATCAAACGTTGAAAGGTAGCTGGGGCCCCGTGGAGACCAAAGGGCAAGACCGTAAAGTAATAAAGGCCTGATTGAGTCACAAAAGCTGTTTTCTCCTTGTCCTCTGGTGCGAGGGGAATTTGCCAGTACCCTTTTGTTAGATCGAGCGTGGACAGGTATTTGGCTCTTCCTAGCTTCTCTAGGACGTCATCGACACGAGGAATAGGGTATTTGTCAAAGAGTGATATGTCATTCAGCTTACGGAAGTCGATGCAAAATCCAACAGACCCATCGGGTTTTGGAACGAGAACCACCGGGGAACACCATGGGCTCACAGAGGTTTCAATCACCCTCAGGGCTAGCATTTTATCTATTTCGTCTTCAATGATATGCTTCCGGGCTTCGGGTATGCGGTAGGGGCGTAGACGAATAGTCTGACCCTCAGGTGTTTTGATTTTGTGGTGGATTAATGTGGTTCTCCCTGGTGACTCAGAAAAGAAATGTGAGTGATGTTGTAAGAGGGCAGACAGTTGTGCCTTTTCAGTTTCAGTAAGAGAATTACTTATGCATGGAGTTTCCTCCACTTTCTTGCTCCCCATGTGGTAGAACTCTAGCCCTAGACCTGTGGATGGTGTGATAAAAAACCCGTCAGCTGCTCTGCTAGTGACATCCTTTGGTTGTTCCCATTTTTTTAGTAAGTTTACATGGTATATTTAGGTTCTTTTTGGATGCAAACTCAGTTCGATGAGGTAGGTGACGGGAGAAACTGCTCTTATTACTCTATAGGGCACTTGCCATTTAGCTATTAGTTTATGCTCAGATGTTGGTCGCATTATGAGAACTTGGTCATTAGGGTGGAAAGATCGTAATTTAGTTCCCTGGTCGTAATATGTCTTTTGATTTGTTTGTGCCTTCTCGAGATGTTTTCGCACATCCTCCCATATAGTTTGTAACTGTGTTTTCAGGTTATGAACATATTATAGTAAGGGTTTCCCTTCCTCTCCCTCCTCTTCCCATGTTTCTGCGGCCATATCTAGGAGACTACGTGGTTGTCTTCCAAAAACTAATTCAAAAGGACTATGTCCTGTGGAGGATTGTTCATGAGTCCGGATGGCATAAAGGACCAGGGGTAACTTCTGGTCCCAGTCTTTTCCGGAGTCATCTACTATTTTCCTCAATAGGGTTTTTATGGTACGGTTGTAGCGTTCCACTAAACCGTCTGTTTGGGGGTGGTATACAGATGTTTTTATCTGAGTGATCCCTAATAGTTTGCAAATCTGTTTCATAAGGTTTGACATAAAAGGAGTACCTTGATCAGTGAGGATCTCTTGGGGAAATCATATTCTTGAAAAAAAACTGATCATGGCTTGAGCTACCGTTTTCGTAGTCATGCTGGATAAGGGAATTGCTTCTGGATATCTCGTAGCGTAGTCAACCAATACCAGAATGTAGGTATGACCTCTGGATGATGGGAGGAGGGGTCTGACTAAATCCATACCCACGCGACTAAAAGGCACCTCAATAATGGGTAGGGGTTGTAACGGAGCTTTCTTGGGCATTCTTGGTTCCGTCAATTGACACCTGGGACATTGTAAACAGTATCTCCTGATGTGAGCATAGACCCCTGGCCAATAGAATCTCCGTAGGAGATACTCCTCAGTCTTTTCTCTACCGTAGTGGCCACCCCCTGGTTGGTTATGAGCTAAGAAGAGGACCTGATTTAGATAAGGTTCAGGAACAACCAGTTTTTTCTCCCTTTGCAGATGTGGTAATTCTATACAGAAGATTCTTCTGTATTAAAAAATAAGGACCCACCTCGTTTGTGAGTTCTGTTTGGGCCATGTTCCAGGCGTGACAGAGAGTAGGGTCTTGCCTCTGACTGGTTCTAAAGGAGACGGTTGCCTCACTGGTTCCTGCTACCAGTTTGTTGTGATTTGACTCCTCTCTGGACTCCTGATATTTTAACTTCCCTTGTCTTTTCTCCCTCCGGGTTAGTTTTATGCGACTCGGAGGACTCTCAATAACACTGTTAGAAAAGGGTGCTTCTGTCCACCAGTCCGGGGATTGCTGGGGTACTCGGGTTTGATCTAGGAGGTCATAGAACCAGATATAATCTGTCCCGATAATACAGTCTTCAATCAGCCTGTCCATAATCCCCACTGGGAGGAAATTGTGATACTCGCCCGATTCTATCTTGACCAACGCTAGTGGATATTGTTCCTTGTCCCCGTGAATACAGCAAATAGTGACCCACTGGTTTGGGGTTGGATCTGTGGGGTCCAATAAGTCTCTTCGTATTACGGATTGACTACAACCCGAATCAATTAAGGCGTCTATAGGGTTTCCATTTATTTTGATGACCTGTTTGAATTTAGAATGTCCCTTGCCTGTACATAATACCCTACGTCGGGTGACCCCGATTTCCATGGGTTCGGCCCCATCGTTTTTTCTGGGACATACCCTCGCAATGTGTCCCCACTCCCCACAACTAAAACACTGGGATTGTTGCATAGGGCTACTCTCTCCATGTTTGTGGGGTCCGGTTTCTTCCAGTGGATGTCGTGGGGAATACTTAAGGGGGGTCGGGGTTGGTCTTATGGTGGTTCTGGGGTTTATGGGTTTAACATCCGTAGATCGGTGATAGGCACAGGCCAGGTCTATGGCGAGCTCCGTGTCGACCTTAGGATGTTGTCTTATCCAATTCCGGGTGCTATTTGGAAGGGAGTCTAGATACTGTTCCAGAATAAATGTTTTTATTACGTCTTCTCGGGTTGTTGCTAGGGGTCCCAACCATTTTAGTCCCAAATCTTTATCCCTAAAGTAAAAAGTGCGGGGATCTTCACTCTGTCCCCATTTCACTTTTCTGAACTTCATTCTGTAGTATTCAGTGTCATGACCAACCCTTTCTAGGATACTTCTCTTGATATCCTTGTATGGTGTGGTGCCTCCCGGATTAGCAGCCTGGTAGGCCATCTGTAAAATTCCCGTGAGGAGTGGTGCGATATACTGTCCCCACTGTTCTTCAGGCCATTGGGCTGAAGAGGCTACATGTTCGAAGTTTGTGAAGAAGGAGTCTGGATCTTCTCCTTCCTGGAACTTTTGAAAGACAGAGCTCGGGACATTAAGGTGTACCTTGCTGGCTGCTATGGTGTCGGTTAGTTTCTGCAGCGCAGTCTCATGCACAAGCTGGTTGTTAGCCATGATCGTAGCTTGGCTTTTTAGGGCTGTTTGTAGGGCTTCTCTGTCTTCTTTTGCCTCATGCTGGTGTGCCTCCCAGACTAGTTGTAGATGGCGTTGGCCCTCCGCCAGTTGTTTAATCATGTCTTCTAGCGTAGGTTTTGCCCCCATTGTGGGTACCGCCCAGTAGCCTCTCAGGGTAAAAATCCCACTTCTGACACCACTGTGGTAGGCTCCTGGTGGTACAGAGGGGTCAGAGGCTTTGATAGGGTGAAGGATTTGTTTTTATTTAGTTTGTATTCTAGTATAATTCAAATGTTGTACAGGTATTGTGTAGGTCGTACGTCTTGTGGATTCCTCTGTTCG
This sequence comes from Pleurodeles waltl, assembly GCF_031143425.1. Taxonomy (NCBI): domain Eukaryota; kingdom Metazoa; phylum Chordata; class Amphibia; order Caudata; family Salamandridae; genus Pleurodeles; species Pleurodeles waltl. The sequence continues at coordinate 593,753,209 of NC_090443.1, forward strand.
CTGTTAACCGTCTTGTCTTTACTCTTCTTTTTAGGCTCGGCGGACGTCGGGTCCTCTTTTCTCCCACGGTTACCGGAAAACAAACAGAGGAGATACCAAAGGTAAGTTTGTTGTGGGGTATTTATCTGGGTTTCTTTAGGGGTGCATGCAGGGAAAGAGGGTTCTCAGGGTTTTGGCGGTGAAGGGTGCTCAGCTGTGAGGATGTGGGACTCGGGTACTTTTGACACGCTCTGTCCTTTTCTCATTCAGAGCTGTGCCCCAAAGTCCTCCCCGGTTCCCCTCCCCTGTGCCCCTGTTGACTTTCTGTGGGGTTTCTGTCCTAGGAAGGACCGTACCTTGTAGAGGCACGACCCTCCGGGGTCGTGGCGGGATTCGTAGACCGTTGTGTCTCGAGTTCCAGTGGAAGCTGCCTCGCGGGTCTCCGGCGTCTGGGCAGGATCAGGAAGCTCCCTCTCGGCGTCCGGTGGTTGTTTCTCCTCCGTCTTCCTCGGCTCCATACAACGCGCACCTTCTGTACAGTCCGTCGTTGCTTTTCTTTCCCCTATCCGGAAATCCGTCTCTGAGGCGTCCGACGACGTTCCCATGGTAACATGGGGACGCGGAAGTGGATTGAGCCAGCTCTGAGAGTCACAGGACGCGGTCGCGTAGACCTGTCTACACCCCCCCAGGCCCACATTCTTCCATTTGATTGCCAGGAACCTCAGGGCCTGATCTATGGTGCTGACTGCGGGTCTGAACCCTGCCTAGAGGTCAGATACAGCTTCGGACTCTGAAATCCATTCGTCAAGATGGAACAAAACTTGCTTCGCAAACATTTGGGAGTTGTCAAGTAGACATATCGCACAGTAATTGGCAGGATCACTGGGACTGCCTTTTTTGAAGATGGGAACTATCTCGGCCCCTTTCCAAGAGGGTGGGACGGGGTGCTCCTGCCGCAACTGCATCAAAGACTAAATTTAAGTAAGGGGCCCATATATCAGGTCTTGTCTTATATAAGTCGCCTGGGATCTTATCAGGACCCGGGGCCTTTCCCCAGTTCAGTGAAATTATTTCAGCTCTGGTTTCAGCTAGAGTGAATTTGATCTGGGTGGCCCCGGAGATCAAGCTTTCGTCAAGGTTCCTAAAGGTAGCTTCGGATGGCCCTTCATATAGTCGACTGAAATGCTCAGCCCACACTACGGAGAGGATTGAGGTACGTGGCGGGTGGGGGGGGTGAATCTCTACTGTCATCTGCTATCAATTTCCAGAACCTGGAAGTATTTTTTACTTTTGCAGTCTCCAGGATAGCAACCCGTCTGGCCTCCTCTCAGCTCCTGCGCGCCCTACAACATTCCTGTTTGTAGTCCTTCCTTGCTTGTCTTTTAACCCCTTCTGTGCCCAGGACGTAACCATTACGTCCTGGGCACAGAGCCCAGAGGGAGCGCTATCAAGGCAGGGATGGAAGGGGGAAGCCCTACCCCTTCCACCGCAACCCCCCAACCCCCCTGTGACATCAGCACGCGAGCGCGCGCTGATTGTCACAAGGCCTCCTCCCCGATTGGAATAGAAATGCAAAAGCATTTCTCTTCCGATCACGTGGAGGAGGCAGAGAGACTTCAAAGGGAAGGAAAGTTATTTCCTTCCCTTTGAAGTCTCTCTCAGCGTTTTGGCAGCCGGATTGCATAGCAATCCGGCTGTCAAAACACCCACTAGACACCAGGGATGTTGTTTTAAAATGAAATTGGCATGAGGGAGCGACCCCTTGGGCAAGAGTCGCTCCCAGGGGGGGCATTTTTTTTAAAAGGCCTTTTCTGCCCCCTCTGGGGGCAGATCGGACTATAATTAGGTCGCTATGCCCCCAGGAGGGGCAGAAACCTCTAGGCACCAGGGAGTATTTTTTTTTTTTTTTTTTTTTGTTTTGTTTTATATTTTTTAGGTGGGGAGCGACCCCGTAGGCAAGGGTCGCTCCCATAGGGGGCAAATTATATTTAGGCCATTTCTGCCCCCCTTGGGGGCATATTGACCTATTTTTATGAGGCCAATCTGCCCCCAGGAGGGGCAGAAACCTCTAGGCACCAGGGAGTATTTTTTTGTTGTTGTTTTTTTTTGTTTTGTTTTATATTTTTTAGGTGGGGAGCGACCCCTTAGGCAAGGGTCGCTCCCATAGGGGGCAAATTATATTTAGGCCATTTCTGCCCCCCTTGGGAGCATATTGACCTATTTTTATGAAGCCAATCTGCCCCCAAGGGGGACAGAAACCACTAGACACCAGGGAGTTTTTTTTTTCACGAATTTCACGCAAGGGGAGCGACCCCTTGGGCAAGGATCGCTCCCAGGGGGGGGCATTTTTTTTAAAGGCCTTTTCTCCCCCCCCCTGGGGGCAGATCAGCCTATAATTAGGCTGATCTGGCCCCGGAGGGGGGCAGAAAACTCTAGGCACCAGGGATCATTTTTTTGTTGTTTTGTTTTGTATTTTTGAGGGGAGCGACCCCGTAGGCAAAGGTCGCTCCACTAGGGGGGAAATTATATTTAGGCCATTTCTGCCCCCTGCAGATTGGCCTATTTTTATGAGGCCAATCTGCCCCGAGGGGGACAGAAACCACTAGACACCAGGGAGTTTTTTTTTTTTCTGCGAATATCATGCAAGGGGAGCGACCCCTTAGGCAAGGGTCACTCCCCTGGAGGGGCAAATTGTAGTTAGGCCATTTCTGCCCCCCTGGGGGGCAGATCGGCCGATTTTAGGTCAAACTAGGCACTGGGGATTTTTTTTTGCGTCAATGTCACGCAATGGGAGCGACCCCGTAGGCAAGGGTCGCTCCCCGGGGGTGTTGAGGGGGGGCAAAGTTACTTTAGGCCATTTCTGCCCCCCCGGGGGCAGATCGTCCTATTGTTATTAGTCCGATCTGCCCCCAGGGGGGGCAGAAACCTCTAGGCGCCAGGGCTAATTTTTTTTGTGTGTTTTTTTTTGTTTGTTTTTTTTACAGATGGGGAGTGACCCATTAGGCAAGGGTCACTCCCCTGGGGGGCAAATTGTATTTAGACCATTTTTGCCCCCCCCCCTTGGGAGCAAATCGCCGATTTTAGGTCAATCCGCCCCCAAGGGGGGCAGAAACAACTAGGCACAGGAGATCTTTTTTTTTGTGCCAATGTCACGCAATGGGAGCGACCCCGTAGGCAAGGGTCGCTCCCCGGGGGGGGGATTGGATGGGTGGGGGGCAAATTTATTTTAGACCATTTTTGCTGCCCCGGGGGCAGATCAGCCTATTGTTGTTAGGCCGATCTGCCCCCAGGGGAGGCAGAAACCTCTAGTCGCCAGGGCTAAAAAATAAATTTTGTTTTTTTTTGTTTGTTTTTTTACAGATGGGGAGCGACCCATTAGGAAAGGGTCACTCCCCTGGGGGGCAAATTGTATTTAGACCATTTTTGCCCCCCTTTGGGGGCAAATCGGCCGATTTTAGGTCAATCTGCCCCCAAGGGGGGCAGAAACAACTAGGCACAGGGGATCTTTTTTTTGTGCCAATGTCATGCAGGGGGAGCGACCCCGTAGGCAAGGGTCGCTCCCGAAGGGGGGGTGGAAGGGGCAAATTTAGTTTAGGCCATTTCTGCCCCCCCTGGAGCCGGCTGATCTAGAGGTTAAAATCCAGAGGTAGGCACTTTGCAAAAAACACCTCTGTTTTCTGTGAAAAAATGTGATGTGTCCACGTTGTGTTTTGGGCCATTTCCTTTCGTGGGCACTAGGCCTACCCACACAAGTGAGGTACCATTTTTATCGGGAGATCTGGGGGAACGCTGGGTGGAAGGAAATTTGTGGCTCCTCTCAGATTCCAGAACTTTCTGTCACCGAAATGAGAGGAAAAAGTGTTTTTTGGTCAAATTTTGAGGTTTGCAAAGGATTCTGGGTAACAGAACCTTGTTAGACGTCTATTTGAGAAATGCCCTGTAATTCACATGCTAGTATGGGCACCCCGGAATTCAGAGATGTGCAAATAACCACTGCTTCTCAACACCTTATCTTGTGGCCATTTTGGAAATACAAAGGTTTTCTTGATACCTATTTGTCACTTTTTATATTTCAGCAAATGAATTGCTGTATACCCGGTATAGAATAAAAACCTATTGCAAAGTGCAGCTCATTTATTGGCTCTTGGTACCTAGAGTTCTTGATGAACCTACAAGCCCTATATATCCCCGCAACCAGAAGTGGGAGTCTCTGTGGTGGTAGGGGCAGGCAATTGTAAAACACATTGCTTGAGTATTGAAAATTACCAGTATAGCCACTGCTTTTCTTAAGTGAGGCAGATCCCACCCGTCATCATCCAAGACCTCCTGGCCCATGGCACTTCGCGAGTCGTGACCCATAGGCCATAACCCCACCCAACTGCAGCAAGGCTTAGTCCGGCAAGGCAGTGTGGGTTATGTAATGTGCATCTGATTCTGTTAATGTGAGATTTGCAAAGCTTTCAGTGGAATGCAAACTGAAACCAAAACAAGGTGTCTTTCCCTTCCCTTCCATTGCCTACTGATTCACCTTCTAGCACAGCAATCATTTATTTGTTCCTATGTTCTGCCCATCCTATAAAAAACATTGAATAAACAACATTTTTGGCATGTGCCACATGTTATGGGACAAGTGGTTCATATGGCTTCCATAATGGATTTATGTCTGTTAAAATTTGACATTCATCAACTTTCAGTTTCAACTACAGTGGTTGACTAAGCTTAAGCTGGGGTGGTTCATCAGTGAACCCCTTCCCCACTATAGTATAGAAAAACCTCTGCTGTACCTACCTAGTCTTTCCCTGTACCTTGCTCTGCTGCAGGAGTTTAAGGGCCTGATTCAGAGTTTGGTGGGAGGGGTTGCTTAATCACAAATGTGAAGGATATCCTTTCTGCCATATTATTATCTCATTATAGCTTATTGAGATTGCAATACGGTGGATGGTATTTCCATCATGTTTGTGAAGCGGTAACCCCTCTACCAAATTCCAAATCAGGCCCTAAGTCAAGTTTCCTTTCCTTACTGCAAAGCAAATGTATTTGATTTAAACAGTTTGTGTTTGAGGTTGAGGCCTGGAAGTAAAGTGAGATTAATTGTCTGTGATTTGATGTTTTGGGGATGTGATACTCTGTGACAAATGTCCCCAATAAAATCTATATACCCCATTCCTTTCCTTGTACTGCATTCAAGGGTGGCTCCTTTGCTATAGTGGAGGAGCGTCGCCCCAACCCCCGCCAGCAGCAGGAGCTGCAAATGCTTTACAAATTTAAAAATAAAACAATAACAAACTAAGTTTACTATAGTTTTATTTTTAAAGGGGCAGTGCCATGGGGGTGATAAGCAGTGGGGGGAGTGCACAGAGCACTCCCCTTAGTGCGCATGTATAATTGGCCAGCTGTCTCGAGCTGGCCAAACACACATGCCCACAAGAGCTCTCTCCATCCCGGCACTGTGTTGCTGGGTTGGAGAGAGCAAGCCCAGGCTCCCAGTCACCATTGGAGCCCCCAGACACGGTGCTCCACCCAATCATAACGCTGCTTTGAGCAGTTTCATGAATGACTGCAGGGTAGGCTGGGAGCTTGGAGTGCGGCGGAGAGCGACAGTGCGGTGACAGCGAGGTTCAGGTACGTTTTTAAAAAATGCCACTTTTCCTAGTTGCCAGCTGCGACTGACTGCAGTGCATTGTTTTTCTCACCATCTAAGGCAGACAGGATATCTATTATTTGCATGGAATATTTGCCTCTTTGGAGTTAGGGTAGAATTGAAAGACATTTGGGGAAGAGCAAGGTCAATGGAAACAAAGTTATTTTTTTTTGTCCTTATCAGCTGCCTCAGCTGCAGACTACAAAGAATACCAAATTTGAACCTGATGAACTAGCTGGGGCGCTTCTATTTATTTAGCGCAACAATAATAGAATACTTATACTCCACAGTTGATGATGCCTTAATTGATAATCAGTTATTTCGTTTTTTCCCACACAAAGGCCCTCATTATGACCCTGGCGGTCCGAAGAACACCAGGACTGTGGTTGCGGTGTCACAGCCGATGGGCCTGTGGTGAATACCACCAAAATTGGAGTTTGGCCGAAGCCAAAACGCCAAGCCTCCTACCGTTCTGCCACATTACTGCGTTCGGCCGGGCTGGAGGTGAGCACCTCCAGCATGGTGGATGGTGTGATACCGCTAGTGGTACCACGACGCGGGAGACTGCCAGCATTTTTCTGCCAGAAAAGCTGGCGTTCTTGCACCCTGGTAATAGGAATAAGCATTCCTGTCACCAAGATACACTCACACACATGTTCACATACCCGCACACATGCACTCACATACTCCCACATACAAACACATCCCAACTCACCCATGCACTTGTGTCATACACCCCTATTCACACTAACATACATACACAAACACTGCAGTCACACACACATTCACTCCCCCTCCCCAGTGCGAAATACATTCACCCCCTTCTCCACAGCACACACATACATTCATATACCCCTCCCCAGTGCATGTATACATTCACACCCCGTCCCCCTGCACTGCATGCATGCACTCACTCGCTCTCCCCGTTCACTCACACAAACACGCACCACCCCTCCCCGTCCACTTACATACACATTCACACGCATACACGCACTTACTCCTTCCATCCGCTCAATCGCACTCATGCACTTTATCACTCACACCCGCACACACGCATTACTCACTCACCCCCTGCCCCAACCACAAACACTCACTCACCTCCCCACTCCCAATCCACAATCACTCACCCCACCCGATTCACAAACACTCACTCACCCCACCTCTCATCCACAATCATTCACACATGCAGACACGTACCCACAAACATCCCCCTCCCCCGCATTCACAACATTCACACATGCACTCACACATGCAGACACGCACACACACACAGCCACCCCTGTCTGACGATCTACTTACCTCATCCGTCGAGGTGGAGGGGAAGGGTCCTGGCGCTTCCACCACCGGCAGCACCTTGCCATCTGGCCCGGCCACACCATATTATGGGTTGTAATGTGGTATGAGGTCTCTTTTTGACGTGGCAGTACCAGCATGACTGGTCTCGGAATTCCACCCAATTTCGGGTGGAAGTCAGAGATCATTCGTATTAGGACGGTATTTTGGTGACAGCGGCTTCGTCGTTTTTTGGAAAAGACTGCCGAAGTCGTGATGAGGGCCAAATTGTCTGTGTGGTTTAATTTTTTAGGAAATCCTTTGCAAGAAAAAAAAAACTACATCACTTTAATCTTATGCTGCCTCCTTTCAGCCAGTCAGTGCTTTTATGTAAGGCAGGTGTTGGTAAAATCAAGTCCACTCCTTGTGACTTTCCTAATCATATCAACAATTCCAATGGCCCTAGGTGACCAGTAGTATACTCATACTGTATATTTTGAAAAAACTAGTATTTACACTGTTGCACAGAGCATTCTTTACAATGTGTCTTTTTTATTTTTTTCGTTCCTGATATAGCTACTCCTGCTGGTGATAGCGGCCCGGCTCCAGCAGCAGAGGCTGGAGCCCACCAAGGCTCATTAACAGTAGTTGGTGGACAAGGAGGGCCAGGCTCATGCCCTTGCTCATGGGCCCAGTACCACAGTTCCACCAGCCAACTGCCTGTGCCTCCAGCCTCCAGACCACACCAGCACTACCAGCAGCTTGGAGATGTCTGGCCCCAAACCCGTGCTGCTGCCCTTCCAGACCCACCACACCATTGCCGCATGCTGCATGAGCTGGATTATTTGGGCTATATGATGGTGCACCTCGATGTCCACATTCAATACCTAGAGACCCTCATAGAGATTGCCCTCTACTAGCCCTTTTTCAATTTTTTGTTTGGTGGATGATATTTGTTGTGGGTGGTGGGGGTGGGAATTTGGGCAGGGCACTTTTTCTTCTTTAGAGACACTTATATTTATTTTGGACATTGGTTGGGGACAGATGTGGGAGGGGGTGTGCCTGTGTGGGCAGAGAGGGTTGCTTTATAGTTTATGATTTTTATGTTAGTAAATGGGAAATCTTTATCATTCACTTTATGACTGAACTTTTTTTTTGCAGGCTGTCTTTTTAATCTTGTATTACAGTTATGAGAGTATGGTGCCATTCCCTATATTGCCAACAGAAACCTAGATAAGCAATTACCTGTCTTATCTGCAGTAGATGTTAGTTATGTGCCAAATAAAGTAGTTCACTTCACTCCATAGATCTCTCACCTGAAAAGATGAAGTGATGGCTGGCGGCTGCTCCCCCTGTCAATGTTCCAATACCTTAATGGAGGGTTTTCAAATGTGCCTTTTTAATGCTAGTGGTAGTGCACTAGCAGGGAAGGCATAACAGTGAGGTGCCACTCCAATTTAGGTGATCTTCAACAGTAGGATTATTCAAAATTATGACAGGTAACTAAATTGAAAGAAAAACAGAGAGTTAGTAGATTATACATATACATTTGTATTGTGCCTTTAGAAAGTCTGAGGACAGACTACCAGCACCATGAGTCATCAAAGGATACCACATATAATAACAACAATTAGCAAAAGTAAATTATTGTGAGCAATGGTGAGCATTTAATTCTGTACTCGACAAGGTTAAACATTTTATTTACACATAACAAAGGCTTGATTATTGATGTGGATGTTGAGGAATGACATTCTTCTTACTTATGTGTGATTGGGTAAGCGGGGCTGTTGTGAGTTATTGCTCAGGTAATAGAAGATCCCGCAGTAAGATGATGTCACATTTAACCACATCCTCACCACCAAGTGTGCGATCTATTTGGTGTGAATTAAGAAGCACCTCAAAAAAATCACACAACATGGGGGAAGAGGGTTATGGGTTTGATGAATGGAGGGGAAGGGAGGTTTGGGGAAAGGTGTGACAAAGAGAAACACAACACAAGAACAATATTTATCAGGGCAGTAAGCAGGACATCATCATCATCAGTCTGTTGTGGAAGGAAATGAAGGATTGAGTATGAAACTGTTCAGTTAAATGCACTGCAAACAGTCCTTCGGTCCCAGAGGTCCAAGTTATTAGCTATCTAAATGTTATGTCTTCTAGGTTTCAAAAAACAAATTATGGAAGAGTGAATTGAACACACCCAGTTCTAAAAATATTACTGTTAAAAGAAAAATGATACTGTATTGCCAAATTGGACGGTGCACCTGCATTCTCCTCTGAAATGTTTGTCACTCTTGGGTGCCTGTCTGAACCAGTCCGGTAGGTAAACAGGAGTGTTGGGCTCAGCTTTCGCCTTCTGTTTGTACAGGAGAGGAGAAGATATGCAAATTGTAAAACAGAAGCTGCATTGTAGAGTCAATGAGAAAGACAAAAGAAAGGTAAGCTTCATGAGGAGTGTACCAAGAACACTCAGAGGCAGAGCAAAAAACAAGAGGACTCAGAGTTTCAAATGTGCCACCAGTGCAACACACATTCAGCAACATTTCCCAAATCAATGACCTCTCTCCATTCCACGTAGCTGAGTACTAGACCTCAGAGTCGTGGTTTCCCTTTGAAGTCAATAGTTTCCTTCTACTAGCTGTTGATGAGGTCATCCCGCCCTAAATCCTTCCTTCAAGTAACTCTGTTCCACCCCTGCCAGAGCAAGATAGACCTGTAGTGCACTGTTGTTGAAGAACAGGTAGAGAAACATAATTGCAGTATTTTGTATAGATTTGTGTTTATTTACTAAAGTGACTGGTCTTGTCTCTGAAGAACCAGAAAAAAGGAGTGGACAGTACAGTTACATTTTCACTAAATTAGTTTGTACACATCGAATCAGGTGGGTGGGTGTGTGCCTGCGTTTGTGTATCTTGGTAGGTGGCGTCACAGACACACTGGGAGAGGACACAGGGGACGTGTGAATGGCAGTGGGGGTGGTGACTGCACGTGATCAGGGTGTGGTGGTGGGTGTGCTGGTGATGGAAGTAGTGGCTGTAGATGTAGTGCATGCAGGTGTGAGTGTAGACGAGACTGGGAGGGAGGAGGGAGACGAGGAGGAGGGGGACACAGTGGAGGCAGTGGATGTTGGTGTGTCAGCATGTGTGTGATGCTTGCGTGAGTGCCTGTGGGAAGTGTGGTGCTTATGTTTGCCAGAGCTTCCCTTGTGTGTTGACGTGTGTGCATGCTGGTCTGAAGGTGTGCTTGGGATAGGCTGGGGTACAGGGGATTGGGTCTGGGTGGAGGAAGTTAGAGGGGGAGGATAGAGACGGGGACAATGGCTGCCATCAGTGCTGAGGCCAGAGTCTGAAAAGCTCGCTGAAGGGCCGCCTGACCAGAATGAATGCCCTCCAGGAATGCATTTGTTTGTTGCAACTGCCTTTCTACACCCTGGATGGAATTCAAAATGGTAGACTGCCCAACAGTGAGGGACCTGAGGAGGTCAATGGCCTCCTCACTGAGGGCAGCAGGGCTGACTGGGGGCAGGGCCTGAGGTGCCTGGGGCGAAGGTGATGCCCACCCTCCTGGGTGAGCGGGCACAGGGCAAAGGCTGAGGGGCTGCTGGGAGGGTGGCGGCTGTACCTGTAGATGCGGGGACACAGATGTTGCCGCCACCACAAGGGAGCTCCCATCAGAGGACGAGTCCATGTCACTGGTGTCAGCTCCTGTCCCCGCCGTGGAGCTCCCCTCGCCCTCCGTCCCACTGGTGAACTCCGAGTCCATAGTGACACCCTCCAGGGCCATGTGGGATGTAGCTCCCTCCTGCTCCGGTGCCACTGCTCCTCTGCCTGATGATGCTAATGCACACAAGAACAGGGAGACCACAAAAGGGGGGGGGACGACAGAAGAAAGACATGTTGAGTGCATGCATTACCACTACCGTTGGCGGACACGACAGACACAGGAGCCCCCTGCACTACGCAGCGCACTTGGGCTCCACTGTTCAATCCCTGGGACATGGCCTACAAGGCTATGGCCAACATCTGCACACATGGATGACACAGGAGCCTGACTAGGTGTACTTGGCACTGTACACAGGTGGGGTGGGGTGCCACAGGGTCTTCCAGAACAAGGGGACCTAACTAGCACACTCGCCCTGGCCTAGGGAAACCCACAGCCCACCTCCCCCACCCAGACACCTCCACTGCGTGCAAATTCAGCAGAATGAGAATGCACTCACCCCCTTGTGGCTGCTGTGATGCCCTCAAGCGCCCATCCAACTCCGGGTACGCCACCGCCAGGATCCTGAACATCAGGGGGGTCATGGTGCGACGGGCACCCCTCCCACGTTGGGAGGCCATCCCCAGCTGGGCCTACGCTGTCTTCTTGCTCCAGCGGCGAATGTCCTCCCATCTCTTACGGCAGTGGGTGCTCCGTCTGTGGTAGACCCCCAGGGTCCGGACGTCCTTGGCGATGGCACGCCAAATATCTTTTTTCTGGTGGGCGCTGACCTACATGAATTGTACAGGGGGAACAGAAAAGTTATTACCAAATGGACCGTCACAGTAATTGGCCCCCATCCCTAACCTTGCCATGATGCACATGCACTCACCGTCGTTTCATGCACGCCTCAATCCCCCCCCCATCTTTCATCCACCCCACTCCACACAGGCATAGCCCATACAGCATGCTCCCAGTGTACTTACCTGTTTGTCTGGAGGACCGTAGAGTAGTGTGTGCTGGGGGAGGACCCCATCCACGAGTTTCTCCAACTCCTCCGATGTGAAGACAGGGGCCCTCTCCCGAGACGCACGAGCCATTGTCTCTTCCAGAACGAGGTCACAGCAGCACTTGCAGAGATAGAATATGGCGGTGACGTCCGCGGCGGTGCGTACCGTCACCGCCGGCGTACATCGTCATTGGCTCCTGGGACCCATATTGTCCAATGTTAACCAATGCAGAATTGCGCTGCGGTCTTCGACCACCTACCGCGACGGTGTACAACGCCATGTCCCACTGTACAGGTCAGGCAGCCGCCATTTTAGGGGCCCACATGGCTTAATTTTTAACTGCGTGACACATACCTAGGCCTTGCCTCAAAAATCATACAGGCGAAATTTCGGATTATGATTTGTGTTCTGTGTAAGCAGTGGGTACGTACCTCTGAGTTGGTTGACTCTGTGCTTGCTGTTGGCCTTCATAGGCACCGTCCGCTGTGACATGTGAGGAGATGGCAGCATCCTCCGGTGTACAGACCACTGGTAGACCTGTCGACAATGGAGGAAAGACATGCGATCATCACCTACAGGCTTGATCGTGCCATAATCCTGGAACTGTGTGCCCAGCTGGAGCCAAACCTGATGTCAGCTATCCGCCATCCCACAGGAATCCCCCTCAAGTGCAGGTGCTGTCAGTACTCCATTTCCTTGCAAGTGGGTCATTTCAAACAACAGTGGCCATAGCATCAGGGATGTCCCAGCCTATGTTTTCTGACGTGTTGTCCAGAGTGTTGTCTGCCCTGCTGAAACACATGCGGAGCTACATCGTTTTCCCTCAGGTGGAGGAATTGCCTACAGTGAAAGGTGACTTCTATGCCCTGGGACATATCCCCAACATCAAAGGTGCCATTGATGGGACACATGTGGCTTTGGTACCCACCCGCAGGAGTGAACAGGTGTACAGAAACCGGATGAGTTATCATTCCATGAATGTGCAGATGGTGTGTTTGGCAGACCAGTACATCTCCCATGTTAATGCCAAATTCCCTGGCTCAGTGCATGACGCTTACATGCTGCGGAATAGCAGCATCCCTTATGTGATGGGTCAACTCCAGAGGCACCGTGCGTGGCTATTAGGTGACCACCTCGAAGCAAGTCAGTGGGAATGGTTGTCCGGGTCTGGGGATATCCCTACAGGTTAGTGTTTGTCTAACAGTTGTCCCTCGCCATCTGCAGGTGACTCTGGTTACCCCAACCTGTCATGGCTTCTGTCCCCAGTGAGGAATCCCAGGATAAGGGCAGAGGAACGCTACAATGAGGTCCATGGGTGAACTCGGCGGATAATAGAGCGGACCTTCGGCCTCCTGAAGGCCAAGTTCAGGTGCCTCCATATGACAGGTGGATCCCTATTCTACTCACCAAAGAAGGTGTGCCAGATCATCGTGGCCTGCTGTATGCTTCACAACTTAGCTTTGCGACAACAGGTGCCTTTTCTGCAGGAGGATGGTCCAGATGGCGGTGTTGTTGCAGCTGTGGAGCCTGTGGACAGTGAAGACGAGGAAGCAGAAGAAGAGGACATCGACAACAGGAACTCGGTGATCCTGCAATATTTCCAGTAAGACACAGGCAAGAATACAAACCTGCCTACTACATGTACTTTAACACTACTACCTCTCTACTGTCGTTTTCACCCAGTGTATGGTCACTGAATTGTCAATTTCCCTTACGATTTCACAGATGTGGGTCCCACAGTGTGACATCTGCTTTGTTTTCTCATGGACTAGAGCTGTGTGACATAGGTATGTTGACATTACATTTGAAAGAGCATTTTGTCACTGTAATTGCTAATACACTATTTCGAAATCACAGACTGACTCCAGATTGTTTTGTGCTTCAAGGGTGTTTATTTCAGTGCTCAATATTGGAGGGGGTTGTAAAATGGTGAGGGGTGATGGTGGAGGAATGTCCATAGCAGAGTCCAGTCTATTAGTCTCACAGGTGCATTGCCCAAATGGGTATAGGAAGTGGAGCTGGGGCCGTTTGAGGATGGACTGGGTGACAAAGTGGGACATAAGGATGACATTCAGGGTGGTCTCTTTTCTAGGTGGGGGTTTTGGCATCGTTCTCTGTCTTTGTCCTGGATTTCAGGGACCGTTTGCAGGGTGGTTCTCCCTCTGTAGGGGGTGGGGTGCTGGTGTGGTGGTCCTGTGGCGGTGCCTCCTGTCCACTAGTGCCAGCGGAGGTGGTGGGCAGTTCATCGTCCAGGCTAGTGTCAGGGGCCACTTGTTGTGCCACAGTGTCCCTCCTGGTGTTGAGTACTTCCTTCAGCACCCCTACGATGGTGCCCAGGGTGGAATTGATGGATCTGAGTTCCTCCCTGAAGCCCAAATACTGTTCCTCCTGCAGGCGCTGGGTCTCCTGAAACTTGGCCAGTACCGTTGCCATCGTCTCCTGGGAGTGGTGGTAGGCTCCCGTGATGTTGGAGAGGGCCTCGTGGAGAGTGGGTTCCCTTGGCCTGTCCTCCCCCTGTCGTACAGCAGCCCTCCCAGTTCCCCTGTGTTCCTGGGCCTCCGTCCCCTGGACTGTGTGCCCACTACCACTGCCCCAAGGTCCCTGTTGTTGTTGGGGTGGTGGGTTAGCCTGGGTTCCCTGTAGTGGTGGACACACTTCTGATTGACGTGTCCTGGGGACAGAGGTATGGGCCTTCTGGGTGGGTGCTATGCTGGTGTTTCCAGAGGGGGGAAACTCTGTAGTGGCCTGTGACTGTGTGAGGGGAACCGACTGTCCCGAGGTCCCCGATGGGCCGGGCTGGTCATCTAGATCCAGTTGGACAGAGCTGCTGTCATCACTGTGGGCCTCTTCTGTTGGTGGTGTGGACATGTTTGGACCCTCCTGTCTTGTGACGTTGGGTGGGGGTCCTGCAGGGGTATAAAAGGATGTTTATTACATCTGTGTGTGCCATGGTGTGCAATAGGTGGGTGACTGTGTACCGCAGTGCTTGCATTCCTGTGTGGGACCTTGTGTGATGGTGGTTTAGGGGGGTGTATGGGTATGTGCAGTGGCCATGCTTTGGTGATCGGTGTCCATGCTTTGTTGATGCATGCAGGGCTTGGTGTTAGGATGTGTGGTTTGTGATGTTGGGACATTTGTGAGGAGTTGGAGTGATGGGAATGAGGGTGAGGGTGGGGGTATGTGATGGCATGCAGGTAGGGTGGGGGATGTAATAGTTAAGATTTGACTTACCAGAGTCCATTTCTCCATCTACTCCTGCGAGGCCCTCAGGATGCAGAATCGCCAAGACCTGCTCCTCCCATGTTGTTAGTTGTGGGGGAGGAGGTGGGGGTCCGCCGCCAGTCCGCTGAACCGCAAGGTGGTGTCTTGAGACCAAGGAACTCACCTTCCCCTTGTAGGTTGTTCCACCTCTTCCTGGTGTCATCCCTATTTCTTGGGTGCGGTCCCACTGCGTTAACCCTGTCCACTATTCTGCGCCATTGCTCCATCTTCCTAGCTTTGGAGGTGTGCTGCACCTGTGATCCGAATAGCTGTGGCTCTACCTGGACGATTTCCTCCACCATGACCCTGAGCTCCTCCTCAGAGAACCTGGGGGGTCTTTGCCGTGCCATGGGGTGGTGTGGGGGATGTGTGGGGTGGTGTGTGTAGTGATAAGTGGGGTGGTAGTTAGTAGTGTTTTGTGTGAGGTGCATGGAAGTTATGTGGGTGATGGTATTGTGTGCCTGTGGATGCTTGGTAGTTGTTTGTAGTGTCTCTCTCTGGCCTTCTCTCGGTAATTGTGGTCATAGGGGTTTGTGGGTGATGTGGGTGTGTGTTTTATATTGTAATGGGTGTGTGGGAGTGGTGTGTGTATGTGTATCAGGTGTGTGTATTTTGAATAAACCAATGTGGCTGTGTTTTGTAAATGTGTGTGTATTTTGAGCGCGGCGGTGTGTACCGCCAATGGAATACCGCAGTTGAAAGACCGCCGCGTGGATTCATGTGTTGTGATAGTGTGGGCGTATTTCTGTTGCCGTGACAGTGGAGGTTTTGTTTTCGCCAGTTTATCACTGACCTTTGGTGTGGCGGACTTGTGTGGGTGTCTGAATTTTGGCGGATTACGAGCTGTGGGTCGTAATAACTGTAGCGGAATTCCGCAGCCCCGTCAGTGTGTTGGCGGTCTTCTGCACGCCGGTAAGTGGCATTTACCGCCAATGTTGTAATGACCGCCTTGATCCTTAGAAATAAAAAGTTGTCTCTTTGTTATACACAGTGCCTGGTATGCGTAAAAAATAATGGTGCATAGAGAGCGCAGAGGAGAAGATGCATGGAGAAATAGGGTGTGCGTCAAATTTTCTGATGCGGCACAGATGATGCATAATTTCTTTCCATGCTGCAAGGGGTTTGCATCATTTTTTGGCATGCAATCTTCGTTCCTCACTGCAGTGCAGGGATATTTTGACACCCAGGGATGATGCAGGGAAAATCCTTGATGTGCTGGAAGAAGGCATGGGTGCTGCATCGATCCGGTTGGCGCTGTGTCATATTTTCATCGCAAGGCTGGCGCTGCGTTGAATTTCCAGTCAGGAAGTCGGGGCTCCATCATTCCAGTCAGCTGTGCGGCAATTTCTTGGTTGCAATGCAGGCTTCGTGTCAATTTCAGCAGGCAGTATATCAATTTTCAATGACAAAAAGAGTCCTGAAGAGATAAAGGCCCTCATTACAACCCTGGCGGTCAGTGTTAAAGCGGCGGTAATACCATCAACAGGCCCACGGTAAAATAAATTGAATCATGAACCATCAACACAGACAGCCACATTAACACTCCGACTGCCACGGAGGTAGCAACAAACACCGCAGCGGCAACCGCCAACAGCCAGACGGAAGACAATGTACCGCCCACTCCATTACATCCCACCCATCCACCAGCTTTTCCGGGGGGTACCAACGTCATGAAAAGCGTGGCGGAAACACTACTCTGAAGGGAAACACCTCATCAATCAACACTCAAGGAAGAACCAGGATGCCATGGAGCCCGAGCTGCTGGTCTTCCCCATGCTGGTGTATCTGCTCATACACCAACGCTGGCTATGATGACCACGGTGAGTAGTGCACCTAGCACACGAGGTTGAGGGAGAGGAAAAAGAGAGTGACACACACACGCAACACGCAACCCCAACCCCATCCTCACCCCTAACACCATACACACAAACACATGCTACAACATTACATATACACCCCGTAACCTTCTGGTATAACGCAAGGACAAAAGGACTGGAGCCAAATGAGTGTAATATTAGAAATTTTGAGAAATACGTTCATAAATAAATAAACAGTATGTACAGTATATACAATATATACAAAATGAGGGACAAAGTCCACACAGAAACAGTCCATGGCCCACTGGCCCATAACACATAGGCGAAGCCCACACTTGACTCCTGCATTAATACGGTGAGAACCCTGCAGGGGCATCAGGTCGAAAACACACAGGCACCTCAGGGGGACGGGGAGGGGGGGCACCTCAGCCGAAAGATGGTACTACACCACTGCTCCTGGAGGGGGCTCCATGCTCACTGCTTGATCCTGGGGAGTACAAAACCACAGTCTCTCTAGTGCCAAGGATAGGGTGAGTAGATGCCTTTTTCCACTGGTTCTGGAGGGGGCTGTGTGCCCAGTGTGCTTCATCCTGCCAAGGATAGGGTGAGTAGATGCCTTCTTTCACTGGTTCTGGAGGGGGCTGTGTGCCCAGTGTGCTTCATCCTGCCAAGGATAGGATGAGTGGATACCTTCTTCCACTGGTTCTGGACAGTGCTGTGTGCCCAGTGATGCAGCACTTGGGGAGTGCCAGGTCACAGACCCTCACCTGGGTGTCAGACCCACGAGATTTGCAGTGGGTACGATGCATGACACTCTATGGAGGTAGGACGACAGTCCATCAGCTGGCAGCTACGGCTGCACAGTGGTGGTAGTGCCGGTGCAGGTGGGGGTGACGCCAGTGGTGGAGGGAGTCTCCAGCCCTTCCCCTGCAGCCTCAGACGGCTGCCCACTGGGGCTGCTGCTGCTGGCAGTGGTGCTACTTGCAGTGGTGCAGGTGGCTGTGCTGGCCGCGGTGCAGGTGCTGGTGCTAGTGGTTGTGCTGATAGCCACCAGGCCTTCACCTGCAGGCTCGGACGGCTGAAGTGCCCTGGCTGGTGTTCTGTGCCCCTTCCTGCCCTTGGCAGATGGTGGTGCCTCCTTAGGTCTACCAGCTGGAGTCTTTGACTTGGCCTTGCTGGGTGGTTGTGGCTCCTTCTCCTTGCTGGCTGCTGTCAACTTCTTGCCCTTGCCAGGTCTGGGAAACTTCTTGGCCTTGGCAGGTGCTGGTGGCACACTGGCTGGGCTGACGGGTGCCCCCTTAGATCCTCTGACAGCTGCAGAAACCACAACAGACGTGGACTTAGTGGCTGAGGTGCTGGGTAGGGTTCTGGCCACTGTAGCCCAAGGTGAAGGACAGGGGGGAGAGGTAGGGAAGAGGTCAATGTTGGCTAGTAAGAGCTTCTTAAGGACATTGGGGAGGGAAGAGGGTGAAGGTTTGGGAGTGGAGGAAGAGGGAGTGGTTGTAGAAGGTGTCAGTCTGCTGTGTTTGGTTGCAGGTGCATGAGCTGGATGCTGTTGTGAGGTGGATGGCTTTTGGGTGGGCATGTGCTTGCGGTTGTGTACTTTGGGAGGAGGGGTCACAGGCACAGTAGGAGAGGACATAGAGGACATGTGCATGGATGTGGGGGTGGTGGATGGCAGTGAGGGCGTGTGGTGATAGGTGTGCTGGTGATGGAGGTAGTGGATGAGGATGTAGTGCATGCAGGTGTGAGTGGAGATGCTACCGGGAGGAAGGTGGACGAGGAGGAGGAGGGGGACACAGTGGAGGCAGTGGATGTTGGTGTGTCTGAATCGGGATGGTGCTTGTGTGGGTGCATGTGAGAGGAAGTGTGGTGCTTGTGTTTACCTGAGCCACTTCAGTGTGTTGATTTGGGTGAATGCTGGTCTAAAGGTGGGGTTGAGGGGATTGGGACTGGATAGAGGAAGTTGGAGGGGGGAGGCTGGAGACAGGGACAATGGCTGCCATCAGTGCGGAGGCCAGAGCCCGAAATCCTCTCTGTTGGGCCACCACGCCAGAGTGAATGCCCTCCAGGTATGCATTTGTTTGTTGAAATGCCTTTCTACACTCTGGATGGCATTCAGTATGGTTGACTGCCCAACTGTGAGGGTTTCTCAGGAGGTCAATAGCCTCCTCACTGAAGGCATGAGGGCTGACTGGGACAGGGCCTGCGGTGCCTGGGGCGAAGGAGATGCCCACCCTCCTAGGTGAGCGGGCACGGGAAACACACCCAGGGGCTGCTGCGAGGGCGGTGCTGGTACGGGGGTGGTGGTGGCTGTACCTGTTGTTGGGGTGGGCATGGAGGTGTCCGCCACCGACAGGGAGCTTCCATCAGAGGAGGAGTCGCTGTCTGTAGTGTCCCCTCCTGTCTCTATCGTGATACTCCATTCGCCCTCTGTTCCACTGGTGCCCTCACCGTTGGTGGATTCGGCCTCCAGGCCCAGGTGAGATGCAGCTCCCTCCTTCGCAGGTGCCTCTGCTCCTCCGCCAGATGATGCTAATGCACACAAGGATAGGGTGTCAAAACAAAAAGGGGCAGAGAGACAGAGGATACACTTGGTCAATGCCAGCAACAACACTACCGTTAGCATACACAACACACAGGGATCAACCCTATGCACTAGGCCATGCACTACCAGTTACAAAGCTAGTCACCAGGCCATGGGGTACATTGCCTAACGCCATTAGCTGCACACCTGAAACCCATAGGACCCTGCACAGTAGTAGGTGCCCACTAACACTATTGGGGAAGGAGTGCTTCAGAGCCTGCCCAACAAGGGACCTACCCTGCCATGTTCGCCCTGGCCTAGGGGCACCCAGAGCCCACATCCCCCACCCAGGTATATGTTAATGCGTGCAAAGTCATGATTCTGAATCTGTACTCACCCCCTTGTGGCTGCTGTGATGCCTTTAAGCACCCATCCAAATCTGGATAGGCCACCGCCAGGATGCTGAGCATCAGGGGGGTCAGGGTACAACACGCACACCTTCCTTGTTGGGAGGCCAGCCCCAGCTGGGCCTCCACTGTCTTCCTTGCCCAGTGCACAGGTCCTCCCACAGTTTGTGGCAGTGGGTGCTCTGCCTGTCAAAGATCCCCAGGGTCCGCACCTCCTTGGTGATGGCATGCCAAATACCCTTTTTCTGATGGGCGCTGACCTGCAGGAATAGATACAGCAGAAAAGGTATTATTCATAGTGTCCTGACTGTCATACTCATGGCCCACAATATCCCGCCATCCCCTTACGCACATACATTGACCACCATACATGCAGAACTCTGTCCAGGACCCCCCTAGCCCCCCTACATGAGGCTTACACACACAGCACTCCATACATTTATGGCCCAAGCATCATGCTCACAGTGTACTCACCTGTTTGTCTGGAGGACCATAGAGTAAAGTGTACTGGGGTAGGGCCCCATCCACCAGTTTCTGCAACTCCTCCGAAGTGAAAGCAGGGGCCCTTTCCCCAGACACTTGAGCTATTGTCACTTCCAGACACAGGTCACAGCAGCACTTGCAGTGAAGGTCCTCTCCATGTTGAAGGTCAGGTAGCTACTGAGTGAACAGATAGAAAATGGCGGTCACGTCAGCGGCGGTGCATACCGTCACCGCCGGCGTACATCACCATTGGCTCCTGGAACCCATAGGGCCTAATGTTAACCAATGCAAAGTTGCGCAGCCGTCGTCAACCATTTCAGGGGGGCACAGGACATGGCACCTAACTGTGTCACAGCAGACATTGGCACATCAACTGACTCTCTAAGTCACATACTGTTTCTGTAAAGTAAGAAACGCATTTTAATTTTAACATATGTGTGAATATGACCCTCTACTCACCGTTTTTTTTCCATAGACTTTAACCTGTGAGGATGAATATGAGATGGAGACATCCCCCCGTGTACAGACCCCTGGTGGACCTGGTGACAATGGAGGACAGACAAATTATCCTGACATACAGACTTGATAGGGCCACAATCCAAGAACTGTGTGCCCAATTGTAGCCAGACCTGATTTAAGCTATCAGCCAGCCCACAGGTATCCCCCCTCTAGTGCGGGTCCTGTCAGTGCTCCATTTTCTGGCAAGTGGTTCCTTCCAAGCGACAGTGGCCATGGCATCAGGCATGTCACAGCCTATGTTCTCAAACGTGTTGACCAGAGTGTTGTCTGACCTGCTGAAACACATGCGCAGCTACATCGTATTCCCCTGGGTGGAGGATTTGGCCACAGAGAAAGCTGGCTTCTATGCCCTGGGATATATCCCCAACATCATTGGTGACATTGATGTCACACATATTGCATTTGTCTCCCGCCCCGGAGAAGTGCTCAGGAATAGAAAAAGCTATCACTCTCTGAATGTGCAGATGGTGTATTTGGTGGACCAGTACATCTCCCATGTGAATGCCAAGTATCCTGGCTCTGTGCATGGTGCCTTTATCTTGAGGAATAGCAGCTTTCCATAAGTGATGTCTCAACTCCAGAGACACCGGGTGTGGCTAATAGGTGAGCCCATGGTCCCCACCCAGTTGATGTAGGTATATGGTTGTGGGGTTGGCCCTAAGGGTGAATGTGTGGCTAACAGATATCCCTTGAATATTTGCAGGTGACTCTAGTTACCTCAACCTCTCTTGGCTACTGACCCCAGTGAGGAATGCCAGGACAAGGGCAGAGGAGCGTTACAATGAGGCACATGGGCGAGCAAGGAGGATAATTGAAAGAACCTTTGGCCTCCTGAAGGCCAGATTCCAGTGCCTCCATCTGACAGGTGGATCCCTGTATTACTCACCCAAAGAGGTGTGCTAGATCATCGTTGCATGTTGCACAACCTGGCCTTGAGACGCCAGGTGCCATTTCTACAGGAAGATGAGCCTGGGGGAGGTCTTGTGGCAGCGGTGGAACCTGTGGACAGTGAGGAAGAGGAGGCAGAGGAAGAAGATGAGGACAACAGAAGTTCACTCATTCAACAGTGCTTCCAGTGACACACAGGTATGGCACTATAACTTCACTTTCCATTGCAGTTTTGTGTTGGAAATTGTACATGGCAGCCTGGTTTTCCATATTCTATGGCCACTTACTGTACCCTTTGGCATCTCTATTTTCAGATCGCTGTGCCCCACTCTGGCTCCTGGTGTGTTTACTGCTTCCCACTACAGGTCATACCTATGTATACATGACTGTACAGTTGAATTGCAATGTTTACAGCTTGTTAAACGAATATATATTTGAATCATTTGACAGACTCCATACTTTTATTACTTCCAAGGGTATTTATTTATGTGCTAATAAGTGGAGCTGGTATTGCAATGTGCTGGGTTGATGATGGAGGAAAGTCCAGGGTAGAGTTCAGTCTATTGTTATCACAGGTGCATTGTCCAATGGGGCATAGGAAGGGGACCAATAGCAGTTCACGGTGTACAGGGTAACAGAGTGGGACAGAAGAGTGACAATCAGGAGAGTCTTATTTCCTGGCAGGGGTCTTAGCAATGTTCTCTGGCTTCTTACTGGATCGCAGGGACCGTTTGTATGGTGGTTCTCCATTTGCAGGGGGAAGGGTACTGGTGGCCTGTTGTTCTTGTGGCGGGACATCCTGTCCACTAACGCCAGCGGAGGTGGAGGGCTGTTCTTCGGTTTGGCTAGTGTCATGGGACCGTTGGTGTGCTATAGCCTCCCTCATGGTGTTAGCCATGTCTGCCAGCACCCCTGCAATGGTGTCCAGGGTGGTGTGGATGTGTTTGAGGTCCTCCCTGATCCCCAGGTACTGTCCCTCCTGCAGCCGGTGGGCCTCCTGCTACTTGTACATTAACTGGCCCATGGTCTCCTGGGAATGGTGGTATGCTCCCAGGATCCCTGCAAGTGCCTCGTGGAGAGTGGGTTCCCTGGGCCTGTCCTCCCCCTGTCACACAGCAGTCTTCCCTGCTTCCCTGTTGTCTGTCCCTCTGTCCGCAGAACCGTGTGCCCACCGTGTGCCCACTGCCACTGACCCCAGGTCTCTGATTGTCTTAGATTTGTGGGGTTGCCTGGGGTCCCTGTAGTGGTCGACACACTGCTGATTGACGTGTCCTGGGGACAGAGGGATGGTCCCGCTGGGTGGGTGCTGTGCTGGTGTTTCCTGAGGTGGGAGGCTCTGTGGAGGGTTGGGACTGTGGCAGGGTAACCGACTGTCCAGAGGTCCATGATGGGTCAGGTTGGTCATCGTGATCCAGGAGTGCAGAACTGCTGTCATCACTGTCTGCCTCTTCTGGGGGGGGGCTGGATGTTGGTGGCACCTCCTCTCTGGTGACATTGAGTGGGGGTCCTGTAGGGATGAAATGCAGTGTTATTGTATCTGGGTGTGCCATCTTGTGCATGGGTATGTTTCCATCTATTGTTGTTATTAGCAAGGCAGCTTTGGCTTGTGTGAGTTGTGATTTGGTTGGCAAAGTGATTGTCACTAGTGTGCATGCTGTGGTGATGGGTGTCCATGCAGGTCTGTGATGGGGGTCCATGCATTGGTGCTGCATGCAGGGCTTGGTATTGGGATGGGTGGGTTGTGATGGTGGGGTATATGTGAGGTGGTGGAGTGATGGGCGTGAGGGTAGGGGTAGGGGTTTGTGATGGCATGCATGTAGGGGGGGATAAAGTAGTAAAGATTTGACTTACTGGAATCCAGTCCTCCTGCTACTCCTGCCTGGCCCTCAGGATGCATGATCGCCAAGACGTATTCCTGCCATGTTGTTAGTTGTGGGGGAGGAGGTGGGGGTCCACCGCCAGTCCTCTGTATGGCTGCCTGGTGTCTTCCAACCACAGAACTCACCTTCCCCCGTAGGTCGTTCCACCTCTTCCTGATGTCATCCCTTGTTCTGGGGTGCTGTCCCACAGCATTGAACCTGTCCCGGAATTTCCACCATAGCTCCATCTTCCTAGCAATGGACGTCTGCTGCACCTGTGATTCGAATAGCTGTGGCTCTTCCCGGATGATTTCCTCCACCATGACCCTTAGCTCCTCCTCAGAAAACCTGGGGTGTCTTTGTGGTGCCATGGGTGTAGTGTGAGTGGTATGTGTGAGAGTGGGTAGGGTGATGTGTTGGGGTGTGTGCTGTGAGGTGCGTGGATGGTGTATGGGTGATGGTGTTATGTGGCTCTGATTCAGTGGGTGCTCCTGGCTTGTCTTGTCTCTCACTCAGTTGGCAATATTTTTTTCATTGTAAGGGGTTGTGGGTATTGTGGGTGTGTGTTATGTGTGTCAGTGTGTGTAGTTTGAATTGTCCATTGTGGTGCAGTTTTGGTAGTGTGTGTGTATTTTGAGCGCAGCAGTGTGTACCGCCAATGGTTTACCACGGTTAAAAGACCGCTGCAGTGATTCGTGGGTCCTGATGCTGTGGGCGTATTTCTGTTGGCGTAATGGTGTGGGTTTTCATACCACCAGTTTTTCACTGACCTTTGGGCTGGCGGACTTGTGTGGGTGTCTGTATAGTGGAGGATTTCTCCGTGTGGGTCATAATACCCGTAACAGTATACCACTGCGGTCACGGTATCTTGGTGGCCGTCAGCACGTCGGCGGCATTTACCTCCAGGGTTGTAATGAGGGCCAAAGTCTTTTTGGCCCTGAGACTTCAGAAACAGGAGGCAATATCAATCCAAGCCCTTGGAGAGCACTTTTGAAGAAGGCAGAATCCTTCTCAGCAAAGTCAGAGGCCAGCGGGGCAGCAGGGCAACAGCAGGGCAGCAGTCCTTCTCAGCAAAGCAGTCCAGATGAGTCCTTTTGGCAGCCAGGGAGTTCCTCTTCACAGGATGTAGGGGTCCCGAGGTGTCTGATTTGGTGGGGTCAGAGACCCAGTTTTGTATACCAAAAAATGCCTTTGAAGTGGGGAAGACTTCAAAGAGTGGTTTTGAACTGCACAAGTTCCCCTTTCAGTACAGTCCTGCCTGCCAGGGTCCCAGAAGGAGGTTTAGCAGTCCATTGTGTGAGGGCAGCCCACTGGCCTTTGAAATGTAAGTGTCAGACCCTCCACCCTTCCAGCCCAGGAAGACCCATTCACTGTGCAGATGAACACAGGTGTGACTGAGTATCCTGTGTTCATGGTTATCTGGGTGAAATGCACATGGGAGCTGCCAACCAGCACACACCAGATGTTGATTGAAAACAGGTTGTAAGGCACAGATGGTTTTAAGTGCAGAGAAATGCTCACTTTCTGATCGTGGTATTCCTAAAATAGTAATTCAAAATCCAACCTCACCAATAAGCAGGATTTTTCATTACCATTCTGGCCATACAAAATATGACCTAGTTACCCTTTTCAGATCAGAATCTACCACTCAAAAAGTAAATGAGGGCAGTTCTAATGCTAGTCTATGAAAGGAGCAGGACTCACAGTAGTGGAAAATTAATTCAGGAGTTTTTCACTACTGGGACATAAAAAACACATGTCTACAAGTCCTACTTTTTACCTATATAGTACCCTGCCCTAGTGGTTACCCAGGGCCTACCTTAAGGATGACATATATGTAGAAAAAGGGGAGTTTAAGGCTTGGCAATTACTTTGAAATGGCAAGCCGAGGTGGTGGTTAAACTGCACACACAGGCCTCGCAATGGCAGGCCTGAGACATGGTTAACAGGCTACTTATGTGGATGGCACAATCAGTGCTGCAGGTCCCTTTGTAGCATTTAATTTACAGCCCTGGGCACATGTACTGCACTTTACTAAGGACTTATAAGTAAATCAAATATGCCAATTGGGGATGAGACAATATTACCATGTTTAAGGGAGAGAGCATATGCACTTCAGCACTGGTTAGTAGTGGTAAAGTGCACAGAGTCCTAAAACCAGCAAAAACATTGTCAGAAAAGCAGAAGGGGGTAGGCAGAAAGTTGGGGGATGACCACCCCAAGGCTGTCAGGTCTAACAATCTATATATGATGTGAAATTATTAACAGTTTCCTTGTATACACAACCTGCAAAAAATCATTTGCTTTGATTCTCAAGGGGGAATTGGGCATTGTGGCAAAATGTCTAGATATGCTTTCTCATCACTCCTTGTCCACAGTCAAAAATTAACCATAGTCTGTTAGCATTAGTCCTGGAAATTTCTTTCTCCTCAGAAAGGAAAGCTGAGGATCACAGAATCTCCATATTTTTTAAGCTTGCAAGCTCTGGACAGCTGTAAATCCTGAGAAAGCTGGAGTGAATAATGTGGCTGGGTGGTGACTTACAAGATATTATCCATAGAAGGGCTGCAGCTTGATAAAACATCTTGTGCCTTATGGTGATAACGGTGAGGGATGAGCATTGGCAGAGGCTATTGCAATTCTCGTGAGTGTTAGAGAGCTCAGAGGAGCAGTGTTGAAGGGTGCTGGTATGCCCTTTCCTAAGACGGGAGACCTCTCTGATCATCTATGGTGCCAATATATTACAGGAGCAGCCTTGCTGAAGACAGAGTGTGCCAGATTGGGTCCAATGGCAACGGAAGTGCTTTTGTGTCTAACAAAACCTGAGCTTTTGGGCAGATTCCCTAAGCTGGGGGACCCCATCACTGATCCGGGAAGGAGAAACGTTATATAGCACCCAAAGTGGAGACAAGGTGGACTGCCTTTAGAAATAGATTTGCAAGGCCGTAATGAATGTTAAAAGATGAAACACCATATTGTCCTCCAACTGTAGGTAATGTGAATTTAGCCCAAGAACAAATGTACTCAAAAAGGGCATCTGCTAAACTTGTAGACCCAAAAAAGTCAATTGCTGCCAGTTATGGAACCTCACCACACTGGAGATGGAGGTGGCTACCTTCTCAGTTCATAAATGGCACTAACAAAAACAGAGCTCTAAAAAAATCAATTAGAAACATAGAGAAAGTGAAAAGCAAATTTGATAATGGGGTACAAGCTCTACATTCAGATCTGGGCACCAAAATAAGTGAGCTCTGACAGGATGTAGATTCTATAAAGGGCAGGGTGTAAAACCTGGACATGAAAGTGGTTACTTTGGAAGCACTCAGGACAGGCATCAGATGATCCCTGCATAAGTTGGAAAGCAACTAGAGAAAGCCCTGGCAAAGACAGAGAAACTTAGAAACACATTCAGAAGAGAAAACCTGGGAGTCAAAGGCACGAAGAAGGATGTGGAGGGATCAGGCCTCACATGTGTCATGGGAATATTTTCCTTTCTTCTGTGAGATAGCCATGAGGAAGTGCAGCTAAACAGAATTCACCGAGCAGGGTCCAGACATCGACAGCACCGGTAATAACCTTTTACATCCTACTGAAATGTCCTTATTACACACAAATTAAAGAGATGCTGCAAGCATTAAGGTAAAAGTGTGAAGTGTTGTTTCAGGACAATACATGTGTGATGTTCTAGAATATATCACGAACCACTCTACAAAAGTGAATGGCTTTCAAACCAATCAGAGAGATTCTAAGTAACAACAACATTTCTTATAAGTGTACCTACCATTTTGGGATAATCTTTTAGTTGGAAGGTAAATCACTCCCTATATCAGAAAGAGCTGAAACAGCGAAGATAGTAGGAAATGAAATGTCTGATTACACTGAAGGGGTGAGAGCCCCAGACAACGACCTAGTCCAGAGCCCAGGAATAGCGACCCAACTCATCCCTGGCAGACGCCTAAGCCTCAGAGAATACCCAAACAGGGGGGAATAATGATGAACAGTATAGTGATGATCTGCAAGTGGGCAATACTTACAGCACAACCTATTTCCAGTAAAAGAAACCCCCAATGTTTGCGAACCCGGGTGTAAGGTGGGTAGATGCTGAGCAGAGACACAGGACCATAGTATTAAAAGCAGGTTATTCCGTGTGCAAAATAATTAATTTGTTGAAGTTCGTAAGATTTCACTGAATGACTGACCCACGATTTTGGTTGTTAGCTTTATTTGTTTTCGTTTTTACAGAGCATGAAGTAGATTTTAATATTGAAGACCCAGACAGGGGGTGGACTGCTACATTCCTTCCTCAGATTGAGCTATAATTATTGTGTACATTTAATCTGGGCTGTACTGAAGTGTATTCCCATTCTCCATTCAGGAACTCTTCAGAAGAAAGGTTGGAAATAGAAATTCGGTTGTTAGAATTTCCCTAGGTGTTATTACGTTCTAGTGCAAATCTGTTAAAAGGTCCTCTTTAACAGGAGGGGCAGACAAGGGGCACTCAACTGAACTGATTACATAACTTACAAACAAAGTCAAAGTGAAAATTCACTAGGAGCTTGCCAGAAGCAGCAGCTGTGATGGGACACCCATGTGAAGGGGTCAAATAGGTTCATCATTGATTTGGCAACAAAACTATGGCAACCACTGTATCTTTTAATACAAAAAGACGGACTTCAACAGTAGGAGAGCGGCGCTGCAGAATTATCTGAAGCCCATCCAGCTGGATATAAAATGTCTATAAGACTTGTGTAGGTCATTCCAGTATGCATAGATGGGAGCACTTGGAGCTTACGCTAAAAGATTTAAAAACCATAGACAAGAATTGGGCATCAGGTACATTTGGAGAGAACCCCTCTTGCAAATTGGGGAATATACATATTTTAAAGACTACCACTCATATTTTCATATTAATTATATTTTGGAAAGTAATGTGCTTGCCTCAAAAGTGACCTTTTCCAAAATTAGGACCATGCTGGTCTCTGACCATGCTTTGACTAATTCAGATTTGCACTTGGGGGAGAAATCTCAGAGAAGGCAGTGAAGACTACTTCCAATACTATTATTATGATGAAATACTGGGGGGAGAATTAGGCAAACATATAGATGAATACAACACATTAAACAAAGATAAAGAGGTGCCTTCAGGAGGAACACGAGTTGCTTTCAAAACCTTGACTTGAGGGATGTGAATTAGAATCCTAGCTCTACTTTGTAGACAATGACCATTAGACACAGAATTAAATAAGAGACGTCAAGATGGAGTATAAGGCTCATCACAAATTAAATGCAATGATGCACCGATTAAGGATAATAATAGAACACCTGAAAAGTAGGACTTATGTAATCAGGGATAAAGTAGCCACACGTTTTGCTAAAATCCTGAGAGGTTATAAAGGGAGTACATTAAAGAAATTTATTCCAGCAAAGGCAATAAACTACTGAGGGATGAGGATGAATTTGAGGACTTTCAAAGATTCTATACCTGATTATAAGCTAAGGGAATGCATTCACCTCCATGGCAAAAACGACATGTTAAAGTTAGTGGACCTACATTAAGCACACATCACAGAGTGGAACTAGAGGCCCTAATAAATTAAGAGGAGGCAAGAACAATAGTGAAGGCACTGAAGAGAAATAAAAGTCTGGGGCTACAGAAGACTGAATTAAAACGTATGCCTTTTTACTAATTTAAAAAAACACTGGCAAACCTACTGAGCAGCAATGTGGAAAGTGACACTAATGACAGCTGAAGTCATGGTTTTAGTTCTCCTACATCAGGTGGAGACATTAAATAATGTGCTTCCTAAAGACCAAAACCACTCCTCAACATAGATGAGAACATTTACTCAAAGACCTTGGCATCAGGGCTTGAGAATATCTTTGGTGAGGGAGACGGTGGGGTGACACTCTTATAACAATTTAGAAATGGCAGTTCCCCTGTTTGAAAAACTAAGTAGGAAGGAAATTCTGGTGATTCTCATATCACTGAATACAAGGAAAGCCTTTGAGTGACTAGATGGGCTGTTCTTGAGGCAAGCCCAGGCCCGGATATATTGAGATGGTAATGGTCAACTACGCATACCAAAAGGCAAGAATTGCACTAAATGGGAGACTCTCGCAATATTTCTACATAAACTGGTGACAAAAACAACAGTGTCCCCTCTCTTTTTTACTCTCTGCCCTATGCATTAAGCCACTTGCTTGTCAGATCAGAGGTAACACAGATATTAACCCCTTCGCTGCCAGGCCTTTTCCCCCTCCTGTTCCGAGCCTTTTTTTGGCTATTTGGGGCAGTTCGCGCTTAGGCCCTCATAACGTTTTGTCAACATAAGCTAGCCATGCCAAATGTACGTCCTTTTTTTCCAACATCCTAGGGATTTTAGAGGTACCCAGACTTTGTGGATTCCCTTGAAGGAGGCCAAGAAATTAGCCAAAATACAATGAAAATTTAGTTTTTTTCACAAACATTGGAAAAAGTGGCTGCAGAAGAAGGCTTGTGTTTTTTTCCCTGAAAATGGCATCAACAAAGGGTTTGTGGTGCTAAAATCACCAGCTTCCCAGCTTTCAGGAACAGGCAGACTTGAATCCGAAAACCAAATTTTTCAACACAAATTTTGCATTTTACTGGGACATACCCCATTTTTACAATTTTTTGTGCTTTCAGCCTCCTTCCAGTCAGTGACAAAAATGGGCGTGAAACCAATGCTGGATCCCAGAAACCTAAACATTTCTGTAAAGTAGACAAGATTCTGAATTCAGCAAGGGGTCATTTGTGTATATCCTACAAGGGTTTCCTACAGAAAATAACAACTGAACAAGAAAAATATTGAAATTGAGGTGAAAAAAACATCAATTTTTCCCTGTGTTTTACTCTGTAACTTTTTCCTGCAATGTCAGATTTTCGAAAGCAATATACCGTTACGTCTGCTGGACTACTCTGGTTGCGGGGATATATAGGGCTTGTAGGTTCATCAAGAACCCTAGGTACGCAGAGCCGATAAATGAGCTGCACCCTGCAGTGTATTTTCATTCTATACCGGGTATACAGCAATTCATTTGCTGAAATATAAAGAGTGAAAAATAGCTATCAAGAAAACCTTTGCATTTCCAAAAAGGGCACAAGATAAGGTGTTGAGGAGCAGTGGTTATTTGCACATCTCTGAATTCCGGGGTGACCATACTAGCATGTGAATTACAGGGCATTTCTCAAATAGATGTCTTTTTTACACACTCTCTTATATTTGGAAGGAAAAAATGTAGAGAAAGACAAGGGGCAATAACACTTGTTTTGCTAATCTATGGTCCCCCAAGTCTCCCGATAAAAATGATACCTCACTTGTGTGGGTAGGCCTAGCGCCCGCGACAGGAAATGCCCCAAAATGCAATGTGGACACATCACATTTTTTGAAAGAAAACAGAGGTGTTTTTTGCAAAGTGCCTACCTGTAGATTTTGGCCTCTAGCTCAGCCGGCACCTAGGGAAACCTACCAAACCTGTGCATTTTTTAAAACTAGAGACCTAGGGTAATCCAAGATGGGGTGACTTGTGGGGCTCTGAGCAGGTTCTGTTACCCAGAATCCTTTGCAAACCTCAAAATTTGGCTAATAAAACACATTTTCCTCATATTTTGGTGACAGAAAGTTCTGGAATCAGAGAGGAGCCCGCAAATTTCCTTCCACCCAGCGTTCCCCCAAGTCTCCCGATAAAAATTATACCTCACTTGTGTGGGTAGGCCTAGCGCCCGCGACAGGAAATGCCCCAAAACACAACGTGGACACATCACATTTTTTTAAAGAAAACAGAGGTGTTTTTTGCAAAGTGCCTACCTGTAGATTTTGGCCTCTAGCTCAGCCGGCACCTAGGGAAACCTACCAAACCTGTGCATTTTTGAAAACTAGAGACCTAGGGTAATCCAAGATGGGGTGACTTGTGGGGCTCTGACCAGGTTCTGTTACCCAGAATCCTTTGCAAACCTCAAAATGTGGTTAAAAAAACATGTTTTCCTCACATTTCGGTGACAGAAAGTTCTGGAATCTGAGAGGAGCCACAAATTTCCTTCCACCCAGCCTTCCCCCAAGTCTCCCGATAGAAATGATACCTCACTTGTGTGGGTAGACCTAGCGCCCGTGACAGGAAACGCCCCAAAACACAACGTGGACACATCACATTTTTTTAAAGAAAACAGAGGTGTTTTTTGCAAAGTGCCTACCTGTAGATTTTGGCCTCTAGCTCAGCCAGCACCTATGGAAACCTACCAAACCTGTGCATTTCTGAAAACTAGAGACCTAGGGGAATCCAAGATGGGGTGACTTGTGGGGCTCTGACCAGGTTCTGTTACCCAGAATCCTCTGCAAACCTCAAAATGTGGTTAAAAAAACACGTTTTCCTCACATTTCGGTGACAGAAAGTTCTGGAATCTGAGAGGAGCCACAAATTTCCTTCAACCCAACGTTCCCCCAAGTCTACGGATAAAATTGATACCTCTCTTGTGTGGGTAGGCCTATCGCCCGTGACAGGAAACGCCCCAAAACACAACATGGACACATCACATTTTTTTAAAGAAAACAGAGGTGTTTTTTGCAAAGTGCCTACCTGTAGATTTTGGCCTCTAGCTCATCCGGCACCTAGGGAAACCTACCAAACCAGTGCATTTTCGAAATCTAAAGACCAAGGGGAATCCAAGATGGGGTGACTTGTGGGGCTCTGACCAGTTTCTGTTACCCAGAATACTTTGTAAACCTAAAAATTTGGCTAAAAAAACACGTTTTCCTCACATTTCGGTGACAGAAAGTTCTGGAATCTGAGAGGAGCCACAAATTTCCTTCCACCCAGCGTTCCCCCAAGTCTCCCGATAAAAATGATACCTCACTTGTGTGGGTAGGCCTAGCGCCCGTGACAGGAAATGCCCCAAAACACAACGTGGACACATCACATTTTTTGAAAGAAAACAGAGGTGTTTTTTGCAAAGTGCCTACCTGTAGATTTTGGCCTCTAGCTCAGCCCGCACCTGGGGAAACCTACCAAACCTGTGCATTTTTGAAAACTAGAGACCAAGGGGAATCCAGGATGGGGTGACTTGTGGGGCTCTGACCAGGTTCTGTTACCCAGAATCCTTTGCAAACCTCAGAATTTGGCTAAAAAAACACGTTTTCCTCACATTTCGGTGATAGAAAGTTCTGGAATCTGAGAGGAGCCACAAATTTCCTTCCACCCAGCGTTCTCCCAAGTCTCCCGATAAAGACGATACCTCACTTGTGTGGGTAGGCCTAGCGCCCGTGACGGGAAATGCCCCAAAACACAACTTGGGCACATCAATTTTTTTTAAAGAAAACAGAGGTGTTTTTTGCAAAGTGCCTACCTGTAGATTTTGGCCTCTAGCTCAGCCGTCACCTAGGGAAACCTACCAAACCTGTGCATTTTTGAAAACTAGAGACCTATTGGAATCCAAGATGGGGTGACTTGTGGGGCTCTAACCAGGTTCTGTTACCCAGAATCCTTTGCAAACCTCAAAATATGGCTAAAAAAACTCATTTTCCTCACATTTTGGTGACAGAAAGTTCTGGAATCAGAGAGGAGCCACAAATTTCCTTCCACCCAGCGTTCCCCCAAGTCTCCCGATGAAAATTATACCTCACTTGTGTGGGTAGGCCTAGCGCCCGCGATAGGAAATGCCCCAAAACGCAACGTGGACACATCACATTTTTTGAAAGAAAACAGAGGTGTTTTTTGCAAAGTGCCTACCTGTAGGTTTTGGCCTCTAGCTCAGCCGGCACCTAGAGAAACCTACCAAACCTGTGCATTTTTTTAAACTAGAGACCTAGGGGAATTCAAGATGTGGTGACTTGTGGGGCTCTGACCAGGTTCTGTTACCCAGAATCCTATGCAAACCTCAAAATTTGGCTAAAAAAAACACGTTTTCCTCACATTTCGGTGACAGAAAGTTCTGGAATCTGAGAGGAGCCACAAATTTCCTTCCACCCAACATTCCCCCAAGTTTACCAATAAAAATGATACCTCACTTGTGTGGGTAGGCCTAGCGCCTGTGACAGGAAACGCGCCAAAACACAACGTGGACACATCACATTTTTTTCAAGAAAACTGAGGTGGTTTTTGCAAAGTGCCTACCTGTAGATTTTGGCCTCTAGCTCAGCCGGCACCTAGGGAAACCTACCAAACCTGTGCATTTTTTAAAACTAGAGACCTAGGGGAATCCAAGATGGGGTGAGTTGCGGGGCTCTGACCAGGTTCTGTTGCCCAGAATCCTTTGTAAACCTCAAAATTTGGCTAAAAAAACACGTCTTCCTCACATTTCGGTGACAGAAAGTTCTGGAATCTGAGAGGAGCCACAAATTTCTTTCCACCCAGCGTTCCCCCAAGTCTCCCGATAAAAATGATACCTCACTTGTGTGGGTAGGCCTAGCGCCTGTGACAGGAAATGCCCCAAAACACAACGTGGACACATCACATTTTTTGAAAGAAAACAGAGGTGTTTTTTGCAAAGTGCCTACCTGTAGATTTTGGCCTCTAGCTCAGCCCGCACCTAGGGAAACCTACCAAACCGGTGCATTTTTGAAAACTAGAGACCTAGGGGAATCCAAGATGGGGTGACTTGTGGGGCTCTGACCAGGTTCTGGTACCCAGAATCCTTTGCAAACCTCAAAATTTGGCTAAAAATACACATTTTGCTCAGATTTTGGTGACAGAAAGTTCTGGAATCAGAGAGGAGCCCGCAAATTTCCTTCCCCCCAGCATTCCCCCAAGTCTCCCGATGAAAATGATACCTCACTTGTGTGGGTAGGCCTAGCGCCCGCGACAGGAAATGCCCCAAAACGCAACGTGGACACATCACATTTTTTTAAAGAAAACAGAGGTGTTTTTTGCAAAGTGCCTACCTGTAGATTTTGGCCTCTAGCTCAGCCGGCACCTAGGGAAACCTACCAAACCTGTGCATTTATGAAAACTAGAGACCTAGGGGAATCCAAGATGGGGTGAGTTGCGGGGTTCTGACCAGGTTCTGTTGCCCAGAATCCTTTGCAAACCTCAGAATTTGGCTACAAAAACACGTTTTCCTCACATTTCGGTGACAGAAAGTTATGGAATCTGAGAGGAGCCACAAATTTCTTTCCACCCAGCGTTCCCCCAGGTCTCCCAATAAAAATGATACCTCATTTGTGTGGGTAGGCCTAGCGCCGTGACAGGAAATGCCCCAAAACACAACGTGGACACATCACATTTTTTGAAAGAAAACAGAGGTGTTTTTTGCAAAGTGCCTACCTGTAGATTTTGGCCTCTAGCTCAGCCGGCACCTAGGGAAACCTACCAAACCTGTGCATTTTTGAAAACTAGAGACCTAGGGGAATCCAAGATGGGGTGAGTTGCGGGGCTCTGACCAGGTTCTGTTGCCCAGAATCCTTTGCAAACCTCAAAATTTGGCTAAATAAACACGTTTTCCTCACATTTCGGTGACAGAAAGTTCTGGAATCTGAGAGGAGCCACAAATTTCTTTCCACCCAGCGTTCCCCCAAGTCTCCCGATAAAAATGATACCTCACTTGTGTGGGTAGGCCTAGCGCCCGCGACAGGAAATGCCCCAAAGCGCAACGTGGACACATCACATTTTTTGAAAGAAAACAGAGGTGTTTTTTGCAAAGTGCCTACCTGTAGATTTTGGCCTCTAGCTCAGCCGGCACCTAGAGAAACCTACCAAACCTGTGCATTTTTTTAGACTAGAGACCTAGGGGAATTCAAGATGTGGTGACTTGTGGGGCTCTGACCAGGTTCTGTTACCCAGAATCCTTTGCAAACCTCAAAATGTGGCTAAAAAAACCACGTTTTCCTCACATTTCGGTGACAGAAAGTTCTGGAATCTGAGAGGAGCCACAAATTTCCTTCCACCCAGCATTCCCCCAAGTCTGCCGATAAAAATGATACCTCACTTGTGTGGGTAGGCCTAGCGCCTGTGACCGGAAACGCTCCAAAACACAACGTGGACACATCACATTTTTTTAAAGAAAACGGAGGTGGTTTTTGCAAAGTGCCTACCTGTAGATTTTGGCCTCTAGCTCAGCCGGCACCTAGGGAAACCTACCAAACCTGTGCATTTTTGAAAACTAGAGACCTAGGGGAATCCAAGATGGGGTGAGTTGCGGGGCTCTGACCAGGTTCTGTTGCCCAGAATCCTTTGCAAACCTCAAACTTTGGCTAAAAAAACACGTTTTCCTCACATTTCGGTGACAGAAAGTTTTGGAATCTGAGAGGAGCCACAAATTTCTTTCCACCCAGCGTTCCCCCAAGTCTCCCGATAAAAATGATACCTCACTTGTGTGGGTAGGCCTAGCGCCCGTGACAGGAAATGCCCCAAAACACAACGTGGACACATCACATTTTTTGAAAGAAAACAGAGGTGTTTTTTGCAAAGTGCCTACCTGTAGATTTTGGCCTCTAGCTCAGCCCGCACCTAGGGAAACCTACCAAACCTGTGCATTTTTGAAAACTAGAGACCTAGGGGAATCCAAGATGGGGTGACTTGTGGGGCTCTGACCAGGTTCTGGTACCCAGAATCCTTTGCAAACCTCAAAATTTGACTAAAAAAACACATTTTGCTCATATTTTGGTGACAGAAAGTTCTGGAATCTGAGAGGAGCCACAAATTTCCTTCCCCTCAGCGTTCCCCCAAGTCTCCCGATAAAAATGATACCTCACTTGTGTGGGTAGGCCTAGCGCCCGTGACAGGAAACGCCCCAAAACACAACGTGGACACATCACATTTTTTTAAAGAAAACGGAGGTGCTTTTTACAAAGTGCCTACCTGTAGATTTTGGCCTCTAGCTCAGCCGGCACCTAGGGAAACCTACCAAACCTGTGCATTTTTGAAAACTAGAGACCTAGGGGAATCCAAGATGGGGTGAGTTGCAGGGCTCTGACCAGGTTCTGTTGCCCAGAATCCTTTGCAAACCTCAAACTTTGGCTAAAAAAACACGTTTTCCTCACATTTCGGTGACAGAAAGTTCTGGAATCTGAGAGGAGCCACAAATTTCTTTCCACCCAGCGTTCCCCCAAGTCTCCCGATAAAAATGATACCTCACTTGTGTGGGTAGGCCTAGCGCCTGTGACAGGAAATGCCCCAAAACACAACGTGGACACATCACATTTTTTGAAAGAAAACAGAGGTGTTTTTTGCAAAGTGCCTACCTGTAGATTTTGGCCTCTAGCTCAGCCCGCACCTAGGGAAACCTACCAAACCTGTGCATTTTTGAAAACTAGAGACCTAGGGGAATCCAAGATGGGGTGACTTGTGGGGCTCTGACCAGGTTCTGGTACCCAGAATCCTTTGCAAACCTCAAAATTTGACTAAAAAAACACATTTTGCTCATATTTTGGTGACAGAAAGTTCTGGAATCAGAGAGGAGCCCGCAAATTTCCTTCCACCCAGCATTCCCCCAAGTCTCCCGATGAAAATGATACCTCACTTGTGTGGGTAGGCCTAGCGCCCGTGACAGGAAATGCCCCAAAACGCAACGTGGACACATCACATTTTTTTAAAGAAAACAGAGGTGTTTTTTGCAAAGTGCCTACCTGTAGATTTTGGCCTCTAGCTCAGCCGGCACCTAGGGAAACCTACCAAACCTGTGCATTTAAGAAAACTAGAGACCTAGGGGAATCCAAGATGGGGTGACTTGTGGGGCTCTGACCAGGTTCTGTTACCCAGAATCCTTTGCAAACCTCACAATTTGGCTAAAAAAACACGTTTTCCTCACATTTCGGTGACAGAAAGTTCTGGAATCTGAGAGGAGCCACAAATTTCCTTCCCCTCAGCGTTCCCCCAAGTCTCCCGATAAAAATGATACCTCACTTGTGTGGGTAGGCCTAGCGCCAGTGACAGGAAACGCCCCAAAACACAACGTGGACACATCACATTTTTTTAAAGAAAACAGAGGTGCTTTTTACAAAGTGCCTACCTGTAGATTTTGGCCTCTAGCTCAGCCGGCACCTAGGGAAACCTACCAAACCTGTGCATTTATGAAAACTAGAGACCTAGGGGAATCCAAGATGGGGTGAGTTGCGGGGCTCTGACCAGGTTCTGTTGCCCAGAATCCTTTGCAAACCTCAGAATTTGGCTACAAAAACACGTTTTCCTCACATTTCGGTGACAGAAAGTTATGGAATCTGAGAGGAGCCACAAATTTCTTTCCACCCAGCGTTCCCCCAGGTCTCCCGATAAAAATGATACCTCACTTGTGTGGGTAGGCCTAGCGCCCGTGACAGGAAATGCCCCAAAACACAACGTGGACACATCACATTTTTTGAAAGAAAACAGAGGTGTTTTTTGCAAAGTGCCTACCTGTAGATTTTGGCCTCTAGCTCAGCCGGCACCTAGGGAAACCTACGAAACCTGTGCATTTTTGAAAACGAGAGACCTAGGGGAATCCAAGATGGGGTGACTTGTGGGGCTCTGACCAGGTTCTGTTACCCAGAATCCTTTGCAAACCTCAAAATTTGGCTAAAAAAACACATTTTCCTCACATTTCGGTGACAGAAAGTTCTGGAATCTGAGAGGAGCCACAAATGTCCTTCCACCCAGCATTCCCCCAGGTCTCCCGATAAAAATGATACCTCACTTGTGTGGGTAGGCCTAGCGCCCGTGACAGGAAATGCCCCAAAACACAACGTGGACACATCACATTTTTTTAAAGAAAACAGAGGTGTTTTTTGCATAGTGCCTACCTGTAGATTTTGGCCTCTAGCTCAGCCGGCTCCTAGGGAAACCTACCAAACCTGTGCATTTTTGAAAACTACAGACCTTGGGGAATCCAAGATGGGGTGACTTGTGGGGCTCTGACCAGGTTCTGTTACCCAGAATCCTTTGCAAACCTCAAAATTTGGCTAAAAAAACAAGTTTTCCTCACATTTCGGTGACAGAAAGTTCTGGAATCTGAGAGGAGCCACAAATTTCCTTCCACCCAGCCTTCCCCCAAGTCTCCCGATAGAAATGATACCTCACTTGTGTGGGTAGACCTAGCGCCCGTGACAGGAAACGCCCCAAAACACAACGTGGACACATCACATTTTTTTAAAGAAAACAGAGGTGTTTTTTGCAAAGTGCCTACCTGTAGATTTTGGCCTCTAGCTCAGCCAGCACCTATGGAAACCTACCAAACCTGTGCATTTCTGAAAACTAGAGACCTAGGGGAATCCAAGATGGGGTGACTTGTGGGGCTCTGACCAGGTTCTGTTACCCAGAATCCTCTGCAAACCTTAAAATGTGGTTAAAAAAACACGTTTTCCTCACATTTCGGTGACAGAAAGTTCTGGAATCTGAGAGGAGCCACAAATTTCCTTCAACCCACCGTTCCCCCAAGTCTACCGATAAAAATGATACCTCACTTGTGTGGGTAGGCCTAGCGCCCGTGACAGGAAATGCCCCAAAACACAACGTGGACACATCACATTTTTTGAAAGAAAACAGAGGTGTTTTTTGCAAAGTGCCTACCTGTTGATTTTGGCCTCTAGCTCAGCCCGCACCTGGGGAAACCTACCAAACCTGTGCATTTTTGAAAACTAGAGACCAAGGGGAATCCAGGATGGGGTGACTTGTGGGGCTCTAACCAGGTTCTGTTACCCAGAATCCTTTGCAAACCTCAAAATATGGCTAAAAAAATCATTTTCCTCACATTTTGGTGACAGAAAGTTCTGGAATCAGAGAGGAGCCACAAATTTCCTTCCACCCAGCGTTCCCCCAAGTCTCCCGATGAAAATTATACCTCACTTGTGTGGGTAGGCCTAGCGCCCGCGACAGGAAATGCCCCAAAACGCAACGTGGACACATCACATTTTTTTAAAGAAAACAGAGGTGTTTTTTGCAAAGTGCCTACCTGTAGATTTTGGCCTCTAGCTCAGCCGGCACCTAGAGAAACCTACCAAACCTGTGCATTTTTTTAAACTAGAGACCTAGGGGAATTCAAGATGTGGTGACTTGTGGGGCTCTGACCAGGTTCTGTTACCCAGAATCCTATGCAAACCTCAAAATTTGGCTAAAAAAACCACGTTTTCCTCACATTTCGGTGACAGAAAGTTCTGGAATCTGAGAGGAGCCACAAATTTCCTTCCACCCAGCGTTCCCCCAAGTCTCCCGATAAAAATGATACCTCACTTGTGTGGGTAGGCCTAGCGCCCGTGACAGGAAATGCCCCAAAACACAACGTGGACACATCACATTTTTTTAAAGAAAACAGAGGTGTTTTTTGCAAAGTGCCTACCTGTAGATTTTGGCCTCTAGCTCAGCCCGCACCTGGGGAAACCTACCAAACCAGTGCATTTTCGAAATCTAGAGACCAAGGGGAATCCAGGATGAGGTGACTTGTGGGGCTCTGACCAGGTTCTGTTACCCAGAATCCTTTCCAAACCTCAGAATTTGGCTAAAAAAACCACGTTTTCCTCACATTTCGGTGACAGAAAGTTCTGGAATCTGAGAGGAGCCACAAATTTCCTTCCACCAAGCGTTCTCCCAAGTCTCCCGATAAAAACGATACCTCACTTGTGTGGGTAGGCCTACCGCCCGTGACAGGAAATGCCCCAAAACACAACTTGGGCACATCAACTTTTTTTAAAGAAAACAGAGGTGTTTTTTGCAAAGTGCCTACCTGTAGATTTTGGCCTCTATCTCAGCCGTCACCTAGGGAAACCTACCAAACCTGTGCATTTTTGAACACTAGAGACCTATTGGAATCCAAGATGGGGTGACTTGTGGGGCTCTAACCAGGTTCTGTTACCCAGAATCCTTTGCAAACCTCAAAATATGGCTAAAAAAACACATTTTCCTCACATTTCGGTGACAGAAAGTTCTGTAATCAGAGAGGAGCCACAAATTTCCTTCCACCCAGCGTTCCCCCAAGTCTCCCGATGAAAATTATACCTCACTTGTGTGGGTAGGCCTAGCGGCCGCGACAGGAAATGCCCCAAAACGCAACGTGGACACATCACATTTTTTTAAAGAAAACAGAGGTGTTTTTTGCAAAGTGCCTACCTGTAGATTTTGGCCTCTAGCTCAGCCGGCACCTAGAGAAACCTACCAAACCTGTGCATTTTTTTAAACTAGAGACCTAGGGGAATTCAAGATGTGGTGACTTGTGGGGCTCTGACCAGGTTCTGTTACCCAGAATCCTATGCAAACCTCAAAATTTGGCTAAAAAAACCACGTTTTCCTCACATTTCGGTGACACAAAGTTCTGGAATCTGAGAGGAGCCACAAATTTCCTTCCACCCAGCATTCCCCCAAGTCTCCCGATAAAAATGATACCTCACTTGTGTGGGTAGGCCTAGCGCCCGTGACAGGAAACGCCCCAAAACACAACGTGGACACATCACATTTTTTTAAAGAAAACTGAGGTGGTTTTTGCAAAGTGCCTACCTGTAGATTTTGGCCTCTAGCTCAGCCGGCACCTTGGGAAACCTACCAAACCTGTGCATTTTTGAAAACTAGAGACCTAGGGGAATCCAAGATGGGGTGAGTTGCGGGGCTCTGACCAGGTTCTGTTGCCCAGAATCCTTTGCAAACCTCAGAATTTGGCTAAAAAAACACGTTTTCCTCACATTTCGGTGACAGAAAGTTCTGGAATCTGAGAGGAGCAACAAATTTCCTTCCCCCCAGCGTTCCCCCAAGTCTCCCGATAAAAATGATACCTCACTTGTGTGGGTAGGCCTAGCGCCCGTGACAGGAAACGCCCCAAAACACAACGTGGACACATCACATTTTTTTAAAGAAAACAGAGGTGTTTTTTGCATAGTGCCTACCTGTAGATTTTGGCCTCTAGCTCAGCCGGCACCTAGGGAAACCTACCAAACCTGTGCATTTTTGAAAACTAGAGACCTAGGGGAATCCAAGATGGGGTGACTTGTGGGGCTCTGACCAGGTTCTGTTACCCAGAATCCTTTGCAAACCTCAAAATTTGGCTAAAAAAACACGTTTTGCTCATATTTTGGTGACAGAAAGTTCTGGAATCTGAGAGGAGCCACAAATTTCCTTCCACCCAGCCTTCCCCCAAGCCTCCCGATAGAAATGATACCTCACTTGTGTGGGTAGACCTAGCGCCCGTTTCAGGAAACGCCCCAAAACACAACGTGGACACATCACATTTTTTTAAAGAAAACAGAGGTGTTTTTTGCAAAGTGCCTACCTGTAGATTTTGGCCTCTAGCTCAGCCAGCACCTATGGAAACCTACCAAATCTGTGCATTTCTGAAAACTAGAGACCTAGGGGAATCCAAGATGGGGTGACTTGTGGGGCTCTGACCAGGTTCTGTTACCCAGAATCCTCTGCAAACCTCAAAATGTGGTTAAAAAAACACGTTTTCCTCACATTTCGGTGACAGAAAGTTCTGCAATCTGAGAGGAGCCACAAATTTCCTTCAACCCAACGTTCCCCCGAGTCTACCGATAAAAATGATACCTCACTTGTGTGGGTAGGCCTAGCGCCCGTGACAGGAAATGCCCCAAAACACAACGTGGACACATCACATTTTTTGAAAGAAAACAGAGGTGTTTTTTGCAAAGTGCCTACCTGTAGATTTTGGCCTCTAGCTCAGCCCGCACCTGAGGAAACCTACCAAACCTG
The DNA here is from genome assembly GCF_031143425.1 of Pleurodeles waltl. NCBI lineage: Eukaryota > Metazoa > Chordata > Amphibia > Caudata > Salamandridae > Pleurodeles > Pleurodeles waltl. The sequence goes on from NC_090443.1 coordinate 593,795,180, forward strand.
TGCATTTTTTAAAACTACAGACCTAGGGGAATCCAGGATGAGGTGACTTGTGGGGCTCTGACCAGGTTCTGTTACCCAGAATCCTTTGCAAACCTCAGAATTTGGCTAAAAAAACACATTTTCCTCACATTTCGGTGACAGAAAGTTCTGTAATCAGAGAGGAGCCACAAATTTCCTTCCACCCAGCGTTCCCCCAAGTCTCCCGATGAAAATTATACCTCACTTGTGTGGGTAGGCCTAGCGCCCGCGACAGGAAATGCCCCAAAACGCAACGTGGACACATCACATTTTTTTAAAGAAAACAGAGGTGTTTTTTGCAAAGTGCCTACCTGTAGATTTTGGCCTCTAGCTCAGCCGGCACCTAGAGAAACCTACCAAACCTGTGCATTTTTTTAAACTAGAGACCTAGGGGAATTCAAGATGTGGTGACTTGTGGGGCTCTGACCAGGTTCTGTTACCCAGAATCCTATGCAAACCTCAAAATTTGGCTAAAAAAACCACGTTTTCCTCACATTTCGGTGACACAAAGTTCTGGAATCTGAGAGGAGCCACAAATTTCCTTCCACCCAGCTTTCCCCCAAGTCTCCCGATAAAAATGATACCTCACTTGTGTGGGTAGGCCTAGCGCCCGTGACAGGAAACGCCCCAAAACACAACGTGGACACATCACATTTTTTTAAAGAAAACTGAGGTGGTTTTTGCAAAGTGCCTACCTGTAGATTTTGGCCTCTAGCTCAGCCGGCACCTTGGGAAACCTACCAAACCTGTGCATTTTTGAAAACTAGAGACCTAGGGGAATCCAAGATGGGGTGAGTTGGGGGGCTCTGACCAGGTTCTGTTGCCCAGAATCCTTTGCAAACCTCAAAATTTGGCTAAAAAAACACGTTTTCCTCACATTTCGGTGACAGAAAGTTCTGGAATCTGAGAGGAGCCGCAAATTTCATTCCACCCAGCATTCCCCCAAGTCTCCCGATAAAAATGATACCTCACTTGTGTGGGTAGGCCTAGCGCCCGTGACAGGAAATGCCCCAAAACACAACGTGGACACATCACATTTTTTGAAAGAAAACAGAGGTGTTTTTTGCAAAGTGCCTACCTGTAGATTTTGGCCTCTAGCTCAGCCGGCACCTAGGGAAACCTACCAAACCTGTGCATTTTTTAAAACTACAGACCTAGGGGAATCCAAGATGGGGTGACTTGTGGCGCTCTGACCAGGTTCTGTTACCCAGAATCCTTTGCAAACCTCAGAATTTGGCTAAAAAAACACGTTTTCCTCACATTTCGGTGACAGAAAGTTCTGGAATCTGAGAGGAGCAACAAATTTCCTTCCCCCCAGCGTTCCCCCAAGTCTCCCGATAAAAATGATACCTCACTTGTGTGGGTAGGACTAGCGCCCGTGACAGGAAACGCCCCAAAACACAACGTGGACACATCACATTTTTTTAAATAAAACAGAGGTGTTTTTTGCATAGTGCCTACCTGTAGATTTTGGCCTCTAGCTCAGCCGGCACCTAGGGAAACCTACCAAACCTGTGCATTTTTTAAAACTACAGACCTAGGGGAATCCAAGATGGGGTGACTTGTGGGGCTCTGACCAGGTTCTGTTACCCAGAATCCTTTGCAAACCTCAAAATTTGGCTAAAAAAACACGTTTTCCTCACATTTCGGTGACAGAAAGTTCTGGAATCTGAGAGGAGCCACAAATTTCCTTCCACCCAGCCTTCCCCCAAGCCTCCCGATAGAAATGATACCTCACTTGTGTGGGTAGACCTAGCGCCCGTGACAGGAAACGCCCCAAAACACAACGTGGACACATCACATTTTTTTAAAGAAAACAGAGGTGTTTTTTGCAAAGTGCCTACCTGTAGATTTTGGCCTCTAGCTCAGCCAGCACCTATGGAAACCTACCAAATCTGTGCATTTCTGAAAACTAGAGACCTAGGGGAATCCAAGATGGGGTGACTTGTGGGGCTCTGACCAGGTTCTGTTACCCAGAATCCTCTGCAAACCTCAAAATGTGGTTAAAAAAACACGTTTTCCTCACATTTCGGTGACAGAAAGTTCTGCAATCTGAGAGGAGCCACAAATTTCCTTCAACCCAACGTTCCCCCGAGTCTACCGATAAAAATGATACCTCACTTGTGTGGGTAGGCCTAGCGCCCGTGACAGGAAATGCCCCAAAACACAACGTGGACACATCACATTTTTTGAAAGAAAACAGAGGTGTTTTTTGCAAAGTGCCTACCTGTAGATTTTGGCCTCTAGCTCAGCCGGCACCTAGGGAAACCTACCAAACCTGTGCATTTTTTAAAACTACAGACCTAGGGGAATCCAAGATGGGGTGACTTGTGGGGCTCTGACCAGGTTCTGTTACCCAGAATCCTTTGCAAACCTCAGAATTTGGCTAAAAAAACACGTTTTCCTCACATTTCGGTGACAGAAAGTTCTGGAATCTGAGAGGAGCAACAAATTTCCTTCCCCCCAGCGTTCCCCCAAGTCTCCCGATAAAAATGATACCTCACTTGTGTGGGTAGGCCTAGCGCCCGTGACAGGAAACGCCCCAAAACACAACGTGGACACATCACATTTTTTTAAAGAAAACAGAGGTGTTTTTTGCAAAGTGCCTACCTGTAGATTTTGGCCTCTAGCTCAGCCGGCACCTAGGGAAACCTACCAAACCTGTGCATTTTTTAAAACTACAGACCTAGGGGAATCCAAGATGGGGTGACTTGTGGGGCTCTGACCAGGTTCTGTTACCCAGAATCCTCTGCAAACCTCAAAATGTGGTTAAAAAAACACGTTTTCCTCACATTTCGGTGACTGAAAGTTCTGCAATCTGAGAGGAGCCACAAATTTCCTTCAACCCAACGTTCCCCCAGTCTACCGATAAAAATGATACCTCACTTGTGTGGGTAGGCCTAGCGCCCGTGACAGGAAATGCCCCAAAACACAACGTGGACACATCACATTTTTTGAAAGAAAACAGAGGTGTTTTTTGCAAAGTGCCTACCTGTAGATTTTGGCCTCTAGCTCAGCCCGCACCTGGGGAAACCTACCAAACCTGTGCATTTTTGAAAACTAGAGACCAAGGGGAATCCAGGATGGGGTGACTTGTGGGGCTCTGACCAGGTTCTGTTACCCAGAATCCTTTGCAAACCTCAGAATTTGGCTAAAAAAACACGTTTTCCTCACATTTCGGTGACAGAAAGTTCTGGAATCTGAGAGGAGCCACAAATTTCCTTCCACCCAGCGTTCTCCCAAGTCTCCCGATAAAAACGATACCTCACTTGTGTGGGTAGGCCTAGCGCCCGTGACAGGAAATGCCCCAAAACACAACTTGGGCACATAATTTTTTTTTAAAGAAAACAGAGGTGTTTTTTGCAAAGTGCCTACCTGTAGATTTTGGCCTCTAGCTCAGCCGTCACCTAGGGAAACCTACCAAACCTGTGCATTTTTTAAAACTAGAGACCTATTGGAATCCAAGATGGGGTGACTTGTGGGGCTCTAACCAGGTTCTGTTACCCAGAATCCTTTGCAAACCTCAAAATATGGCTAAAAAAACACATTTTCCTCACATTTTGGTGACAGAAAGTTCTGGAATCAGAGAGGAGCCTGCAAATTTCCTTCCACCCAGCATTACCCCAAGTCTCCCGATGAAAATGATACCTCACTTGTGTGGGTAGGCCTAGCGCCCGCGACAGGAAATGCCCCAAAACGCAACGTGGACACATCACATTTTTTGAAAGAAAACAGAGGTGTTTTTTGCAAAGTGCCTACCTGTAGATTTTGGCCTCTAGCTCAGCCGGCACCTAGGGAAACCTACCAAACCTGTGCATTTTTGAAAACTAAAGACCTAGGGGAATCCAAGATGGGGTGACTTGTGGGGCTCTGACCAGGTTCTGTTACCCAGAATCCTTTGCAAACCTCACAATTTGGCTAAAAAAACACGTTTTCCTCACATTTCGGTGACAGAAAGTTCTGGAATTTGAGAGGAGCCACAAATTTCCTTCCACCCAGCGTTCTCCCAAGTCTCCCGATAAAAACGATACCTCACTTGTGTGGGTAGGCCTAGCGCTCGTGACAGGAAATGCCCCAAAACACAACTTGGGCACATCAATTTTTTTTAAAGAAAACAGAGGTGTTTTTTGCAAAGTGCCTACCTGTAGATTTTGGCCTCTAGCTCAGCCGTCACCTAGGGAAACCTACCAAACCTGTGCATTTTTTTAAAACTAGAGACCTATTGGAATCCAAGATGGGGTGACTTGTGGGGCTCTAACCAGGTTCTGTTACCCAGAATCCTTTGCAAACCTCAAAATATGGCTAAAAAAACACATTTTCCTCACATTTTGGTGACAGAAAGCTCTGGAATCAGAGAGGAGCCACAAATTTCCTTCCACCCAGCGTTGCCCCAAGTCTCCCGATGAAAATTATACCTCACTTGTGTGGGTAGGCCTAGCGCCCGCGACAGGAAATGCCCCAAAACGCAACGTGGACACATCACATTTTTTGAAAGAAAACAGAGGTGTTTTTTGCAAAGTGCCTACCTGTAGATTTTGGCCTCTAGCTCAGCCGGCACCTAGAGAAACCTACCAAACCTGTGCATTTTTTTAAACTAGAGACCTAGGGGAATTCAAGATGTGGTGACTTGTGGGGCTCTGACCAGGTTCTGTTACCCAGAATCCTATGCAAACCTCAAAATGTGGCTAAAAAAACCACGTTTTCCTCACATTTCGGTGACAGAAAGTTCTGGAATCTGAGAGGAGCCACACATTTCCTTCCACCCAGCATTCCCCCAAGTCTCCCGATAAAAATGATACCTCACTTGTGTGGGTAGGCCTAGCGCCCGTGACAGGAAACGCCCCAAAACACAACGTGGACACATCACATTTTTTTAAAGAAAACTGAGGTGGTTTTTGCAAAGTGCCTACCTGTAGATTTTGGCCTCTAGCTCAGCCGGCACCTAGGGAAACCTACCAAACCTGTGCATTTTTGAAAACTAGAGACCTAGGGGAATCCAAGATGGGGTGAGTTGCGGGGCTCTGACCAGGTTCTGTTGCCCAGAATCCTTTGCAAACCTCAAAATTTGGCTAAAAAAACACGCTTTCCTCACATTTCGGTGACAGAAAGTTCTGGAATCTGAGAGGAGCCACAAATTTCATTCCACCCAGCATTCCCCCAAGTCTCCTGATAAAAATGATACCTCACTTGTGTGGGTAGGCCTAGCGCCCGTGACAGGAAATGCCCCAAAACACAACGTGGACACATCACATTTTTTGAAAGAAAACAGAGGTGTTTTTTGCAAAGTGCCTACCTGTAGATTTTGGCCTCTAGCTCAACCCGCACCTAGGGAAACCTACCAAACCTGTGCATTTTTTAAAACTAGAGACCTAGGGGAATCCAAGATGGGGTGACTTGTGGGGCTCTGACCAGGTTCTGGTACCCAGAATCCTTTGCAAACATCAAAATTTGGCTAAAAAAACACATTTTGCTCATATTTTGGTGACAGAAAGTTCTGGAATCAGAGAGAAGCCCGCAAATTTCCTTCCACCCAGCATTACCCCAAGTCTCCCGATGAAAATGATACCTCACTTGTGTGGGTAGGCCTAGCGCCAGCGACAGGAAATGCCCCAAAACGCAATGTGGACACATCACATTTTTTGAAAGAAAACAGAGGTGTTTTTTGCAAAGTGCCTACCTGTAGATTTTGGCCTCTAGCTCAGCCGGCACCTAGGGAAACCTACCAAACCTTTGCATTTTTTAAAACTACAGACCTAGGGGAATCCAAGATGGGGTGACTTGTGGGGCTCTGACCAGGTTCTGTTACCCAGAATCCTTTGCAAACCTCAGAATTTGGCTAAAAAAACACGTTTTCCTCACATTTCGGTGACAGAAAGTTCTGGAATCTGAGAGGAGCCACAAATTTCCTTCCCCCCAGCGTTCCCCCAAGTCTCCCGATAAAAATGATACCTCACTTGTGTGGGTAGGCCTAGCGCCCGTGACAGGAAACGCCCCAAAACACAACGTGGACACATCACATTTTTTTAAAGAAAACAGAGGTGTTTTTTGCAAAGTGCCTACCTGTAGATTTTGGCCTCTAGCTCAGCCGGCACCTAGGGAAACCTACCAAACCTTTGCATTTTTTAAAACTACAGACCTAGGGGAATCCAAGATGGGGTGACTTGTGGGGCTCTGACCAGGTTCTGTTACCCAGAATCCTTTGCAAACCTCAGAATTTGGCTAAAAAAACACGTTTTCCTCACATTTCGGTGACAGAAAGTTCTGGAATCTGAGAGGAGCCACAAATTTCCTTCCCCCCAGCGTTCCCCCAAGTCTCCCGATAAAAATGATACCTCACTTGTGTGGGTAGGCCTAGCGCCCGTGACAGGAAACGCCCCAAAACACAACGTGGACACATCACATTTTTTTAAAGAAAACAGAGGTGTTTTTTGCATAGTGCCTACCTGTAGATTTTGGCCTTTAGCTCAGCCGGCACCAAGGGAAACCTACCAAACCTGTGCATTTTTTAAAACTACAGACCTAGGGGAATCCAAGATGGGGTGACTTGTGGGGCTCTGACCAGGTTCTGTTACCCAGAATCCTTTGCAAACCTCAAAATTTGGCTAAAAAAACACGTTTTCCTCACATTTCGGTGACAGAAAGTTCTGGAATCTGAGAGGAGCCACAAATTTCCTTCCACCCAGCATTCCCCCAAGTCTCCCGATAAAAATGATACCTCACTTGTGTGGGTAGGCCTAGCGCCCGTGACAGGAAACGCCCCAAAACACAACGTGGACACATCACATTTTTTTTAAGAAAACAGAGGTGTTTTTTGCAAAGTGCCTACCTGTAGATTTTGGCCTCTAGCTCAGCCAGCACCTATGGAAACCTACCAAATCTGTGCATTTCTGAAAACTAGACACCTAAGGGAATCCAAGATGGGGTGACTTGTGGGGCTCTGACCAGGTTCTGTTACCCAGAATCCTCTGCAAACCTCAAAATGTGGTTAAAAAAACACGTTTTCCTCACATTTCGGTGACAGAAAGTTCTGCAATCTGAGAGGAGCCACAAATTTCCTTCAACCCAACGTTCCCCCGAGTCTACCGATAAAAATGATACCTCACTTGTGTGGGTAGGCCTAGCGCCCGTGACAGGAAATGCCCCAAAACACAACGTGGACACATCACATTTTTTGAAAGAAAACAGAGGTGTTTTTTGCAAAGTGCCTACCTGTAGATTTTGGCCTCTAGCTCAGCCCGCACCTGGGGAAACCTACCAAACCTGTGCATTTTTGAAAACTAGAGACCAAGGGGAATCCAGGATGGGGTGACTTGTGGGGCTCTGACCAAGTTCTGTTACCCATAATCCTTTGCAAACCTCAGAATTTGGCTAAAAAAACAAGTTTTCCTCACATTTCGGTGACAGAAAGTTCTGGAATCTGAGAGGAGCCACAAATTTCCTTCCACCCAGCGTTCTCCCAAGTCTCCCGATAAAAACGATACCTCACTTGTGTGGGTAGGCCTAGCGCCCGTGACAGGAAATGCCCCAAAACACAATTTGGGCACATCATTTTTTTTTAAAGAAAACAGAGGTGGTTTTTGCAAAGTGCCTACCTGTAGATTTTGGCCTCTAGCTCAGCCGTCACCTAGGGAAACCTACCAAACCTGTGCATTTTTGAAAACTAGAGACCTATTGGAATCCAAGATGGGGTGACTTGTGGGGCTCTAACCAGGTTCTGTTACCCAGAATCCTTTGCAAACCTCAAAATATGGCTAAAAAAACACATTTTCCTCACATTTTGGTGACAGAAAGTTCTGGAATCAGAGAGGAGCCTGCAAATTTCCTTCCACCCAGCATTACCCCAAGTCTCCCGATGAAAATGATACCTCACTTGTGTGGGTAGGCCTGGCACCCACGACAGGAAATGCCCCAAAACGCAACGTGGACACATCATATTTTTTGAAAGAAAACAGAGGTGTTTTTTGCAAAGTGCCTACCTGTAGATTTTGGCCTCTAGCTCAGCCGGCACCTAGGGAAACCTACCAAACCTGTGCATTTTTGAAAACTAAAGACCTAGGGGAATCCAAGATGGGGTGACTTGTTGGGCTCTGACCAGGTTCTGTTACCCAGAATCCTTTGCAAACCTCACAATTTGGCTAAAAAAACACGTTTTACTCACATTTCGGTGACAGAAAGTTCTGGAATCTGAGAGGAGCCACAAATTTCTTTCCCCCCAGCGTTCCCCCAAGTCTCCCGATAAAAATGATACCTCACTTGTGTGGGTAGGCCTAGCGCCCGTGACAGGAAATGCCCCAAAACACAACGTGGACACATCACAATTTTTTAAAGAAAACAGAGGTGTTTTTTGCATAGTGCCTACCTGTAGATTTTGGCCTCTAGCTCAGCCGGCACCTAGGGAAACCTCCCAAACCTGTGCATTTTTTAAAACTACAGACCTAGGGGAATCCAAGATGGGGTGACTTGTGGGGCTCTGACCAGGTTCTGTTACCCAGAATCCTTTGCAAACCTCAGAATTTGGCTAAAAAAACACGTTTTCCTCACATTTCGGTGACAGAAAGTTCTGGAATCTGAGAGGAGCCACAAATTTCCTTCCACCCAGCGTTCTCCCAAGTCTCCCGATAAAAACGATACCTCACTTGTGTGGGTAGGCCTAGCGCCCGTGACAGGAAATGCCCCAAAACACAACTTGGGCACATCATTTTTTTTTAAAGAAAACAGAGGTGGTTTTTGCAAAGTGCCTACCTGTAGATTTTGGCCTCTAGCTCAGCCGTCACCTAGGGAAACCTACCAAACCTGTGCATTTTTGAAAACTAGAGACCTATTGGAATCCAAGATGGGGTGACTTGTGGGGCTCTAACCAGGTTCTGTTACCCAGAATCCTTTGCAAACCTCAAAATATGGCTAAAAAAACACATTTTCCTCACATTTCGGTGACAGAAAGTTCTGGAATCAGAGAGGAGCCTGCAAATTTCCTTCCACCCAGCATTACCCCAAGTCTCCCGATGAAAATGATACCTCACTTGTGTGGGTAGGCCTGGCACCCACGACAGGAAATGCCCCAAAACGCAACGTGGACACATCACATTTTTTGAAAGAAAACAGTGGTGTTTTTTGCAAAGTGCCTACCTGTAGATTTTGGCCTCTAGCTCAGCCGGCACCTAGGGAAACCTACCAAACCTGTGCATTTTTGAAAACTAAAGACCTAGGGGAATCCAAGATGGGGTGACTTGTTGGGCTCTGACCAGGTTCTGTTACCCAGAATCCTTTGCAAACCTCACAATTTGGCTAAAAAAACACGTTTTCCTCACATTTCGGTGACAGAAAGTTCTGGAATCTGAGAGGAGCCACAAATTTCTTTCCCCCCAGCGTTCCCCCAAGTCTCCCGATAAAAATGATACCTCACTTGTGTGGGTAGGCCTAGCGCCCGTGACAGGAAATGCCCCAAAACACAACGTGGACACATCACAATTTTTTAAAGAAAACAGAGGTGTTTTTTGCATAGTGCCTACCTGTAGATTTTGGCCTCTAGCTCAGCCGGCACCTAGGGAAACCTCCCAAACCTGTGCATTTTTTAAAACTACAGACCTAGGGTAATCCAAGATGGGGTGACTTGTGGGGCTCTGACCAGGTTCTGTTACCCAGAATCCTTTGCAAACCTCAGAATTTGGCTAAAAAAACACGTTTTCCTCACATTTTGGTGACAGAAAGTTCTGGAATCTGAGAGGAGCCACAAATTTCCTTCCACCCAGCGTTCTCCCAAGTCTCCCGATAAAAACGATACCTCACTTGTGTGGGTAGGCCTAGCGCCCGTGACAGGAAATGCCCCAAAACACAACTTGGGCACATCAATTTTTTTTAAAGAAAACAGAGGTGTTTTTTGCAAAGTGCTACCTGTAGATTTTGGCCTCTAGCTCAGCCGTCACCTAGGGAAACCTACCAAACCTGTGCATTTTTTAAAACTAGAGACCTATTGGAATCCAAGATGGGGTGACTTGTGGGGCTCTAACCAGGTTCTGTTACCCAGAATCCTTTGCAAACCTCAAAATATGGCTAAAAAAACACATTTTCCTCACATTTTGGTGACAGAAAGTTCTGGAATCAGAGAGGAGCCACAAATTTCCTTCCACCCAGCGTTCCCCCAAGTCTCCCGATGAAAATTATACCTCACTTGTGTGGGTAGGCCTAGCGCCCGCGACAGGAAATGCCCCAAAACGCAACGTGGACACATCACATTTTTTGAAAGAAAACAGAGGTGTTTTTTGCAAAGTGCCTACCTGTAGATTTTGGCCTCTAGCTCAGCCGGCACATAGAGAAACCTACCAAACCTGTGCATTTTTTTAAACTAGAGACCTAGGGGAATTCAAGATGCGGTGACTTGTGGGGCTCTGACCAGGTTCTGTTACCCAGAATCCTATGCAAACCTCAAAATTTGGCTAGAAAAACCACGTTTTCCTCACATTTCGGTGACAGAAAGTTCTGGAATCTGAGAGGAGCCACAAATTTCCTTCCACCCAGCGTTCCCCCAAGTCTCCCGATAAAAATGATACCTCACTTGTGTGGGTAGGCCTAGCGCCCGTGACAGGAAATGCCCCAAAACACAACGTGGACACATCACATTTTTTGAAAGAAAACAGAGGTGTTTTTTGCAAAGTGCCTACCTGTAGATTTTGGCCTCTAGCTCAGCCCGCACCTGGGGAAACCTACCAAACCAGTGCATTTTCGAAATCTAGAGACCAAGGGGAATCCAGGATGGGGTGACTTGTGGGGCTCTGACCAGGTTCTGTTACCCAGAATCCTTTGCAAACCTCAGAATTTGGCAAAAAAAAACACGTTTTCCTCACATTTCGGTGACAGAAAGTTCTGGAATCTGAGAGGAGCCACAAATTTCCTTCCACCCAGCGTTCTCCCAAGTCTCCCGATAAAAACGATACCTCACTTGTGTGGGTAGGCCTAGCGCCCGTGACAGGAAATGCCCCAAAACACAACTTGGGCACATCAACTTTTTTTAAAGAAAACAGAGGTGTTTTTTGCAAAGTGCCTACCTGTAGATTTTGGCCTCTAGCTCAGCCGGCACCTAGGGAAACCTACCAAACCTGTGCATTTTTTAAAACTACAGACCTAGGGGAATCCAAGATGGGGTGACTTGTGGGGCTCTGACCAGGTTCTGTTACCCAGAATCCTCTGCAAACCTCAAAATGTGGTTAAAAAAACACGTTTTCCTCACATTTCGGTGACTGAAAGTTCTGCAATCTGAGAGGAGCCACAAATTTCCTTCAACCCAACGTTCCCCCAGTCTACCGATAAAAATGATACCTCACTTGTGTGGGTAGGCCTAGCGCCCGTGACAGGAAATGCCCCAAAACACAACGTGGACACATCACATTTTTTGAAAGAAAACAGAGGTGTTTTTTGCAAAGTGCCTACCTGTAGATTTTGGCCTCTAGCTCAGCCCGCACCTGGGGAAACCTACCAAACCTGTGCATTTTTGAAAACTAGAGACCAAGGGGAATCCAGGATGGGGTGACTTGTGGGGCTCTGACCAGGTTCTGTTACCCAGAATCCTTTGCAAACCTCAGAATTTGGCTAAAAAAACACGTTTTCCTCACATTTCGGTGACAGAAAGTTCTGGAATCTGAGAGGAGCCACAAATTTCCTTCCACCCAGCGTTCTCCCAAGTCTCCCGATAAAAACGATACCTCACTTGTGTGGGTAGGCCTAGCGCCCGTGACAGGAAATGCCCCAAAACACAACTTGGGCACATAATTTTTTTTTAAAGAAAACAGAGGTGTTTTTTGCAAAGTGCCTACCTGTAGATTTTGGCCTCTAGCTCAGCCGTCACCTAGGGAAACCTACCAAACCTGTGCATTTTTTAAAACTAGAGACCTATTGGAATCCAAGATGGGGTGACTTGTGGGGCTCTAACCAGGTTCTGTTACCCAGAATCCTTTGCAAACCTCAAAATATGGCTAAAAAAACACATTTTCCTCACATTTTGGTGACAGAAAGTTCTGGAATCAGAGAGGAGCCTGCAAATTTCCTTCCACCCAGCATTACCCCAAGTCTCCCGATGAAAATGATACCTCACTTGTGTGGGTAGGCCTAGCGCCCGCGACAGGAAATGCCCCAAAACGCAACGTGGACACATCACATTTTTTGAAAGAAAACAGAGGTGTTTTTTGCAAAGTGCCTACCTGTAGATTTTGGCCTCTAGCTCAGCCGGCACCTAGGGAAACCTACCAAACCTGTGCATTTTTGAAAACTAAAGACCTAGGGGAATCCAAGATGGGGTGACTTGTGGGGCTCTGACCAGGTTCTGTTACCCAGAATCCTTTGCAAACCTCACAATTTGGCTAAAAAAACACGTTTTCCTCACATTTCGGTGACAGAAAGTTCTGGAATTTGAGAGGAGCCACAAATTTCCTTCCACCCAGCGTTCTCCCAAGTCTCCCGATAAAAACGATACCTCACTTGTGTGGGTAGGCCTAGCGCTCGTGACAGGAAATGCCCCAAAACACAACTTGGGCACATCAATTTTTTTTAAAGAAAACAGAGGTGTTTTTTGCAAAGTGCCTACCTGTAGATTTTGGCCTCTAGCTCAGCCGTCACCTAGGGAAACCTACCAAACCTGTGCATTTTTTTAAAACTAGAGACCTATTGGAATCCAAGATGGGGTGACTTGTGGGGCTCTAACCAGGTTCTGTTACCCAGAATCCTTTGCAAACCTCAAAATATGGCTAAAAAAACACATTTTCCTCACATTTTGGTGACAGAAAGCTCTGGAATCAGAGAGGAGCCACAAATTTCCTTCCACCCAGCGTTGCCCCAAGTCTCCCGATGAAAATTATACCTCACTTGTGTGGGTAGGCCTAGCGCCCGCGACAGGAAATGCCCCAAAACGCAACGTGGACACATCACATTTTTTGAAAGAAAACAGAGGTGTTTTTTGCAAAGTGCCTACCTGTAGATTTTGGCCTCTAGCTCAGCCGGCACCTAGAGAAACCTACCAAACCTGTGCATTTTTTTAAACTAGAGACCTAGGGGAATTCAAGATGTGGTGACTTGTGGGGCTCTGACCAGGTTCTGTTACCCAGAATCCTATGCAAACCTCAAAATTTGGCTAAAAAAACCACGTTTTCCTCACATTTCGGTGACAGAAAGTTCTGGAATCTGAGAGGAGCCACACATTTCCTTCCACCCAGCATTCCCCCAAGTCTCCCGATAAAAATGATACCTCACTTGTGTGGGTAGGCCTAGCGCCCGTGACAGGAAACGCCCCAAAACACAACGTGGACACATCACATTTTTTTAAAGAAAACTGAGGTGGTTTTTGCAAAGTGCCTACCTGTAGATTTTGGCCTCTAGCTCAGCCGGCACCTAGGGAAACCTACCAAACCTGTGCATTTTTGAAAACTAGAGACCTAGGGGAATCCAAGATGGGGTGAGTTGCGGGGCTCTGACCAGGTTCTGTTGCCCAGAATCCTTTGCAAACCTCAAAATTTGGCTAAAAAAACACGCTTTCCTCACATTTCGGTGACAGAAAGTTCTGGAATCTGAGAGGAGCCACAAATTTCATTCCACCCAGCATTCCCCCAAGTCTCCTGATAAAAATGATACCTCACTTGTGTGGGTAGGCCTAGCGCCCGTGACAGGAAATGCCCCAAAACACAACGTGGACACATCACATTTTTTGAAAGAAAACAGAGGTGTTTTTTGCAAAGTGCCTACCTGTAGATTTTGGCCTCTAGCTCAACCCGCACCTAGGGAAACCTACCAAACCTGTGCATTTTTTAAAACTAGAGACCTAGGGGAATCCAAGATGGGGTGACTTGTGGGGCTCTGACCAGGTTCTGGTACCCAGAATCCTTTGCAAACATCAAAATTTGGCTAAAAAAACACATTTTGCTCATATTTTGGTGACAGAAAGTTCTGGAATCAGAGAGAAGCCCGCAAATTTCCTTCCACCCAGCATTACCCCAAGTCTCCCGATGAAAATGATACCTCACTTGTGTGGGTAGGCCTAGCGCCAGCGACAGGAAATGCCCCAAAACGCAATGTGGACACATCACATTTTTTGAAAGAAAACAGAGGTGTTTTTTGCAAAGTGCCTACCTGTAGATTTTGGCCTCTAGCTCAGCCGGCACCTAGGGAAACCTACCAAACCTTTGCATTTTTTAAAACTACAGACCTAGGGGAATCCAAGATGGGGTGACTTGTGGGGCTCTGACCAGGTTCTGTTACCCAGAATCCTTTGCAAACCTCAGAATTTGGCTAAAAAAACACGTTTTCCTCACATTTCGGTGACAGAAAGTTCTGGAATCTGAGAGGAGCCACAAATTTCCTTCCCCCCAGCGTTCCCCCAAGTCTCCCGATAAAAATGATACCTCACTTGTGTGGGTAGGCCTAGCGCCCGTGACAGGAAACGCCCCAAAACACAACGTGGACACATCACATTTTTTTAAAGAAAACAGAGGTGTTTTTTGCATAGTGCCTACCTGTAGATTTTGGCCTTTAGCTCAGCCGGCACCAAGGGAAACCTACCAAACCTGTGCATTTTTTAAAACTACAGACCTAGGGGAATCCAAGATGGGGTGACTTGTGGGGCTCTGACCAGGTTCTGTTACCCAGAATCCTTTGCAAACCTCAAAATTTGGCTAAAAAAACACGTTTTCCTCACATTTCGGTGACAGAAAGTTCTGGAATCTGAGAGGAGCCACAAATTTCCTTCCACCCAGCATTCCCCCAAGTCTCCCGATAAAAATGATACCTCACTTGTGTGGGTAGGCCTAGCGCCCGTGACAGGAAACGCCCCAAAACACAACGTGGACACATCACATTTTTTTTAAGAAAACAGAGGTGTTTTTTGCAAAGTGCCTACCTGTAGATTTTGGCCTCTAGCTCAGCCAGCACCTATGGAAACCTACCAAATCTGTGCATTTCTGAAAACTAGACACCTAAGGGAATCCAAGATGGGGTGACTTGTGGGGCTCTGACCAGGTTCTGTTACCCAGAATCCTCTGCAAACCTCAAAATGTGGTTAAAAAAACACGTTTTCCTCACATTTCGGTGACAGAAAGTTCTGCAATCTGAGAGGAGCCACAAATTTCCTTCAACCCAACGTTCCCCCGAGTCTACCGATAAAAATGATACCTCACTTGTGTGGGTAGGCCTAGCGCCCGTGACAGGAAATGCCCCAAAACACAACGTGGACACATCACATTTTTTGAAAGAAAACAGAGGTGTTTTTTGCAAAGTGCCTACCTGTAGATTTTGGCCTCTAGCTCAGCCCGCACCTGGGGAAACCTACCAAACCTGTGCATTTTTGAAAACTAGAGACCAAGGGGAATCCAGGATGGGGTGACTTGTGGGGCTCTGACCAAGTTCTGTTACCCATAATCCTTTGCAAACCTCAGAATTTGGCTAAAAAAACAAGTTTTCCTCACATTTCGGTGACAGAAAGTTCTGGAATCTGAGAGGAGCCACAAATTTCCTTCCACCCAGCGTTCTCCCAAGTCTCCCGATAAAAACGATACCTCACTTGTGTGGGTAGGCCTAGCGCCCGTGACAGGAAATGCCCCAAAACACAATTTGGGCACATCATTTTTTTTTAAAGAAAACAGAGGTGGTTTTTGCAAAGTGCCTACCTGTAGATTTTGGCCTCTAGCTCAGCCGTCACCTAGGGAAACCTACCAAACCTGTGCATTTTTGAAAACTAGAGACCTATTGGAATCCAAGATGGGGTGACTTGTGGGGCTCTAACCAGGTTCTGTTACCCAGAATCCTTTGCAAACCTCAAAATATGGCTAAAAAAACACATTTTCCTCACATTTTGGTGACAGAAAGTTCTGGAATCAGAGAGGAGCCTGCAAATTTCCTTCCACCCAGCATTACCCCAAGTCTCCTGATGAAAATGATACCTCACTTGTGTGGGTAGGCCTGGCACCCACGACAGGAAATGCCCCAAAACGCAACGTGGACACATCATATTTTTTGAAAGAAAACAGAGGTGTTTTTTGCAAAGTGCCTACCTGTAGATTTTGGCCTCTAGCTCAGCCGGCACCTAGGGAAACCTACCAAACCTGTGCATTTTTGAAAACTAAAGACCTAGGGGAATCCAAGATGGGGTGACTTGTTGGGCTCTGACCAGGTTCTGTTACCCAGAATCCTTTGCAAACCTCACAATTTGGCTAAAAAAACACGTTTTACTCACATTTCGGTGACAGAAAGTTCTGGAATCTGAGAGGAGCCACAAATTTCTTTCCCCCCAGCGTTCCCCCAAGTCTCCCGATAAAAATGATACCTCACTTGTGTGGGTAGGCCTAGCGCCCGTGACAGGAAATGCCCCAAAACACAACGTGGACACATCACAATTTTTTAAAGAAAACAGAGGTGTTTTTTGCATAGTGCCTACCTGTAGATTTTGGCCTCTAGCTCAGCCGGCACCTAGGGAAACCTCCCAAACCTGTGCATTTTTTAAAACTACAGACCTAGGGGAATCCAAGATGGGGTGACTTGTGGGGCTCTGACCAGGTTCTGTTACCCAGAATCCTTTGCAAACCTCAGAATTTGGCTAAAAAAACACGTTTTCCTCACATTTCGGTGACAGAAAGTTCTGGAATCTGAGAGGAGCCACAAATTTCCTTCCACCCAGCGTTCTCCCAAGTCTCCCGATAAAAACGATACCTCACTTGTGTGGGTAGGCCTAGCGCCCGTGACAGGAAATGCCCCAAAACACAACTTGGGCACATCATTTTTTTTTAAAGAAAACAGAGGTGGTTTTTGCAAAGTGCCTACCTGTAGATTTTGGCCTCTAGCTCAGCCGTCACCTAGGGAAACCTACCAAACCTGTGCATTTTTGAAAACTAGAGACCTATTGGAATCCAAGATGGGGTGACTTGTGGGGCTCTAACCAGGTTCTGTTACCCAGAATCCTTTGCAAACCTCAAAATATGGCTAAAAAAACACATTTTCCTCACATTTCGGTGACAGAAAGTTCTGGAATCAGAGAGGAGCCTGCAAATTTCCTTCCACCCAGCATTACCCCAAGTCTCCCGATGAAAATGATACCTCACTTGTGTGGGTAGGCCTGGCACCCACGACAGGAAATGCCCCAAAACGCAACGTGGACACATCACATTTTTTGAAAGAAAACAGTGGTGTTTTTTGCAAAGTGCCTACCTGTAGATTTTGGCCTCTAGCTCAGCCGGCACCTAGGGAAACCTACCAAACCTGTGCATTTTTGAAAACTAAAGACCTAGGGGAATCCAAGATGGGGTGACTTGTTGGGCTCTGACCAGGTTCTGTTACCCAGAATCCTTTGCAAACCTCACAATTTGGCTAAAAAAACACGTTTTCCTCACATTTCGGTGACAGAAAGTTCTGGAATCTGAGAGGAGCCACAAATTTCTTTCCCCCCAGCGTTCCCCCAAGTCTCCCGATAAAAATGATACCTCACTTGTGTGGGTAGGCCTAGCGCCCGTGACAGGAAATGCCCCAAAACACAACGTGGACACATCACAATTTTTTAAAGAAAACAGAGGTGTTTTTTGCATAGTGCCTACCTGTAGATTTTGGCCTCTAGCTCAGCCGGCACCTAGGGAAACCTCCCAAACCTGTGCATTTTTTAAAACTACAGACCTAGGGGAATCCAAGATGGGGTGACTTGTGGGGCTCTGACCAGGTTCTGTTACCCAGAATCCTTTGCAAACCTCAGAATTTGGCTAAAAAAACACGTTTTCCTCACATTTTGGTGACAGAAAGTTCTGGAATCTGAGAGGAGCCACAAATTTCCTTCCACCCAGCGTTCTCCCAAGTCTCCCGATAAAAACGATACCTCACTTGTGTGGGTAGGCCTAGCGCCCGTGACAGGAAATGCCCCAAAACACAACTTGGGCACATCAATTTTTTTTAAAGAAAACAGAGGTGTTTTTTGCAAAGTGCTACCTGTAGATTTTGGCCTCTAGCTCAGCCGTCACCTAGGGAAACCTACCAAACCTGTGCATTTTTTAAAACTAGAGACCTATTGGAATCCAAGATGGGGTGACTTGTGGGGCTCTAACCAGGTTCTGTTACCCAGAATCCTTTGCAAACCTCAAAATATGGCTAAAAAAACACATTTTCCTCACATTTTGGTGACAGAAAGTTCTGGAATCAGAGAGGAGCCACAAATTTCCTTCCACCCAGCGTTCCCCCAAGTCTCCCGATGAAAATTATACCTCACTTGTGTGGGTAGGCCTAGCGCCCGCGACAGGAAATGCCCCAAAACGCAACGTGGACACATCACATTTTTTGAAAGAAAACAGAGGTGTTTTTTGCAAAGTGCCTACCTGTAGATTTTGGCCTCTAGCTCAGCCGGCACATAGAGAAACCTACCAAACCTGTGCATTTTTTTAAACTAGAGACCTAGGGGAATTCAAGATGCGGTGACTTGTGGGGCTCTGACCAGGTTCTGTTACCCAGAATCCTATGCAAACCTCAAAATTTGGCTAGAAAAACCACGTTTTCCTCACATTTCGGTGACAGAAAGTTCTGGAATCTGAGAGGAGCCACAAATTTCCTTCCACCCAGCGTTCCCCCAAGTCTCCCGATAAAAATGATACCTCACTTGTGTGGGTAGGCCTAGCGCCCGTGACAGGAAATGCCCCAAAACACAACGTGGACACATCACATTTTTTGAAAGAAAACAGAGGTGTTTTTTGCAAAGTGCCTACCTGTAGATTTTGGCCTCTAGCTCAGCCCGCACCTGGGGAAACCTACCAAACCAGTGCATTTTCGAAATCTAGAGACCAAGGGGAATCCAGGATGGGGTGACTTGTGGGGCTCTGACCAGGTTCTGTTACCCAGAATCCTTTGCAAACCTCAGAATTTGGCAAAAAAAAACACGTTTTCCTCACATTTCGGTGACAGAAAGTTCTGGAATCTGAGAGGAGCCACAAATTTCCTTCCACCCAGCGTTCTCCCAAGTCTCCCGATAAAAACGATACCTCACTTGTGTGGGTAGGCCTAGCGCCCGTGACAGGAAATGCCCCAAAACACAACTTGGGCACATCAACTTTTTTTAAAGAAAACAGAGGTGTTTTTTGCAAAGTGCCTACCTGTAGATTTTGGCCTCTAGCTCAGCCGTCACCTAGAGAAACCTACCAAACCTGTGCATTTTTGAAAACTAGAGACCTATTGGAATCCAAGGTGGGGTGACTTGTGGGGCTCTATCCAGGTTCTGTTACCCAGAATCCTTTGCAAACCTCAAAATATGGCTAAAAAAACACATTTTCCTCACATTTTGGTGACAGAAAGTTCTGGAATCAGAGAGGAGCCACAAATTTCCTTCCACCCAGCGTTCCCCCAAGTCTCCCGATGAAAATTATACCTCACTTGTGTGGGTAGGCATAGCGCCCGCGACAGGAAATGCCCCAAAACGCAACGTGGACACATCACATTTTTTGAAAGAAAACAGAGGTGTTTTTTGCAAAGTGCCTACCTGTAGATTTTTGCCTCTAGCTCAGCCGGCACCTAGAGAAACCTACCAAACCTGTGCATTTTTTTAAACTAGAGACCTAGGGGAATTCAAGATGTGGTGACTTGTGGGGCTCTGACCAGGTTCTGTTACCCAGAATCCTATGCAAACCTCAAAATTTGGCTAAAAAAACCACGTTTTCCTCACATTTCGGTGACAGAAAGTTCTGGAATCTGAGAGAAGCCACAAATTTCCTTCCACCCAGCGTTCCCCCAAGTCTCCCGATAAAAATGATACCTCACTTGTGTGGGTAGGCCTAGCGCCCGTGACAGGAAATGCCCCAAAACACAAGGTGGACACATCACATTTTTTTAAAGAAAACAGAGGTGTTTTTTACAAAGTGCCTACCTGTAGATTTTGGCCTCTAGCTCAGCCCGCACCTGGGGAAACCTACCAAACCAGTGCATTTTCGAAATCTAGAGACCAAGGGGAATCCAGGATGAGGTGACTTGTGGGGCTCTGACCAGGTTCTGTTACCCAGAATCCTTTGCAAACCTCAGAATTTGGCTAAAAAAAACACGTTTTCCTCACATTTCGGTGACAGAAAGTTCTGGAATCTGAGAGGAGCCACAAATTTCCTTCCACCCAGCGTTCTCCCAAGTCTCCCGATAAAAACGATACCTCACTTGTGTGGGTAGGCCTAGCGCCCGTGACAGGAAATGCCCCAAAACACAACTTGGGCACATCAACTTTTTTTAAAGAAAACAGAGGTGTTTTTTGCAAAGTGCCTACCTGTAGATTTTGGCCTCTAGCTCAGCCGGCACCTTGAGAAACCTACCAAACCTGTGCATTTTTTTAAACTAGAGACCTAGGGGAATTCAAGATGTGGTGACTTGTGGGGCTCTGACCAGGTTCTGTTACCCAGAATCCTATGCAAACCTCAAAATTTGGCTAAAAAAACCATGTTTTCCTCACATTTCGGTGACAGAAAGTTCTGGAATCTGAGAGGAGCCACAAATTTCCTTCCACCCAGCATTCCCCCAAGTCTCCCGATAAAAATGATACCTCACTTGTGTGGGTAGGTCTAGCGCCCGTGACAGGAAACGCCCCAAAACACAACGTGGACACATCACATTTTTTTAAAGAAAACTGAGGTGGTTTTTGCAAAGTGCCTACCTGTAGATTTTGGCCTCTAGCTCAGCCGGCACCTAGGGAAACCTACCAAACCTGTGCATTTTTTAAAACTAGAGACCTAGGGGAATCCAAGATGGGGTGAGTTGCTGGGCTGTGACCAGGTTCTGTTGCCCAGAATCCTTTGCAAACCTCAAAATTTGGCTAAAAAAACACGTTTTCCTCACATTTCGGTGACAGAAAGTTCTGGAATCTGAGAGGAGCCACAAATTTCATTCCACCCAGCATTCCCCCAAGTCTCCCGATAAAAATGATACCTCACTTGTGGGGGTAGGCCTAGCGCCCGTGACAGGAACCCCCCAAAACACAACGTGGACACATCACATTTTTTTAAAGAAAACTGAGGTGGTTTTTGCAAAGTGCCTACCTGTAGATTTTGGCCTCTAGCTCAGCCGGCACCTAGGGAAACCTACCAAACCTGTGCATTTTTGAAAACTAGAGACCAAGGGGAATCCAGGATGGGGTGACTTGTGGGGCTCTGACCAGGTTCTGTTACCCAGAATCCTTTGCAAACCTCCGAATTTGGCTAAAAAAACACGTTTTCCTCAGATTTCGGTGACAGAAAGTTCTGGAATCTGAGAGGAGCCACAAATTTCCTTCCACCCAGCGTTCTCCCAAGGCTCCCGATAAAAACGATACCTCACTTGTGTGGGTAGGCCTAGCGCCCGTGACAGGAAATGCCCCAAAACACAACTTGGGCACATCAATTTTTTTTAAAGAAAACAGAGTTGTTTTTTGCAAAGTGCCTACCTGTAGATTTTGGCCTCTAGCTCAGCCGTCACCTAGGGAAACCTACCAAACCTGTGCATTTTTGAAAACTAGAGACCTATTGGAATCCAAGATGGGGTGACTTGTGGGGCTCTAACCAGGTTCTGTTACCCAGAATCCTTTGCAAACCTCAAAATATGGCTAAAAAAAATCATTTTCCTCACATTTTGGTGACAGAAAGTTCTGGAATCAGAGAGGAGCCACAAATTTCCTTCCACCCAGCGTTCCCCCAAGTCTCCCGATGAAAATTATACCTCACTTGTGTGGGTAGGCCTAGCGCCCGCGACAGGAAATGCCCCAAAACGCAACGTGGACACATCACATTTTTTGAAAGAAAACAGAGGTGTTTTTTGCAAAGTGCCTACCTGTAGATTTTTGCCTCTAGCTCAGCCGGCACCTAGAGAAACCTACCAAACCTGTGCATTTTTTTAAACTAGAGACCTAGGGGAATTCAAGATGTGGTGACTTGTGGGGCTCTGACCAGGTTCTGTTACCCAGAATCCTATGCAAACCTCAAAATTTGGCTAAAAAAACCACGTTTTCCTCACATTTCGGTGACAGAAAGTTCAGGAATCTGAGAGGAGCCACAAATTTCCTTCCACCCAGCGTTCCCCCAAGTCTCCCGATAAAAATGATACCTCACTTGTGTGGGTAGGCCTAGCGCCCGTGACAGGAAATGCCCCAAAACACAACGTGGACACATCACATTTTTTTAAAGAAAACAGAGGTGTTTTTTACAAAGTGCCTACCTGTAGATTTTGGCCTCTAGCTCAGCCCGCACCTGGGGAAACCTACCAAACCAGTGCATTTTCGAAATCTAGAGACCAAGGGGAATCCAGGATGAGGTGACTTGTGGGGCTCTGACCAGGTTCTGTTACCCAGAATCCTTTGCAAACCTCAGAATTTGGCTAAAAAAACCACGTTTTCCTCACATTTCGGTGACAGAAAGTTCTGGAATCTGAGAGGAGCCACAAATTTCCTTCCACCCAGCGTTCTCCCAAGTCTCCCGATAAAAACGATACCTCACTTGTGTGGGTAGGCCTAGCGCCCGTGACAGGAAATGCCCCAAAACACAACTTGGGCACATCAACTTTTTTTAAAGAAAACAGAGGTGTTTTTTGCAAAGTGCCTACCTGTAGATTTTGGCCTCTATCTCAGCCGTCACCTAGGGAAACCTACCAAACCTGTGCATTTTTGAACACTAGAGACCTATTGGAATCCAAGATGGGGTGACTTGTGGGGCTCTAACCAGGTTCTGTTACCCAGAATCCTTTGCAAACCTCAAAATATGGCAAAAAAAACACATTTTCCTCACATTTTGGTGACAGAAAGTTCTGGAATCAGAGAGGAGCCTGCAAATTTCCTTCCACCCAGCATTACCCCAAGTCTCCCGATGAAAATGATACCTCACTTGTGTGGGTACGCCTAGCGCCCGTGACAGGAAACGCCCCAAAACACAACGTGGACACATGACATTTTTTTAAAGAAAACAGAGGTGTTTTTTGCATAGTGCCTACCTGTAGATTTTGGCCTCTAGCTCAGCCGGCACCTAGGGAAACCTACCAAACCTGTGCATTTTTTAAAACTACAGACCTAGGGGAATCCAAGATGGGGTGACTTGTGGGGCTCTGACCAGGTTCTGTTACCCAGAATCCTTTGCAAACCTCAAAATATGGCAAAAAAAACACATTTTCCTCACATTTCGGTGACAGAAAGTTCTGGAATCTGAGAGGAGCCACAAATTTCCTTCCACCCAGCCTTCCCCCAAGTCTCCCGATAGAAATGATACCTCACTTGTGTGGGTAGACCTAGCGCCCGTGACAGGAAACGCCCCAAAACACAACGTGGACACATCACATTTTTTTAAAGAAAACAGAGGTGTTTTTTGCAAAGTGCCTATCTGTAGATTTTGGCCTCTAGCTCAGCCAGCAACTATGGAAACCTACCAAATCTGTGCATTTCTGAAAACTAGACACCTAAGGGAATCCAAGATGGGGTGACTTGTGGGGCTCTGACCAGGTTCTGTTACCCAGAATCCTCTGCAAACCTCAAAATGTGGTTAAAAAAACACGTTTTCCTCACATTTCGGTGACAGAAAGTTCTGCAATCTGAGAGGAGCCACAAATTTCCTTCAACCCAACGTTCCCCCGAGTCTACCGATAAAAATGATACCTCACTTGTGTGGGTAGGCCTAGCGCCCGTGACAGGAAATGCCCCAAAACACAACGTGGACACATCACATTTTTTGAAAGAAAACAGAGGTGTTTTTTGCAAAGTGCCTACCTGTAGATTTTGGCCTCTAGCTCAGCCCGCACCTGGGGAAACCTACCAAACCTGTGCATTTTTGAAAACTAGAGACCAAGGGGAATCCAGGATGGGGTGACTTGTGGGGCTCTGACCAGGTTCTGTTACCCAGAATCCTTTGCAAACCTCAGAATTTGGCTAAAAAAAACACGTTTTCCTCACATTTCGGTGACAGAAAGTTCTGGAATCTGAGAGGAGCCACAAATTTCCTTCCACCCAGCGTTCTCCCAAGTCTCCCGATAAAAACAATACCTCACTTGTGTGGGTAGGCCTAGCGCCCGTGACAGGAAATGCCCCAAAACACAACTTGGGCACATAATTTTTTTTTAAAGAAAACAGAGGTGTTTTTTGCAAAGTGCCTACCTGTAGATTTTGGCCTCTAGCTCAGCCGTCACCTAGGGAAACCTACCAAACCTGTGCATTTTTGAAAACTAGAGACCTATTGGAATCCAAGATGGGGTGACTTGTGGGGCTCTAACCAGGTTCTGTTACCCAGAATCCTTTGCAAACCTCAAAATATGGCTAAAAAAACACATTTTCCTCACATTTTGGTGACAGAAAGTTCTGGAATCAGAGAGGAGCCTGCAAATTTCCTTCCACCCAGCATTACCCCAAGTCTCCCGATGAAAATGATACCTCACTTGTGTGGGTAGGCCTAGCGCCCGCGACAGGAAATGCCCCAAAACGCAACGTGGACACATCACATTTTTTGAAAGAAAACAGAGATGTTTTTTGCAAAGTGCCTACCTGTAGATTTTGGCCTCTAGCTCAGCCGGCTCCTAGGGAAACCTACCAAACCTGTGCATTTTTGAAAACTAAAGACCTAGGGGAATCCAAGATGCGGTGACTTGTGGGGCTCTGACCAGGTTCTGTTACCCAGAATCCTTTGCAAACCTCACAATTTGGCTAAAAAAACACGTTTTCCTCACATTTCGGTGACAGAAAGTTCTGGAATCTGAGAGGAGCCACAAATTTCCTTCCCCCCAGCGTTCCCCCAAGTCTCCCGATAAAAATGATACCTCACTTGTGTGGGTAGGCCTAGCGCCCGTGACAGGAAATGCCCCAAAACACAACATGGACACATCACAATTTTTTAAAGAAAACAAAGGTGTTTTTTGCATAGTGCCTACCTGTAGATTTTGGCCTCTAGCTCAGCCGGCACCTAGGGAAACCTCCCAAACCTGTGCATTTTTTAAAACTACAGACCTAGGGGAATCCAAGATGGGGTGACTTGTGGGGCTCTGACCAGGTTCTGTTACCCAGATTCCTTTGCAAACCTCAGAATTTGGCTAAAAAAACACGTTTTCCTCACATTTCGGTGACAGAAAGTTCTGGAATCTGAGAGGAGCCACAAATTTCCTTCCACCCAGCGTTCTCCCAAGTCTCCCGATAAAAACGATACCTCACTTGTGTGGGTAGGCCTAGCGCCCGTGACAGGAAATGCCCCAAAACACAACTTGGGCACATCAATTTTTTTTAAAGAAAACAGAGGTGTTTTTTGCAAAGTGCCTACCTGTAGATTTTGGCCTCTAGCTCAGCCGTCACCTAGGGAAACCTACCAAACCTGTGCATTTTTTAAAACTGGAGACCTATTGGAATCCAAGATGGGGTGACTTGTGGGGCTCTAACCAGGTTCTGTTACCCAGAATCCTTTTCAAACCTCAAAATATGGCTAAAAAAACACATTTTCCTCACATTTTGGTGACAGAAAGTTCTGGAATCAGAGAGGAGCCACAAATTTCCTTCCACCCAGCGTTCCCCCAAGTCTCCCGATGAAAATTATACCTCACTTGTGTGGGTAGGCCTAGCGCCCGCGACAGGAAATGCCCCAAAACGCAACGTGGACACATCACATTTTTTGAAAGAAAACAGAGGTGTTTTTTGCAAAGTGCCTACCTGTAGATTTTGGCCTCTAGCTCAGCCGGCACATAGAGAAACCTACCAAACCTGTGCATTTTTTTAAACTAGAGACCTAGGGGAATTCAAGATGTGGTGACTTGTGGGGCTCTGACCAGGTTCTGTTACCCAGAATCCTATGCAAACCTCAAAATTTGGCTAGAAAAACCACGTATTCCTCACATTTCGGTGACAGAAAGTTCTGGAATCTGAGAGGAGCCACAAATTTCCTTCCACCCAGCGTTCCCCCAAGTCTCCCGATAAAAATGATACCTCACTTGTGTGGGTAGGCCTAGCGCCCGTGACAGGAAATGCCCCAAAACACAACGTGGACACATCACATTTTTTGAAAGAAAACAGAGGTGTTTTTTGCAAAGTGCCTACCTGTAGATTTTGGCCTCTAGCTCAGCCCGCACCTGGGGAAACCTACCAAACCAGTGCATTTTCCAAATCTAGAGACCAAGGGGAATCCAGGATGGGGTGACTTGTGGGGCTCTGACCAGGTTCTGTTACCCAGAATCCTTTGCAAACCTCAGAATTTGGCTAAAAAAAACACGTTTTCCTCACATTTTGGTGACAGAAAGTTCTGGAATCTGAGAGGAGCCACAAATTTCCTTCCACCCAGCGTTCTCCCAAGTCTCCCGATAAAAACGATACCTCACTTGTGTGGGTAGGCCTAGCGCCCGTGACAGGAAATGCCCCAAAACACAACTTGGGCACATCAACTTTTTTTAAAGAAAACAGAGGTGTTTTTTGCAAAGTGCCTACCTGTAGATTTTGGCCTCTAGCTCAGCCGTCACCTAGAGAAACCTACCAAACCTGTGCATTTATGAAAACTAGAGACCTATTGGAATCCAAGGTGGGGTGACTTGTGGGGCTCTATCCAGGTTCTGTTACCCAGAATCCTTTGCAAACCTCAAAATATGGCTAAAAAAACACATTTTCCTCACATTTTGGTGACAGAAAGTTCTGGAATCAGAGAGGAGCCACAAATTTCCTTCCACCCAGCGTTCCCCCAAGTCTCCCGATGAAAATTATACCTCACTTGTGTGGGTAGGCATAGCGCCCGCGACAGGA